>NC_082686.1:113778299-114408924 GCF_949987515.2 Delphinus delphis | reverse complement strand
CTCGCTGCTCCCTTCCTGGATTTAAGGAACCGTTATTTGTCCTGGGAAAAGACACTTTTTGCAGGGGCCTGCTGGTTTGGAAAGCAACCTGTGTGTTTACTCCTGATCAGAGTTGCAAAGCCTTTCAGGCCTTTTAAAAAACACATAAGTGTGACAGATACATGGTTGCGTAAGCCAGCGAAAGCAGGTGTGAAGTTTCTTCCTAAAACTAATACTAAGCCTGGAATACACATGCCTATAGATAATTCCAAAAGACACAATAGTTGCCCATCACTCTCAAACACAGGTGAAATGATTCCTGTTTTTTTTAAAAACTGAACCCCAGTGAAATAAGCCAAAGACAGATACCAAATGATCTCACTTATATATGGAATTTTTTAAAAACAAACAAAAAAGCAACAACAATAAAAACCAAACTCATAGATACAGAGAACAGATTGGTGGTTGCCAGAGTTGGAGGGAGTGGGGAGAGATGGCTGAAGGTGGCCAAAAAGTACAAACTTCCAGTTATAAGATAAAAAGTCATGGAGATCTAATATGTAGCATGGTGACTATAGTTGGTAATACTGTATTGTATATTTGAACCTTGCTGAGACAGTAGATCTAAAAAGTTCTCATCCCCCCCCAAAATTTGTAACTATGTGTAGTGATGGATGTTAACTAGACATACTCTGGTGATCATTTCACAATAAATACAAATATCGAATCATGTTGCACACCTGAAACTAATATAATGTTAATGTCAATTATATTTAAACTAAAAAAATAAAGCTGAACCCATACCAGAAACAGAGATGAGACAGCTCCATGTTATATGAGCCTTAACTTTGAAGATTAAAAACTGTTTTAATTACAAACATAGTATTTGTTCATTGTAGAAAATATTTAAAATATTTCAAAATATAAAGGTAAAAATTGAAATCACCTGTAATTTCACCATTCAGCGATAACCACAGTTAACATTCTCATGTATTTCCTGCTAATCTTGTTCTTCCATAAATATTGAATACAGAGAGTTGTTGGAGTTTAGAATTGGCAATAGTAGAGTTTGTTTTATACCTTAACAAATGTTTTCTATTTTTTGCATTTACAGAATAAATGAAACTGTGACTTATCTTACAGTTTGCTAAACTAATATCATTCACTTTTGACAGTTTTATCATATTTCTTGAAGATGAAAAAGGTTTTCACTGGAAAGTTGGGAGGATGCTACAGGCACCCACTCTCACCTGTTACACTTACTATTAAATAGTGTATCCTGGGGGACTTCCTTGGTGGCGCAGTGGATAAGACTCCACGTTCCCAATGCAGGGGGCCTGGGTTCAATCCCTGGTCAGGGAACCAGATCCCACATGCCTGCCACAACTAAGAGTTTGCATGCCACAACTAAGGAGCCCGTGTGCCACAACCAAGGAGCCTGTGAGCCACAACTAAGGAGCCCACCTGCTGCAAGTAAGACTTCGTGCAACCAAATAAATAAATAAATAGTGTATCCTAATTTTTTATTTCATTTTATGCTATTAGCATTTCCCAATGTCATGAAATATCCTTTAAAATATGATTTTAATAAATGTGAAACATTTCCATGCAAGGATAATCCATTCAATATTTCATTGAAATAGTTTCCTACTCCTCAATATCTAGGATATTTTCAGATTTTTAAAATTAATATATAATACTATGATGATATGAAACTAATATATATAATATTCATATATAAACTCTGACCACTCTCTGATAATTTCTTTAGGACAAACTCCTAGAAAGAAGACTGGTAGATCTTTATAGGATTTTCTCTTAGATTCAAAAGGGACCCAGTGTCTTTCAGAGAGAGCCTCTCCCCCAAAGCCTCTGGCCTTAGTCTATCCAGGCGTTGCCCTTTGGTTTAAACCTGAGATTCCATAAATCCCTAGAGCATCTTGTTCAGCCTAACAGGCTTGTCGACAATCTCACTTTCATCACTTTATAGACAACAGCTTTTTGAGTTTTCCTCTTTGTTCTCTTCCTATGCCCAGCTCAGACCATTCAGAAACAAAATGGGATAATATGCACCCGTCTGCCTATCTCCCCCTTCTCCAGGTTTACTCCTCTCAGCTCCACTTTTAATACCTTCTCTGCAGACACTCCAGTGCCCCAAGGATAGGATAGCCAGTAGATAAGCACTTAAGTCTTCTTAAGTTCTGCCTCCCAGGGTATTTAAGGACCTAACCAGTCAGGACTTCCATAATTACCTGCATTTTAAAAGAGGATCCTAGAGGAACAACAATGCTCATCTCAAAGAGTGAATCACTAATGGTGGAAATCACAAAAACAAACAAACAATAAATCAAGTCAGAGAGAGCGATATTTTGCATTTGGTCAATAGGAAAAGAAAACTATTGAAGCCACGGGCTTGGCTGAACTTATCTACCAGGACTGAGAGAAGGAGGAAGATGAGTGAGTCCGATATGGAACCCTGGGAGTCAGTGGCCTGGGCTCTCAGGAGATGGGGTGGAGGCGGGAGTGGACCAGAAATCTGGACGGTGGGATGGGAGGGCAGCGTGAGCCTCTGACTGCCAGGTGAGCAGTCTGGCCTCATACCTAAAGGCAATAGGAAGACACCACTCTACGGTCTCAGGCAAGAGGATATTGTGCAGAAGCCAGTGTCTGAAGATTCTTCTAGCAACCGTGGGCTTGATAAATTGCAGAGGAGAGAAACCAGGAGTAGAAAAATCAGCCAGTAAACAGTGGCAACAATAATAGCTGATATTTACTAAGTATTTATTGTGTGTCAGGCACTGTGTTGTATCTCATGTATTAACTCATTTAAAAACCAGCCCAGATTTATGTTGTAAATAGTAGTATCACCCCATATCATAGATGAGAAAACCGGGAAACAGTGAGGTTAAATTACTTGCTTAAAATGATGCAGTTAGTAAGCAGCAGGACAAGGGCCTGAACCCAGATTCTTAGTCCCTACACTGTGAATTGCTGGGCAGATGGCGGCCTTGGCTGTGGAGACCGTTGCAGCTTTGGGAAGAAAGAGCATGCGTGCATCAGTGTGCACACAGTTTATATTCCAGGCTACGAGGAGGCAGAGAAGAAAATGCAGACCGTGTCTCAGAAATGTTTCCAAGATGGCACAGGCAGGAGGAGGAGGTGAGAACTGTGTGGTATCACAGGACCACGGCCATCACATGTGTGGTGGCACAGCTGTCCTCTGCAACTCACCAGACTGCTGGACTAGCCTGGGCGGGGCTCTGCTGGACTCAGCGCAGCTGACGTAGGAAGAGGAGTAGCTTCCCCTTACTGAAGAGGCATCTGTTTTATGCCAGGCCCTGGGCTAGCAGCTTGACGTGTATTATCTCATTCATTTCTCATGGCAAAACTATTTTTACTTCTATTTTACAGATGAAAAAACCGAGGCTCCAGAAAGTTATGTGATTTGCACAAGGCATACAACTCTGCGAGCCGCACGGTTTGAATTCAGGAAAGGCTATCAGCACCCCGTCCACTCCTGGCTAAAGATGACGCTTCACGTTCTAGCCTTTGGGTCCTTCCTTCTGCCTCTCCCCACAGGAGGCCCCTTTCCCATCAAGGAAGAAAGGCTGAGCCTTCCCTTTGCTCAGACTTGTCATCAACACTCTTCCCCACACTCCTCCCTTCTCCTGCCTGTACCAAAAAGAAAATAAGCTATCAGTCCCTGGACCTGTAGGTTGATGGATGGTTTTCCTCCATGCATGACCCTGTCTGGATATTCCCTCCCCTTTTATGAACTCCCGGGGAGCAAGGTCACATGGGACCAAGCACAAGATGTGGAACCAGGAAACCTGCGTTAAAAGTCGCAGCCCCTCAGCTCATGGATGTATGATTACGAGCCAACTTTAATTTCTTCGTTGGGTTGTTCAGAGAACCAAGTGAAATGATGCATGTGAAAGGCTTTGTGAACTGGAAAGTCCGATGTATCCATTCAACAGCACCAGCCCGCTCTCCCCCGTCGGTCAGGATTGAGCCCAGAATAACTGTCCCCGAGTTGCCTCCTCCACATTAGGGGAGATGAAACTGTGGTCAGGGAAGTCTGGGCATCCATCACAGGTCTGCTGCGAGCCAAACCACCTGCCGGCTGAGTCGGGCCGGAGTCAGGGCCAAGCAAGACGGCTCCTGTCTGTACATCCGCATTTGTTACATGGTTGCTTCACAACCACCCTGCGAGGCAGCAGCCCCATCCCTGCTGGTCAGAAGAGAAACCTGAGTCTTCAGAGAGGTGAGTAGCTGCCCAGAGTCACATAGTTACTGAGTGGAGAGCTGGGCTCAAACCCTGGCCTTGGGCATCCTGGTCCACTGCCGCTTCTGGCTCTTGAGGGGCGGCCTGGGGTCCCCAGAGCAGCTTCACCCCTCAGCTCATATAAATTACGCGTTAAGTGTGTAGTTTTCTGTAAATTGTGTGCAAGTGTATAATTATGAGTAAATTAAGCATACGTTAGTTTTGATTATACTATTTTTTGTTTTAATCTCAAGTTGGGAACATCTCAAACATTCTGGAAGACCCTTGGAAGCCCCATCAGTCCTACACACACGGTCAATACAGCCTAATGGTTAAAATCGCCTACTCCCCAGCCAGACCCCTCTCCCCATTCCAGCTTGAGGCGTTCGGCTATGCTCAGTTCGCCTTGCTTAAGCCCAGATGTGGAATCCCGTCCCCACTAGTGGGCCAGGAACCAGCAGTCCCCTGCAGGTGGACAGGCAGCCAGGGGGCTATCATAGGGAATGCTCACAACCTCTGCTTGTTCAGGTCTTGGTCAGACTGTCCCCTCTCCGGAAGCCGTCCCTGACTCTGCCAAGCTGGCCGAGGTGTCCCTTTTCAGTGTTCCCACAGTGCCCAGTAATGGACTCAGTCACTGTGTGGTGAGTGTCAGTTGCTTCTATGATCCCCCCCTCCAGACAGGGAGCAACTGAGGCCGGGGACCGTGTCATGCCCTTCTCCCCCAGCACAGGACCCATCGATAAACGCTTCCGATGTGAGTCAGTGAGCGAAGGAAACAACGTGTGGATAGATGGAAGGGTATCTACCTCCCCTCCAGCTCTTAAATTCTCCTCTACTTCTTCTCCTGTTCAGAAAGGGCCAGGGGTTGGGGGGCAATGAAGGCCAGAGAAATAATACTTTAAAAAACTAATATTGATGGAAAGTTTGGTTTTCTTTTAAGGGCCCAGCTCTTATGAGCCCCCAGAGGGATGGCCCACGGCACAGAGCCTGACCAAGGAAGTGAGGCGTGCTAAAGTCCTCTCTCACATTCCTGATCCTCTGAACTTGTTTAAGGACAGTGAGTTATCTTCTCTCCGCTCCTTCCCAGGTCACTAACATGCAAGCTGCGGTGACCAATGTTTTCTGTGCAGCAGTTTCCATTTATCCATTTCCTTTGGTAACTGCGATTTTTTTTTTTTAATATCTCTTAGGGCTTTCTCCTTGACCTACAAAACAGCACTGTGCACTCTGCGTTCTCTGGGGAGACGTCCTCCCGAACCCTTATTCAGAGAAGCGAGTATGTGCTCGATCCTGTCATCCTCGGTGGGAAGTTTGATTCATCTCACCAGGGGACGGTTGGGGGCAATGCCAGCCTAGGCTTCCACTTCTTCCTTTAATGAAGTGGTACCTATTTGGATGATAAGGAGCCACTGAAAATTGGGAACATCTTACAAATGCAAAACGCCCTTTATATAGAAATGTATATCTCACTTTAGAATGTGTCCTGTTATATTATTCTAATATAATAAGGATTCCTACAAGGAGTTTATAATAACTTGGGGAAATGTTTATGAAATAATGTTAACTTTAAAAGCAGAATGTGAAATTATATATACAGTATGTCCTCAATTCTGTTGCTGAAAAGTGTACCTAGAAAAAAGAAAGGCAGCTTTCTCATTTCATCTTTATAACAACCTTATGGTGTTATGTGGAATTATTAAATAATTTGCCCAAAGCCATACAGCTATATGTGCTGCCCAAGGTCACAGTGCATGAACAGAAGTTTGACTGTGCATGTATATTTCATCCAGAAGGCAATTTGGGAAACGGGAGGGGTACCTGGGGCTCTGCTTGGAGGCATGTGGCAGAATTGCCCTTCCCTAGCACCGTGGAGCTTGATGTGGCCAAATGATTTGCTCTGGCCAATGACATGTGACTGAGATGATGTATCACTTTCAGGTGGGAACTTGAAGAGCGAGGGAGCATTCCCCATGTTTTCCTTTGCCTTCCGCCTAAAGATTGGCAGTCCTCCAGAGAAAGGCTGTCCTGGCAGCTGTATCCTGGAAGAAGGACAGCATGAAGCCGAATTCATAGGTAGCAGGAGTGAGAAATGGCCCCGAGTCGTTTTTAAGCCACTGAGATTTGGAGGATGATTGACACCACAACATACCTCAAGAAAACCTGGCTTATTCTGCCACATTCAAGGGCACTGACCAGTGAGGCCAGATGACATGAACACTCCCACATGACTTCTTACAGTTCAAACGGGAGGTGGTGTGATGCTATAGGAGTCTGGGTCTCAGAACCAGAACTGAGTGTCAACACAGGCCATTAACCTGGTTAAACTTACTTTCATGTTTTAAAACAAGGATTATACTATACTCTATAAAGAGTTACTGTATTAACTAAGAGAGTGCACATAAAGTGCCTGCTACTTAGAAAAAAAATAAAAACTGGTTATTCTAAAATTTTTCTACGTGATTAATTTTTACAAAGATGCCCCAATCCCAATGTATTTGTTAAGCAAGGTATGATTGTACTTTTTTGATTGTAAATTTCTTTTTTCTACTGCTGAACAAAAAAATTGTGATGACTCTAGTTTTCCCTCTACCAAACTGTAATAAGTATACAATCTACAACATTAATATGTTCATGTATTTCTAAGAGAAAAAACCAGTAGTTATCATAATTTAAAAGTCTACCATTAATAAAAATTACTATTAAGATAAAATTAAGAGAAGGAAGATAATGTTATTAAAAATACATTTAGGGCCTCCCTGGTGGCGCAGTGGTTGAGAGTCCGCCTGCCGATGCAGGGGACACGGGTTCGTGACCCGGTCCGGGAAGATCCCACATGCCGCGGAGCGGCTGGGCCCATGACCCATGGCCGCTGAGCCTGCGCGTCCGGAGCCTGTGCTCCGCAATGGGAGAGGCCACAACAGTGAGAGGCCCAC
This sequence comes from Delphinus delphis, assembly GCF_949987515.2. Taxonomy (NCBI): domain Eukaryota; kingdom Metazoa; phylum Chordata; class Mammalia; order Artiodactyla; family Delphinidae; genus Delphinus; species Delphinus delphis. Next base: position 114,401,748 of record NC_082686.1, on the reverse strand, counting down.
GTACAGCTAAAAAAAATACATTTAACAAATATAAGAATTGAGGTTCAGTCATGCATAACATCAATCTAAAGAAATAATGGAATAACACTAGGAAATAATGGAATCTAACTTCCTTTACATGCCTTCTCTGCCAAATACACGGTTCCTGTCCTCAACAAACTTCCAATCTGAGAAAATTAAATATACACAGAAGATTTAGCTCTAATGCTGCATGAAATTTTAGAATATTATGTTACTCTCCTACTACTTCCTAGGTTATATAATGGATCCACTCTTTTTTTCTCATTTCATGCTCCACCCACACACAAAAAGAGAACATATGTGGATATGTCAGATTGTGGCTATAATATAATGCATCTGAATAAAAATCAGATCATTAAGTTGCAGATACTTCTGTAGGAAGCAGGAAATTTTCATCTCCTTTTCCAATGCTAGGGTCAGGTCTTTGCACCTCCTTCTTAGGACTCTCCCAAGAAAGTGCAGTTGGAAATATATTAGTCAGAGCCCAGGATCTTCCTTGTACATTTTCATAATTTTACAGGTTGCCATGTCTTAAAATACAGGAGCATCGCTATAATGTCTCTTCTATACACACCCTCAATCAGCCTCACTTATGCAGAGACCAATCAAAGCTGCTCTGAGAGCTTCTGCGGTCTCCCTTAATAAGTCCACCCTTCATTGTTCAAGGTTGATAATGGGGAAGAATCTCATGGGGCTGTGGCTCTGTCTCCCAGCCCTGATATGTCTGCTGAGACTGACCTTCCCATGGGGAAGCCACTAACTACCTCTGCAGTCACTGTACTTGCCCTAGAAGTGTTGCTCCTTCAATGCCATGACTTAGAGTTCTTCCCTTGGGGCCCCTCAGCCCCCTCCAAGGAAGACTTCCTCCCATCCTGTCTCAGTGGAGACAGTCTGGCCCAGCCGTAGCGAAGTCTGTGAGGATAAAGTCTCACCCTTGTTACCACTGCTGCTCCTCAGGGCCCCCCAAAGTGACAGGCTCCTCAAGGAACCAACTTATCTTGCCCCCCTCCAGTAGACATACCAACAGGAAGTGACTGGACAGCCGCCCCCTATCCCCGCCAGCCACTCTCTGGGTCTAGTGTGGCTGTGACCAAGGAGCCAAGCTTAGATTCACCCCAGGTCACTGTTTGTGGCAAACGGGACTGTAGGTACAGAGGAGAGGGGTAGGGCCGAATGCATGCCCTGCCAGCTTTGGCCATTCAGACACTCAGACACCCAGTCACGTGCAGCAGCAGAAAGCAACACTTCTCGTTTCACAAATTACTTCTTCACAGGCTCCTCCAAAACCTAAACCACTTCTCCAGCTTGGGAATTTGCTCCAGAAAGACATTCCCTGTCACTGTCAGTCCATTGTTGCTTCATGCTACTGTCTCTTTAAACTGTGCCTACTTCCTGTGCTAACCTGAACTAAATTCAGTAAAAACACAGCTGTTACACTGTTCATTCAGTTCTTTTTATCCATCGTGGTGAGTTGCAAAGTCCTTCCACTCAACACTCCCTCCCTCCATTCCTCCAAACCCTGTTAGAACCTATTTCTATATAAAGCTTGGTCCCCACTCCCCCAAGGAGCTAGTATTTGTAATGCTCATAGATATTGAAAATTATAAACCAGGTTTTTTTTTTTCTTTTTTCCTTTATCTGCCAGAAAGCTCAGAGGCAAACTTATAGCTCAATTATGGGAACTGAGTCTTTTGGCTCACACATCTATATCACTTTTCTAATTTATACATCCCTCATTCACATTTTTATGTATATTTCACTATTTTATTATATGGGTTTCTATATGCACCCTCAACTCTTGCAAAATCCGGAAAGGAATAGAGATGATACATTGATGCCTAGCCAGGTAGGTAGGCCTATAAATAAATAGGTATTAATAGATTAAAAGAAATTTCCTACTCACTGGTTACTTATTCAGCCAAATTTCTTCACTGAGTGTCCATGGTCTTCCGAGTAGTAAACTCCTCTCTTCTTCAGTTCTCTTCCTCCCTCTGGACTATGTTTTCTCCTTCAGGAACTCACAAACCCAGAGAAGGAATACTGCCCTTCAAGGCAAAGAGGTGAGCATCCTGTTCAGGGCAACATGCTGTGGCAGTGGTCCAAGCAGGGCTGACCCAGCTCCCCTGGTTTCCAGCCCAGTGATCTTTTCACAACATTGCTCTGCTTTTTGTGCAGTTTAAAGTATGGAAAGCCCACAGGTAAAGACAGAGTCCAAACTAACCACATAGTTTTTGAGTCCTGCTCTAACCCCATCTCTATCTTTTCCTGGTTAGGGGATGTTCCCTTTCCTTATCTTTTCCCTGAGCATTTTTACCTTCTGCAGCATGTTTCTTTCTCTCCCATTTTCAATTCGTCACTCTTAGTATTTTACCTGGAAAGAAAGAAAGAAAGAAACAAGAAAGAAAGAAAGAGAGAAAGAAAGAAAAAAAGAAAGAGAAAGAAAGAAAGAAAGAAAGAAAGGGAAAGAAAGAAAAAGAAAGAAAGAAAGAAAGGAAGAAGGAAGGAAGAAAGAAAGAAAGAAAGGAAGGAAGGAAGGAAGGAAGAAAGAAAGAAAGAACGAAAGAAAAGTACTCGTAACGGTCCAGTTGGCCTGCTGCCATAGGTACTCAATAAATGTTAGTTCTCTTCCCCTACACACTTTGACACATATTAAGTGCTCTTCTCCCTCCTTCTATGCACCCCCCACCTTCCTGTTCTTACACTGTACTGGATACATAGACCTGTGAACTCTGCCAAATGAACCAGGAGAGATAGAATAGATAGATGTCAGTGTCATTCTGGTAAGAAAAATAGAAATAAAAAAGGTGCCAGTCTGCCGAATCAGGGTATCAAAAAGCATTCCCAGTTTCCAATAAGTCTTTTTCTATCTTCAACATAGCTGACATTTGTCTTTACATACCTGGGGAAATGATATCTGTCTGCTCTTCATCACTTGATTTGCATTGTAGAAACTCGACTTCAGTGAGGTCATAGGGAGGAAGTTGATGATTTGTAATGGACATTTGTGGTAACTTCTTCAATATCCATTCCTTTCTTCTTTTTTTCATGGACCCCCATAGGGAGACCCACGTGGTTACAAGGAAGCTACCTCTACTCTCTGGCCCTGGGGTGTAGAGCATATGACTTAGCCAAAGCAAATCATCGCACCCCACCCACCTGGCCATAGTGATTCATTTTCAGGTTAGTGCTATGACTTCAAGGAGCCCAGTGGAAATAAATCTCAGGACTTTTGTTAGAATTCCTGAGTCGAGGGTTTTCTCTCCTCCTCTGGAAATAGTAAGTCTAAAACTCCTCCAGCCATTTTGCTACCACAAAGGAAACCAACCTGAGAATGAAGCCAAAATACAGAGAATGGCAAAGAAATGAAGTCAGGGCCCGGATGACATCGTGAAATCTTAGATTAGACCTTACCTAAACCTAGACTTTTTAGTTACATGAATTAATAAATTTTATTATTTACACTCGCATGTTACCCTCAAATAAAAACTTTCTAACTGATACACTGATGTTACCTTAAAATTCATGTAAATTACTCTTGTTTTTGTTAGATAACAATAGTTGTGATTCATCTTTGCTACTTATGCCCTGTCCGATATGCGAAAGACACCAAGCAGGTAGAGGCTATGGTGGTGTGTATGTCTATGTAGGTGTGTTTTCCCAGATGATCAACACCAGCAATCATCATCATCCCCACCATCACTGCGATGGAGCCATCGTATGTAAATCAAACTCAGATGACCAAAGTTTACAGCAACGCTTGAAATTTAGTATCTCAGGAGCATTTCATTTCAGCCCCATAAAAGTTATGATATGCTGATTAAATACTGACTGGAGGCTGAAAGAGTGCTTACTTGAGGTTTATAAACATGAAAAGGATGCATTCTGTTGCCACCTATTTTTTTTTCAAAATATTGTTGCCCTGAAACAGCCAAATGTATGTATTTCAAGTATTTTAAGGGAAAGAGGTGACGTACCTTTTATTTTTTATAATGGTATTTTCTGCCAATAATAAAATAGGAGCAAGAAGAAATGTTGACTAAAGGAGCCATATTCCTTTTCCAGAGAAAACATTTGTTGTCTTCAGTTTCCTCACTTTTATTTTTGAGAAGAGAGAGGTAATTCATTCCCTCCCGTAAACAATTTTCACGTGGGAGTCTCCTAACTTTCCCTTTTGTAACTTCAGTCCAGAGCTTTAAATATTTTGTACTTAATTCCTCCCTCCTTTTTGATTCTCTAAGACCAGGAACAAAGGTCTCCTGAACAGGTTTTCAGGCGAAAAAGCAAAGAAGTAAGAAGCTGTTCAAGGGAACAGGGTCTGTCCATAAGCACCCCATAGGGGCTGCTCCATACACAGAAGGCAGGAATAGGGAGAGACCAAGATGCCATGAATGATAGAAAACAAGCTTTGGGGGCTTCTGATTTCTCCCAGGAGGCTGCTGGGAGTGTCTGCTGATGAGGAATAGCTGCTGTGGTCAAGTAGCTGTAAGGGTTTGAGCTGTCTTTAGGTGTAATATTGCTCCAGAACTAAAGCCTGGGTTTCTTGGCTCTATAAGCAATAAGTACAACCTTTGATGATTTCTTTATTTCCAATATTTTATTGTAAGCATTTTCAAACATACAGAAACATCGAAAGAACTGTGAAGGGTACACCCCATATACCCACCATCTAGATTCTATAATTAATAGTTTGCTATATTTGCTATCCATTTATCTACCTACCTATTCATTCATCAATCCATCTTATTTTTGGGTGCATTTCAAAGTAAGTTGCAGACATCAGTATCCTACACTCCTAAATACATACCTCTTCACACCTGTCATTAACTAGAGTTCAGAGTTTATTTAGAATAATTTTTTTCCCTGGTTAAATTTACATAGAGTGAATTGCATGAATTTTAAGTGTATCATTCCATGAGTTTTTTTTTTAATAAATTTATTGATTTATTTATATTTAGCTGTGTTGGGTCTTTGTTGCTGTGCACGCACTTTCTCTAGTTGTGGCGAGCAGGGGCTACTCTTCGTTGCAGTGCGCGGGCTTCTCATTGCGGTGGCTTCTCTTGTTGTGGAGCACGGGCTCTAGGAGTGCAGGCTTCAGTAGTTGTGGCTCGAGGGCTCTAGAGCTCAGGCTCAGTAGTTGCGGCACACGGGCTTAGTTGCCCTTTGGCATGTGGGATCCTCCCAGACCTGGGCTCGAACCCGTGTCCCCTAACCATTACACCACCAGGGAAGTCCCCATTCCATGAATTTTGACAAATGTACATGCCTGGAAAAGGAAAACCATCAAGATACAGAACATTGTCATGGTGATTTCTTTCTAACACCAATTATCAGTAGGGCTATTCTCCACTGCATTCAGTTATCCAACAAATATTTTCTGAGCTCCTATATGGTTCAGGTATTTGCTAGGTGTTAGAGAGGTAAATGATACATAGCCCTCCACAGGAGTCAACAGTTTAAAGAAAGAGATGCCTACAGTACTTGAATTAATTAGTTAATTAATTAAATAGAGATGCTGTGGAAATCTGTTCACACAGCGGAGGGATCAGCCAATGCACATGACGTGGGGTCAAGAAGGGCTTCATGCTGGGCATTTGGAAAGATGAAAAGGAACATTAGACATCCAGGGACAAGAGCACAAAGAAGACTGAAGTCCATGACCCTACATGGCATCTGGCATGGCTGAGATACAGGACAAGGGGAATGCAGTGAGTCTGGAGATGCTGCAAGCGCAGGTCCAGGAGGGCCTTGAATGCCTGACTAGGGGGTTGAGCTGTTATCCAAAAAGAGATGGGAAGTTAAAGAGAAACCTGACAGACACCTGAGCCAAGGTGATCTGGGTAAAGTTCACTCCATGATGGCCTTGAGAGGGACGAAGAAAGGGACTAACATGGATGCTCTGGTGATACAGAGACAAACGCTTTGGATTAGGTGTTAAATTATGGAAAATTCTAGTCCATAATCCAAGCTGCTGGACCCCAAGGGTCATGGAGGCTCCAGCTGGCTGCCAGCTCCTCCTCCACTCAGCACCAGAGCCTCACAGACTAAGGAGAACTGGAGAAACCAGGCTGGGAAAGCCTGGGTTCTAATATATTATTTTTTAATGTAGCCAGTTGCATTACAATCGCCTACTATTGATCATGGAACAACTTGTTTAAAGTGTTGTAAAGGGTTCCACCAGACTCTAATCAAGAGACAAATCTTGTGTCTAAAACAATTCAATCACTTCTTTTACACTGAGAGAAAATTGAGTGATCACATATATACAACCTCCTGCCATCAAGGCTGAGACTTCTTGTATGCTAATGTCCTGCTAAGAAGTGTATAACTTCACAGGGTGAAGGGTCAAATTCTCTTTCATTAGAATGGGAAATAATTGTGCTGCTGTATGACAAGTAGTAAAATCCACAGTGGACGATTGAATCAATAGCTGTGAAATGTAGAACACTGCTGGTTTAAAACAAACAAACAAAAAATAGCATCTCTCCATTGGAAAGGATGCCTTTTAAACTCATAATGGATTTGATTTGTGATCAAAGTTGAAGGTGCAAGTCACACAGGAAACAATATCAAAAAAAATATGGGCAGAGGAGTGGATGAGGAAGGGAAGAGAGAGGCTTAATGGGGAACAAACAGAAGGAATAATTTCAGAAGAAGGCATGTCTTCATTTTTTCCTACCTTTTAATAGAGCTAGAGTTTTATAAATCAGCTAGAAGTATCTTGCTTAAATTGTCAAGAAGAAGAGTTACTCTTATGGACTGAATGTTTGTGTCCCCCCTCAAAATTCATATGTTGACATCTAATGTGATGGTTTTAGGAGGTGGGGCCTGTGGAGGATAATTAGGTGATGAGGGTGGGGTCCTTGTGAATGGGATTACTGCCTTTATAAGAAGAGGCCAAAGAGTGAGAGAGCTCTTTACACCACTTGAGGGTACAATGTGAAGTTGGCTGTCTGCAACAGGCCCTTGCTGGCCCCCTCATCTTAGACTTCTAGTCTCCAGAACTGTGAAAAATAAATTTCTGTTTATTTTAAGCCACCCAGTCTATAGCACTTGGCTAGAGCAGCCCGCACTGACTGAGACAGTACCAAAAAGAGTAAAAATGCTGAGTTTTAGGACTTAATACCCTACACAGTGGAAAGCTGTCCCATGAGAAGTTCTCTTGTTCTCTTTGTCTCTTTTTTAATTTTAAGACTCTTGCTGAGCCTTAACCAGAGGAATAACAAATCTCTAGGTACTGGAAGAAATCTGAGAAGTTGCCTTATGTTTACACCTCATTAAGCCAGAGACCAATCTTCATCAAAAGCAAAAACCCTAGTACTCACTCCACCTCTTTTTTTAACTCTCTAAGTTTTTAGTTAAAAATAATTTTTCATTGGCTTAATCACATTTCCTGGCACATGTACAGGACCCTGCCCCTCCCTCTACTCCTCTTGCCTCTGCGTTGACTTATCCCTTTGGCTTGTTTCTCCAGATTGAGGCTACAGCATCTCCAGCCTCACATTCTGGGGACTGACAAAAAGCTTTTTGTCCTCAATAATTAAAAAAAAAAAAAATTCCCCATAACTGAGTTCCATTGGACCAGGTTGGTTGGCATGCTGATCCTCAAATGAGATATGCTGATTGACCAGGACTAGGTCATATCATGGCCCTAAATTGGGGAGTGAGGCTGAACCCATGGCTTCCAGGTGAGGGAAAGTTTTCCCCAAGGCGAATGGAAGGGTTAGTACCAAGATGGGGGTGGGGTGGGGGAGGGAATGGATTGGAGGCCAGCAAAGATAAGAGTTGTCCACCAGGCTTCTGAAGACTCAAGGCTTGAAACATTAGTAACAGCAGAACCAAAGAAACATTCAGACAGCACACCTGCATCTCTACTGGTCAGAGCGGGGAAGGAAAGTGTGGATCCCAAGCCTCCGCACTGAGAACAACTGCCCTGCAACTGCTTCTCCCCGCCATCTACCTCCCAGCCCCATCATTCACACAAAGTGACCAAAAGTCTCCCTGCTGGTCTCAGGAACAGGATGGTGCTGGAAAGTCAGAATAACAAAGTGCACCCATGAAGTCTGACCTTGAACTTTATTTTCAGTCTCTTCCAATAACTGTTCTTCCACAAATTCTCTGCTCACACTACCACACTCTTCTCATGCCTCTATTTACAGGTATTCCAGTCACTCAAACACCAGCCCCAGAAAGTCCTCTGCCATTAGCCCAGGAATCCACAATCTTTCTAACACTAATTCTACACAAGGTTAATAGGTGCTGTGCCTAAAAGGAATTCTGTAGTCCAAAAAAGTGGGGGAAGCATTGGGTTAGACAACATTAAAAAGATTTATTTAGTGCACGACTTCTCCTGGTCCTTAATGTGTATATGTGTATCGTGAATCTACAAAAGGAGGCTTTGGTAAGGAGTATTTCCCACATTTATTTAAACAAGGGATTTTATTTCAGAAAACTTCTACAGAAGCCATTGTTTCTACAGAGCATGTTTTGAGAAAAGTTGACCCTGCCTAGCCCCTTTACTTTCTAGATGAAGAAACCAATTCTCACAGCATTTTAATGACATGTTCAACCTGTAGCTGGTCAGTGTCAGGGGCAAAGCCACAAGACCCATCTCTCAATTCCAAGTGCCAAGCCTTGTCCTTTGCCCTGCATCCTCGCAGGTGGCACCTCGGGCTTCCATGGCTATCCCGTTCCCCCTGAAAATGATCAGGGTCTGCTCTATGGCTGGAGGGAGGGGTGGACTCTCCAGGTGACCCTACTTTTAAGGTAGGGGTGGTGGACTGAGCACTTCTACTTTCTCACCAGCACACCTCAGAGCTGAGGCAACAGTAAAGTCAGACAATTATGGAACAGGGCAACAGTTTAGTAAAGAGTTTGCATAGCTCTTGGTACATAGTTAGATCTCAAAATTATTACTACTGGGAGCCAGGATGACAGACAACATTAAATATCATCTCAGAATGGGGTCCCCAGAGGCATGTACTCAAAAGGATTTGAGTGCTAGTAATTTATTTGGGAAGTGATTCCAGGAAGCAGGTAGGTAAGGATGTGGAGAAGTCAGACATGAGGGGAAAGAAGCCAGTACAGGGTGCGTTCATATGAAGGTTACCAAAGTGGACAAATGGGGCTGAGTTCTGCCGGGTCATCTAGGGAAGCAGAATACAACACACCTCAAAGATACCCTGCAAGGAAACAGGGTATTTATTATTGGTTGAAGACTGTTTCCAGGGATGTTAACTCCTCAGCACTCCTGGTCAAGCAGACCAAGCATGTTCTTATGGTCATGGACTGGGTGCTGACAGCATCATTTAAGCACCATGAGGAAGTGCCCTGCATATGACTAGGGGAGGATGCATTGTCTCAGCACCAGGTGACCGGGCCCCACCAAGTCCATTGTGGAGGCTATGAGGATACATTTTGCAGACCTCTAGCTACAGGGCTGAGGCCACACCTCCCATGGGCTGCTTCCAGCCAATGACTGAGTGTGGCAGAAATACTAAGGCAGGCCCAAATCCTGGAGTCCTCTGACAGCCAGACGTAAGCTCTGGGACTCCATGTCAGCCTCGCTGAACTTACACTGCATGTCTGTCTAGGATGCTTGCACCCAACTCTCCCACCCACCCCCTGCACTCTTGATGAACTTGCGTTGTGGTCTCTTAGCTCTCCTAGACACTCCCAACTCCTTCCCCATGGGGTCTCTTGCAGTGGTTTTTGCTAACAAAATATTTGCACATTTTACTCCCATCTTGGAATCTGCCTCTCTGAGAGCTAAGACTAACACATCCACAAAAGCCCCCCTGGTCACAGCCATTAGAGCAGGGACCATATAAACAAAGTATTCATGAAATCCTTTTGCCACAGGGACAGGAAGTAATATTTCAATGGTCAGGAAAGGGTTATAGGAGTTCAGCTGAGAATCACTCTCACTGCAGGAAAGTTTTCGTATTGCTTCTCTTTTCCCAAGTGTAAATATCTCTGTTATCACATTAACAACTTCCTTCTACACCCCGCAATGCTCCCGCCACACCCTCACATCACTCCCATACCCATTCTCTCCAACAGCACTGAGCCTCAGCTGGCCCATCTGCCAGGGGCTGTGAAATATTTGGAAATAACTTTTAGTATGAGCTTTCACAAAGAGAAATAAGAATTTGGAAGGGATGCTTGTTGCAAAATCGAATTCTACCCAGCAAAACCTTGATAATTTGATTAATTAGTCATACAGCCAGGCAGATATGGCGACAAGCCCGGGTTCTAGAATATGGTTAAAGAAGTTTAATTGTAGTGCTTTCTGAGTGGCAGTCCCCATTTAAAACTTAGCTCTAAGGAGGTACCAGTTATAAGTTATGCCCTGCCTCTAACCCCTTAGTACTGCTAATGGTACTTTGAAAGAAAATTCAATTTTTTGAGCCCTTAGTTTGAAATAGTTATTAATTATAGAATGGGTCCCTTAGCTTGTGAGTAAAAGCTTGCAATTTTCAGGGAAGGAAATTCTATGGTTTTTATCCAGCAAGTATCAAATAATTGTGCCACTGTCATCCTAAGCCCAGTTTGAATGATTGGGCTGTTCTCTGGTGGCCAGGCAGGCAGCCCAGTCCCTGCAGACAGCTCTCAACATGCAGCGCGTGGCCTTACAGAAAAGGCTCCCTCAGGCACTCGTGTGTATAGCAGACGGAACAGTCAATTATCCTAAAATGAAAGAAGGGCCGGATCCCCTTCCTCCTGCAGGCCACGAGAATGCTTCCCGAAGGCCCCTTCTGGTCAGATGTCCCCTTGCTTTGTTTTTCTTCTCTCTCAGTCCCATGGGAGACTCACCCTCCAGCCTGCTCAGACCTGGACAGTGGAAACTGCTCCGTGCTGTAGATGTTCCACCTACCATCGAGGTGTTGGCTGGGGCTACAGTCATCTCAGACCTCCACGGGGGAGGAACCTGCTTCGAAGCTCACGCGTGTGGCTGCTGACAGGCTGGGGTCCTTGCTGGCTGATGACCGGACACATTTCTTCCTTGCCACGGTGGCCCCGGCAACATAGCTGCTTGCTTCCCTAAGTGGGAGCTCTGAGAGGAGGAGACCAAGAGAGAGTCCTCTTGTAACCTAACCTCAGAAGTGACATCCCGTCTCTTCTGCTAGATCATCCTGGTTGGAAGCGAGTCACTAGGTCCAGCTCGCACTTAGGGAGAGAAGATTATAGAGGGGCAAAAATACCTGGACGTGGAGGTCAGTGGGGGCCATCTGAGAGGCCATCTGCTATGTTTGCCCTCTGGCCCCAGTGATTCCTGACCCTCTCCACATGCAAAACACACACGGGTTGTTCTCACCCAGGGAAGCTTTCGGTTTCTCTCAGTCACAATCATTTTTGCAAATACTCACAAATTCAATTGGGTGTTTGGCTAGAAAATCATCCACTTGAACCTTGAGCTCCTTCCATTGTGGGCAGCTCTGCTTTTTGGAGGTTTTTGGACTCAAATTCATGGACCCTCTTAGGAAACCGATGGAAGATATATTCCCTCAGTATAATATGTAGGAGTGAGATGGGACTTAAATAGCTTGGCAGGACATGGTCAGATGGGGTGGAGGAAGAATTATCTGATACCCTCCCAGAGCTGGGTCAGAAGGGGCACATCCAGGGCCTGGCCCTCTGGGGCAGTGGGTAGGTGAGCTACATGAAAGATGTAAGGACATGCATGGTTTGTGCTTGTGCAGTGTTCAGATGAATCATAATGTCCATTTTCCAGGTTTAGACAGAGACATAATACAATACAGTAAGTCCCCTACATATGAATGAGTTCCATTCCAAGAACACATTCATAAGTCCAAGTTGTTTGTAAGTCCAACAAAGTTAGCCTAGGTACCCAACTAACACAATCGGCTATATAGCACTGTACATAGGCTTATACTTTTCACATAAGTAATACATAAAAAACAAACAAACACAAAAAATAAAGAAAACATGTTTAATCTTACATTACAGTACCTTGAAAAGCACAGTAGTGCAGTACAACAGCTGGCATACAGGGGCTGGCATTGAGTGAACCGGCAAGAAGAGTTACTGACTGGAGGAGGGAGAGGAGGTGGGAGATGGTAGAGCTGAAGTATCGTCAGCGATAGGAGACGGAGGGCGAGCTGCAATTTCACTCACGCCTGATGCAGATGGCACAGGTTCTGGTTCCTTGCTAGATTCAGTTCTATCTACCCTCTTGAAAGTATGATCCAGTGATGTCTAGGTAGTAGCTCTTTTTTTTCTCATCATAGATGACACAGTAGCACCGGATTGCATTCTGCACAGCTGCTGCAACCTTCGTGTACCATTCTACATCTGGGTCTGTGCCTCAAAAACTAACAGTGCCTCCTCAAATAAAGAAAATCCCCTTGCTATTTCCTGCATCGTGAATCTCTTAGGTTCTTCAGTTACTTCTTCCTCTTGTCTCTCTTCGTCCTTTCTCTGGGCCTCCAATTCCATCAGGTCTTCATTAGTAAGCTCCTCGTGTTGCACAGAAACAGTACCGTACAGTAAAGTACACAAAAGCACAATCACTTGTAGAGGATGCATGCACGTGACAATGTATGCCAGACACATGAACTAACTTACGTGATTGGACACGTGAACGTACACGTTCAAGTCTTTGAAAGTTCGCAACTTGAAGGTTCATGTGTACGAGGGAACTTACTGTATAGAGGTAAACAGCTTGGATTTGGGAGTCAAACCATCTGAATTTACATCCCAGCACCAGTCTGTAGTGTGATCTTGAGTAAGAAGCTCAAGTTCATTGTGGTATTGTGAGGACTAAATGAATAAAGGCTGTAAAGTGCTCAGCACAGTGCCTGGCACAGGGTGAGAGACAAACCATACTAGTTACTGCCACTTTCACAAATTCTCTTCGAGACTTTAGGTGGGTCTCCCAACTTCACTGTTTATTCATATGCTGCAATCTTTTGTTACCAGCTGACAGTGCTGGTTTTCTGTGGCAGAGAAACTCAAACTTCTAGCTTCCTGGAGGGCCTGCCATGCCTGGAGGACCACCTGAGAAACTCTTGTTTGCCCCATGTAGTCTGCACATCTGCTGGCCGTTGGATGCCAAAGCTCTGATTGGAGTATACTAATCACGTGGCTTCTGTCATGAGGCATGAGAGAGAGAAGCAGGTTCTGTGACTAATCCGAACCGCGCCCCACAGAGATCTCCTGCAGGCAGCCAGCCCCCAAACGCAGGGGCTGGGTCTAAATTCTCTATAATCCAGCACCAAGCAAAATACTCCTGGTGCACGAAAGGTGCAGTAAGCATTGGATGGAGGTAAGTCCTATCTTCTCTCCTCTTTTGGGCATGAGCTCAGTCCCCAGATAATAACTGCCATTTACTGAGAGCCGAGCACTGTGCCAACTGCCTTCAAAACCAGTTACACTCTCTCAGTTCCCCAGCCAGTCCTGCATTAAACGGATGTGGAAATAGGTAGCAGCAAACAGTCGATCGGATAATGAAGGCCGTGCTCACGTCCTACACCATGCTGCTCCAAGCGCACTTGAAAATGCCAGATGGAAGCTTCTTTCATCTGCCTCCCTCATTTTGAGGGAGCTGGAGAGGGACATCCTCTTTTGCTGGTCCCAGATGGGCTCCGGATAGAGGAGCCATCTCCCCACCCACCAGACGTCTTACGAAAGCTCCTGGAAAACCCACTCAAGGCTCTGAGCCCCAGGCCCACCTCCACCTTGTACTACAGGCAAGGAAGCAGCTCACATGGGCTGATGAGAGCCGATTGTCTGCATCCCTTCCCAATTCCTCATTAGTAGTTGGAAGTTAGCCAGTATGGACTATTTATACCCTGGAAATTGGTGAAACTACAAATCAAGACTTTTACTTTATTCCAGGAGCATGGGTTCTTATGCATGGACCAGCACACCAGTGTTATAGAGTGATGAGATATAAAGCCTTACCACCCCAAGACAATGTTCTCATCAGTGTGCAAACATTTCATGCTGCTATGAGAACTAGGAATGCGTCAGATGGAGTCACATGCTGCCTCCGGGAGAAACCTTCCTATCGCCTTGCTTCAAGTATTACAGCTGTCATCTTGGAATTTTTCATTTACCAATAGAACCCTTAATTCACCTATAAAATATGATTCACACAATGAATCCAGGTATTTCACCCAGTGCTAAAATCCAAAAGCAATTAGCCTTTTTGTTTATTTCATGTGGGAGTTAGACTAAAAGCTAAATGAACACACAGAAAAAGAGCCAGGCATTGGTCCAAATGTCTGAATGATGTACTAATTAAATTGTATAACAACACTGCTATCTTTATACATACACTTTATTACAGATTGGGGATTCAGCCTGGGGCCGTCCAAATCAGCCTCTGGGAAAGCACTTCTTTAAAACTAGAGGAACAGTACAGGGTAAGGCTTTGTTAGGAAGATTTAGCTACACATTCAGGAAGAACAGATAAGACTTTGGATGAGATTTTAAAAAGCTTGGTTAATTTTTCTCTTCTCTCTGCTATAATATGATCCTAATCAGGGATAAGAGTTTAAAAGTCTGCTTATTTATGTATTCACTAAATAAATATGATAAAACCTGGGGTAGGTCTTCCCTGGTGGCACAGTGGTTCAGAATCCGCCTGCCAATGCAGGGGACACGGGTTCGATCCCTAATCCCGGGAAGATCCCACATGCCGCGGAGCAACTAAGCCCGTGCACCACAACTACTAAGCCTGTGCTCTAGAGCCTGCGAGCCACAACTACTGAGCCCTCATGCCACAACTATGGAAGCCTGCGACCTAGAGCCCGTGCTCTGCAACAAGAGAAGCCACTGCGATGAGAAGCACGTGCACTGCAGCGAACAGTAGCCCCTGCTCGCCACAACTAGAGAAAGCCTGCACGCAGCAAAGAAGGCCCAACGCAGCCAAAAATAAACAAATAAAATAAATAAATGTATAAAAAAAAAAAACCTGGGATAGATGCTGGGGGGGATAATATAAAATTAATCAGACCTGTTCCAGCCCCTCTAAAATTCCTCAGATAACCCCAGTCTGACAAAGAAGTGAATGTTTATGACATGTCCCTACATGCAACATAGGACTCACAGGTTCCTTGTGGGTCTGGATCAAGGGTGGGAGAGTGCATACTGAAGGCTCCTCAGAGGAAAGTGGATTTGAGTGTGTTTTTGTCTCATTTCTTTCATCCTAATCCATAAGCTTCCATAAGGAGTTAAGAAATATGTATTATTGGGCTTCCCTGGTGGCGCAGTGGTTGAGAGTCCGCCTGCCGATGCAGGGGACACGGGTTCGTGCCCTGGTCCAGGAAGATCCCACGTGCCATGGAGTGGCTGGGCCCGTGAGCCATGGCCGCTGAGCCTGGGCGTCCGGAGCCTGTGCTCCTCAACGGGAGAGGCCACAGCAGTGAGAGGCCCGCATACTGAAAAAAAAAAATGTATTATTGAAGTAGCTTGTTTCCAGACTCATGCTGGTTGTTACAAGGAACACCTAGAAAGACTAGTAATAGCAGTAATGGCTTATAGGCATTGAGGCTTTTCCAGGGCCAGGCACTGCTCCAGGAGGTTTATGTGGCCTGATTCACTTACCATTCACAGCAACACTAGGTCTTCCTAGTGTTGAGCAAAGCGAAGCTTAGCGAGTGACAGAGTGGGCATTTGAATCCAGGGTTGGGTGCTCCCCACCATACACTGTCTGTCCAGGATTCCAATGGCCAAGTGCAACTATGCTGTCACAAATCACCTAACTTATCCTAATATCATCTCTGTATGTTTACTTTCTTTAAAGAGACTGTCTGGTACAGCAAGAGATACGTCATGACATGAGACTTAGCGTCCATCTTAAATGTTCCCCCTGCCCACATCACTAACCAGGCTGTGACATGGACGCAAGTTGTCTCTTCAGTCTCAGCTGCCACTACTGCCCACCTGAGGCCACTAAACCCAAGTCCCCTAAGCCACTCACTGTCTCCCTAATCATCAGGTCCCGGTGGATCTCCAAATCTCCGCAGGTTGTGTCCACTCCCCAGAATGAACTGATGACTCTAGAACAAAGTTGCTAGCAACTTCTATGGTGTTTCTCTGCTAGGCACCAAAAAAAAAAGGTAAATCTTCTTCACCATCACCAACTGCACCAGTCAAACAGCAGTGAACATTCCAAGTCACTGTGGGAAAGAAAATGGCCGCTGTGGTTCTGAGGGGAGCCTCAGGAAGAGTGGGGGTGACCCTTAGTGTGGACCCTGAAGAACAAGCAGGTTAACCTGGAAAGAGGAGAGAGAGCTGGACTACAGACTATGCTTCCTTATATAGGGCCCAGCACACAGTAGTTGCTCAATAAAATTTGGTCAAATAAATGATGACAGCATTCTGTCTTGTGTCATGTAGGTGCTAGGGGATACTTGCTAGTGATAACAAGATGCCCCCTGCAAGGAAGGAGGGAATGGATCTGGTTAACGGCACAGAGAGAACACACCCGGCTGTGGTGGAAGCAGGTGTGTTGAATGGTGGGGAACAAGATTGGGCAGGTGAGCCTGATTCTACCAGCTAGAAACCAGGGATGGGACGAGAGAGAGAGAAAGAGAGCGAAGGGGTTCTTCATCTGCGGGATGCATGCGGATCCCCAGGGCAGGGCGTATCAGACTCCCAGGTACACACACATCACTTGAGGAACCTCATCCTAATGTGGATTCTGACGCAGCAGGTCTGGGCTGGGGCCTGCAAGTTTGCATTTCTAAAAAGCTCCTGGGTGTGGACACTGCTGGATCACACTTTGGGTAGCGAGTCCTAGAGTCCACAACAGGCTTCAGAGGTCTGTGAACTCCTTAAAATCATTTGCAAAATGTTATATTCTGTACACATGTGTGTTTTCTGTAGCAAGATCATAGTTTTCATTAGACTCTAAAGGGTGTGTTTTGGGTTGAATTGTGTCCCCCCAAAAAGATATGTTATAGTCCTAACCCCAGTATCTGTGAATGTGACCTTCTTTGGAAATCGGGACTTTGCTGATGTAATCAATTTAAGATGAGGTCGTTAGGGTGGGCTCCCATCCAATGTGACTGATGTCCTTAAGAGAGAAACATGGACACAAACACACAGAGAGAATGCCATGCGACAACAGAGATAGAGACTGATTCAGCTATAAGCCAAGGAATGCCAGGATTGCTGGCAAACACTAGATGCTAGGGAGAGACAAGGAAGAGTTCTCCCTCACAAGTTTTCAGAGAGTGCATGGCCCTCCCGACACCTTGATCTTGGACTTCTAGCCTCCAGAACCATAAGACAGTACATTTCCATGTTTTAAACCTCCAATTATTTGTGGTACTTTGTTATGACAGCCCTGGAAAACTAACAAAGGGTCTGAGATACACACACACACACACACACACACACACACACGGTGAAGAATTATCACAAAGATACAAGAAATCATTGATGATTTTGAGACTAAGATTTGCAGCCATAACTGGCAACTTGCGACTACTACACTTGCCACTTGCATTTGCTTCCTTTCTTAAACCCTAAAGACGGCTTCTTTCCTGATCAGATCTTTCTCTGTGACCTCCAGCTTTTCTTTTTCCTTCAGCCTGTAGGAAGACACACATTCTTTCTGGACTTCCAGACCTGAAGATCCTGCTATTTCCTTCTTGGCATAGAATGTGGAGAAGCTGAAGCTTACGGCGTTTCTTCCTCCTCCAGGTCCCACCTCTGCCGTGGTTTGTCTCACTTTGGTCCACACAATCTGGTTCTCCTTCTTTTTTTTTTTTTTTTTGGCCACACCACACAGCATGCAGGATCTTAGTTCCCCGACCAGGGATCGAACCCATGCCCCCAGAGTCTTAACCACTGGACCACCAGGGAAGTCTCTGGTTCTCCTTCTTTATTCTTGTCCTTCCTTGGCTGTGAGGAGAGAGGTAGCCTTCCCTCTTTGGATGAGTAGATTTAAACCTTGAGGTATTCTACCCCATGCCTTACCTGGACACCCAGGCTCTCTGGATTAGGGGCCAAGATTCAAATAACTTGTTGTATTTCCACAGGAATTGCCTCTGTCTCCAATTCACTTTCTGTCCTCCACCATGTCTGGGCTCTTAGGAACTCTGTTCCCCACATATGTAATTATGGTGGCCACTGCTACCAGTACACTTCTCTTCTGCTGCAGGAGAAGAGAAAGCAGATGGAGAACTAGCATTTACTGAGTATTCAGCACGTGGTTTTATATACATTGTCCTCTACCCTTCACATTCACATTTACATACTCAAAAGCGCAAATGAGTATCAGCACACCACTGATCTCATCTTCTAAATTAAGACACCAAGTCACAGAGCTGGCAAGGAACAGAAGCAAGATTCCAGTGCAGCTCCATCTGTTCCAAAGCCCATGCTCTCCTCACCACTCTAAACTGCCTGTCTGAGGCTGAGCTAAACAGCTAAATCAGGGAAATATATAAAACCAGTCAGGCTCAATTCTGTAGTTCCAGAACATTGTCTTTAAGACAAATATTTTGGTGTCATGTAAACACAAGCACCATCTGTCTGCCTGCTTGCTATCTGTCTGATCTACTTACTCTATCTGATGCAAAAATAACCACCATCAGCTATTCAACAGACAAGACAAGCAAAGCGATACTTTTCCCCTGGTTGTTATGGACACAGTCAGAGCTTTAGCTTTTCAATAATCCCCAACTCTGAATTTGCAACACCCCAGGGCATTTGCCATCACTGTAAGGGATTTTGAAAGATTCTTAAAAATTCCCAGAACCAATTAGTGTCAATGTACTATAAGAAATAGACAGGCTCTGAAGAGCAGACCCTTCAGAAGGCAGGAAGAAGGCTATATGGTGGAGCCCAGCCATGGTGAGAGCTGCTATGATGAGCACAAGGTGGGTGGGTCTGTTTCCTGATTCTTCACTCAGGTGGCCCTTTCCCCCAAGAAACAGATGAACATGTCATTCTTGCTTGTAACTAGGCATGAAGACCTTGACATTGTTATGGTACGAGAATGGATGAGAAATAAAAATAACCCCAAAAGGCTACAAAGATTTCTGGGTAAAAGGTAAAACGACATGGAGCTAATTTTGCTTGGAGAAAGGAAAGCTGAAAAGCAAGGCTGCTGTTTATATTTGGGAGGGACATATAAGCAGCACTTCTGACCCCCAGTTCTGTCTACCTTACCTGTGGCAGACACCACTCACTAATAACAGAACTCTAGCATGGAGCCAGAACTGAGCCTCAGAATCCTTCTCGACACAACTCTCTAGGGAAGCACAAGAAATCTACTGGCCATATTCCTGATATGGAGCAGGCTACCAATCAGCATATTGATACACACTATGACACCATGAAGGGCAAACAGGATGGCAGAGCAAGTACCCAGACCCTATCTCTCTTCTCCTCTTTTTACCTTGCCTTTGCTCCTCTAATTTCTCTCGTCATCATTTCTAGACAAACCTATCCCTCTCAAATGGTTCTGAATTTGTGTTCATTTGTACCGCTGGGCATCCACTCACCTACCCTTCCTCTCATAGGTATATGATAGCTAAAGTGGCATTTTTAAGAAATGAGAGCCTGAGAGTCTGAGGACCTCAGTTTGAATTCATCCTATTCCAGTCCTTTGACTCTGGGCAAGTCTATTTCCTCATCTGTAAAAAAAGAAGATACTTGCAGGAACCTCTTCATATGGTTTTTATGAATATCAAATGAAATAATATAAAGGACTTCACACAGTACCCAGAATGAATAGACATTCAATAAATGTTTAGCTTAATCTGAGGAAACAGGAGACATAGCTATTTCGAGACAAATTCCCCACCATCGTTGAAAAAGCACCCTGATTCACCATGTTACTTATATTGAACACTCTCTTGAAATCTAGAGTCAGCTGGGACGTCCCTCTCCCTTGAGATTTAAGTAAAATTAACCTGAGCTCCACCCTGCAAAGCCATAGCCTTTGGAAGTCTAAAGCCCTTCCCATGGATTCCAGCGTCTCACGTTCTCAGGACCACCCCTCCCTTCTGGGCTCCTGTGACCTCACATGTAGACTCTGCTCAGAACTTCCCCAGCCCAGACACACAACTGAGCTCGTTCCTCATCTGCCCAAAAAAAAAAAACAAGTGCACGTGTGCGTGTGTGTCTGTTTTCCACAAAGATTTTGGGAACAGAGGAGCCTTTGTCTCTTCCAGTTTACCACTGACACTGGCTGCAGCCCCCAGGAATGTGGTTATTCATCTCCAGCCCCTGTCTGCAGAGGGTCAACATCCCACCCATCCTAGAGCATAGGACAAAAAGCAACCTCCTGCCAACTGTTTTTCATCAGCCACCCGTATCTGGTCCACAGTGCACACTCACACATTTGTAGCCCTGAAAACCCATGGGAGTACAGGGTACCCCAGTGTGGCAGTTCAGCCAGACTGAACTTCTTAGATTTCTTTTTGATTTCTCAGGTGCAGACTGAAAAAGTTGGATTTCGGGCCACTATTTTGCCTCACGCCCACCTACCTGCAACCTGCACAGAGCCTGAGCCTCCTCGAAAGTCATTTTCTCTTGAGATGAAAGGGTTATATTCCCCTGCCATCCCCCCAGAAAATGACCTTATCAATATTATTGGTCCCACATGCTCTTCTTGAACCTTGCCACACCCCCATCAAGAAATGAAGACTTTCCCTCTCCTTGAAATTAGACAAGCCACTATTGCCTCAACCAATAGAATATCTGGCAGAAGTGACACTGCATGACCTCTAAGACAAGGTCATAGATGAAAATATGGCTTCTTATCGGATCCCTCTATCCAGGATTCTCAATCTTGGAATCCAACTACCATGTTGTAAGGAATCCCAGGCTACATGGAGAGGTTATGTATAGGTGTTGTGGCTGACAGACCCAGCTAAGATCACAGTCAACAGCCAGCATCAACCACCAGATATGAGTGTGCCTTCAGATGATGCCAACTCATTTCTTCAAGCTTCCCCGATGCCAGGTGGAGAAGAAAACAGTTATCCCTGCCAACTCCTGCTTTAATTGCAGATTCATGAGTAAAATAAATGTTGTCCTTGTTTTAAGCCACTTGGTTTTAGAGTGGCTTACTTTGCAACATTAGATAACCAGACCAAGTATGCCTACCAATTACTGAAGATTATACAAATGCTGACACTCCATAATTCCATACAAACTGGTTAGTTACTGAGCAATCCTGAGAGTTAGGAGTTAGCACTTGGGCACCAGCACATGTCCCAGCCCCAGAAATACAAGGACCAGAACCTCAGAGCTGACGATCCTTCAGCTCTACCATCTCCCACCTCCTCTCCCTCCTCCAGTCAGTATGCCAGTTTATTAGCTCATTCTCTGACTCATGCTAGGGGGAATCAACACAATCCTTAACAGCCAAATAAGAGTGGTTCCAACGTCCTCCTTAAGATTTCCTGAAATTCCGCACAGTCTATCTTCTTATAGTCTTTCCTGGCTCTGTGCTTCTGTTTTTGCTGAATTAAGTTTTGTCAGTGGGTCATGTCTCCAACTAGCACGTGCTAGTAGAGAATAGAAGTCAACCTCTTTCTCTGATGTTTCAAAAAAAAAACCATTCACATAAGTCTTTGTCTGTGAATCAGACATTACTAAGTGTTTGAGCAAACTACGGTGATATACTGCAGAACTAGAAATGAAATTTCAGACATCCCTATTCCTTTCAGGCTCCCATCCTGGCCACCTCACCGCATCCAGAGATCTGGATGTCTTCAGATTCAGATTTCCGTCTCTCCACTTTCACCCTCAACATTTTCCCCTCATCACTGCCTTCCTCTCCAAATGTCCCCAGGAATTTCATGTCCAAACATGGTACTTTTCTTTCTATTGTGTAGGTCAGTAGCTCTCAAACTTGATCATGTGTCAGAATCAACTGGAGATCTTATAAAACACAGATTTCTTGTCTTTATCCCAGAATTCCTGGTTGAGTAGGTCTGGGATAGGGCCGGAGAAGTTGTATTTATAAACAAGTTCCTGAGTGATGTTGATGCTGCTGGACTGGGGACCACACTTCTCTCCAGCCTTTATTTTCAAACTTGTCTCCAGGTCTACCTTTGCTCATCAGCTAATCAGAAAGAGTCACCACGCAGTTAGCTGCCCAAAGGTTGCTTGATAGCCTCTAGAAATCACTTGTGCTGCAGAAGTCAGTTATGGTTTTAATTACAACCTTTTCCCCCTCCAGTTCGTTTGCAAGGTAGTATAAGCTAGTGTGACTTTCAGAGTTAGCTCTACCTATCACTAGTGATGTGACTTTGGCCATGTTATTTAATCTCTTCAAGTCTGCTTTCCTCACCTGTAAAACCATGGATGATAATGCTCACTTCTTAGGGTTGCTTGAGCATTAATGGAGATAGTGCATGTGTAGTACTAACCAGTTTCTGGGTATGTGAAAAATATCCATGTTAGTTATTTCTCATTTATTCCACAGACCTTGACCAAGCCCCTGCTGTATTTCAGGCACCTTGCTGGTCACTGGGATGAGAGGTGAAACCGCATGATAGGAGAAGGGAAAAACAGTAAACAAACACAAGATCACAGGTTTATGCCAGAGATAAGCTCTTGAAGATGTCTGATAATTCCAGACTAATTCCTCTTAGAAATAAATGTAAAATGAGAGATGTATTCTGGGAGCACATAAATCCACGAACATTGTAGAATGATGTGCTCTAATGCTGCTTTTTATTTTCTCAGCATTAGCTCTAATATTTCACAGAGGGCTTGTTCTTACATTAATAGCATATCATGGCAGTTGTTGGCGCTTCCTGGTCGTATTTTATCACCTCTAACTTCTATTCCAAAGTTATTGGTCTTTTTGGCACGTTTTTCATCACTTGTACAAACATCACCTGATGAATGCTTGGATGACTTTGCTAGATGATAATAACTGAATGTTAAAATAACAGAACAATAGCCACCAAAAATCACTCAGGGAAGTTCAGGTGCCTGTAAACAACGGAATGGTCGCGAAGTGCTGACGCCGGACATCAGCTAAGATGGCGCCGCCCTGTGGCAGCAAACACACAGTTCATTTCACAATCACCTGGGTCCTCCAGTCCATGATGGGCTTGGACTGTTGCTGCTTTTCATTTGGGGGAGTTGCATTGCTTTACAGTTTGTGCATAAAGTGAAATTGGAGTCTCTATGTTGCACTGTTTCAAATCTGTCACTCAGATGCCCATGAAATGTGTGTGCCCAGAATCACATTGGTCTGATGTAGATGGTGGGAGGCACTGAGGTCACACTCCAGTGATCCGCTCCCCGCGTGGGCAACTCCATCCTCCATTCCTGCAGCTCCTCTTTACCTTCTAGGTGTGCCCTCATCAGACAAGCACCCTTCCTGCCAAAATACAGTAAGTCCCCTACATACGAACCTTCAAGTTGCAAACTTTCAAAGATGCGAACGTGTGTTCTCACGTGCAATCGTGTAAGTTAGTTCATGTGTCTGGCGTACACTGTCATGTGCATGCATCTTCTACAGGTGACTGTGCTTTTGTGTACTTTACTGTACAGTACTGTATAGGGTACAGCAGTACAGTATCTTTATTTCAAGCCCAGGATGTCTGGAAGCAAGTGTAAAAACAGCAGTGATGTAGCTGGTACTGGTATGATAAGAAAAAAAGAGCTACTACCCAGACATCACTGGATCGTTTTTTTCAAGAGGGTAGATGGAATTGAATCCGGCAAGGAACCAGAACCTGTGCCATCCACATCAGGCATGAGTGAAACTGCATCTCGCCCTCCGTCTCCTATTGCTGAGGATCCTTCAGCTCTACCATCTCCCACCTCCTCTCCCTCCTCCAGTCAGTAACTCTTCTTGCCTGTTCACTCGATGCCAGTCCCTGTATGCCAGCTGTTGTATTGTACAATTGTACTTTTCAAGGTACTGTACCGTAAGATTAAAAATGTTTTCTTTATTTTTGTGTTTGTTTGCTTTTTATGTATTACTTGTGTGAAAAGTATTATAAACCTATTACAGTACAGTACTATATAGCCGATTGTGTTAGTTGGGTACCTAGGCTAACTTTGTTGGACTTATGAACAAATTGGGCTTATGAACATGTTCTTGGAATGGAACTCATTCGTGTGTAGAGAACTTACTGTAAAAGCAATGATGCCAGGGGATACATTTTGTCATGGGCTTATAGTCTGGGGCCAACATCTAGCTTCTGTGGTTGAGACAGTCCATCCCACAGGAATTCATGGAAATTAAAGAAAAATATGTATCCTTCCAAACACTTCACTGTAATAAAAGTATTGCAAGTAGTTAATCCTTTTCTGGTTTAAATATAGCCAGCTTGACACTTTTAAAAGGAATAGAATCTCTGTGTATGTTTTGAATGTAAATTTAGGATTATGATCCAGAATACTGTCAATTATTTAGTAACTAAAATTAGAATAAATCAGGTAAGACTCTAAAAGTTACATTTTAGGGATGTTAGCATCTGCCTTCCCACTGACGTTTCATATTTTTCTTTAGTAATGGTATTTCAAATAGAAGGGAAATGCTTTCTAACATTATTTAGTCCCTGCATATTTAAGATGTGGTAAAAAAAAAAAAATAGAAAGAAAGAAAATTACTTACTAAGAGTCCTGATTGTGAAAATGTACAGTATGGAGCTAACACTGAGTGATTCCTGATGTCCTAGACTTTGGGGGAATATCTGATGTTCAATTAGGGATATTCAACAAGAGTGTGTGGCAGGAAAATTATTGAGCTTTTCATCTGTGATTTGTTCTCATTGTATCTTTCCTCCTCATTCCACAAGAAAAGGCTGTTTCTGTGTTCTCTCGTCTCATGAGTGTTTGTGTTACAGGGCAGAAAGCTGAAGCCAGCTGAAAAGGCCCTGCTCCTGGCTTTTGTTCTGAAAGCTGAAACTCTGAAGAGATTAGGCTCATCTCTCCAGGGGACAAGGGTAAAGAAGCTGCTGCCCCTGGGGGTGGCAAGAAGGAACAGTCAGAGCACCCACTAGTGGCAGGGGCAGGGACTGCATGGTGCCAGAACACATTCCCCCAAAGTCACATCTTTCTGAGTATTCTGAGTAATATGTTAACATGATTGTTGTAAGAAAATGATGAAAAGATACTTCACTAAGCGTGTGAAATATGCGATGAAAGTGTTAATGGTCTGATATCACAGCCAGAGAGAAAGCAGTCTCAGGGAAGAGCCTTTCCGGTTTGTAGGATCACCCTCCCCCGCTCACCCGGCTGCAGAGGCCTCCACTGGGCACTCAGTGCTGCTGAGAGCCTCAGCCCAACGCCTGCCCTCGTGTTAGAACCTGGCCTGGCCGCCAGGCAGAGCTAAAAGAGGTTGGCCAGGGCTGAGGTGTTTCTGTGGAGAGCACCGGCCTGGGAAGCAGCTGAGACTCCTGCCTGTAAGGAGGCACGAGGGCCTGGGCACTAAGCATCTCGTAACAATCAGAGCACAGATGATAAAGTCCCTCCTTGTACATTCTGGACCAGGCAAGATCCCTCGCACTTTTGAACCCTGAGGGCCTGGCAAAAATGCCTACACATTTAACAACTATCTCCTTATGAAGCATCACGTATGACTAACCCTGGCTGTCTTTCTTAGGAGGGATTGCAGTTCTGATTACACAGTCTTAATGCAAATAGAGATTATCATACTAAGTGAAGTAAGTCAGAAAGAGAAAGACATATACCATATGATATCACTTATATGTGGAAGAGAAAACATGACACAAATGAACCTATCTATGAAACAGAAACAGAATCATGGACATAGAGAACAGACTGGTGGTTGCCAAGGGGGAGGAGAAGGGGGGAGGAATAGAGTGAGAGGTTGGGGTTAGCAGATGTAAGCTGTTATATATAGAATGGATAAACAACAAAGTCCTACTTTAAAGCACAGAGAACTATATTCAATATCTCAATATCCTATGATAAACTATAATGGAAAAGAATATAAAAAAGAATGTATATATATGTATAACTGAATCACTTGGCTGTACAGCAGTAACTAACACAACATTGTAAATCAACTATATTTCAATAAAGAAATACTTTGGTTAAAAAAACCTAAGGTTAAATAAAGACATTCTCAGAAAAAAATGGAATCTTAATACATCCAAAGTGGTGAGACTAATTAACCCTAGACAAAAGGCCAAAAGCAAGCACAGTTTATAACTGTGATACATCAGGTACTGGTGATAAACTGTATCCTTAGGAGGATCTAAATTATATTGTTAACTGATTAATCTGAGAACATTTGATGGTTACTCACTCCTCAACAATTTACAGGAACTCACTATGTGCCAAGTACCATGCAAAATGTTACTCCTAAAAGTATGGAAAAAATTTTTGTTCCTGCCCTCAAAAAATTCCCAATCTAGTCCAGGAGTCAGATGAAAATTCAACAGAACCTAGAAAATGCTTTAGAGAGGTATGCATATATTTCCATGGGGAACTTATTAGGAGCCGAAGGGCCAAAGATGGACCAATTCATTGAGTTTGAGGAACTAAAAGTGAATTCCTCGGTTTTATTCTAACCATAATGGAAGCAGTATACTTTTACTTCTTGCTTTAGTTTCACCCTATTTGGAATTTTCTCAGCAAAACTGGTCTTTCTCTAGATTAAGAGTTCATGGGTCTTTGAATGGATTTTAAAGAATTAGTGAAATGGAGAAGAGATTTGTCATATTTGAACTCCTTCTGAATAGTTTGAAAATTGTCTCTATGGAAAAAACTAATTGTTGTCAAATTTTGTTCTGAAGAAATTGTTTCATACCGCACAAGTATAGAGTGGCATGGATATTACTATACTTCATCAGGTTACAAATAGTCATCTTCATTGAAGTTCTTTCCTGTTGATATATATTTTAGATGTAAGCTTCTATTATGATTATGAGCATCAATCCTTAGTACATGGCCTGGCTTAGGTAGGAAGACATCAAAGAAAATAAAGTGGAAGAAAATGTGTTTCCTTGGGTTTCATCCTAAATGTAATGGACACCAAAACATGGTCCCTCTTGTACAGCGAGTTTCTCGCTCAGTGGAAGCATAAAAACTAACAAAATCAAAGGAACAATTGGCATCTGTCTATTGTGGGAATGCCTGGTTCAGAATGGATCGCTTTCATGAGAAGGTAGGTCAACTCAAAAAAACTAGAGAAATTTACACCAACTCAATAGCCCAGACTTAGAGCATCCTAAAACAATGCTTATCTCATGATAAGCTTTGCAACTGGGCAGACCTTGGGGTGATTTACCCTAAAGCAGTCAAATGGATCTGCAGTCTGAGAAGAGAAAAAACACTGAAGCAGTGCCTTTGTCAAGAAGTGTTGCCCTTACCTAGAGTCACCAGATTTTCTTCTGTTTGAGAAGGTCTCAGGGGACACTGAGCCAGCCAAGTTCCCTTCATCATGCAATTGAATGAATGCATGAACTGTTATCAGTGGAGCCAGTTCCTTGTTTTCCTATTACATACATGCAGATGTTCATTCGGAGAGTCCCTCTTGGAAGCATCAGATGCTTAGGGCAACTTTGAAATAATGAAAAATTTCTTTGCCGAGAAAAATGTTGGGAGAAAAATTTTGGTGCCATGGGTAAAGATGGACACATTGCTGTTTCACAAAGCCTCCAGGTTTCCCATGTTGCTGAAAAAGAAACTCCGCACATCAGACTAACCTCTTGTTTTCTACATCCACGTCATGTAGACAATAATTCTAAAATAAGTCATGTCCGCTTCAACTTAAGAGTCAGAACCTTGAATCATGCCTTAACAATAGGATTTGTCAAGAAATTAAATGCTGAAGTTCACTTGCTTTCTAAAGTACAAGTTTTGAAGCAATTGATTAACTTCAGGCAGAAACCTTTACCTTTCTTAAGTGACTAGCAAAGCCCATTGTCAGACTGATTTGACACCGAAGAGCTCATTCATGACTTGAGTGACTTGACTGACATCTGTGGCCATCTGAATGAGCCATAACTCTTGACTCAACATCCAGCAGACACCACTATAAATGCTACTGAAAAAAATTTCAAGTCTCCTGACCAGGCTACCATTGTGGAAGAGGTGTTTGGAGAAAGACAGCTATGTGTTCCTTGCATTGTTGGGGAAAGGACAGCAGGAGGTCAGAGCCAAGAGTGAAAAGGCTTTGCTGACTCTTGTGCAGGTGCAAATGGGCAGACAAAGAAACCCTTGAAGAATATTTCTGTTGGATGACCTTAAAATTGAAATATATCATCCTGATTCTTTTCCTTAATGACAAAGACAAAATTTATGATTCAGACGTTGACAAAGTTGACCTCATTGAATTGAAGGCAAAAAAAATAATCTTGCAAGAATTCAACTCAAAGTGTTTCAGAGAATTCTGTGTTCCTTGACACAAGCCTACCATAATAACCTGTGAAAACTCTCTTTTGCTAGCAAATACCGTTGCAAGTTAGAATTTGCTATCCTTGTTACCACAAAAATGAAAAGTCTAAACTGATAGTTTGTGAAAGATATTTGCATTATCACATAAAGAAAACCCACACTCTAATTTCAATCTCATTCTAACCAAACTTCAGCAATCTTATGAAACTCACTTCGGAACTAAATTACATTTTACTTATATTTGCACATTTTAGCTTACTAAGATTTTTTAGGAAGTGGCTATTAATTTTTGCATGCAAAATGAGATTAAGAGGATCATGTCTTTTTAAAGTATTGTTTTAACATTATAACTATGTGAAAGATATGTTTGCAATGCAGCAAACTAGATTGTAGGAAGAAAATGGATGTAATGTGTTTACATGCATTTTTCTGAAGAAGGCATCTCTAGCTTTCATCAGATTCTTAAAGACTACCCACCCATTCACACATACCCCTTAAAAGGATTAAGAATTACTGACCTAATTAAATGTGTATTTTCTGACGGGCTCTGAGTCAGTAGAAGGAGCAGACCCAAATTCATATTTGGTATCTTGTTTTAATAAAGTTGACATTTTTAAAACCAATAGTCCATGGACCTGGGTTAAAATGAAGTTCTTTTTTTTTTTTAAGTTTAAATAGATTGAATTTTTAAAATGTGGTTCTTATTTGTTTATTTTCCCTCATGGTCCTCAAAGTCCATGTCTGTATCTTTGAGGTACAAGGCAAAACCAGCAGTCCTAATGCTAAAATATTTGGAATATTTATTAGGGATCTTATCACAGCAAAACATACTTAAAATAATTAGCCCTGGAAACAAACATTAAAGCATCATAAAATATTGCCCTTCAGTTCTTCAGAATGCTCATAGCTGAATAAGGAAAAAAAAAAGACTTGAAGGAAATAGAGACGATAAAGTCAAACACAGAAAAGACGTCACTCAGGACTTTCCCAAGGGACGAAGTACATGTACACACAGATGAGGGGCATGCCGTGTAGCAGTGTGCGTGTGCGTGTGTGTGTGTGCGTGTGTGTGTGTGCACGCACACGCGTGTGCGTGTACTTGTATGAGCACGTGAAATGAGCAAACAGCAGTGATTTCTTCCAGCTAAATGCATATCTTTGAAAGTGGAGAGTCAGCCCTGGTGATGCTAATGAAGTGGAACATAAATACTGGCAAGCTGGTTGTCAAATAGAAGCTTTTAAAGGTTGGGATTTTTCAAGGAAAATGTTAACTGCAGTTAAAGGGCCAAAGTGGTCTTAACCTGATCTCAGAATCTAGAATTTCGCTTGAAGTTCTAATACGCAGGACACTTATGCTAACGTTAGCTTTCCCAGCTCTGCGACTGGCATTTTGGAACGTTTGGTCCGCAACGATAAATTATCACACTTGCTGAATACAGGGTTAGAAGGGGACTAGCAGACACAACCAATTAATATATCAGCCTCCCAAGCAGCCCAGGAGCAGAGGGGAGTGTGCGGGCTGATAATGAACTCTTTTGCCACGTTTCAAATAACAAGTGTACTCACCCCTGGACAGACCTCCCACCCTCCCCCCCAAACCCACACACACAGCAAGTCTTTACTTCTCACTACTTTTCCAGGTTACACCCATCCCAAGAACCAGCTTAATTTCTACCTTCTTAAGGCTTTCTTTCTCAACTCCCCATAACTACATCAACCTCGACCTTCTCTAAATTCTTCTATATCCTTCACTCTCAATCTCACTCATTTGCTAACCCAGGTTGCTATCTTTTTTATAATAACAGCTAACATGCACCTGAATTTTTACTATGTACCAGGCACTATGCTAAATGCTTTACAGGAATGACCTCATTTAATCCTCCCAGCAGCCCTATGAGGTAGTTTTTATTATTCAAGAAATGTTTATATGAGGAAACTAAGTCTTCAGGGAGGTAAAGCAACTTTCCCAGGGTCCACAACTAATAAATAGTGGGCCAGGCAATCAACCAGTTTGTCCTGCTCAAATGCCCACCCTCTTAGTGGCAAAATGTACAGCACTGGGGTTTCCCTGTTGGCGCAGTGGTTCAGAATCCGCCTGCCGATGCAGAAGACACGGGTTCGATCCCTAGTCCTGGGAAGATCCCACATACCATGGAGCAACTAAGCCTGTGTGCCACAACTACTGAGCCTGTGCTCTAGAGCCCACAAGCCACAACTACTGAGCCCACATGCCACAACTACTGAAGCCCGCGCGCCTAGAGCCTGTGCTCCCCAACAAGCCACCGCAATGAGAAGCCTGCGCACTGCAACGAAGAGTAGCCCCACTCGCCACAACTAGAGAAAGCCCACGCACAACAGCAGACCCAACGCAGCCAAAAATAAAATAAATTCCAAAGAGTAGATTAAAAAAAAAAAGAATAAAAAGAAATGTACAGCACTGATGTCTGATGTACATATACCATCTACCCAGCTAGATTTTAAGCTCTTCAGAGCACCTGTATAACCTTTCCTTCATGTGACCCTCAGACACCCATAATCAATCAATACTTATTGAGGGAGTAAATGAATTAA
Organism: Delphinus delphis; assembly: GCF_949987515.2. NCBI lineage: Eukaryota > Metazoa > Chordata > Mammalia > Artiodactyla > Delphinidae > Delphinus > Delphinus delphis. The sequence continues at coordinate 114,370,830 of NC_082686.1, read as the reverse complement.
TAAGTGAATAAAAATCAATGCACCAGCTGAAAAACCCAAGAAAAATTAATTGATTTGGACCTCCAAATAGCATGCAGAATCAGGAAAAATGTTCCTGTTACTACATTTGTCAGTAGAAAGCAGATAAATTGCTGACTCGCTGCCCTTGTGCTCAGCACAGAGTTAGAGCTGGGGAATAGGTCTCTGTTAACAACCATGATGGCCCTCAGCTTTGTCCCTGGAAGCCCTCCAACCCCCCAAGTCTATCCTAATCCTCAGAATCCACAAGGTTCACTGGGAGAGAGGGGAGCAGCACAGGAGTTTACCAGGGCCAAGGCCAATTCTCCCCTAGACCCAATGCCACACACACACACACACACACACACACACACACACACGAAGATGATTCCAGTTAGTTCACTGCAATAAATTGTTTTGAGTATCTAGCCCAGAGATTCACAAACTTGGCTGCACATCACAATCATCTGTGGGATTTAAAAAATTTCCAACATCTGGGCCCAACCCCAAACCAGCTGACTCAGAGCCCAGGCTCTGGGAAACATTAACCATTACTCATGGGAATCAAATGTGCACTGGGGGTAAAGAACCACTGAGATCCATGCCAAGCACTGTGTACCAGGAGCTGAGTCACAGAAATGTGGGTATGAAAAGGGAAGTTTGCAGAATAGTAGGAAAGTCACAAAAGTAAATGTAATAAAAGCATCATGAAAAAGTAACTGTAGTTAAAGTGCTCAGACAACAATAACCACAGGGTACCATTGGAGCTTGGAGGAGGGGTACCTACTCTCACTGAAAAATGTTGGGAGGCAGGAGTGAAGGATGTAGATGAATGAGGGAGGTGTGTTTTATATAATGAGGTACAGGATCAGGCAGAGGGGTTGAAACTTTCTGCTTTCCTGGAGGAGAAGGTTAGATCTCCTTAACCTCTGATGACCTCCCTGTGAACATTTGCAAACGCTCCCAATCCGTGGCGGCAGCTGTGACTGCCTCTTAGAGGTCCCTGAATCCCTCCAGACCCCTTTGAGTCTTATAAACACAATGGAAATAGCAATTATTAAATATTGGTCCTTGGGATTTAACATCAGATTTTAAACTTTTTAGAACTTTTAAACAACAGTCAATGGAGATTGAGAGATTTTGCCCTAAATTTGTTCATCTGTAAAGTAAATACAATAATCTGTACTCTGCCAGTGATTGTGAGGATTAGTGTATTCATTCAAGAAACATTTACTGAGTCCCTACTGTATTCCAGGCATGGTGCTGGGTAGAGAGATACAATGATGAACAATCACAGACCCAGACCCTGTTCTTGTGGACCTCATAGTCTAGTAAGGGAGATGGACATAGAGGAAATAATCACACAGTTAGTGTAATTACTTTCAGAGATGAGCCCTCTGAGGGAACCATGTAAACCTAAATGCCATGAGAGCATCTAATAGGGGAACATGGCCTAGTCTACAGGGTCAGGGAAGGTATCCCTGATAAGAAACTCTTAGGCTGAGATCTGAAAGATGTCTAATAGTAAACGAAATAAAGAAAGAAGCAAGAGAATCCAGCAGGGAGAATCCTGGGCAAAAGCCCTGTGACAGAAGCAAACCCCTGGAAGAGATTAACCAAAAGCAGGCCAGTGTGGATAGAGCACAGAGAACAAGGGGGAGAGTGAGCAACACAAACTGCAAAGGGAGTCGGGGTCCTGCCAGCCACATCCTCATCCCAGAAGCAGGGCGAGTCTCCTGGAAGGCTCTCAGCCTGTGACATGATCAGGATGAATTTTAAGAAGCCCCTCTGGCTGCTGTGTAGAGAATGCATTGGAGGAATATGAGTGGATATGTATGGACCAGCTAGTTTGTTATTGTAGTCCAGACCAGAGGTGACCAAGTTTGGTTTTGAACATACAGAATTCAAGATGCCAAGTGTAAAAGAGAATTGAATTTGAGATAGCCTATGGCACATAAATGGTTACTATTTAATCAATGTTACATAGATATTCAGGTATATAGAAACATGGCTACTGTTTGGAAAGGGAAGACTAAATAGATCTCTTTTGACACATAACCTACATCAGCGAGCCAATTCCACTTTCTTCAGACCATCATTTTGAGTGAGGCCATCCATTAGGACAAGAAGGTTGAGCCAAGAGCTCCAGAGGCCCCTTCAAAGTATCCTTCGTAAACAGCAGGTTGACCCTTGAGAAGAAGACAAGGAACTAAGCCACATTTCTCACCCTGGGACAGATGCAGAGATGCTGCCTTCGGGCCCAAGAGGAAGGAATTTGCCTCCATGTAACTGGACTTATAGTTCCAAACCTACTAAGGTATAACAAATTCCAAACCAAAAAGCATTGGTCCTGGCTGAAGGAGATGAGGAAGTTAGAGGCCACCATTTCTGGTCCAGGGGGATTTGGGTTGGAAAGCTAACCAATAATGGTTCCTGAAATCATAATCTAGGTAAACTGCATGTGACCAGAGAGCCATGTCTCAGAAGGGGTAACCAGGAATGCATTTCCTTTACAAACTGGCCCATTTTTCATAACAAACTTTACCTTCTTGAGAAGGTGATTGCATAAGTTTGTGGATGGAGACACCCACATACCACAGGGGGTTCATTGCACAAGAGCTGTCAGCAGAGAAAGATAGAGAGCCCAGAGGCTCCTGATACAGTCACCATGGCAACCAACCCAAATCTGGTCCATTTTATTCAGACAAAAAACCCAGTTCAGTGAACACTGTAGGGAGGTAGGAGCAGCTTAGATTAACCAGGCTATCTTCTGGCCCCAAGCAATCCACAGGATAAGACCTTGCATTAGGCAAAGGTCTTCACTGTGACAAAGCAGAGGATTTGTTAAGTTCTTTGGATCTCACTGGGCCCATTTAGCTTCTAGTGTGGGATTAAAAATTACTCTTCTCCAGGCAGGAGGCCTGAAGTTTCACATGAACTCAGTTTGAAGTGGTAATGGTCACACCACAATAAACAATCATCCAGAGCCATTCTCCTCATCATCATCTGAGAGGTCAGGAGACTGTACAATCAGGACATCTCTGGCTTACCAGGTAAGCAAATAGACCATGTTTTATAAATGGAAATATGTCCTGAAATTGCCTTGAGTGTCAACATGTAATTTACATGTATGGTTTTCCCTTTTTTCCCTGGAAATGAGAGCAAACAGTTCCCTGAGAACTGAACTAGGAGAAGCAGCAAAAGTCTTTTCAAGGAAACATCATTCACTCATTCATTCATTTAAGTTATGTTTCTTGAAAGCCTACTCTATGTCGTAGGTGACAGAGATGACTAAGCAAGGACTCTGCTTACAGTTCAATGAGGGAGAAGAACTTGATTTAAAATAAAGATTTAAATGTGCTAGAACTGTGTAAAGTAAACTGCAATGGCTCAAACAAAATAGAAGGTAAATCTTGCTCATGAAATAGTCCATGACAGATGGTCCTCCACTATATTGACAAGAGAGTTCACCATCTCCAATTCATGGCCGCCATGACACTCTGGTTGCCATCATGAGAGGGTTTGTGGGCCAGAACCGGAAGTGGCACACATCACTTCCACTCACATCCACTGGAGAGAATTTAATCACATGTCCATACCTACCCACAAAGAATCCGGGAAATGCAGGGCACTGTGCTGTGCTACAGTCCTATTGCCAGGGAAGAGGGAGAAAGCAGAATCTGGAAAAAAGTAGCCATCTCTGACAATAACAAAGACATCTACCAAGCTTTCTAGAAACAGAAAAGAGAAACTAGGAAATACCTACTATACTCAAAACCCTCAAATATCTATGAAAGAAATATTGAACTTTACTCGTAATTCAATAAATGCTAATTATAAAACAATGACGTGTCATTTTCCCCTGTTAAATTGCCAAAAATAAAGAAAAAATAATAATAGTGATTATCGTTGGCAAGGGTCCAAAAGAAACAGGTACTTATAACTCCAGAAAGCACCAATTAGTACAATCTTTCTGGAGGGCAGTTTGGAAGTGTTCATGTAGCAGATATTGTAAAAGTCAAAACAATGAGGGAAGTCAGGTGTGTAATACTGTAACATTCTTCACTTATCTATATTTTAACCTAGCTTCTGAGCCCTCACTCCCCCTTGGTAGGGGGACATTACACCTGTCAACTCAAGGTACCAGTGACCTCCAATTTAAAACTCAACTTTTGGGGGAAAAGTTAATCAAATTCAGGGTTACCTCTACAGGTGACCTCCATAAAGTGGAAATCGATTCTCCTCTAAAGCTTCTAGAAAGAGCACAGCACTACCAATTCCTTGATTTTAGAATTCTGACTTCCAAAATTCTAAGAGAATCAATTTGTGTTATTTTAAACCACCAAGGTATTTGTTACAAAAGCATTAAGAAACTAATGACGCTTTCCTTTGCTCCACACCCAGCACAGCCCTCTCACCCAGTACAATGATCTTATGGGACAGACTGATCTGCTATGGGAATTTGGAGCCAGGAATAGGCAGTGTGGCCCAAGCTGGTTCAGGAGACACTCCCAGGCAGAGCCTGAACCAGACATGTCAGATCTAAATTTGCTGAGCTGGGGACAGACATTCAGACCACAAAGGTAATTGCATAACCAAGGCAAGAAGGCAGGAGTGAAGAGATTTATGGGTTATGGTAGACCAGAGCAGTGGCTCAGAGGGGTTCAATAAATCTGATGAAAAAACGCTGATGAAGAAAGCTGGCACCTTCAGGGTATTAACCATGCTTTGAGATTAATGTCTGGACAAACAGGACCCTTGCTGCCTTCTGATGGCCAGTGCCAAAGGCAGAATCCTGGGTGGGAAATCCACAGCCTCCTGAGTAACTATGAACACGTGATGTGTGAGCATATCTTCCTTTGGAGAGGACCTTTGGTCCTCCCACGCTTTGCTCTCTCAACCACTCAAGCCACTCAACCTCCTGGATTTCAATCACCTCTGTTTAAAAAAAAAAATTTGGAACCCATAGTTGCCTAAGGACAAACAGCAGGGCCCGGGGAAATCCTGAGGTTCCTTGAAGCTCTTGGAGGCTGGGTTTCTACATCAGAAATAGATGTAATTGGTTTGTACACATACAAGGCCTGACCACAGACTGGAAAGCCCAGCTCCATCTCTTAGGCTGCAACGTCTGCATAAGCTGAGGTTGATAAGGAGTAATGGTGGTGAGGGTTGATATTTTAGGAAATCTGATCTGTGAGTAAACAAAAGAGGAGAGATTGAAGACATGTAAAACAGGGAGAAAAGCATAGGCTGTGGGGAATGTGGAGTAAGTGGATTGGACAAGAGGTGGAAGCGATGTCAACCGTATCCCCAAACATTGGTTGTGTAAGGAATTATTCAAAAGCCTGGATTTGGGGCTCTTAACACCTGCCAGTAGGGTGCCTTGATCACAAGGCTTACTGAGATGGAGACCTGGACTACAAATTTTCCATCCTTCTCTTTAATTACACATATTAAACAGCTAAATGTAGCACAAATTAATGGCATAATCATTGATTAAGGTATTTAATAAATCAATTCCAATGTCTTCCAATGCATTTCTGGGCCATCTTTGCTACTGACTACAGCAGAGCCTGACCTTTGGCACTGTGATGAGAAGGACTGAAGGTCAGAGCAGGCAGAGATCCAGATGTGCCTGGAAGAGACTGAGGAACAAGCAGGACCCAGAGATCAGAATAGGCAACAAGTCAGAACCGTGGGTGGTCAGACAGATGCAATATAAAGCACAGGCCAACAAGGTCATAAGGAGAATTTCTAACCTAACCTGAGGATTCTTACATACTTCCTATTGAGGGTGGACCAAGTCTAGGGTTTGAGCAGCTCAGGGTCCTCAGGTTAAACCAGGTAAGTGGCCACAGCTGAGGAAGAGGTAGTGAGGCCACAACTGCAAAGGAGATATTGTCACAGTCCCTTTCTAATCACCTTATATTTTATCATGAAATTAAGTCCCATCAAGACCTGGGAAACATGCCTGAGGATTCAGAACAGCATGACATCAAAAGCCTCTCTGAGCCAGGTCCTACAGCTGCTGTGACTTCTCTGCGTTCCAGGCTTCTTTCTCAGCCATGAGATTGAAACTTCAGAAAGATGGAGAAGTGTTCCCTCTCTAGTTCCCTTCTTCTCTATCTTTCATTTGGCAGAAGCAGAGAAAGAAGAAAAATCATGCCACTTAAGTGTGAAAATTCCATGACCCATACTATTCTTCAATGAAAGTTGCTTTCTTCTTAACTCCTAGAGACATCTGCCCTCCAGTCAGGTGTTTCCAGCACTAGCTGCTGGCTAGGTATTATTTGAAATTTACATCCTTTGTCACCCATGAACCCTGCACATTTTAAGCTGTTTCTGACATAAACTGTTCCAGAAGTCTTTTATAAAGCATTTGTATCTCTTGCCATGGAGTATTTTATCCCAACATTTAAACATGGATTTTGCAGCATAAATGAAAAGTGACTTCCTCATGGGGACACATCCTTGGAGTTTGCAAGAAAGAGCGAAGGGCTGCCCCAGGGACTAGAAGGCACAGATCTGGGAGTGTGCATGACAGGGCTCCATCTCTCCCTGAAGGCAGATAGAGAGGTTTTGAAGAAGTTTGGACATGGCTTGAGAAGGGAGCCCTGGAGGAAGCAAATGATGTGGGCGAGACAGCAGCTGCTCTTAGACTCAACCTGGTGAAGCCACCACTTACAGGGCATTGAGGATCTGGAAAAAGGCAAAGCACGGGACCCTGGGCGGGGGGGACTGCAGCACATGAATGTTGACCAGGCCAGACGTTCTCTGCATCTGGACTCACTAAGGGAGCAAAGGAAGATGTGGGCTTGGACAGGTAGGCTTAAGAGGTGGGAAGGGGCTCTCACAGGCTATAAAAGAGGGCCAGCAGCCTTGAAGGAAAATGTCCAGAATCCTCCAAGGAAACCTAGATTAGCCAGAGTGAGGGTCATAGTTTGGGTGAAGACAGGAGGTGAGAAAAAAGGACAAAACTTAGAAGAGAGACAAACCTGGGTCTAAGACCCAAAGCCACCACCAAGTTGCTAACATTGAACGGGTAGCAGCCACAATTACACAGGTTCAAGGCGCTAACCCAGCTAGGGGTAAGAGAAGGCATCCTGGATGATGGGACAGCTGAGAGGCATTTTGAAGAATAAGCAGAGGGAAGAGGAATTTGGGGAAAACACCAGCAGCACGTTAAGAACTTGGCTTGTTCCTGGAGATTAAGGGCTTCACTCAGTACTTCCGGTGTGTAGGACGCAAGAGTCAGGGCAGAGCAGGGTAAACCGGAACTCCTGGGCCAGGCTAAATTTGGTCTTAAGGGAGGAGAAGAAGAAAACCACCAAAGCATTTTGTTCCATTTTCTTAAACCTGATCTGATTTGCAATGCACAGAAACGCACCCCCCCTCCCCCTACCACGGGTTGGGGGATGGGGGAAGCTGAGGAGGCGGGAAAGGAATGGCTCTGGAGCTCTGGTTTCTAAGTTCGCTATTGTTTGCTACCAGCATGGAGGGGATTTGAGGCAGCCTGCAAGGGGTAGGAAGAGGAACGGAGGAACAGAGCTAGGTGTTTACATGCGATTATTAGGACAATTTGCTCAGCTAGGTTGATGTGACCATCACCTCCACTCCCCGTGAAACCTTCTGTGAAAGTTCTGTTATTCCTCAAAGGCTTTCAGAGTAAGATTGTGTTTGGGGAGTGGATGTGATAATGAGCAAAGTTTCACCGCACAGGCAGGGCTTGATCAAGAGTGATTCAGAGGAGTTCAGTTACTTTCAGGTTATAGAAAGCTCTCTCAGGTGAGAGCCTGGACGATGGAGTGGAGTTGAAGGGGATCTGCCTTTGGAAGTGAGAAAACCAGAAAGGAGACTCCTGCAATTGTGCTGTGAAAAGACCCAAGGCAGTGGGCACGGGAGTAGGAAGAAGGCACAGAATGGAATGATATCCAGGAAGTGGTATCAATAGAGGATCATGTCGCTAACTGGATGTGAGGAAGAGGGAGGAACCAAGGAGGCATCCAAGCTGAGGGAGCCCAGAAGACAGAGCTTCACCCACTAAGACAGGGGACATAAAATGGGGCAGTTGGGGGACTGTCTCGCTTGAGATTGGGTGATTTTGAGTTATCTGTGGGACATTCAAGTAAGTATGTACAGGAGGCAGTTGGATGTATGGATGGGACTAGAGATATCCATCTCTCACCTGGATTATTGCTCTAGCCTCCTGATGGATCCGCTGTTTTTGCCTCTGATCTCTTCCTGCCACCTTCATTCTTAGTAGAGCAGCCAGTGTGACCTGGTAAACCACAAGCCAGAAAATGGTACTTCTCTGCTCGAAACCTCCCAACGGCTCCCATCACCCTGAGCTGTGGCCACAGTCCTGCCTGTGACCTATGAGGCCCCGGCCTCCTGACCTCTCCCTTCTCTGCACCATTCCAGCCACTCTGCCACTCTCACTGCTCCTCTCGGGGCCTTTGCAGACCCACGGGAATGAGGGACTTCCCTCTTGGAGGCCCCTGTTTCCCTGAGAGGCAGGAGGCGGGGTCATCTTCTGAGAGTATTTTGGAAGACAGGGGGATTATGGTCACGAGAAAAATGGTGAGGGTCGGGGTGTGGGAGATCTGGGAAGGGTGGGGCTGCTATGGGATCAATCTCAGCTTCTACTGAAAGGTAAACACCGAGAACACAGCAAATAGTCTCCCTTTAGAGAAAATCATGAAGGCACATAGCATGGACTGCCTTTAGAGTCTATAAATCAAATTACCCCACAGTGTGAGAAATGACCCATTGCCCACAAGTACTGAGGCCAAAGCCAAGAAAAAGGGCATAAATTTTAGCATCAGAAATTCAAGTTGACTTCAAAATCTTTTGATACACATATTACACATATTCTAGGTAGCGTAAGACTCAAGAAATCAAATTTTGATCCAGGATTAGGCCCACTCCTGCCTTGAAATAATAATAATAATTTACATTTATATCAGTAAATATTACAAATGTTTTATAACATAAAGATTAGAAGTGAGAAAACCAGAATGGAGACTCCTGTGATTGTCCTGTGGAAAAGACAATTAACATTGCCCTTTTATATTAAAATGTATTAATATTACATTTTTCTATTTATATAGTAATTTTACAATTTTAAAGTTTAATTTTTATAACAGCCCTGAAAGAACACTGGAACAGGTATTAATACCCCTCTCTTGGGAGATGGGGAAACTCAGGCCTAAAGCAGTTGAGTTGCCCAAGGTCACCGAGAGGAGGCCAGAACCCAGGCTCCAGCCTGTTCCGCCATCACTTTCCACCGCACCATTGACTGTTCTTTCAGCCTGATCTTGAAGTTGTTCTTTTGTAAATGAGGGGGTGTTCTTTTGCCCAAGAGGATGAGGCCAACTGGCATAAGGAAGGAATTGACTTGGGGCAATACCCTGACACGTGAGACAGGGATGTCCTTGAGATGATGGTAACTCGGGAGACCATGGCATCTCTGCCCAGCAGGCAGCACAGGGGTGGGGGTGGGGGAGGAGACATGAGAGGTGCCCAGTGACTGCAGTCCAGAGCCCCCTGAAGGTGTCTGATCCCCAACTCAGGCCTGAGGCTTTGCCACACAGGGACTTTCCTAATGTATCTCCGACTTCTCACAAGCCCTTCCAGATGTAGCACTGATGAAATCTCACACATTTGTTCCCCAGCACTGAAATGTGTTTATGCTCTCAAAGTGAAGGTTTGTAATGGGTTTTGCTCACGGGAATGATTATTTTAGTGCTGACTTTTAAAAAGGCAATTGATAACAAGTTTACCCAGCCAAAAGAGCTCTGGCAACTATCTGCAAATTCAGACTCCGCGAAGAGCCAAACCAGATCATTTAAGACCCCCTGAATCCATTCTGGGACCAAGATTATCCGAATTGACAAGCTAAAAATGGGATAATTTATGCTAAAATGGTGCTTATGAAATCAAGATGCTACTCTGGACGGCTGCTTCTGGGAGCTGCCACAAGCCCTTCTCTTATTTTTCTCCTTCCTGGGCTTCTTCCCTCCCCTCTTCACTTTCCCAGTTGGGGTGGTAAAGAAGCAGGCGGTGGGGGGCTGTGGTGTTCGGAAGGTTTTAGCCTGAGAACTTCCTGGGATGGTTTTTAAGCTTTTCATGCGAAGCCTTGAACAATTTGTAGAGAATACAAAGGTCTCCAATGTCAGGGTTTGTTGACGTTATTTGTTTGTTTTTAATCACAGCTCTGGGCAGGGCCTGGGTTGTGGAGAAATCCCACCAGTGGAATGGAAGACAAGTCCTGAGATTGCTCATCTCTGCCGAGCTCTTCAGCTCACCTACAAATATTCCGCCAGGTGGTCTTGACCTTAGACCTAAGCACTGAGGCTCCACAAGTGGGAGAAGATGCTGGTTCACCAGGGGAGCCTGACCTGCTCCAAGGATCCCCTCCTGATGCTCTCAGAGCTCAGAGCATTGGAAGAGTCGCTGAAACGAGACCCACCTAATTCTAACTACCAGGGTCCTCACCCACCAGCCTAGTCAAAAACAAACAGCAGAGATCTAGGAGAGAATGAGCTGACTCTGCTGTGGTCAAACGTGGTAGTAACCACACATCAATCTCCTCCCCTCCCCACACTCTCTAAATGAAAGAAAAGGAATCAAAAAGTACCAACCAACAAAGGCCAGAAGAATGGCAAAGTAGGAGAGAGTGGAAGATCAGTTTCAATAGGTTTGGAAGCCAGAAAGCAGATGGATGGGTGGTGACAGCCCTAAAGGAATAGAGGAAGTAAAATCTTTGTGCCTGCAGAGGAGCTACACAGATAGAAAGCAAGCCGCTTTGTCCTGCCCTCGGGTGAAGAGACTTAGGCCTCACTCAGAAGCACCAAGTACTCTGGAAGCCAGGGTGAGATGTGCAGCTGGAAACGATGAAGTTTTTGACAATCTATATAAAGAGCAGTTGGATCTTCCAAACTCCCGCTCCCAACCCACACCCAGGCATCCCAGGCAACTGGCACCATCCGGATCTCTCACCTCTGCAGGAGATGGGAGGTTTATTCCCTGAAGAAGATAAAACAGAGGTTTCAGCTCAGAGGTCAGGCATTAGGTATGAAGCTGAAGACAAGGGATTAGTTGGAGTCCTATATACTGAGCTGTGAGGCCCCTGGACCCTACCTCCCTCTCAAGAGCAGGCAACCAGGAATACATGTGTCCTGGCACGAAATAGAAAGATTATTCTTTAGAGGAGATTAACAAAACTCCCTAAGAGGAGATCCAGTTATTGCTGTTTGGGGGCTCCCCTAAAATGTGGCTGGCTCACCCTCTGATCGCATCACAGTAAAGACAACAAGTGAAGAAGCCCTGCTCCCACCCATACAAGGGTTTCTAATTAGTCTTAATTCTTTGCTCCATTCCTAAACAGAGACACCAAAACGAGGACAGGAAAAAAGAAGAAAAGGAAAAACACTCCTCAAGAACAAAAGCAATGAGATCTGGCCCAAAAGAAAACTTGAAAAGAGTAATTTCAGAGTTAAAAAGTTATAAAGGGACAAAGAACTAGCAAGGTGTTTGGGGGTTTGGGTTTTTTTTTAGAAAAACAAAAGAAAAAAATGACAACCAAAGTTTAAAAATCAGCAAAAGGAATAAATACAAAATTGATAAATTCTCCAAGAAAGTGAATAGAAAACTTAAAATATGAGAGAATTACTGAGAAAACTAGAGAATTAACCCAGGATATGCAGACAGAACAAAATAAAAAGACTAGAAGATATTCCCAGAGAAAGTATATAAGAACTGAAGGGGCTTCCCTGGTGGCGCAGTGGTTGGGGGTCCGCCTGCCGATGCAGGGGACACGGGTTCATGCCCCGGTCCGGGAAGATCCCACGTGCCGCGGAGCGGCTGGGCCCGTGAGCCATGGCCGCTGAGCCTGCGCGTCCGGAGCCCGCAACGGGAGAGGCCACAACAGTGAGAGGCCCGCGTACCAAAAAAAAAAAAAAAACTGAAGGACTTGAGTTTCCAGATTTAAAAGTCTACTGAGTACTCAGCACAAAGAGAGAATAAAAAGTACACCTGATCATAACATTTTAGAATATTGTGTTAAACAGAACATCCTAAAAACAAACCAAAACAAAACATAGCACATTCAAAGGAATAAAGCTCCGAAGGTCATCCTACTTCCCAAAAACAAAACTGGATGCTAGAGAAGAGAGGGCAGTGCTTTAAAAATTCTAAGAGGAAGAGGTTTTCAATCTAGAGTCTATAAATAACTACCAATGAATCATAAGGTAAAATAAAAACATCAGACACAGAGCTCAAATGTTTTTCATTTAAGTACTCTCTCTTAGGAAGCTACTAAAGGACATGTTTTGGCTAGTTGCAGGTGTAAACCAAAAATGAAGACATGGAGATCCAGAGAAGAGAAGAGCCAGCCCAGAAGTAAGAGGAAAGAAAATCCCAGAACCATCTCCCTCGGCAGCCTTGTGAGCGGTGAGCCCTGATAGAGCTCGAAAGAGGACTGAGAAGTGGAAAGCAACAGTGTCCTACTCTGCTCAGCTGTGAGCTATATCTACATATTTGTCATAATATAAACACTGACTGTTAGAACTATTCTGGAAGAGTGAGGGGTGGTGATATAGCGAGCAAGGGGGCTGAGTCTTCAACTATCAAAACAGGAGTGAGTAGATCTGTGCAAAATGGATCAATGAAGAAAGAGGACAGTGATCACAGATATAGGTTTATGGAGGAAAACATCAGAAGAAGCATCTTCAAGAGTGGGGGAGGGGACTGGGGGATGTGTAGGAGACTTCTGTTTTTCTTAGTTTAGTAATGTGTAAGTACGTGACATAGATCAAAATAAAATTTAAATTAATTTTTTAAAAGTAAATTCAAACGTTAGTCCATTTCCCATATGCATAAGCATGATTAAAAGTCTCCATATAATTCCATTATGATCCCTGAACATCACAAAGCAGGTGGTATCTCTCCTTCTTTTCCCAAATTTACTGATCAGCTGCTCCATAGGAGTCCTTGTCAGTTCCTAGGAAGAATTTTTCTTTTCTTTTTCCTCAGTGGCAAGAGGAAAAGGAATATTAGTTGAAAATATGTGAGGCCTAAGTAAGGCAAAACTGAGATTCCTGGCCCCCTGCACCATCTTCCTACCTGATTGTATAGGACAAAATCAATAGGAACCCAGTCTCCAACTCCATTTCAAGAGGTGCCTAGGCTGCTGGCTGAACAATGTGTCATTGTCTGTGTGTATGAGACTGAACTGGACCCTGGGAGCATCGGAAGAAAGAAGCCACGGAATCAAACTCCTCCCTCTTATCTTTCCCCTCATCAGGAATGGCAACAGGAACATGGCCCTGGAAGACCCATCCTGTCCTGTCTCTGGCGGTGCCCAGGGTTGCTGAGCCCTTGCATTCACAGAGGAAAGTCATTGGACTGAAACTTCTTTGGGTTCCAGAGGACCAGATAGACATGCTGTCACCCAAGAAATCTAGAAAGAAGAACACAAAAGGACCTCTACAATGAATTTTGATGATAAACCCATATAGGGGGCAAAATGACAGCAAATTATGTTGAGGGAAGGATAGGCAGAAGAACATTCTACAGAGCCAGCAAGCAATGCACCTACTAATCTTATCCCCAACAGCCCTGAGTAGACATGAACCACTTAGGGGAACAAAACACCTTCAGAACAAGCAATGAAGTTGGGCTACAAGGGTAGTAAGGAGGCCAGCCAAGGGCTCTGCCCAATCCTGTAGTCACAGAGACAGGGCAGAAGCTCCAGCTCTCTCAGCACTATTCCCTATTAATGAGGCATTAAATTCTGTTTCCTTTTTCTCTTTTCCTCAATCGTGGAACTCCTGACCTCAAGCCTCTGTCCTCTGCTTTCGTGGGAATGGTGGAAATAAATTGGTTCACATAACTAAAGAAACAAACCTAAAGGAAGAAAAACTAAAGGAAATTAAAATAAATTATAAGGAAACTCCAATTAAAGGCCCTTCAAAACGATAAAATGATTTCAATTTTACTCTGTCTCACTCACTTCTCCCCACTTCCTCCCCAGATATACCTGCATATCTACATATTTATACAGATATTTTTTATTATTTAGTTAATATGAATTACAGGCCTCATACTTCCTCCCTTCTAAATCCACAATGAGGAAGCTTTCTCTTTTCTCTCGCTCCCTTTTTTCCTCCTCTCCCCCTCACCAACACGATTTACATTCTCAATGTAATGTATTAAAAAGTTGACAGGGACGAAAGGATTCACACGATGTCTGCTAAGAAACCCAATTTCCATGATGAATTGCCCGAAGCCCCTGAATCACAAACCATTTTTTCCGCTGCTCAGAAGTTGGTTTTTTTTTTTTTTAAATCTTCTTAAAGCCTCCTTCCTAATCTTTGGCTAGAAGAGATGGGTGAAAGGATTTTTTTTTTTTTTCTAAACTAAGGAAAGTATTAGCATCTTGGTTGTTGTGCATCAAATTTGAAAATGCAAGGTTAGTAATATTTCAAATCGGCCATGGTCCAAACCTCTTGATAAGTGAGTGTGCTCTTTTGCGTTCTCTCTCTCTCTCTCACCTCCTTCCCCACCCCACCCCCTGGTCTTATAGCCAGTAATAAGAAGGAGCTAAAGGAGAAAAGGAAAATTTAGATTGATTCATCAAATATCTACCCCTTTTTTCGAAGGTTATAGAATTCCAAATAAGAGATATCCACTTTCCTAGAAGTGAATGGATCATCCATATTTAGGTGAAGGTTTCAGCAGCAAAACCCTAACCCAACTCATGCAACACACCCGTCAGCTCAGGAGCAGAGACTGTGATCAGAGCTGAGTGTACATCGCGCTGAATATGTTCTCTTAAGACACTGCATTTGCCCGGAAGAGTTCACCCTGGGCTGCCCATTACCAGAGCAGCGAAGAGGGACACAGAGTCCATCTAAGCTCTTGCTAAGGTTTTTGCACTTTGAAAAAAAAACCCACTTTTTCCCAAATATTCTGGAAATTTGGACCTCTCCTGACTATCTGATTTCAACTTCACATTTTTTCTGTGTTTTAACCAATGTATACAGATCAGTGGTTGCTGAAGAAGAGGAGGTAGGGATGAAGAGGCAGAGCACAGAGGATTTTTAGGACAGTGAAGCTATTCTGTATGATACTATAAATGATACATGCCATTATACATTGGTTAAAACCCACAGAGTGTACAACACTAAGACTGTGTCCTAATGTAAACTATGGACCTTGGGTGAAAATGATGTATCAATGTAGATCCATCAAGTGTAACAAGTATACTACTGGTTCAGAATGTTATCAACAATCTGTGGGGGAAACAGTGGGGGCAGAGAGTATATGAGAACTCTCTGTACTTTCTGCTCAATATTGCTGTGAACCTAAAACAGCTCTAAACAATAAAGTCCATTTAAAAGGGAAAAATTAATAAAATAAATGAGTTGTATAAGGCAAGTGGTACTTTCTAATGGCAAAGCCTGTGGAACTGTGAATTGTGTTAAGACCACATAGCAAAGACCTAAAAAAAGGATAAAATTCAGAGGTCACATAATCACCTAGTGACAGGCATAGGAAAAAAGTAAACGGGAGTACAGTTGACATGGATTCATCCTGAGTGAAATAAAATG
The DNA here is from genome assembly GCF_949987515.2 of Delphinus delphis. Classification (NCBI taxonomy): domain Eukaryota; kingdom Metazoa; phylum Chordata; class Mammalia; order Artiodactyla; family Delphinidae; genus Delphinus; species Delphinus delphis. The sequence continues at coordinate 114,355,219 of NC_082686.1, read as the reverse complement.
GAGGAAACAGTCTGACTAGTTTGAAATTATCCTTCCTGCATAATTTAAAAGTAGCTAAAATTGAAAAAGGAAAAAGGTATGAGATAGAAGTAAATAACCGTATTAGAAAAGAGAAAAGGAAGATCTCACCTTATTGGCTGGTAAGTCTGTTCACTGTTCATGGACTAATAAGAAAGAAGATTCCACCATGGCAAAGAAATGGCCACATAGATGGAAGTTCCATGAGAAGAGGAACTGTTTTTCATTCACTGTTGTATCACTAGTGCCTAGAATAGTAGCTAGCACCCAATAAATATTTGTTAAATAAATGATTTAATAAATCAAAAGGCTAGAATTGAGTAGATTATTGTGAGATAAAAACAAAGTGGTACAAAGATAATCACCAGTGACCCACAAAAAAGCAGATATATGATTCATGGTTCAATAACTGTTGTAAAAAAAATCCCAAATTTTCAGTAATTTAACCAATGAAGTTTTCTTATTCCCATCATAATCTGATAACAAAGATTGTAGAGACAGTTCTGCTCCACATAGCCATTTGAGGAATCAATATTTTTTCATCTATTGACTCATCACTTTGAGAGCCTCAGAGTCCTCCATTAAGTGCTCTGTATCCAGCTGTCGACAGCAGAAAAGCAAATACATGGAAGATCACATGTAGGTTTTTTAAGGGGTCAGGTTTGGAAGAGACATCTGTCACTTCTACCCACGTTCCATTGACCAGAACTCAGTCAGAGTTCCCACTTAACTGCAAGAGATTCTGGAAAATGTACTCTAGCTGGGAACAACCAGGTAAGTAGCATGCCAGAGCATCAAAGAGGCAATTGCAGATACCTGAAATACTTGTTTTCTTGGTCAATGTCTGTGCCTGTCAAGAAAGAGAGAGAGAGAAGCCAAAGTCAAGCATTCACCCAGAGTAGAGAATCTTGTTTAAGATCTTCCTTGCATTAATTTAGGATCCCAAAGAGATATACCTTCAGGGAAATAAAATCAGATCTAGCTAGACCTGCCTGCTGGGAATGGTGGAAAGAGCTACCTAGATAATCAGATCAGGAGGGGATCAAAGAAGGGGATCTCTGGTAAGTCTTAGCTGTAGACAGGACTTATCTGCATTCAGTTCTTCAAGAAGCAGACCCTGAGCCAAGGATTCAGTGAAGCTGATTTGTTAAGAAAGTACTCTCAGGAAAAACTGGTGACTAAGAGAAGCAGGATAGAGAAAAGAAAAAAGCCAACCTAGGGTGAGAAAATTCAGGTGGGTCCCAGCTTCAGCCTGATCCTCAGGGAGCTCTGAAGTATAAATTACACATCACAGATTTTCTCACCTCCAGGCAAGGGATCTGGGCTTTTGTGCTCCTGCACCAACTTTTCATTGGCTATAAGGCCTTCTTGAGGGGATGTAAACTCCAAGGTATTTCTGTATCAATCAGTTATTGGTCACAGGCAACCCTGAGGACATAAAGTCCCAGAAAATTCTTGCTATCTCAATGGGCAAGGTGATTCCAATAGTCCAAGGGCAGTTTCTGAAGAATGTTTCAGGTACTAGTTATTAGCAGCAAAGCATAACAATTCTGGGGGATTAAACACACAGAACCAGCGATAAGGATTGGGGGGAATTTAAGTGAGGCACCTACAGTGTCCACTATAGGTCCCTATGCACAATTAAACCCCAACTCTTCCATTTTCTGGGTGAGCCAAAAACCCTCAGTCCTTGAACTTATTTTGTGGTGGTCCCAAAGGGCAGAACACATAGGTCCCTGGAAGGAGCTAGCATAAGTTCTCTCTGGAGGAGAGCACATCTATTCTACATACTGGGGAAACCTCACAAATTATGTTTGAAAAGCAATGACCAGCAAGCAATCAGAAATTACCAAGCATATAAGAATACAAGATAATATAAATATATACAAGAACTAAGAAAAAACACAGAGAGCAGAAACACACACAGACTTCAAATATTACAACTAATAGACACAATTTGGTAAGATGCTTACCATAGTTATTTATCATGTTTAAAAATATAAACGGCAAACTTGAAAATATCTGCAGGAAACAGAAGACTATAAAAAGTATCATAGCAGATTTAGAAAAAAATGAAATAGAGCTTCTAGAAATAAAAATATAATAACCAAAATTGTAAACTCAGAAGAGAAGAAGAGAAAGGGACAGAGGTCATTTGTAAAGAGAAAATAGCTAAGAATTTTCAAAACTGATTGAAGAGTTTAATCCATAGATTCAAGAATCTCAAGAAGGTTAAATAAAAAGAAATTCACCACTTAGAAAAATCATAGAAAAATTGAAGAAAACAAAAAAAATCAAAAATCTTAAATGTGGCAGGTGAAAATGAAAAGATTACCTTCAAAGAAGAAGCATTTAGACCAACAACTGACTTCCGAATGCAACAGTGAAAGCTAAAAGATAACTGAATGTCTTTTCAAATTCTTGAAGGAAAAAAAACTGCAACCTGGAATTCCCTATCCAACAAAAATATCTTTTAAGAGAGAAGATAAAATATATTTCAGAAAATACAGAAAAATTTTATCAGCAGTAGACCCTCATAATCTAAAGGACATGCTGTGAGATGTAATCCTAGATTAAAGGTCTGAAACACAAGGAGATATGAAATGAAATTGAGTGGAACTATATGGGAATTGTAAGTAAATATTGATGGCATAAAGCAGTAATAATGCCTATAGGGTTAAAAATTAAAAAGGCATTATTACCAGATAGTAATAATGTATAAGGCAAAGGTATGGTCTAGTGGTTAAGATTTGGTGCTTTCACTGCAGAGGCCCAGGTTCAATCCCTGGTCAGGGAACCGAGATCCCACAAGCTGCACAACACAGGCAATTAAGTAAAAACAAAAGTATGATAAATGGATTATAGTGTTCTAAGGTGTCATTTGGAAGATGGAGAAAAGTTATTAACTCTTTTAAAATTTAAATATGCATTTTATAATTTCCAGAAAACCTTCTAAAAGAATGTAAATGGAGTTTAAAATACCCTCCCCCCCAAAAAATTAGGAGGAGTGGAATAAAAAACAGTTAAAATTTAGAAAGGAGAAACAAACATGAAATTGATATAGAAAATATATAGCATAAAAATTCCAAATATATCAGTAATTATGATGAATATAAATCAACAATACTTCAATTAAAGAAAAAATGATTAGAAAAGTACAAGATCCAACTATATACTTTTCACAAAAACATAAAACGATATAGAAAACTTAAAAGTTAGCATGAAAATATTAATAAAGAGAAAGGTGGTATAGCTGTATTAATATCAGACAAAATAGAACTTGAGGCAAAAATCATTCCTAGAGATAAGGACAATCACTTCATAATAATAAAAAGGTTCAATTCATGAAAGAAAAACACAACAATTTTAAGTTTATATGCATTTGTAAAGTGGCCTACAGTCCAGAATGTAAAACTTAGCAGATAGAAAAGTCAATATCCACGAATTGTGAAGATTTCAACACTCCTCTTTCAGTGTTTGATAGAACATGCTGATAAAAATCAGTGAAGATATTTTAAAATCCTGTTTGAAAAACAGAATTAACAACCTTGACCAAATGGACATACAGAGAAAATTATACCCAACAGAATATACTGTTTTTACAAACTTACACATATATTTACAAAAATAGACCATATAATAGACCAGAAAGCAAGTCTCAACAAATTTCTGAAGACTGAGATCAGTATATCTCAGTGTTATATTCTCTAATCACAATGCAATTAAACCAGAAGTAATATTAAAACATTCTTAAATTCTGAAATATTTGGAAATTTAAGTATATTGATAACCACAGATAATGGAAGAAATAATAATGGAAATTTGAAAACAGTGCTAAATGACAATGAAAATACTATCCACTGAGACCTATAGCAAGTATTAGCCTTAAAATGCATTTATTAGTTAAGAAAAAAATGAATCAGTTAAGCACCATCTCAAAAAGTTAACAAAAGAAGGGGCAACCTAGAAAAGAGAGAACAGCAGAAATCAATGAAACCTAAAGAAAACATAGAAAAGAGAAAGGGAAAACAAAGTCAAAATTGATCCCCTAGAATAAGAGATGACAAAGATAACTAACAGCAGGAATGAAAAAGAAATCAGTTCAGTTGCTGAAGATGTCAAACAGATAAGAGAAATTTATGAACAACTTAATGCCTATAAATTTGAAAATGTAAATGAAATGGACATGGTGGCACACCAGGCATGTTTGATACCCAGAGCAAATCCTTTTTAACACCCCCAACTTCTATACAACAAAATTGTTTTTAGGGATAATCATGTAATCAAACAAATAATAATAATGACCAGAAAAAGGAAAAAAAAACACAGTGAAAATTTCTTTTATTGAACTTCATATGCTAGTAAACACACAGAGATACATACCCAAAAAATTGTTTTAATAAAATAAATATTACAAGAAAAAAGATGAAGAAAGCAATGGAATAATACTTTTGAATTGCCTTAATGTATTTTTAAAGGGAAAATACTTACACTTACATATTGATCTGTCACAGTAATAAACACAAACATAATAATTTCTATTTTTGAGCCTAACTTCTGAAAGTTTGTCAATGACTTCATCAAAATTGATCTTGTTCACATATTCATGTCTATAGGCAGTCTAGCCAGATTTGTCAAGCTCTCTTTACTCAGAATTGAGCAAAAAATACTTTTTATTAATTTTAATTTTGAAACCTATCTTTCATATGAAGAAATAGATACACATGTAGTTAGGAAAAGTCTTAAACACAAAAAGTGTGACCAAAATTCATTATAATATCACTTCATAATAAAGTCTAGAAATGGCAATACTGTCTATGCCTTTGTCCTTGGGATCCATTCTAGCTGCTTTCAAACATCTCTATGGATGTTTGTAAAATCCAAGTGGTCACATAGAATGACAGAATTTATGTAACTTCAGTTCTGTTTCTTTGACTTTCCAGTTACTGCACTATTGTTGATTTCTAATCTACAATTTAGACAAAGGAACATGTAGTATACCACAGGAGTTGGAGAAAAAACCTGCACTCAAAGCAGGCACACTCTAATAATTCCTAACTGTTACAACCTGATTCTCGAAACAAACATGTGTAGCTGGGTGCAACTGTGTCAAGAGCCAACCCCATAAATAAGAATCCTCCAAATTAACTTTCACATCGAATATAGTGATTTTTAAAGAAAAGGTTTTTTAAAGTGTCAGTTTGAAACTCACATATATATTATTAAAATGCAACAGAAATCTCAGCTTTTTTAAAAAATAACAACCAACAAAAGATTGGAAGGGGGTTTGGAACTGCTGACAGTTTCACTGATTTTATTATGGTTTTAAAATTCTCTACAGAGAATTATAGAGAATGTATGCAATTCTCCCTATTGCAGACATCTAGGGTGCCTGCTCCCAACGCCCTGATCTTGGTACTAAATGGACAAATTCCTAGAAAATTGCAACTTATCAAAACTCTCTGTTATCAGAGTACACATATAAGAATATTCATAGCAGCATTTTTCATAATCGCCCAGCGTATGGTTATAATTATACGATAGAATACTATACAGCCAATTCCTCCTCTAACAGTGCCCTGTTTCTTTTCTTTATAGCACCTAACACAATTTGTTACAATATCTGTGTTCATTGCTTACTCTTGTTTATTGCCCATTTCCCCCACTGGTTGGTAAGCTCCTCAAAGGCAAGAATCAAGTCCCAATTTTCATGTAATGCCCAGGCTGGTGCCTGAAACTTGGTCGGCACTCAGAAGTTATTTCATGCATGAATGAATAATGAATAGTTACAGTTGAGCTCTGCTTGCCTAGACACCATTCTGTCACTTTGAGTTGACTTTGTTGTAATCTAGTATGTATTTATCTTTTTGTTTCATCCTCAAAAGCAACCATTTTCCTCAATTCCAAAATCCTAGAGGACCCTCAATGTATGCCCAGATACTGATAACATAGGCAATGGTGGATGTGGAATTGATTAACTCTGAGGACATCAGACATCTAACATAGGTCAGAATATAACAAAAATTATTAACATTTATTGAGTGCTTACTATTTTCAGGCACAACCCTGAGAGTCTCAATATTCACAGCCATCAATATAAAGTAGGTGCTAGTATTATTACCATTCCACAGATGGAGAAACTGAGGCACAAAGTAGCTTTTCAAAACTCATACAGCTGGTTAAGGGGTGGGTCTGGATTCAAACCCAACAGACCACACTGGGCTATGCTATATCAAACACTCAGGGTTGAAACTAAGAGTATTTATTGCAACTCACACCACAAATTGGTTGGCAGGTTGAACTGCATGGCCTGGGTTGTGTGGTGAAGAGAAGACTGAGCTGATGGGCTCCGCATGGAGCCTGTGAAGCCGGGCTTCAGAAAGCCAGTGCCCATGTGGGCTTCCAATAAAGAACCTTTCAGATCCCACCTTTTTCCTGTGCTGGGTAATCGCAGGATTTACCTGGAGGAGCCAGGATTGCATCTCTTGTGATCCTGGCTGGGGGTTCAGAGTGCCTGTTGCTACTGGAGTCATCTACAATTAGAGAATTAAACCTGCTCACACTTGGGCTGACTGCAGGCGTCCTTGACAAGCATCAGTCTTGCTGATGGGCACGACTGTCTGTGTGGTCTGTGGCTCTATGGACAGATGGCTAGAACTTCAGAAAAAGAAACTGCAGAAATCTTTCAAGTTTTCATTTCTCCCTGTTCAGATTTTTATTCCCTTTTCTGAACATTTTATGCACCAAAGGTATATGGCCATCCTTCCTTCCTCTGCCGTCCTGCAGACTAGCTGCAGAGCAACATCTGTACAGCTCAACTGCACTGCACTGGGTGACATGCCATCTAGGGACATTGTCATCCACACGCCAAGTTTGTTTGGCACAAGAAAACAATCAGGGATCTCTTCCAAAGCTGCCCTCCCTTTCACTGGCTCCTGAGCTAAGGCTGGCGGTCTGCATTCTGCCCTCAGGCTGTAAGCCACTCTGTTAGGTCCCTGGAAGTACTGCTTCTCAGCTCCCAGTCTCTCTGACCTCCCTGCTGCTAAGCGACTGCAATATTATCAAATTATAACATGTTTATCACCAAAACATCAGACAACATTAAAGTACATTAAGGAGAAAGTAAAAGTCCCCAGTGATTCTACCCACACCCAAGAGATGACCTCTGTCATTAGCTTGGTGCCTATATTCACAAAACCCCTCAAAGTGTCTAAAATTGATAGATAGATGATAGATAGATAGATAGATAGATAGATAGATAGATAGATAGATAGATGATAGATGTCAACAAATTATAAGAAATTGTTTCTACTATTTTATAATCTAATTTGCTTAATAACATGTTATGGACATTTGTCTATGTCTGGAAATTTCGAAAGACTGATTTACCTTATCCCTATTAATGACTGCATAGTAGTTCATAGTCCAAAAGCAAACTCATTTCAGTGAAGAGAATCACCATCCATCTGGATAAAAACTAGCTGTCTTCCCTGACTTCTCCCCAGATCCAATCATTTACCAACTCTGGTGAATTTGCTTCTTAAATCCACTCAAATGCAGCCCTCTTCTCATCTCTGTCACCACCACTTGAGTCCAAGTTACCATTTTCTCTCCCCTAAACTTCTGCAGTTGTCTGTCAATAGGTACTTTTGCAAATTATAAATCTGGTCATGTCATCAATCCCAACTTCCAGTCCCCCTTGCTTTAAAAGCATTGTAATAACTTCCTTTGCTCTTGAGATATGGACAAGATGCCTTAGCATAGCCCACAGGCCCTCATGAGGAGAACCCTGCTGAGGCAAAAGTTCATGCACATTTAAAATTTTGATAGTCATCATCAATCTGTACTCCAAAAAGGTAAGGGAGTTTACATCACCACCAATGGTATTTGGAAGTATGAGAAAGGGAAATGTTTTTTTAACACCCCCACCCCACCCCACCAGCACCATTCTATACAAAAAAAAAAACCTCCCTGGGCCTAAATGTTGATTTAGCCAGCATTATGTCTTTACATCCATAAAATAATATGACTTGAGGCAATGTCAAATTACTAGGGAAAATGCTGCAGTAGCTTCAGATCTGCCAGCAATGTTACCACACAAAGGCTCAGTTGGGAGGTAATTACAAACCATGGAATCCCGGGCCTCCTGCAGACGTGAAGGAAGGAAGGTCTACTTGGCTACCGAGCACTTCCAATTTCAGTATCTCTCAGGCAGCCAGCTGGAGGCTGCCATCTGGTTTGTGAAGGGAGGTCCCTAGATGGTTCTTCAATCTGGAAAAATGTTTGCTGTTCATTTCCTCCTTTTAACTGTTCTCTGGATCAGTTTGAGGCCACACCTTCCCCACACATTTTCTCCAGGGTTAATTTTTAACTAATGCTCAGCAAATTGTGAGGTCTCTAACCTAAGAGTAGAGTCACACTTTGAATCCATGTTTATACTGGATTCTGGTTTAACCCCAACGTGGTATTGCGTAATTATTCAGATATTTTTTATGGAAGCCACAGAAAAAAGCAATAGCTTAAAATTTCCCTCCCATATTTCATTCATTCATTCACTCACTCACTCACTTGATAAAGAACTGTGGGATGCATATCATGTACCAGACACTGAGTAAAGTGCCAGGAAAATAGCAATGAAAGAAGACAGAAACAAACTCTTTCTGCTGAGCATTGCAGCCTAGAAAAATAGTGTATGGGGTGAATAGGATTCCAAGACAATGTATTGTCAAACCCAAGTTCATGTGCCTGACACACAGGTAAGGCCAAACAAATGGAAACATCGAAGTCTGGAACAGAGAAAGGTTTATTGCACGGCCAAGCAAGGAGAACAGGTACCTTGGGTTCAAAAACCCTGACTCCCTAATGGTTTTCGGGGAAGAGTTTTTAGAAGCAAAATTTGGGGGGAGGGCTGCAGGTTGTGTGACCTTCCCCTGATTGGTCAATGGTGAGGTAACAGGGTGGTGTTTCAAGCATCTCAATCATCAGCCTTCTGGTTCCAACCAGTCTGGGGTCCAAGGGCTTGTCCTCAGCCTGAAGTTACCATCCTCCACCTGGATGGGGACCTTACTTCCTGTAGAAGGACTCAGAGATATGTATCAGATGGTTATGTATATCCCTTGAGGAGGAACCAGGATCCTGCCCTATAACTGCACTATTGTTTCTTGACTGACTTTCCTTTGTTTCTATGTTCCCTCATTCCTCTAGTCAGCAAGTGTTTGAATCTGCCCTTTGGAACTCAAGAAAGGTCTAGGAGGCTGAAACCTTTTTCCTACAAACAAGAAATGGGGGACACGGTAAGTCTTTTTTACCTGTTTTGTACAAACGGGTCATTTCTGACTTTTATTCAAAACCCCATTTCTGTCCTCATCATTTAACTTCAGATCTCACTCTGAGTTACCCCCAGAGCCTGAACTGTGCTTTCCCAGAAATAACCTTCTCAAACAAGGTAGAATCTTCTCAATTTAATACCTTTTGTTTTCAGGGCCTTCAGACTCTTTTTCTTGTCTGCTTTTAAAAAGATATCTTCCTAGTCCCTGTGGTAGATTAAATTATTGACCCAATTCTTCACCCCTCCTTGCATTCATCCCCTTTATTCAGGGGCTTTGTGGTTCCTCCCACTGGAGGACCTTGACCTTGAGCTCAGCCATGTGATTTGCTTTGGCCAATGGATGTTAGTAAACATGACACAAGCAGAAACACATGCACACGTTTGCATGTATGTGCTCTATTGCACTTCTACCATTACCATGAAAAGAACATGATCTAGCCAGCCCACTGATGTGAGGAAAATGAAAGACACCTGGAGGAAACCTGGACCCAACCTGAAACCTGGAGTCAGGCCCAGGAGAGCTCAGCCTAGAATAGCTGAACGTCAGCCTACTCTTAGGTGCATGAGTGAGAATAAATGATTGTTGTTTGAAGACATTGAGCTTGGGGTGGTTTGTTATACAACAACCAGTGATCAATAAAGTCTCCTGCAACTGATGTAAACATCCCTAAGTCCCTCTCCCCTATAACTCTGCTAGGCCTCCTTCTTGAAACCCAAACTAAAAGATGACCATGCTTTAAATTTTTGAGAGAAGTCTGTTTCTTGGGGAACTATCACAAATGGGATATTTTTACCAACAAATTCACCTGTTCCTCTGTCCTCTCTTTGTCTGGTGAAGATGCTGTCTGAGTTCCTTTCTCCATTCCATCCAACCAAATAGCACAGGATTCTTCTAGGGTCATTTTGGAGGAGTACTGGAAGGGAACTTTGGGTTAAGAACATCACAGGCCTGCATTTAAAGCATGGCTCTTCTGTTTATTAGCTGTGTGACCTTGAGCTTTAAGGTGATTTAAAGTCTCCAAATCTCATTGTACTCAACTGAAAAACGAAACTATTTTCTCATCTCAAACTAGATAATATCATCTGTGAAAATCTTGACTTTGCTTTCAATTGTGCAGTTCACTGAAAGGTTGTAGGGTGTTTTTTGCTTTGTTTAATATTGTTTTATAGCTGTAGTTAATTTGTGTTTTTTGTTTTCTATTCTTAGCTTATCACCATTCTTTACTGTATCTGAGGAATTGTCAGAACTAAAGAAGTAAAAAGAGGACTTCCTATACTTTCTAGAACAGAAAAGTACATTGGAAAAATATGCTTTATATTAACACTTCAAAATCTCAAAGTAAGCAACCAACATATATGACTATATAAAAATAAAGTATGTCATGGCTTCAGGGTAAACATGGCAAAAAGAAGACAAACATTTATCTCATATCTTATGAAATTAGTAAATAATGATAACACAGGCAAAAAAAATCATCAACAATAATCCAAACATCTATAGACTTCAAAAAGGGGTGGCCAAGAAGTGAGTCAAGTTTGCAGTGTGGCTCTGCAAGTTCCTAACATTGGCCTCAGCTCCCAGAAACCAAACTGGGAGTGGGGAGGGGAGATGAATCAACAAAATCTTGAGACTTCCTCCAACAGCCTTGAGTCTGGAGAGAAGACTAGGGTCTGATCCAAGGAAATATCATGGTTAAAACCCTGGAGATAAAAGCCCCCTACTACATACAGTGGAATCTTGGGCTATCAGTAAAATGGCCTTCCAGGGTGCCATGCTGAATTGTGAGGATGATCTGAAACCTGTGGGTATCCTCCCTAGGAAGCAGAGACACCCTAACAAGGAGGTATAAATTCAGAATGGGTCATTTAACAAAATCCCAGAAGATAGCCCAGAGCCCAGGTCATGCAGCAAAGCCAGCTTAAAGCTCCAGAAGACTTCTCCTCCACCACCTCCCCAGCTCCTGCCCTGTGACCTTGAGTAAACTGAAAAGTGAATAAAACTGCAATATCTCAGGCTTTAAGCAGTAGCTGAGGAGAAAAACAGATCTCAGCTACAGAGAGAAGGGAGCCAAGAAGCTTCATCCATGCTCAATCAGAGAAACAGAAAGGCTACCTACATTAACAAGACAAAAAGAAAAGGTATGGCAATTATCAAATTTACCACATCTAAAGGAATATAGCATGCTAATGACAAAATATCCATTTTAGAAGAGCATTTTCTACAACTGGTTTGGAGTATAGGGAAATTTAATAAAAACATGAAATCAATAATCAAGAGTATGAAGGCAAAATTACAAAACTACAGAATGAGACCAAAACAACAGAATGAGACTAACAGAATAGCTAATGAAATAGCTTGAAGACCAAAATCACATCATCAAAGAACTAATAATCAAATTAGAAATGTCAGTGAACAATCTAGGTTTCACTGATTGAGGAATAATATGAGATAATCAAAAATAAATTTGGGGGAAAAAAGATAAGGAGTTTTAAAGCACTTAGAAAATAATAGATATGAAAGACAAAGGCCATCTAACATAGGAACTGTTCCTGAAGAAGAGCCAAAAACCAGAATAGAAATGTAGTTAGAGATATAACACAAGAAAATTCCCTGCTATAAAGGAAGAACTAATACCATGTGTCGGAAAATTCCAGTATGGAATCATCAACAAGGCATCACCTTCTTGCATTATTGAAATTCAAAGACTGTGAAAGAATTATTTAGGCATTCGGAACCCTCCAAAAACACATAGAATCACTTATAAGGAGGCAAATATCAGACACATAAAGGTAACAGACAAGTATTCTTGACATGAAAGAACTTGGAGAATAAAACATCTAAGAATCCTCCCTCAGAAAACTAATAATGAATCCTGCCAATCAAGAATGAATTGAAGAGCAGTGATAAAGGGAACAGTGCAAAATTCAGTACCCAAAGGCAGTGGAACAATGCCCACAGGCTTATGGGAAAGAGATTGGGACATCAAACTTTTATACCCAGCCAGGTCAGTGTGGAGGAAACCAACAGAAATTTTCAAGTATGCAAGAATTCAGAGAGCAAGTACTATGAGCTCATGTTGAAAAACGTTTGATAAGGAAATCCAGCAAACTAAAATTGAATCAGAATTTTTAAAAATAAATAATTCAGGAAAGCAGAAACTGCAGTACAAGGACAGGTAGTGAGCAGCAAATTCATTTAATTATAAATGTAAGAACTAAACCATGATAATTATGGAATTATGGAATTATAAATGTAGAATATAAATGCATTATACTCCAACATTTTAAAAAAATAATGTTGCTAAAAAAACTCGTAAGATGAGGGGAGTGGGAAATGAGGTGAGAGGAAGATTAAAAGTTTTAATTTCCTTATCTTTCATAGCAGAGAGTCAATCAATATGTCTAAAATTAAACATGGACCTTATTTTTAAAAAAAATCTAACTTTCTTAATTTTTTAAATAATCTTTCTTTATAACCTTAGGGAGCACTTTTAGGATCTAATATCTCTGTGGTTTAAAAAAAAATTATCTGAAGTTCCATAATTCCTTTGGTTTTTCTTTGGTTTCTTTTTCATCTGTTAAATTCAAGAAAAATTCAATTTAATGCTTTTTTATTTTTCTGAAAATACATAGTAAGACTCAATTTTTACAAAATTATTCTGCATTTTCATTCCATTTACAAACTTAAAGAGCTACCTGGAATGATATTCACCTGAAGTTATTAGGTTACTTCTTGACAGAATTTGAGGCAATATTTTTATTCTCCTCTTTTACTTTTTGCTTATTTTATATTCAACATATATCACCTACATAAGAACAATAAAGTCATCTGGTATTCAGTACATAAATACCAGATTGCAGAAACTGATCACAAAATCCTCCCATCTCTGTATGGGAGTATCCTCCTTTGCAGTATGACTTTGCAGCTGCACCATCAAAGACTGGATTCAGTTTCCCCATCCCTTGAATCTGAACTGGCCTATGACTTGACTTGTTCTTTCAAGTAGAATGTGGCAGAAATAACACATGGCTTCTGAACATAGGCTTTAAAATGTTTTGCAGCAGCTTCTCTCACCTTATTGAAATATTTCCCTGAAACTGCAATGTGATAAAATCCCGGATGACTTTCTGAAGGAGGTGAGGCCACATAGCAGAGTTGAGCAGTCAAAGCCCCACAGAGTCACCATCTGACAATCAGCACCAACTACCACATGTGTGAATGAGGATGCCTTAGACCATGTAGCTTCAGTAGAGCTGCCAAATGACCAAGGCCACTAAGTGACTGCAGATGAGGCTAGCAGAAAAGCTGCCCAGCTGAGCCCAACTCAAATCACTGCCGCACCGAATTGTGAGCAAATAAAACAGCCGTTGTTTCAAGCTGCTAATTTTGACATGGCTTGTTACATGGCAATAGATATCAGATACACATTAACATAGGCTCCGTGTGTTAAAACATAATCAGGCATTTAAGTTAAATGGAAAACTGAGTACATGGATTTGTCTCCCCAAGTCCACTGAGTTGACATTACAGAAATACAAAAAGAATAAAGTCATAAGAACAAATATCAAAGGCCAAAACTGAGTCATATGTTCATGTCTAAACCACTCCCTGACATCTCATCTAGAGAATGAGACTACAGTGACCAGCTTCATCCCCTGGGTCTGGAAAGGGACAACTTCGCTAAGCAAATGCTAGGGGGTCTCCCAGAAGGGAAAAATGAGGGTCACTCACATCTACCAACCAATATTATAAAAAACATATTCCAGCAAACCTTTTTTTTTTTTGAATCCCTCTTATTTTTTTTTTACGTCTTTATTGGAGTATAATTGCTTTACAATGTTGTGTTAGTTTCTGCTTTATAACAAAGTGAATCAGTTATACATATACATATGTTCCCATATCTCTTCCCTCTTGCCCCTCCCACCCTCCCACCCTCCTTATCCCACCCCTCTAGGTGGTCACAAAGCACCGAGCTGACCTCCCTGTGCTATGTGGCTGATTCCCACTAGCTATCTATTTTACATTTGGTAGTGTATATATGTCCATGCCACTCTCTCACTTTGTCACAGCTTACCCTTCCCCCTCCCCATATCCTCAAGTCCATTCTCTAGTAGGTCTGTGTCTTTATTCCTGTCTTACCCCTAGGTTCTTCATGACATTTTTTTTTCTTAAATTCCTTACATATGTGTTAGCATACGGTATTTGTCTTTCTCTTTCTGACTTACTTCACTCTGTATAGCAAACTCTAGGTCCATCCACCTCATTACAAATAGCTCAATTTCGTTTCTTTTTATGGCTGAGTAATATTCCATTGTATATATGTGCCACATATTCTTTATCCATTCATCCAATGATGGACACTTAGGTTGTTTCCATCTCTTGGCTATTGTAAACAGAGCTGCAATGAACATTTTGGTACATGACTTTTTTGAATTATGGTTTTCTCAGGGTATATGGCCAGTAGTGGGATTGCGGGGTCATATGGTAGTTCTATTTGTAGTTTTTTAAGGAACTTCCATACTGTTCTCCATAGTGGCTGTACCAATTCACATTTGCACCAGCAGTGCAAGAGTGTTCCCTTTTCTCCACACCCTCTCCAGCATTTATTGTTTCTAGATTTTTTGATGATGGCCGTTCTGACTGGTGTGAGATGATATCTCATTGTAGTTTTGATTTGCATTTCTCTAATGATTAATTATGTTGAGCATTCTTTCATGTGTTTGTTAGCAGTCTGTATATCTTCTTTGGAGAAATGTCTATTTAGACCTTCTGCCCATTTTTGGATTCGGTTGTTCCTTTTTTTGTTATTGAGCTGCATGAGCTGCTTGTATATTTTGGAGATTAATCCTTTCTCAGTTGCTTCATTTGCAAATATCTTCTCCCATTCTGAGGGTTGTCTTTTCATCTTGTTTATGGTTTCATTTCCTGTGCAAAAGCTTTGAAGTTTCATTAGGTCCCATTTGTTTATTTTTGTTTTTATTTCCATTTCTTTAGGAGGTGGGTCAAAAGGGATCTTGCTGTGATTTATGTCATAGTGTTCTGCCTATGTTTTCCTCTAAGAGTTTATAGTGTCTGGCCTTACATTTAGGTCTTTAATCCATTTTGAGCTTATTTTTGTGTATGGTGTTAGGGAGTGATCTAATCTCATACTTTTACATGTACCTGTCCAGTTTTCCCAGTACCACTTATTGAAGAGGGTGTCCTTTCTCCACTGTACATTCCTGCCTCCTTTATCAAAGATAAGGTGACTGTATGTGCGTGGGTTTATCTCTGGCCTTTCTATCCTGTTCCATTGATCTATATTTCTGTTTTTGTGCCAGTACCATACTGCCTTGATTACTGTAGCTTTCTAGTATAGTCTGAAGTCAGAGAGCTTGATTCCTCCAGCTCCATTTTTCGTTCTCAAGATAGCTTTGGCTTTGGCTATTTTGTGTTTCCATACAAATTGTGAATTTTTTGGTTCTAGTTCTGTGAAAAATGCTAGTGGTGGTTTGAAAGGGATTGCATTGAATCTGTAGATTGCTTTAGGTAGTAGAGTCATTTTCACAATGTTGATTCTTCCAACCCAAGAACATGGTATATCCCTCCATCTATTTGTATCTTCTTTAATTTCTTTCATCAGTGTCTTATAATTTTCTGCATACAGGTCTTTTGTCTCCTTAGGTAGGTTTATTCCTAGATATTTTATTCTTTTTGTTGCAATGGTAAATGGGAGTGTTTTCTTGATTTCACTTTCAGATTTTTCATTATTAGTGTGTAGGAATGCCAGAGATTTCTGTGCATTACTTTTGTATCCTGCTACTTTACCAAATTCATTGATTAGCTCTAGTAGTTTTCTGGTAGCATCTTTAGGGTTTTCTGTGTATAGTGTCATGTCATCTGCAAACACTGACAGCTTTACTTTTTCTTTTCTGATTTGGATTCCTTTTATTTCCTTTTCTTCTCTGATTGCTGTGGCTAAAACTTCCAAAACTATGTTGAATAAGAGTGGTGAGAGTGGGCAACGTTGTCTTGTTCCTGATCTTAGTGGAAATGCTTTCAGTTTTTCACCATTGAGGACGATGTTGGCTGTGGGTTTGTCATATATGGCCTTTATTATGTTGAGGAAAGTTCCCTCTATGCCTAATTTCTGGAGGGTTTTTATCATAAGTGAGTGTTGAAATTTGTCAAAAGCTTTCTCTGCATCTATTGAGATGATCATATGTTTTTTCTCCTTCAATTGGTTAATATGGTGTATCACATTGATTGATTTGCGTATATTGAAGAATCCTTGCATTCCTGGGATAAACCCCACTTGATTATAGTGTATGATCCTCTTAATGTGCTGTTGGATTCTGTTTGCTAGTAGTTTGTTGACGATTTTTGCATCTCTGTTCATCAGTGATTTTGGTGTGTAGTTTTCTTTCTTTGTGACATCCTTGTCTGGTTTTGGTATCAGGGTGATGGTGGCCTCATAGAATGAGTTTGGGAGTGTTCCTCCCTCTGCTATATTTTGGAAGAGTTTGAGAAGGATAGGTGTTAGCTCTTCCCTAAATGTTTGAAAGAATTCGCCTGTGAAGCCATCTGGTCCTGGGCTTTTGTTTGTTGGAAGATTTTTAATCACAGTTTCAATTTCAGCACTTGTGATTGGTCTGTTCATATTTTCTATTTCTTCCTGCTTCAGTCTTGGCAGGTTGTGCATTTCTAAGAATTTGTCCATTTCTTCCAGGTTGTCCATTTTATTGACATAGAGTTGCTTTTAGTAATCTCTCATGATCTTTTGTATTTCTGCAGTGTCAGTTTTTAGTTTTCTTTTATCATTTCTAATTCTATTGATTTGAGTCCTCTCCCTTTTTTTCTTGATGAGTCTGGCTAATGGTTTATCAATTTTGTTTATCTTCTCAAAGAACCAGCTTTTAGTTTTATTGATCTTTGCTATCGTTTCCTTCATTTCTTTTGCATTTATTTCTAACCTGATCTTTATGATTTCTTTCCTTCTGCTAACTTTGGGTCTTTTTTGTTCTTCTTTCTCTAATTGCTTTAGGTGCAAGTTTAGGTTGTTTATTCGAGATGCTTCCTGTTTCTTAAGGTAGGATTGTATTGCTATAAACTTCCCTCTTAGTACTGCTTTTGCTGCATCCCATAGGTTTTGTGTGGTCGTGTCTCCATTGTCATTTGTTTCTAGGTATTTTTTGATCTCCTCTTTGATTTTTCAGTGATCACTTCAGTATTAAGTACTGTATTGTTTAGCCTCGATGTGTTTGTATTTTTTACAGAAATTTTCCTGTAATTGATATCTAGTCTCATAGCGTTGTGGTCAGAAAAGATACTTGATACAATTTCAATTTTCTTAAATTTACCAAGGCTTGATTTGTGACCCAAGATATGATCTATCCTGGAGAATGTTCCATGAGAACTTGAGAAAAATGTGTATTCTGTTGTTTTTGGATGGAATGTCCTATAAATATCAATTAAGTCCATCTTGTTTAATGTATCATTTAAAGCTTGTGTTTCCTTATTTATTTTCATTTTGGATGATCTGTCCATGGGTGAAAGTGGGTGTTAAAGTCCCCTACTATGAATGTTACTGTCGATTTCCCCTTTTATGGCTGTTAATATTTGCCTTATGTATTGAGGTGCTTCTATGTTGGGTGCATAAGCATTTACAATTGTTATATCTTCTTCTTGGATTGATCCCTTGATCATTATGTAGTGTCCTTCTTTGTCTCTTCTAATAGTCTTTATTTTAAAGTCTACTTTGTCTGATATGAGAATTGCTACTCCAGCTTTCTTTTGGTTTCCATTTGCATGGAATATCTTTTTCCATCCCCTTACTTTCAGTCTGTATGTGTCCCTAGATCTGAAGTGAGTCTCTTGTAGACAGCCTGTATATGGGTCTTGTTTTTGTATCCATTCAGCCAGTCTGTGTGTTTTGGTGGGAGCATTTAATCCATTTACATTTAAGGTAATTATCGATATGTATGTTCCTATTCCCATTTTCTTAATTGTTTTTGGTTTGTTATTATAGGTCTTTTCCTTCTCTTGTGTTTCTTGCCTAGAGAAGATCCTTTAGCATTTGTTGTAAAGCTGGTTTGGTGGTGCTGAACTCTCAGCTTTTCTTGTCTGTAAAGGTTTTAATTTCTCCATCAAATCTGAATGAGATCCTTGCTGGGTAGAGTAATCTTGGTTGTAAATTTTTCTCCTTCATCACTTTAAATATGTTCTGCCAGTCTCTTCTGGCTTGCAGAGTTTCTGCTGAAAGATCAGCTGTTAACCTTATGGGGATTTCCTTGTGTGTTATTTGTTGTTTTTCCCTTGCTGCTTTTAATATGTTGTCTTTGTATTTAATTTTTGACAGTTTGATTAATATGTGTCTTGGCAAGTTTCTCCTTGGATTTATCCTGTATGGGATTCTCTGTGCTTCCTGGACTTGATTAACTATTTCCTTTCCCATATTAGGGAAGTTTTCAACTATAATTTCTTCAAATATTTTCTCAGGTCCTTTCTTTTTCTCTTCTTCTTCTGGAACCCCTATAATTCGAATGTTGGTGCATTTAATGTCCCAGAGGTCTCTGAGACTGTCCTCAGTTCTTTTCATTCTTTTTTTCTTTATTCTACTCTGCAGTAGTTATTTCCACTGCTTTATTTTCCAGGTCACTTATCCATTCTTCGCCTCAGTTATTCTGCTATTGATCCCTTCTAGAGTATTTTTAATTTCATTTATTGTGTTGTTCATCATTGCTTGTTTCATCTTTAGTTCTCTAGGTCCTTGTTAAATGTTTCTTGCTTTTTCTCTATTCTATTTCCAAGATTTTGGATCATCTTTACTATCATTATTCTGAATTCTTTTTCAGGTAGACTGCCTATTTCCTCTTCATTTGTTAGGTCTGGTGTGTTTTTATATTGCTCCTTCTTCTGCTGTGTGTTTTTCTGTCTTCTCATTTTGCTTATCTTACTGTGTTTGGGGTCTCCTTTTTGCAGGTTGCAGGCTCGTAGTTCCCGTTGTTTTTGGTGTCTGTCCCCAGTGGCTAAAGTTTGTTCAGTGGGTTGTGTAGGCTTCCTGGTGGAGGGGACTAGTGCCTGTGTTCTGGTGGATGAGGCTGGATCTTGTCTTTCTGGTGGGCAGGTCCACGTCTGGTGGTGTGTTTTGGGGTGTCTGTGGACTTATTATGATTTTAGGCAGCCTCTCTGCTAATGGGTGGGGTTGTGTTCCTGTCTTGCTAGTTGTTTGACATAGGGTGTCCAGCACTGTAGCTTGCTGGTCATTGAGTGAAGCTGGGTGTTGGTGTTGAGATGGAGATCCCTGGGAGATTTTCTCCATTTGATATTACATGGAGCTGGGAGGTCTCTTGTGGACCAGTGTCCTGTGTTGGCTCTCCCACCTCAGAGGCACAGCAGTGACTCGTGGCTGCAGCACCAAGAGGCTTTAATCCACTCAGCTCAGAATAAATGGGAGAAAAAATAGAAAGAAAGAGGATAAAAGAAAATAAAATAAAGTAAGGTAAAATAAAATAAAGTTATTAAAATAAAATAATTATTAAGAAAAAGAAATTTTTTAAGTAAAAAAAAAAAAAGGATGGATAGAACTCTAGGACAAATGGTGAAAGCAAAGCTATAAAGACAAAATCTCACACAGAAGCATATACATACACACTCACAAAAAGAGGAAAAGGGGAAAAAATAATAAATCTTGCTCTCAAAGTCCACCTCCTCTATTTGGGATGATTCATTGTCTATTCAGGTATTCCACAGATGCAGGGTATCTGTGGGGAGGAAGGTGATCTCTGCATCTTACTCTTCCACCATCTTCCCCCTCTCTCTCCAGCAAACCTTTTTGTAAGAAATAGATGAACCCTCTAAGTGAGATAAATACCTCACATAGAATCAAATATCAAATCGGTATTTATAGGAGAAAGATGTAGAAATGGAGCCAAGATAAGAGACAGATATGGAATAATCCTGGAAACAGAAGATACTAGCAGTGTATTCATTCCACCACAAATATTTATTGAGTGCCTACTATGTGCTGTACAGTATACCTACACCAGAAACCAAAGGAAAGCACTACAAGAAAGGGGGTAGGAGGTGTCAAGTGCTGTAAAGAAGTCAAAGGGAATGAGTCTGACAAAGGGCCAGTGGCTGCAATGAAGGAAGGGAGTCCTTGACTGCCCTGGAGAGTGCAGTTTTAGTAGAGAGCTAGAGGTAGATGCAGATAGTGAAATTTATAGATGGAACAATGGGAGAAAGTGAGTACAGGGGTTAGAAGACCACTTATTTAGAAACTTTGGGGGTCATAAGTAGGAAAGGAATAGGACAGCAATCACAGGGAGCAGTTGAATCAAGTAAAGGCTTTATTAAGGTAACAGGTTTGTTGAAGAGAGAGAACTTGAGTTTGAATAGCAGGAAGACAAGCAGATGTATATAAAGATTTTGATATCCTGAGGTGAAATGGAGAGAAAACAGAGCCATCCCATCAGATGGTCCAGAGGAGGAATGAGCTTATTTCAGAAAATAGATTCCTCTAGGTGACCAATTCAGAGAATTTAAAACCTAGAGGGTGGCTCTAGGGAGGTATTCAACCTTCCTCATCCCAGGAGATGGAAATTCTGGCCCAGGCTAACAAGGTTGTGGCCACCTATGTGTTGTGTAGTCAGAAGTACCACTTACCCCACAATCCCAGAGTAGGAGACAACACCTAAATTGTTCCAGTGATCTCCACCTTCTGGTATGCATGTCCTTGCCTAATGTCCTCCTCTTGAGTGCAGTCTGCTAACCTACAGACTCACTTCTTATGAACGAAATATGACAAAAGTGATGGGTTGTCACTTCCAAGATTAGATCACAAAAAGATTTTGGCTTCCTGTTAAGTTTGTCCTCTTGCTTGCTCTGATGAAGCCAGATGTCATATTGTGACCTGCCCTACAGGGAGGTCCACATGGCAAGAAACTAAGGGAAGTTTCCAGCCAACAGCAAGCAAGGAACTGGGGTCCCTCAGTCCAACAACCCATGAGGAACTTAATCCTCCCAAAAGCCTCATGTGTGAGTTTAGAAAGTGAATCCTTCCCCAGTAGAGTCTTGAGATTACTACAGTCCTAGTCAGTGCTTTAATTGCAGCCTTGTAAGAGACACTGAAACTAGGAAAACCACACCTGGATGACCCACATAAACTGTGAGAAAATAAATGTTTGTTGTTTTAAGTTGCTACATTTTGAGGTCATTTGTAACACAGCTATAGACAGCAATTACACCTGGAATCACAGTTCTGACAGGATCTAGCAAAGCATCTGGACAAAGGGTTTCACTGTAGTCCCTGATGACAGCCTCTACTACTAGAGATAATCTCCAGAATACCATTTGTTCCCTCTTAAGAACACGTAATAGAGATAATTACCAAGAATAGAAATATATTTTGTTTTGGCTCTGTCTCTATCATTCTCTATGCTTCTGAAATCTCAGAACCATCTTTTCTTATCCTCCAAAGATGAGCTCCTTCCACAAGGAAACTGCCTCTCATATGAGGACTCCTTCTTTTCTCATGTCCATCGTCCTGCCCCACTGGAATACTGATCACGCTAGTCCCCAAATCCCCCTTTTATCTTTAGTATTCTTCAGTATTAGTCACCTATTGCTGTGTAACAAACCGTCCCAGAGCTTAATGGCTAAAAACATCATGAGTATATTATTTTTCATAATTTTGGGGGTTGGCTGAGCAGTCCTTTGTTGGTCTCACGTGGACTAATTCAGGGGTCTGCAGGGAAAGTTGATGTAGCTGGGACAGTGAGGACAGCCGGGATTTCTGGACCTCTCTCTTCATATATTCTTTCATTCTCAAGGGGACCATACCAAGCTGGGCTTGCACACAAGATGGAAGCTGCATTCCAAGAGGGCAAACCCTAATGCACGAGCACTTATCAAACTTCTGCTTGCTTTATGGATGTTGATGTCCCATTGGCCAAAGCAAGTCACATGACCAAGCCCAGCATGAATGTGGGTGGGAACTACACAAGAGGGTGGGTAGTGGGAGGCTTATTCACTAGGAGTGAATCAGGAGGAGCAATCTACCACACCTCCTCATTCAGTCCTAACCACTATTCCTAGATTAATCTTCCCCAAACACCTGTTCCATTATCCCAGATCCTTGCTCACTCATCTCTTGGATTCAGTGAGATACAGTGAGGCATTTGACAATTTCTCTCATGTCCACGTTTTGGATGAAATGTGGGATAAATATTACATTTAGGGAGGAAGCAATCCTGCTATGCTACATGCTACTGATTGATCACATCTGGGAATTATAACCAACCAGGCAAACAGAGAACAGTTAAGACAGGGAGGGATCTTGAAACCATCTCTCTTGTCTGAGTGCACAAACTGTCTTTCATGCCTTTACCCCTACAATGTGTCTTTATCCCTTTATCCCAGTCTACAATGTTTTAAGTCTATAAATATTTGATGGACGAATGAATGGATGGATGAATGAGTGAATTAAAATGGGAGAGTTGAATGAACAAAGCATTCTTAGCCTTGAGCAGTGGTTCTCAAATTTGAGCCTTCATCAGAATCACTTGGAGGACTGTTGAACCTCAGATTACTGGGACCCATGCCCTACTGTGGGGGAAGAGGAGCTGAGAATTTGCATTTCTAACAAGTTCCCCAGAGATGCTCATGCTCCAGATTGAGGACCACACTTTAAGAACCCCTGGCCCAAAGAAGAGAAGATCAAGGGAAGAAATGCTATCATTCAAATATCTAAAGAACTGAAGTAGCTAGAGAAAGCTGATTTGTTCTGCAGTAGAGGATTTGGAAAGTTACCTGGTGATAGACTCTGATTCAACATTAAAACACGTTTTCTAATAACTAGAGATGTGTAAAAATGGAATAGGCTCGTCCTCCCCCACCTTCTCCTGCCTCTTTTCCTGCTTTTCTTTAACTTCCCTCCTACCCCCATGCTCCTGTTCCAATAACAAGTTTACAGCCCTGGCTGAGAGTATAGATGTCACATTCCCACAATCAGAAATGTCCCCCTCCTAGGAACCAAATGTCAGCAATTTTCTGAATACAGACTTGGAAGAGAAAGAATCAGGCTCTCAAATGTCCATTTGTCTCATTTTTGTGCTGTAATATTATGATGACTTTTGGCTCAGGTAAGCAAAGCAATCTACATTTGGCCTTTTCTGTATGTTTATCCCAGACCACTAATTTCTAATAAAAAATCAAATCCCATTTTAACATGACACCATCTTGTTTCCCTGTGGAATTATATGAACATTTGTAACAATTTTGCTTTTGAACGTGGTGCCACACAGGAAATGCTGATAACACAATTTCTTAACATACACCAAGTACACAGGTTACACAAAAGCAGATTCTATTTTAGCTTTTTAGAGAGGCTATTTAAAAGTTAAGTTCCCCTTAATGAAATAGCAAGAAAAAGGGATTTGCTTTTCTTCTCTCAGCATCCCAGCTTTCCACTCTTTGTGGGCTTATGATGTTTTCCTTCTTCCTTGTGTTATCTGCATTTCTTGCTCATCTCAACTTGATGGCATGTTGCTGAGACAACTAAGACGCTAACCTTCTTAACTTGGCTTTTGTTGTGTGCTCGCGTGTGCTTAGGCGGGATATTTTTATTTCTCTTAGAATGCTCTGTGTCTGCTGTGGGGAGGGCTATTAGACCTGAAGGTGGAGAACAAGGGAGTCTTTTTAAGTGCTTGCCATTCAAATCGCTTTTTTACTTCCTTTAAGCCCATCGTTTGTAATGTGGGAGGGAGCTGATGGAAGCTTCCCCCATCGCCTATGGTCAGGATTAATTTACTTGGTGATGTCGTGGGTGTTCTAGCCCAGACTCCTCTAGCGGAAGGGAAGGTCCAAGCAAAGAAGCACACAAATTCCCCATCACCTCCGTTCCTTTATTTTCTCTTTCATCCCCTTTCCAAAAGTGGGGAGCCAGCTTGACAAAAAAACAATTACTCTGCGCAATCCCTTTATCTGTTTGGTTATCCAATAAAATAAGATTCAAACATAAAACCCACATTGGCCTCGTTCCACACTGAGCTGTCCAGGTACTGAAACAATTCTTTGTCTGTCTGCCTGTGCTCCTCCCTCCCCGCCACCCTGTGTTGAGCTCCCCTTGGACTCTAGCCTCTGTCCTTCTATCTTTGCCCACCTCACAGAGTGACAGCAACAGAGTTCCTCTTGCTGCAGGAGTAATGGATACGAATGCAGATCCTAGAAAGTCACTTCTTAAGGCACAATTAATTAAAAGTAGCTTCCAAAGCTAAATTATACTCTGTCAATAGATACAAACTCACCTAACTAATTGAGATGGAGAAAGAATATTAAATTTAGAAGCAATTTTTAACCCATCTTTGGGTTACACGGCTAAATTTTTAATATCTTTCATGTCTAAATTTTCCACTTTTCAAGGAGATCGTTACTTTGGTTATTCATTTGTTTATTTTACAATTACAACGCAGGTGTCATCTCCATAGGTGTCCCCAGATTTCCAACCTTCTGGGGTTGCCTTTCCCAAATCAGGAGGATGTCCAGCAGTGTCATCTAGATTCCCAGTAATTCCTAAAGACCTTATTCTCATGGCCACCTCTGACTCCAATTTCCTCCCCCGGCCTTCTCTCAATGTCTCCCTCTATCATCTCCTGTGGTGTATCTCTTATCTAAGCTTCCAGTTGATTTAAAGGTGGAACACAGACCCTTTATCTTTACCTCCCCAAGTCAAGCACTAACCAAAACTGACATATACAAGAGACTTATGGGAGTTTAGGCTTGGGGTCTGTTATGTCACAACATGTACAACAAATATTTTTCACTCCTTTGCTTCCCAGGAACAAATACCTGCCCCACAACTGAGCACTGAGGCAGTTCCAGCCCTCCGTGGACACCCAGGGAAGGGCTGAAGAGACAGACAGTTTGTCTTTTGAGCAACTAAAGAAGATCTTGAAGTTCCTAGAAAGAGCTGAACTTTCTGAGAAGGAAAAAGAATTGTGATTTCCGAGATCCAGAGCCTAGAGTGCTTGAACACTATTTGTGAAATAAATTCACATGGGGTAGAATGTAATCATCACATAAGCATTTTCCTGCCTGACAATGAGATTTTTTTTTTTTAAATAAAAATAAAAACCTTCCTGGCCCTGGAGAAAAGAGCCTAGAGAAAGAAGGAACCCAGAAAGAAAAAAGAACCAGTACCTCACTTTCCAGAGCAGAGCCTGGGAGAGAATGCCAGACTCAGAGAGAGATCCTGCATCTTAAAGGCCTTTGCACAACCAGGGGAGCCAAGTTAGAAGGTGGAAACATGGCCACAGTGACCCCCTTAAAAGGAGGAGTTCTATATATATATATATATATATATTTGATCCTCCTATGGTCCCAGAGAAATTGCGATCTTGGAGACTGGGCATGAAAACACTGAGAGTAATTTTTACTTATCAATACCCACTTGCTCTACTGAAAGCTAATATACTTTTCAAACACCCCTCTGCAAATATCCAGGATGATAAAGCTTTAGCTTCTCCAATGTCAACATCACACCAGAATACACATCTCTGGCCTGACTAGTCAACCACCCTTCTATTCACTATATTAGTCAGCTTTGCTATATAGTGCTGTGGTAACAAACATCCCCTAAATGCAGCAGTTCCCAACAACAAAGTTTTCTTTTAGCATGTAAGAAATTTCAGTTGATGGTGGTGATAACTGGAACTTAATCAGAAAATATGTGAAAAATGTACTACTATCTACCTGGTCCCTTTATTCTTCCATGTAGGTGAATCTAGATTTCAATACTAGATTTTAAGTTCTTTGAAGGCAGGGAATCAAATGTACCTAATACTCATGTTTCTCTCACTTCACCTGGTGTGTGATTAATTAAATATTTGTTGAATGAACCACTGAATAAATGCATCTATTGAAGAACTGTGAACAGGTATGCGAGTTAATGGCATGAGACTTTACATTAAGCTTTCTTGTTAAATGGCAATTAAATGCACTGACATTCATTATAGGCTGCATATATTGAGAATCTAATTGCTTACACGTTGCTCATGCAATCTCCAGCTATTTCAGTGACAACTTGATGTCTTTCTGACATACTTATTGTACCTGGATCAATGGCTATTTAACTGCTAATTGATCTTTTATTAACATATAATAACTCATTAAATCTAAATTATAGTCTTAATTGAGACACTTTATCTGCAGTGTTTCAACATACAATCCTCATAACATAATGGATAATCGACAGAAAAGCTGGTAACATATTATCTGTCACCTTTCTCATTGACCTGAGAACAGATTTTCAGCAAGATTTTTTTCCCTTCATTAAGAAACCTGAGCATAAACTACACTCAGAAATGCATCCGCACAATTCAGTTTCTCTGTTTTCACACAGAAAACTAGTTCCCCAGCCTCTGCTTTCTTCCTCACACCTCAACTGAGGCCACATGACCACCAACAGCAACCGATGAGCGCTATTACTTTAAACACAAATGTGGCAGCACAGCTACCAAAGAGGCTGTAGTAACTACACCCTCTCCTGCCCCCAGCGATTCTGTCTTGGCTCCCCATCCTCTAGCACTTAACTTTCCTTTCCTTCATCCCAACAACCCCTCCTCATCTGGCCTACTCTTCTTACTGTGTGACTCTGCCCCAGTCAAGGGGATGGTCCTGCCCTGCCTTGCTCTGCCATTTGGGTAACAGCTCCCCTTGCTGGATCAGCCGAATTTCCTCCTCTTATTTCCTTTTTTCTAATCCATGCACTGATGCTCCCAAACTCTACTGGCCCACTCATGCCAGTCCTATCCTCAGCCAACAATTCACACTTGTGTTGAGCTGGACCCAACCTTGAGTCCCAGTTCTCCTTTCTGGGTTTCTCGCTGATCACCCTGTCCATGGACCATAGTTTAGTATCTTGCCTCATTCCTGTTCCCTCAATAATGCCAGTCGTCATCTGGTGTCATCTGGTGTCTAGGACTTTACTAACTGCTCTCAATCTTCCTCGATGCTCACAATATATCTAAATTTCTGAGGGTCACCTGTTTCTGGATTCCCCATTGTTGTGGATACCAGATAGCCTATGCTGCATCCATTCCCCGCCTCATCCCCTACAAAATACCCTCTCCCACAGAGGCCACCTGCCTCAGGGGAAGCTGACAGCTACCCCAACTCCAATAATAGGCCCAATGAATCCAAAGGAAATCTCTTCTTCCTTGCTGGGTTTGAGAATGAGCCAATGAGGATTATAGGGGCTTCTGGAAGGGACACTCTCACTCTTCTTCTGGACATGATCATATCCAAACACAGTGCATGGGAATGGCTAGTTGCCCCATCACCCATCTCAGGATGATGCAAGAGTAACAAAATGAAAAAGAAAAATACAGAAATTCAGCCAAACCCATTGGATAAAAATCAACCCTGAAGCCAGTCCTGCCTCTGGAGTTCCAGTTATATGACCAAATGAATTTCCTTTTTGTTTACACCTATTGTGTTGGTGTTTTCTACTATTACAGCTGGAAGCATCCTGGCTGATACACATGCCTCTCAGAACTTGGAATCCTTTAGGTGGTCACTTAACCTTCCACTGCTTGACACTGGCCGTATTCTAATCAAGCTAGCATCCCACCACATCTGATATTCTCTGCTGTTCTCTTAGCCAGTGCAGGTGGGCCTACACTCAGCATATGCTCTCCCTTGGGAGGCAGGTCTCACTCTAAGTTCCAGCCCTTCCCAGTTCTCTGAGCCTGGTACAGAATGTTCACATTTCAAGACAGAAGAAAATGAAGAAAACTCATGTAAAAGTACATATTCCAACTGCTGGAAATTCCAAATCAATATGAGGAACTGGGCAAATACTTTTAGAACATAAGGAGTTACAAAAGGTGGAAATTTCTTAAAAACCAAAGTCTTACAAATATAATACTTAAAGTCAGAATAGTGAGCATAACATCAAAACGTAAATGACCGATCTCTCTAACAAGTATGTCATTAAATACATATCTGATGAGATGGCCTCAGATATTACCAAAGAAAATGTCTTCCTTGAAAATAGCTATCAGAACGTAATATCACTGAGATTGTGTATATTTACTTGGTCCTTTTGTAAGTATTTGATTTAATAATATTCATTGACCATTTTTCTCAGAATGATCAAAATGCACCTTACATTTTTGAAACACTATCTATATTGAAAAAGCTATTTTTACTGACATTTTCCAGTTTTCATAAATGGGGTTAAGGGTCTCAAAGAATACTTAACCAGTAAGCAAATGTTTGTGACTCATTGGCTGAGGGCTCTGGCAGAAGCTCTTCCCACTCCCCCTGCCTTTCTGTCTACAGAGGTGTCCAGCTCTGATGAGTACACATGGATCATCCTTGCCTGGGTCAGCCATGAACTACTTCCAGAAGTGGAATGGGTTTTCACAGTAAAATGAAGTTTGTTTTACAAATTAAAAATAAGCAGCAGTTTTCTGGGGGAAAATTTTTTTATTGTATCCAAAATTCAGGTAATTATAGAGATAAGCTCTATAATTATCTTACTTTGAACACAACTAGCTCATAAGCTCTTTGATGTGAAATAGTGATTTTAAAAACCCAGTCTTTCAAATCCTGACTCCATATTTACCAGGTGAATGACCCCAGGTCAGTGACTTAAGCTCCTAATCTCAGCATCATTATAACCATGAGTGGTACTTTCTCTATGCCAAGCAATCTCCCATCTACTTTGAACAAGTTCTAGTTCACAAGCTCTTTGACAAATCTTTCCCCAGTTTAACCACTCTAGGCTGGGTTGGGTGGCTAGCTCTGGCTCCCACAGTGCCCTGTGTTTACCTACATCACAACCCCTACCACACTAAGTTGTTATTTTCATTTTCATGTCCATCTCTTCTCACTCAACTATGAGCTCCTCAAGAACAGGGGCCATGGGTTGCTTGTTCTGTATGCCCAGAGCCCACCACAGTATCTAGCATGTAAGAGCTCTTAATAAATCTGTATTGAATGAAAGGATGGGTAGTTGGACTTCTATAGAAAAGTAGAATGGTTGGAGTGAAAGCACATGTTTCCTAATTCACTAATTACTATCTTTGTTTGACAAATATGACCCAGATATAGAAGAAAAAAGATTTTTTTTATCATTACATCATTTGTGGTTGAGGTGTAATTTGCACAAATTATAATGCACAGATTTTAAGTTAACAGCCAATGAATATTGACAAATAAATCAATGGAACAGAATACAACATCCAGAAATAGGTCTCGTATGTATGGTCAATTAATTTTTGATGAAGATGCCAAAGTAATTCAACAGGAAATGAAAATCTTTTCAACAAATGATACTGGAAAAATTGAATGTATAGGGGAAAAAAAGAACAATTTCTACTTCACACCAAACATAAAAATTATAGCAGAGACCTTCAAGATGGCTGAGGAGTAAGACGTGGAGATCACCTTCCTCCCCACAAATACATCAGAAATACATCTACATGTGGAACAACTCCTACAGAACACCTACTGAACACTGGCAGAAGACCTCAGACTTCCTAAAAGGCAAGAAATTCCCCACATACCTGGGTAGGGCAAAAGACAAAAGAAAAAACAGAGACAAAAGAATAGGGATGGACCTGCCTCTCTGGGAGGGAGCTGTGAAGAAAGAAAAGTTTCTACACACTAGGAAGTGCCTTCACTGGCAGAGATGGGGGGTGGGCAGGGGGGAAGCTTCGGAGCCACAGAGGAGAGCACAGCAACAGGGGTGCAGAGGGCAAAGAAGAGAGATTCCCACACAGAGGATCGGTGCCAACCAACACTCACCAGCCCAAGAGGTTTGTCTGCTCACCCGCCAGCTGGGATGGGTAGGGGCTGGGACCTGAGGCTCAGGCTTCTTTGGAGGTCAGATCTCAGGGAAAGGACTGGAGTTGGCTGTGTGAACACAGTCTGAAGGGGGCTAGTGTGCCACACCTAGCCAGGAGGGAGTCTGGGAAAGTCTGAACCTGCCTAAGAGGCAAGATACCATTGTTTTGGGGTGCATGAGGAGAGGGGATTCCTTCCCCGTGTGCCCACAGAAGGCAGAACACCATCTAAATAGCTCCAGAGATGGGCACAAGCCATGGCTATCAGCGTGGACAGGAGAGACAGGCATGAAATGCTAAGGCTGATGCTGCAGGCACCAAGAAGCCTGTGTGCAAGCACAGGTCACTCTCCACACCTCCCCTCCTGGGACCCTGTGCAGCCCGCCAATTCCAGGGTCGCTTGATCCATGGACAACTTCCCCGAGAGAACACACTGCACGCCTCAGGCTGTTGCAACATCATGCCGGCCTCTGCCACTGCAGGCTTGCCCTGCATTCCAATTATAACTACCGTACCCCTCCCTACCCGCCCCCCCACCCCCCTTCCCCCACCCCCTGGCATGAGTGATCCAGAGCTCCCTAACCAGCCACTGCTTTAACCCCTTCCTGTCTGGCTGGGAACAGAAGCCTGAGGGAATCTACCTGCAGAGGTGAGGCCAAAACCAAAGCTGAACCCCAGGAGCTGTTCGAACAAAGGAGAGAAAGGGTAATTTCTCTGTGCAGCCTCAGGAACAGCAGATTAAATCCCTACAATCAACTTGATGTACCCTGCATCTGTGGAATACCTGAATAGACAATGAATCATCCCAAAATTGAGGTGGTGGACTTTGGGAGCAACTGTAGACTTGGAGTTTGCTGCCTGCTACTGACTTGTTTCTGATTTTTATGTTTATCTCAGTATAGTTTTTAGTACTTGTTATCATTGGTGGATTTATTGGTTTGGTTGCTCTTTTCTTTTTTAATTACTTTTTAATTTTTTGTATTTCAATAATTTTTTTTAATATTTTTATTTTAATTATTTTCTTCTTCCTTTTTTTCCTCCCTTTTCTTCTGAGATGTGTGACTGACAGGGTCTTGGTGTTCTGGCCTGGTGTCAGGCCTGAGCCTCTGAGGTGGGAGAGCTGAGTACAGGACATTGGACCACCAGAGAACTCCAAGCCCCACGGTAATATCAATTGGCAAGAGCTCCTCCAGAGATCACTGTCTCAACACTAAGACCCATCTCCACCCAACGGCCAGCAAGCTCCAGTGCTGGACACCCAATGCCAAACAACCAGCAAGACAGGAACGCAACCCCACCCATTAGCAGAGAGACTGCCTAAAATCATACTAAGGTCACAGACAACCCAAAACACACCACCGGACACGGCCCTGCCACCTAAAAGACAAGATCCAGCTCCACCCACCAGAACACAGGCACAAGTCCCCTCCACCAGGAAGACTACACAAGCCATTGAACAAACCTTATCCACTGGGGACAGAAAACAAAAACAATGGGAACTACAAATGTGCAGACTGCAAAAAGGAGACCCCAAACACAGTAAGGTAAGTAAACTGGGAAGACAGAGAGACACACAGCAGATGAAGGAGCAAGGTAAAAACCCACCAGACCAAACAAATGAAGAGGAAATAGGCAGTCTACCTGAAAAAGAATTCAGATTAATGATAGTAGAGATAATCCAAAATCTTGGAAATAGAATGGAGAAAATACAAGAAACATTTAACAAGGACCTAGAAGAACTAATGAGCAAACAAACAATGATGAACAACACAATAAATGAAATTAAAATTTCTCTAGAAGGAATCAATAGCAGAATAACTGAGGCAGAAGAACGGATAAGTGACCTGGAAGATAAAATAGTGGAAATAACTACTGCAGAGCAGAATAAAGAAAAAAGAATGAAAAGAACTGAGGACAGTCTCAGAGACCTCTGGGACAACATTAAATACATCAACATTCAAATTATAGGGGTCCCAGAAGAAGAAGAGCAAAAGGGAAAAGGAAACACACTGAGAAAATGTTTGGAGAGATTATAGTTGAAAACTTCCCTAACATGGGAAAGGAAATAGTCAATCAAGTCCAGGAACTGCAGAGAGTCCAATACAGGATAAATCCAAGGAGAAACACACAAAGACACATATTAATCAAACTATAAAAAATTAAATACAAAGAAAAAAGTTTAAAGACAGCCAGGGAAAAGAAACAAATAACATACAAGGGAATCCCCATAAGGTTAATAGCTGATCTTTCAGCAGAAACTGCAAGCCAAGAGGGACTGGCAGAACATATTTAAAGTGAT
Organism: Delphinus delphis; assembly: GCF_949987515.2. Lineage (NCBI taxonomy): Eukaryota > Metazoa > Chordata > Mammalia > Artiodactyla > Delphinidae > Delphinus > Delphinus delphis. The sequence goes on along the minus strand of NC_082686.1, from coordinate 114,322,742 downwards.
TAAATGAAACACCTACAACCAAGATTACTCTACCCAGTAAGGAACACATTCAGATTTGATGGAAAAATAAAAACATTTACAGACAAGAAAAAGCTAAGAGAATTCACCACCAGCAAACCAGCTTTACAACAAATGCTAAAGGAACCTCTCTAGGCAGGAAACACAAGAGAAGGAAAAGACCTACAATAACAAACCCAAAACATTTAAGAAAATGGTAATAGGAACATACATATTGATAATTACCTTAAATGTAAATGGATTAACTGTTCCAACCATAAGACATAGACTGGCTAAGTGAATACAAAAACAAGACCCGTATATATGCTGTCTACAAGAGACCCACTTGAGACTTAAGGACACATACAGACTGAAAGGGAGGGGATGGAAAAACATTCCATGCAAATGGAAATCAAAAGAAAGCTGGAGCAGCAATTCTCATATCTGACAAAATAGACTTTAAAATAAAGACTATTAGAAGAGACAAAGAAGGACACTACATAATGATAAAGGGATCAATCCAAGAAGAAGATATAACAATTATAAATAGTTTGCACCCAACATAGGAACACCTCAATACATAAGGCAAATGCTAACAGCCATAAAGAGGGAAATCGACAGTAATACAATCATAGTAGGGGTAACACCCCACTTTTACCAATGGACAGATCATTCAAAATGAAAATAAATAAGGAAACACAAGCTTTAAATGGTACATTAAACAAGATGAACTTAATTGATATTTATAGGACATTCCATCCAAAAACAACAGAATACACATTCTTCTCAAGTGTTCATGGAACATGCTCCTGGATAGATCATATCTTCGGTCACAAATCAAGCCTTGGTAAATTTATGAAAATTGAAATTGTATCAAATATTTTGTCCAAACACAACACTATGAGACTAGATATCAATTACAGGAAAAAAAACTGCAAGAGAAACAAACACATGGAGGCTAAATTATGTGCCACTAAGAAACCAAGAGATCACTGAAAAAATCAAAGAGGAAATCAAAAAAATACCTAGAAACAAATGACAATGAAAACACGATGACCCAAAACCTATGGGATGCAGCAAAAGCAGTTCTAAGAGGGAAGTTTATAGCAATACAATCCTACCTCAAGAAACAAGAAAAATCTCAAATAGACAACCTAACCTTACACCTAAAGCAATTAGAGAAAGAAGAAAAAAAAAAAACCCAAAGTTAGGAGAAGGAAAGAAATCATAATGATCAGATCAGAAATAAATGAAAAAGAAATGAAGGAAACAATAGCAAAGATCAAAAAAACTAAAAGCTGTTTCTTTGAGAAGATAAACAAAATTGGTAAATCATTAGCCAGACTCATCAAGAAAAAAAAGGAGGTGCTTCCCTGGTAGCACAGTGGTTGAGAGTCCGCCTGCCAATGCAGGGGACACGGGTTCGTGCCCCGGTCCAGGAAGATCCCACATGCCACGGAGCAGCTAGGCCCGTGAGCCATGGTCCCTGAGCCTGCATGTCCGGAGCCTGTGCTCCACAACAGGAGAGGCCACAAGAGTGAGAGGCACGTGTACCACAAAAAAAAAAAAGAAAAAAAGAAAAAAGGGAGAAGACTGAAATCCACAGAATTAAAAATGAAAAAGGAGAAGTAACAACTGATGTTGCAGAAATACAAAGGATCATGAGAGATTACTAAAAGCAACTATATGCCAATAAAATGAACAACCTGGAAGAAATGGACACATTCTTAGAAAAGCACAACCTTCTGAGACTGAACCAGGAAGAAATAGAAAATATAAACAGACCCATCACAAACACTGAAATTGAAACTGTGATTAAAAGTCTTCCAAGAAACAAAAGCCCAGGACCAGATGGCTTCACACGCAAATTCTATCAAACATTTAGAGAAGAGCTAACACCTATCCTTCTCAAACTCTTCCAAATATAGCAGAGGGAGGAACACTCCCAAACTCATTCTATGAGGCCACCATCACTCTGATACCAAATCCAGAAAAAGATATCACAAAAAAAGAAAACTACACACCAAAATCACTGATGAACAGAGATGCAAAAATCCTCAACAAACTACTAGCAAACAGAATCCAACAGCACATTAAAAGGATCATACACCATGACCTAGTGGGGTTTATCCCAGGAATGCAAGGATTCTTCAATATATGCAAATCAATCGATGTGATACACCATATTAACAAATTGAAAGAGAAAAACCATATGATCATCTCAACAGTTTCAGAAAAAGCTTTGACAAAATTCAACACCAATTTATGATAAAACCTCTCCAGAAAGTAGGCATAGAGGGAACTTACCTCAACATAATAAAAGCCATATATGACAAACCCACAGCAAACATCATTCTCAATGGTGAAAAACTGAAACCATTTCATCTAAAATCAGGAAGAAGACAAGGATGCCCACTTTCACCACTGTTATTCAACATAGTTTTGGAAGTTTTAGCCACAGCAATCAGAGAAGAAAAAGAAATAAAAGGAATCCAAATTGCAAAAGAAGAAGTAAAAATGTCACTGTTTGCAGATGACATGGTACTATATATAGAGAACCCTAAAGATGCTACCAGAAAAGTCCTAGAGCTAATCAATGAATCTGGTACAGTAGCAGGATACAAAATTAATACAGAGAAATCTCTTGCATTCCTATACACTAATGATGAAAAATCTGAAAGAGAAATTAAGGAAACACTCCCATTTACCACTGCAACAAAAAGAATAAAATACCGAGGAATAAACCCACCTAAGGAGACAAAAGACCTGTATGCAGAAAACTATAAGACACTGATGAAAAAAATTAAAGATGATACAAACAGAGACAGAGAGATATACCATGTTCTTGGGTTGGAAGAATCTACATTGTGAAAATGACTATACTACCCAAAGCAATCTATAGATTCAATACAATCCCTATTAAACTACCAATTTCATTTTTCGCACAACTAGAACAAAAAAATTCACAACTTGTATGGAAACACAAAAGGTCCCGAATAGCCAAAGCAATCTTGAGAAAGAAAAATGGAGCTGGAGGAGTCAGGCTCCCTGACTTCAGACTATACTACAAAGCTACAGTAATCAAGACAGTATGGTACTGGCACAGAAACAGAAATATAGGTCAGTGGAACAGGATAGAAACCCCAGAGATAAACCCACACACATATGGTCACCTTATCTTTGATAAAGGAGGCAAGAATATACAATGCAGAAAAGACAGCCTCTTCAATAAGTGGTGCTGGGAAAACTGGACAGCTACATGTAAAAGAATGAAATTAGAACACTTCCTAACACCACAGACAAAAATAAACTCAAAATGGATTAAAGACCTGAATATAAGGCCAGACACTATAAAACTCTTAGAGGAATACATAGGCAGAACACTCTATGACATAAATCACAGCAAGATCCTTTTTGACCCACCTCCTAGAGAAATGGAAATAAAAACAAAAATAAACAAGTGGACCTAATGAAACTTAAAAGCTTTTGCACCTCAAAGGAAACTATAAACAAGACAAAAAGATAATCCTCAGAATGGGAGAAAATATTTGCAAATGAAGCAACAGACAAAGGATTAATCTCCAAAATATACAGGCAGCTCAATATCAAAGAAACAAACAACCCAATCCAAAAATGGGCAGAAGACCTAAATAGACATTTCTCCAAAGAAGATATACAGATTGCCAACAAACACAGGAAAGGATGCTCAACATCACTAATCATTAGAGAAATGTCAATCAAAACTACAATGAGGTATCACCTCACACCCATCAGAATGGGCATCATCAAAAAATCTACAAACAATAAATGCTGGAGAGGGTGTGGAGAAGAGGGAACATTCTTGCACTGTTGGTGGGAATGTAAATTGATGCAGCCACTGTGGAGAGCAGTATGGAGGTTCCTTAAGAAACTAAAAATAGAACTACCATATGACCCCGCAATCCCACTACTGGGCATATTCCCTGAGAAAACCATAATTCAAAAAGAGTCATGTACCACAATATTCATTGCACCACTACTTACAATATCGAGGACATGGAAGCAACCTAACTGTCCACCAACAGATGAATGGATAAAGAAGATGTGGCACATATATACGATGGAATATTACTCAGCCATAAAAAGAAATGAAATTGAGTTGTTTGTAGTGAGGTGGATGGACCTAGAGACTGTCATACAGAGTGAAGTAAGTCAGAAAGAGAAAAACAAATACCGTATGCTAACACATATATATGGAATCTAAAAAAAAAGAAAAGAAAAAAAAATGGTTCTGAAGAACCCAGGGGCAGGACAGGAATAAAGACACAGACGTAGAGAACGGACTTGAGGACATGGGGAGGGGGAAGGGTAAGCTGGGATGAAGTGAGAGAGTGGCATGGACATATATACACTACCAAATGTAAAATATATAGCTAGTGAGAAGGAGCTGTGTAGCACAGGGAGAGCAGCTCGGTGCTTTGTGAACACCTAGAGGGTAGGAGGGAGATGCAAGAGGGAGGGGATATGGGGATATATGTATACGTATAGCTGATTCACTTTGTTATAGAGCAGAAACTAACACACCATTGTAAAGCAATTATACTCCAATAAAGATGTTAAAAAAAATTTTGAGATGGATAACAGCTCTAAAAGTAAAATTTTAAACTATAGAAGTTTTAAAAGAAAATGTAGGAAAAAATCTTCACTACCTTGTACAAGATAGAAAAAGCCTTAATCATAAAATAAGAAAAGTTATAAATTACACCTCATAAAAACTTTTTAATTTACTAATCAAATACACTATTAAGAAAATCAAAAGGAGAGATTATTTTTAAAACTTGACAAATGAAGTTTATTTCACAGGTACTTTTCCTCAGTGAATTTCAACTTTCACTCTCAGACCCAATAACTATCACTCTAATTCCCTCTGCAAGTCAGAAATCCAAGCCCCATGTCTCTGGGCTCAACTAAAGACCCTTTTGGTTAAAGAACAACCATTTTTTCCCCTTATTTTGACTTCGGAGAGTTGAAAATGAGAGCAGAGCAAAAAGATAATCTCTGCCATTCTCTCTGACTTCTTAAAACCTATGTTTGTCTCTGTTCCAACCAAGTAACACTTGGCAACTATATTTTCATACTACTGCTTCCTCTAACTCATTTGACTGTTTCACATCCTTTGAAGATTCTGTATGAAAACAAAACGTATGAAAACATAAACAGCTCAAAATCATTTTTAATTAACTGTGCTCCACAAAATCTCTACATCTTAAGGAATGTGCGTACTTCCTTTTGAACACTTAGGTAAAAACATTTTGAGCAGGCTTCCCTGGTGGCACAGTGGTTAAGAGTCCGCCTGTCAATGCAGGAGACGCGGGTACAAGCCCTGGCCCAGGAGGATCCCACATGCCGTGGAGCAACTAAGCCCATGCGCCACAACTACTGAGCCTGCCCTCTAGAACCCGCAAGCCACAACTAGTGAAGCCCTCGCGCCCAGAGCCTGTGCTCCACAACAAGAGAAGCCACGACAATGAGAAGCCCGCGCACTGCAACAAAGAGTAGCCCCGCTTGCCACAACTAGAGAAAGCCCGCGCACAGCAACAAAGACCCAACACAGCCAAAAATAAATAAATAAATAAACATTTTGAGCATGAAAAAATTGTTTTTACAACCAGAATTTTCCCACACATATCTTTAAATTGAGTTAAAGATATGGACGAAATTGAGTATTTTTATTTTAAAAGTTGTGAGGATCAAAATAGATATTGTATGGGAAAATTCATTGTAAACTGCAAGGCATGAGAGATACATAAGGTTTTTCAGTTTTCAACTTCCAGAAATATGGCAGAATAGATATTCAGATGGGCTCTTATTCTAAAATACAACTCGATCCTGGATAAACTTTAGCAAATACAATTTTAGTTAGTTGCTAGACTCTGCAGAAACTTAGGAAAATCTCCAAGAGTGGGGGAAAAAAAGAGAGCAAGTTGAATCTAGTGTTGGGAACTTGGGCAATAAGTAAATACAAAAGGTTTTCCCTGATCAAAAATGAAGACATTACTAACATCAAATCTGCTACTAGAAAACTGATCCTTGGTCCTCATTGAAGTGTTGAACCTGAAATTTCAGAATTATTCCAGGACATTTGAAGGGAGTTAAAGTGTTGCCAGTTCAGTAATTCTCCCTGGCTCCAAGCAGACACAAAGAAAATTTCTCTATGGGAAAACACTTTCCATACATTGGGCCCTCAGAAATCCCACAGACTGAAGACAATATTTGAGCTCAGACACAAAGAATTACAAGACCCACACAAGGAAACAAGTAAGTCTGAATAAGAATCAGCATAAACACAAAAACCTAGTTAACACACAAGCATCTTAAATATTCTCAAAAGCAGAATTTAAAATAGTTAATATGAATTGTTTAAAGAAAAAAAAAGAATTTTAACAGTGAACAAGCAAATAGAAGGTATTAAAAATACCTAATAGGTTTTTAAAGGGCCAAAAGAGCTTTTAGAAATAGAAATATAATAGTTGAAATTAAAATTTAACAGATGGGTTGAACAAGCAGGTTAGTCACAGCTGAAAAAACAACTACGAACTGAAACATGGAGATGAAGAAATTACCTCAGTTACAGCACAGAAACACGAAAAGACCAAAACATAAAAGGTTAAGAGACGTAGGCAAGAGAGCAACATGCATCCAATCAGAATACCAGAGGAAAGACCAGGGAGAATGGAGGACACATTATGGTAAAATGTGGACCACCAAAGACAATAAGAAGATCTTAAAGGCATTCAAAGAGCAGAAAAACAGATCACCCACAAAGGAACAGCAAAATAAACAAAGCTGATTTTCCAACAGCAACCATGGAACCCTGAAGTTAGTGAAAGGATATCTTCAAAATACTGAGAGAAAATGACTACCAACCTGGAAATGTACTCAGCAAAATTTCTTTCTCATCTAAACAAAATTTGACAGTGTTCCACCAGGAGAACTACGGTAAAGAACTTTTAAAAAATGAACTTCAGGTCTCAAATGGTCTTTTATTTTTTTTAATTTAATTTTATTTTTTCTGTGTTGGGTCTTCATTGCTTCACGCGGGCATTCTCTAGCTGCAGCTAGCAGGGGCTACTCGTCGTTGCAGTGTGTGGTCTTCTCATTGTGGTGGCTTCTCTTGTTGAGGAGCACAGGCTCTAGGTGCACAGGCTTCAGTAGTTGCGGCATGCGGGGTCAGTAGTTGTGGCTCACAGGCTCTAGAGGGCAGGCTCAGTAGTTGTGGCACACAGACTTAGCTGCTCAGCGGCATGTGGGACCTTCCCAGTCCAGTCCCAGGGCTCGAACCCGTGTCCCCTGCATTGGCAGGCAGATTCTTAACCACTGCGCCACCAGAAGCCCCTCAAATGGTCTTTCATCTGAGACACGCATCCTTAGTGAGATGACATCTCCCCCTAAGGAGAGAAAATTCATTCTTCATAGGCAAAAAGCTAAAAACAAAAACCTTACTATTTTTGTGTATCTTTTTAAGAAAGCTCCAAATCTTAACAGTCAATTATCTCCAAAATGATCTATGAATTCACTGAAAATTCTAATCAGGATTTTCAAAGGAACCTGGCCAGCCAATTCCAAAATTTATATGTAAAAGCAAAGTGACCCAAGATACTCCTAAACACTGAATTTAAGGAACTTGTCCAATCAAATATCGTGACATTTCATAAACTATAGTACTGAAGACAAAGTAGTATTGGCACAGGGATCAACAAACTGATTGATGGAATAGAGTAAAGAGCTCAGAAACAGCCCTTGCATATGTGTGGGTAGAGAATGCTCTGCCCCAGCATTGCCAGCAAGAGTGCCATTGCTTCTCTTCGGTTCTCCTGAACCAATCACTGGCCTGCAGTATTTGGGGATATGATGGCTTAAGTATCATGGCACCACCCCTAGAGCCAGAAAAGGGACAGCCCTTATTAAACCACAAGGACAGACAATGGGGAAGGAGAGATACCCCCAAAGGAAATAGAGGCACCAAAAAACAAAAAAGGGAAACGGATGCCAAAAGGGAAAAAAATATCCACCGCAGGTGCTGTAGGCCATTTCTCATAAAAGTGATGTCTTTAGTGGTGAGAGGAATGTGGATGTTGGTACAAAGTATTCACAAACATGGCCATGCAGGCACACAGACACACATATGAGTAAGGGGGCTGTTCATTTCACTCTTGCCCTTACTTGATCACCATGTCTTCTGTTTTCAGATGAGTTCTTTAGTCCCATTCTGGGTCCCTAAGTCAGCATTTTTGAAAGCATCTATTTTCTTCAACCCAGGCTTCTGTCTCATTGACTCCGAACATTTTTCTCAAAACATGTTTTCTTCATACTGTTCTACTGAAACATTTCCCAAAGTACATTCTACAGAATCCAAATGCTTGGGATGTTGCTGGATAATTATATATATTTTTAATCCATTATGAAATAAGTCAGAACAGTTCACTTAAGCACCATGTCTTATGCGCCATACTACTCGACCCTGGAGCCTTTAACATGACAATGGGCATTAGGAATCTTCCAGAATGGAATCCAATGCCTGAACTGCTGCCACTCATACTCCTTACACCCGTGACCCAGGGCACCCTCTCTTCTCCAGGTAGTGACAACCATCAAAAACAGACCTTCTTTAAAGACTCTGTGGATGTTTCCCCTCGGACTGCTCCCCCATGCTGGAGGCGCTCCCAAACATGGGCGCATGAGAATGCAGTCAGCAGCAGGTCACAGATTCTGTCCCGTCCCCTTTTCTGCCCATCCTGCTATTGCTCAAGCCTTGTCTCACCCGCCTAGAGCAACAGACCTGCTGAAGTACAACCAAAGAGCTAGCTTTTCTTCTTCTACTTCTCAATTTTCTCTGATGAGGTTATATTAGTTTTATGATAAAATTTTTTAAGCAATTTTTAAACTTGATCTTAACTTAGTACTGAGTTAAGGGCTGTCACCCACGTAGACCCACATGTAAAATTTCACTAGTAGCCCCCTTAAGGAGTGTTAGTTTAGAATAGAAAGAACACAGGATTAAATTGAAAGATCTGGGTTTTGGTCCTGGCTTCTCCACTCCTATCAGTGTGAGCTTGAGAAGGTTCATTAATTGCCAAACCTCAGTTTTCTCAGCTATAAATGGGGAGAGTGTGATGTGCCTCAGACACTGCTGTAATTATGTTATCTCTATAAACACAGTCAATCCTCACACCAACCCTAGGAAGTTGATATCATCTCCAGGTAATTATTATGACCTTTTTATGGAAGAGCAGCCTGAGGCAAAGAGAGGGTACGTAACTTGCCCAAGGACACATACCTAAGTAGGTGACGCAGCCTGGATTTGAACATAGCTACCTGGAGCCTAAATAAGACAACGTATGTCAAGGGTTTGGATTTCCCTGCCCAACTCTCAGACTATAGGTGTCAGGTTGAAAGGGAATCTATGTCACCATCCTGTGTCCTCTTTACCGGGCTTGGTCTCTGACAATACCCAGTTAAAATATGACACTTCTGAAATCCTTCCACATGGTTGGTAACAAGCCACTGCCTCAAGCCTCTTCCCCCAAATTTCCCCTAATCTCCTCATATCCAGCAACTGAAGAGTTAACCCCTGGCACAGCAGGGTGCCCTCCAGGGACACGGGGAAGTAAAAGTAAACATTTGGTGAGTGAGTAAGCACTCAGGAAACCAAACCCAAAGGCATGTCCTCAGTAAATAGTAGAAATGGAATTTGGACCCAAGTCTGCCTGACTCCAAAGCCCATGGTCTGGGCTCCAGAGGACAGAGCACACATGAGCATCAGTGTCTGAGGCACTTAAGGCCTGAAATTCAGAACAGAGCTAGCTGTTTACCACAGACTCTAGAACCTAGATGAAAATCTCTACTGCTTACCTGGTTTGCAATGTCCCCCCCATCATCCTGTCTCCCTGACCTCATGGCTACTTCTCTCCCACACTCCAGCTGCAATGGCTTCTATCTGCTCCTTGGCTGCACTTGGTATCTATGGCTTGGAAAGCTCTTCCAGCAGATTTGCACCTTCAGGTTCCTAATCATTCAGGTCACATCTGAAATGTACCCCCCGCCCTCAGAGAAGACTTCGCAGACCACTAGACGTAAGGCCGCTCTTCTCCCAAACACCACACACTTGTCACAATCATCTAAAGTATTGTCTTTTGCTTTATGTTCTTTGTTTATGCTTCACTCTCACTAGCATGTAAATACCATGAAGCCAGTCTCTCTGTTTCACTCCTGTATCCACAGCTCTTAGCGCATTTCTGAATAAAAGAATGAGGAGCAAGTGTACATACTCAGGAAGTGATACCCAAGCAGGCCAAGGCCTGACAGCATGAAATACAGCCGAAAACACCCAAGGAAACCCGATTCTGGCAGAGATTCATCCTCCTGCCAACAATAAGTGAGCATCTGCTCTATGCCAGGCACCATCCTAGGTACTGGGGGTATACAGGAGAACGTACAAAAATCTCTGCCTTCATGAGGCTTTTCTAGTAGGAGAATTCAGGCAATGCATATATACATGAGTAAAACATATCACATGGCAGATGGTGATAGTGCTAAGGACAAAAATGAAATATGAAACAGCGTTAGGAGGTATAGGGGAGGGGGGAGTGTGCAGGTCTAAGGAGTCATTTAAAGACCTGGTGGCTGGGAGGCAGGGAGCCACATAGAAGGACCTGGAAGCACAAAGGCCCTCGTGCAAACATGCCTAGGAAAAGGCATCTTTCTAGGAAAAGCAAGGATGCTCCAGTGGGAGTGTAGTAGAAGATAAGGACACAAGGGACCCCTGAGCGAGATGGGAGCCGCTGGAGGGATTTGAGGAGAGGACAGACATGCTCTGCTATTGGAGCACAGGCTGGAGGGTACAGCCGAGGGGAAGAAGGCAGAGAGTAGCTCAGAGGCTGTCGCATGGCAATCATACAAGCAAGAGATACTGGTGACATGGACCAAAGTGACAAGGGTGGAGAAGGAGAGAAGCGGTAGAATGCTGCGCTTCTGAAGTCAGAGCAACAGATGTGCAGAGAGAGAAGGAATAAATAATTGGCAGAGACACCTTGGACCGTTGTGCCAATTATGATGCAGCCTGGGAGCAAGGAGAGGTGGGGGAAAGGAGCAGGTAAGCAGGGAGCTGACCTGGAGTTTGGGGCAGGAATGGCAGAGTTCACGGGGGAGACATGGCATCACCAGGCAAGAGAAGAAAAGATAAAGGAGGCGTGGAGAAAGTCTTTCTGGCTGCGGCTGCCTCTGCCTCAGAGAAGCTGTGTCTCTAAAGAAAGCAAACTTTCGAGAAGACAAACCCCCTGACGGTCAAGGCCGGCTTCATGGGCAGGTCAGTGATCTGTGCAGTCGCTCAGAAGGGGTCCTGCACTTGGTTTAATGCTCTGCTGTCACTGTCTTAAAATCCCAGTTTTAACAAGGGTCCTCACGCTTCCATTTTGCACCGGGCCATATATATCATGCAACCAATGTGGCTGACGGTGCTCTCCACTCACCTGCTACCACATTTATAAAGAAAGTCTCCAGGTGGGACGTTTTGTGGGGAAGGCTGAGACGATGACATTGGAAGAGCCCTTGGACTCTCCTGGGGAAGGAGATGCTGTGTTTATCTGTGCTCTGAACAGCACAGTGGTGACTCTGGGAACATTTAACACACAGCCCTGCAGCAAAGGGACTCGTTGTCTTCTTTTTTTTTTTTTTAGTCGTTGGCCTCTTTAAAAGAGAAAAGGACAAGAACAACACAAACAATGTCTCTGGTGGAAAAATACAGCATTCCATCTTTCCATAGTTTATCTCTGCCCTCCAAAAACAAATGCATCAAGGAATGGTCCCAGCAACCAAGGTTGTCATTTTGATTGGTGCCAAAAATTGGGACCCAGCCACAGTCTTATGATTGATTCTAAGGCCCAGAACGGAAAACATTAATATTGATTTATCTGTTCATTCTCTTTATTCACTGTTCATCCATTTACCCAGACTAGGCGTAGCAACTAGACACTAGAAAATTAAATTTAAAACAACTCCTCTATCCTAGGTAGACTCATTCTCCTTCTCCTGCTCCTAGGGCTGTGGTTCCAGCAAGCTAAAGCATCCATTATTTTATTTTTTAAATATCATGCAATTCGCTGAGGGGGGAAGGGGAGAGCTCACAGAAATAATGTCGGAATGATGTAAACCAAAAACTGCCAGATTGACAGAATATGTTCCTTTATGACTGTTTTGGTGCCATTGTGGAGCATCTCTGAAAATCAGAAAAAGGGGCAATAGCAGCTTATTAAGCAGGCATTCACATATAGCATCAGAATAATAAGCACCCTTTCGTCCTCACACAGCACAGACACTGCAGCCCAGACACTCCACAGCACAAAAACGTGAGCAGAACCTCTGCCAGCGGCCTATACTAAGATACAGAACACTAGAGTGCTTACATTTCTATTGGGCATATTTAATATGGAGCCAATCAACTAATAACCAAATACATCTTGATCATCTACTTCGTACAAGCACTATAATCGTATTATTGAAAAAGGAAAATTACAGCTTGTTCTCAAAGTGTTGAATTGAATTTTGTAGAATTGTTCTGGTTTTACAGCTTCCATGATGGACAAGCCATAGCATGGTCTTCAGCAAACACTGTCTTGCTTAGCTCAGTGCCCCAGCTACCCAGGTCCAAAGCTCCAAATATGAGATCCTTCATCACATCACATCTCTAAACCCTTCCATAAAATAACGCTATGTCCTCCTCTCTCTCCCTCCCTCCCTCTCTCTCTCTCTCTCTCTCTCTGTCTCTGTCTCTCTCTCTGTCTCTCTCTCTCTCTCTCTCTCTCTCTCACACACACACACACACACACAATTGAGAAGTAGAAAAGTGAAAAAAAAAAAAAGCCAGACACTGAAAAGAGACTTAAGTAACTGGCAGATTATCAAGACAACTGAGTACTAAACAGTCATCTCTAATGGAAAGGATGCAGAATTATGTGCCTACAGCAGAACATGAAAGCACATGGACACAGACTCCACCAACATGAGCTGGAAAAGCTAACCCTGTGCAAAGGCGGACACGGGAAGCTCTTGCAATGAACTGCAAATATCTCCTTGCTCTCCTTCACTCTGCATGAGATTCGTAGTTACCTCTGAATGAGTCCATCAGGATGGAAATAGCCATTTATCTGAACAGAAGGACATGCATATCATTCTGGAAAAAAGTGCTTTGGTTTGAGGCCACTTAGGCCTACCTAGTATACACTAATGTAGTTCCCCCACTAGACTAGCCTCATGTCCTGGGAATCCATTTTGGGGTTTGGACAAAGCCCAACTAATAGCAAAGTTTCCTTTTTCCTGCTTTGCTGCTGTGCTGAGAATCTCACACAAGGTCAGATTCTTCCATTACTCCTGAAATAAGAGCCAAGAAACACAATCACATCATTTTAAGATTTTTTTTAAAAACTGAGAATTAATTTATTTGCTTGTAAGAATTAGTTCTCTGTGGGTTAAAATGACAAACTAAGCAAAATCCAGCTTTAGTTGGCAATTAACTAATGGGACTTAAAAAGGTGCCCTTCCTCCAGCAGGTGTTTTTGGCATACTGAATTAACAACAGGAGATAAAGTTTGTGTTTTTCTGACCCAATTTTCAGGGCATACCCTTGTTTTGAGATAAGACAATAGATATACTCAAAAAGACTTTCCTTCAGTCAGATCTATACCTATGTTTTTAAAATAAGAGGTTATATTAAAGGAAATTTATTTCCCATTGCCATTCCTTTATAATAAATACATTAAGCACTTTGAAAGTCATTACTTGTTTCTCTTCAAAAGAGAATTGAATTTAAGAAGGAAGCTTATCTAAGTTCCTTAAGATTTGGAAAGTAATTCCCTAGATAGGCCTGTATTCATTTCAAGTGAAAATTTTACTTAAACAGAGGAAGCCACATGATTGAAAATGAAGGTTCTTTAAAATGTTTTCAATTTTACTTTGAAAAAAAAAGATGATCTCAGAAAAATGTGGCTTCTCCTGAGATTATTTCCAAAAGCAACCCTCTTCCCAATACTGCCTTACATAATTGCAGCTCTGAGATCAACTCTGTTTGCAGGACAACAGAGTAATCTTCTCCCAAGATTACAAAGGACATTGGAGAGTGTTCCATTTTTCTTACCTTAAAAGCTGTGAAACTATAGTTATCCAGATCATATACAGTGTTACTTTTTAAAATAATGCACATTTAAGTTAGAGAGCAAACCTAGCATCATTTGGGGTCCATTGTAAGTCATTGATATTTATTAGTATCTTTTTCCTTCCCTTTTTTTACAGTAATACCTATTTTTTAGCATACTTGAAAAAGAAGGTGTACATGACAACCTCCAGGACTGCCCGGGGAAGAGCATCTTCCCTTTGGTACCTGAAGACAGACCTGTTTCTAGTTAGTTTACGCAACTCAGATGGTAAACCAACTTCGGTAAATCACAAAGCAATCCTTTCAGAGTCTTGCCAGAAACTGGAAACGTGAAATGGAATCAGGGGTCAAATTTTTGGCCTACCAGAGCCATCAGGATCCATTTTGTGTTATAAATTATTTTTAACAAAACATCAAGGAAGGAATACTCTTCATCCTACAGAAAATATTTCAAGGAGGAAAGAAAGGAAAGCCACCAACTAATTTTACTAAGTTAGTAACAAATTTAATAACAAAACTAGAGAAGTACAGAGACAGACAATTATAGACCAATCTTAATTATTAACAGATGGAAGAGTCCTAAAATATTAACAAATCAAGCCCAGTAGTATATTTTTTAAACTACATCATAATCTTTTGCGGTTCAGTCCGAGGTGCAAAGAAAATTCAACATCAGGATCTATTAAAGTATAATTCATGTTAATGAAATAAAGTGGGAAAACCTCAGTAGGTGCTGACAAGTCATTTGTTAAAATTAAACACTCATGTGTAGCTTTTAAAATGCTTTTAGTGAGCTCTGAGTAGGAGGGAATTTTCCTAATATGATAAAAAAAATACTATTCATCAAAAACCTACAGCAAACATAACACATAAGGATGAAAATTTAGAAACATCACCATTAAAGTCAGAAATAAAGACAGCTGCTCTCCCTGCATGAACATTGTTGTAGAAGTGCTAGACAACAGTAAGAAAAGGGGGAGAAAAGCAAGAAGTTTGCAAAGAAATACATTAAATTGCTACTATTTGCAATTATTATTTTCCACTTATAAATGCAAGATAATCTACAGACCAACTATTTGAAGCAACAAAAGAGTTTTTGCTAGTTACAAAATCAACATACTAAAGTCAGTAACATTCCTGTAGCAATAACTATTTTAAAATGCATTAGTGTATGTATGTACTTGTAATACACATGTAATTCACAGTAGCAGCAAAACTGTTTTTAAAAACTAGAAATAAATCTAACAAAAAGTTTTAAGAGAGAATTCTAAAATATTATGAAAGGACATAAAAGAAGTTTAGGGAAAATAAGATATACCTTGTTCATGGATGGGAAACTGGATGAAGATATAATTTTTTTTCCAATAAGATCAATGTGATTCTAATCTCAGTTGACAAAGTGGAATTTAGCAGATTGATGCTGCAGCTCATATGAAAGAGTGCAGTTCCAAGAAGAGTCAACATAATTCTGAAAAAGAACAAGGGATAGTAGCTTTGGTACATATTAAGATGTCATAAACTTTATAGTAATTAAAACAGTATGGTATTAGTGAAAAGATGAAGAGATTAATGAAACAGAATAGAAAGGCTGGAAATATGGCATATGATAGAGATTGGCTTACATGGTAGAAGGGAAAGGATAAAGTATTGAATTAATAAAGTTGGAAAATTCGGCTTTCTACCTAGAAAATAAACAATAAGCTTATACTACATATAAAAATACATTCCAAATTAATTAAAGGTGTAAGTGTGAAAATCAAAACTTTAAATTATGGGAAAAAATAAAGCAAAATTCGCTTTCATTTAAAGACAGAAATTCAAAAGCACGTGTTAGTCTTCACTTTCTCTTTAAGTCCCAATAAAATAACAATCAATGGATTTCTAAGACATTAAAATCACAGAAACAAAAGGAATGGAAAAACAAACAGCAGCAGCAAAATTTGCAATCTGACAGGCAGATGGATGAGCAGTAACTTAATTAGCAGACCCCAGAAAGCCAAATTCTAAATTGGCAGTGAAAAAATCAAGAAGCAACCTGAGGCACTTCCCTGGGCGTCCATTGGTAAAGAATCCGTCTTCCAATGCAGGGGACACGGGTTCGATCCCTGGTCAGGTAACTAAGATTCCACATGCCACGGAGCAACTAAACCCGCGCGCCACAACTACTGAGTCCACATGCCGCAAACTAGAGAGCCCATGCGCTCTGGAGCCCTTGCGCCACAACTAGAGAGAGAAAACCAGCATGCCACAACTAGAGAGAAGTCTGCGCACCGCAAGGAAGAGCCCGCGCCACAACAAAAGATTCCCGTGTGCCGTAACTAAGACCTGACGCAGCTAAAAAAAAAAACAAACCTGATATACAGAACAGAATCACCAAAAGATTTATCAATTGGCTTTACCAGTACCACTGGACATGAGGGTAAAGGTGAGCTATAAACAAGAAAATTGGTTAAAATATATTTAATAAGCGTTTAGACCCTCAAATCCCCATCCTCATTTTGTCCACTAGGGAAGCTACCCCTCCCTGACCCCGTAGTTTATTCTCTGTAGAGGGTAAAATAGAAGGTCTATGGGTTGGGGGACACCAGCCTAGTTGAGGGCAAGGGTACCTTAGGAAAATAGGAAGATTAGAGTAAAAGTTTTAATTCTGGTTGACACTCCCATCTTTTTCTCTCCATTTGGTTCCCAAAATTCTGACAGGCAGGCTTATGTATATTCCAATCAAGGGCATAAAAAGCCTTTTCTGAGGGAAAATCCCAAGAAAAAGATCTAAAGAAAATTACATGGGGAGTTTCTAAACTAAATGGCACAGTCGGATCTACCTACATGAAGCCTCCAGTTAGCTTCATGTCCCAAATAGGTTTAGTTAGCTTCATGTCCCAATTGGGTTTAGTGCCCCGCTCAAATACAACAGGACAACCAAGGATCCCCAGGCATTTGAAGAAATCCTCTGCTTGAAAGATAGGAGCTGTCAAGGCAACTTGAAGGAACAGACTCCATGTGAGATGAACGAAAACTTTAAAAATATTAGTAGTATCATTACAGACATAAGAGAAGATATTATATTTCCATGAACTAATAACAAGAGACCATTTTAAAAAGAAAGAAAGGAAGATTTTTTTAAGACACTTAGAAGTTAAAAAGATAGCAAAAATGAAAAACTGCATTTTGGGGTTAAAAGATAAAGTTGAAAGACTATCCCTTAAAGAAGGACAAAAAACTAAAGAGATGGAAAACTTTTAAAAGAGGAACAATAAAAGTTTAGGATGAAATTATTAGAGAAATAATTCAAGAAATTTCCCAGAACTGAAGAGCATGTGTTTTCAGACTGAATGGGTCCAGTTACTGCCCAGAACATGGGGGGCAATTAATCCCCATCAGGACGTGCCATCTTGAAATTTCAGAACATCAGAAGACCCTTTAAACTTCCAAAGAGGAAAAACAATAGCCAGAGGTGTCAAACAAAGAACAATTACAAGAGTAACCTTCCAGCCCTAAATAATACTATTCTGATGGTAGAAGACAGCGGAGAAATGCCTCTAAAATTTTTCTGAAGGACAGTTATTTTCAACCTAAAATTACACATCCAACAGAAGTATTATAAGTGTGTGGGCAAAATAAGGCATTTTTAGACATTCAAGTTCTCAAAAAGTGTATCTCCTACACATTAGTTTTCAGGAGACTACTGTAACATGTCTTTGCCAAAACAAAGGAGTAAATCAAGAAAGAGGAAAATAGGGAATAGAGGAGAAAGGAAATCCAATACTGGAAATGCAAAAGGAAAAGTCTCAGGATAACAGATGCACTGCCCGTGTAAGAGGCAACAGTTCTTACTGGGGAAGGATAGAGGGTCCCAGGGGACATTTCTTCAAGAGGATGACTGACAGCATATCTGACGTGTTTGACCATATCAAGAGGAAAGTTTTATATATTTATTCAATTAAATACTATACAGAAATTTAATGAGTCAACACACACACACACACACGCACATCTCTCAACATGGAAAGATTTGGAAGATAAAATATTGAGTGAAAAAGCAATGAGAGTACTAACATTACAATACCATTAGAATTTTTTTAATTAATGGTACTAGCAATACTGCAGACTTTTCATGGGGAGTTGGGGCAACTAAGGTCATAAAGTTCCCTTTTCTGAGGAAAGAGGAACATGAATGGTACTGGGGAGGGGAAATCAAGGGGACTTCAATTTTATCTGTAAAGTTTCTTTTAAATGATTTTAGAAAACCTAAAGTAAAAATGACTAAGTATAAATATTAGTTAATTCTGGGTGAGTATACAAGTATTAATCTTTCATTGATCTTTCTATTTTTCTGTATTTTTCTTTTCCAGGAAGGAAAGAAGGAAGGGAGAAAAAAAGAAAGACAAAGGCAGTAATCACAGGCTTTCCCAGGGCCCGGGCAGCAGAGCCAGGAAAGCAGGGGCCAGGACAAGGGGGGCCCACTCCAGCTATCCCCTCCTGAACTAAGGCTTCTCTCCATCTTGTTCAGTCCATTGCTCACAATAAAACACAACCATTTCGCAAGGTGCATGTTTCATTTTTCAAATAAAATCGCTTTTGAAATCTCAGTTTTTTGCTCTCTCAACACAGTCCACAGAATTTGTGCTTCAAGAGTCCAAAGTCTCAGAAAACTGAGACTCTGAAACGATGGTTTGGGAGAGGGCTTAGTAATTAAAATATTGTTAACCATTTGTATTATTGCTCAGTATAGCTATTACTTTAATAGAAAACATATAAGCAACAATTGACTCTCTCTCACTCACTCTCATTTACATCTGGCAAAGCGCCGCCAAGCCTAAAGACCTCACCTGGTAGCAGCTACACCAAAGGCAGGTGAGTGCCTAGAATGAAATCAACAGGACTTGGGGCTGCTCTGTCAATATCACCTAAGAAGTGATAGTAAACCTCATAATGATGGAGGGGCTTGGAAGTGGATGATGCTGAGAAGGCATATGTTCTGTTTAACATAGAGATTTGCCCTTGGCCATCAAAGGGCCTGCTAAATACTCAGCTTCAAGTGCACGGTCACAACTTCTACAGAAAAGCCAAAAAGCTGAGCCTACAGATACCAAGGCCTATGGTCTCAGATAGACTCGAAATAGCTCCTCATCAGACGCTTTCATTTGATTTGGAACTGGAAGAATTGCAAAAAAGACAAAATGAAAGGTACTGGACAGTTATCCTTTCTCTATTCAAAAAAAATAACTCTGAAGTTTGGTGAGAATGTTGTGTGCTTGGGTTCAGGTCAGTGCTTATATTCTCTGACGCTTGATGGATTTCTGGCTTCAAATGTTTTATCAAGACAATCCACCTTGTAGCCATCTCCAAAGAAGACTGTGTGGCTCTATTAAGTCCACAATTTGCTTTTTAAAAGTGACTAAATACGCTTTTTCACAACAACGACAAGTCATCTCCCTCCTGGAGCCAACAGAGTTTGTCACCCAGCTTCCCCGGCTTTTCAAAGCCAGCCATCAAAAAGCAAAGGAAATGTCATGACTTTGGAGCGGTCAGAAAGCTCTTAAGTCGCAGTGCAGGCTATTTCTCCTTTTGTGGCACAGAAAAGAGTGGACAGACAATGAATAAATAATCCCATTGTACTTACAAATGCGTAACAATCCTTCAAAATGAGGTGAGGAACAAAGATAGGAGATAGCAAAGCAGCCCCGGTCTTAACAGAAAAGCTTGCAATTCCAGGGCCTAAACTGCTTTTGCAAACAAACACACACGCAGCGACCCTGAGAAAATAAAAATTAAAAATGGCATGCGATTCAGAATGGCAAGAGGCTCAGCCTAAATGGCTTTCTGCGTAATTCACTTTGGACACCTTCAGCCTCTGTGGCTAAAAGGCAGCTGGTCCGGGCCAAGGTTAACACCTTAAACCATTCAAAATAACTGACTTTGAAATAATCATCAGGGTCACCAGTTGTTGCTAAAAGCACCTCTTCATCATTTTTACTTCGCCACGGCCCTTCCTTTCCCTTTAAAAAAGCTCGTGGTTTTATGTTCTAGCGTTTGTCCAAGGCTTCCGTTTTTCATCTCTGGCGCCTGCAGCCGCCCCTTCCCCACCTTGAACTGCAGAATCCAGGGGCAAACAGCAAACGTGTGATCCCTGGAAGGCCCAGCAGAGAAGGTCTGATGCTGGACAAAGCAACGGGGGCCCAAGACACGAATTTGTAAAGCTCAAGCTAGAGATTCAAGGGTTCACAGAAACACAGAGAACTCCAGGAACTCAGAACTTCAAATGGCCTTAGAGAATTAACAACTAAAAACTTCTGGTTATATTTTTAAAGAAAGTGGGTGAGGGGATGCTGCTTGGCATATCAAAAAAAAAAAAAAAGCCTCTTCATCAAGACAGAGAGTAGATTTTGCACATATAAAAAAGAGTTTTACTTTCTCTTTACAAGACCAGTGTTTTCTTACTCTGTAGGCAAAGGAAAAGTAGGATTTGAAAACTAGAATTGTTAGGTGTGGGACCATGATTGCAAGTATTCATCTCCATGACAGATGGGGACATTGGACGGCCTCATTACCTCCCTGCACAGCTTAGCGTTCTTCTTCTTTTTTTATTTATTTTTTTTATTTTTTAACATTCTTCTTAAACCATACCTGGGTACCAGATTTGATACCCACATTGATGTAAATGAGTATCTGCCCTAAGAAAACATAACACTACGTTTAACACTTTTCTTCAATAAAGGAAGTTCAAAAAATTGTATTTTGGACTGGATATGATATATTTTTCTTTCTTCCATTGATTTTTAGATCAATAAATAAGTCCAGGCGCTGTGTTGGGCATAATATAAAATAATACTTAATTTTCGGTGTCATATATTATTGTGAAGAAGACATGGTCTTTGCTTTCTCAGAGTTTACATCTCAGACTGCAGTAGGAGAGAGAGAGAGAATAAGAGGCCTCTCAAAATTAGATACACAAATGGCTATTTGTCCCAGTGAAACTCTCTCACTCAGTCCAGGGTTCCTCCTTGGACTATTTTTGGCCTCTTCTTTGTCCAGTTTCATGAAGTTTTCATCCTGAGCTGATGCCAGAGTCCTAATCACTTCAGGGAAAACAGAGAACCTGAGCTTCATTAAGTCAGTAGGGAAGATCATAAATACATCCTATAGTTGTGTTTCCCAAACTGTGTGCTGGGGCACTCAGGGTGCTACAGTAAACACACATGGATATTTTAAATTTTAAAGGGAAACACAGGGACATATGTCAGACACTGTGAAAACTACTATTACTACGGTGTGTGTATATACAGAGAGAGAGAGAGAGAATTTTTTTTCTATACCCATACAGTTGTGCGTTAACATTTTTCTTCTGAGCTACATTATCATTACAGTTATTATTACACAGTTATTTGAAGCAACATAGATATATTACACATTTTGATATATAATCATTAAACATACTGTATTTCTCTGAATATAATACGTTATTGATTATAAGACACATTCTTCTACTTACCTAGAGGGGGAAAATGTCCTGCCAATTAAACCATGATGCCAGACTTCCTTATCACATTAGGTTTTTTTAGATTTATTAGAAGATCTTTTTTAGACTTTAGACATAGATTGTAATTATACACCATGCTTGAGCATTCATCAAAAGGCTAATATAAGTGAAATAAATTGGCTATGGTACTCCTACATCTTCACATTTTGAGTCCAGCTCTTCTGAATCACTTTTCAACTGAGACATTAACGACCACAGTTTTCTACCCAGTATCCTCCTCTGTGCCTTCGAGAACACTGGAGAAGCAACATTTCTTATGATGTTCCACTGTTGTCTCTGGGATTTCCTTCCAAGCTGTGGACACCATCCTGTAAGTCTTCATTCTGAAGCTTTCTTACTTGAAATTATCAGGCAATAAAACCACTTCATGACTGAGACCTAACTGAAGGAATTATAAGATGCCATTGACTATGAGACACACCTTGACTTCAGACACCATTAATGCTCTCACAGACACAGTAATTATGTCTTTAACGCTATCCTGGTGAAAAGGGAGGCACAAGTCAGGGACAAGGGACACACATCAATTTTGATGAAAGTGAAGAGTCAGAAACCAACCAAGTGACGAGAGGATTTTCGACCGCATCATCAGAGCCAGTTACTTCCTCAAGGCTGCGCCTTTTGTTTGTTGCACCAGGGCGTTTATCTATCATGAGGCAAAGGACCACGGTCAGGAGGGAGGGATCAGAAGGGAGGTATGCCGATGTTTTCTAAAGTGAGAGCAGGAGTGGAGATGAGATAGGAGAATGTGCAGACCTCAGGCATGTTCCCAGGCAGACAAATAGGAAAGAAGACATGTGGAGTGTGGGCATCTAAACTATCCGCGTGCCCTCGGGCCACGTGGAGAGTCTCTGGACATCCTCAGGGCTACGCATTCACCAGGCTGAAGACTACAACACCAGACTAACTTGATGTGGCACATACAGGGCGGTGAAATACTGTAGAGGTCTGGCCCAAAATGGACAGACTGCCTCGCTGCTCCTACACACCCACAACTCCCTCGTGGATGCCGCCATGTCTTAAGAGAGGCCTCAATCCCCATAGATACCATGATCCGCCAAGCTGGATTGATGCCAGCTTCTTCCTCCATCCCATGGGCCAGGCAACCAAAACTGAGACAAGAGGAGAGCTCCTCCTGGTTCGTTAGCAAGACAAATATTGATGTGTTTCCCCCCATGTAGAGCCCCCTTGCTTCTGTCACAGGTTCTGTTCCAAAGACCCATCACATAAACATCTAGCCAGAGAGCGTGCCTAGATGCTTATGAAAATGCATGATGTTTTAAAAGTGTTCTTCTGTGCTTTAATCCCCCTTTAAAATTAATGTTCCTAATTCCTGGGGCTGCTGCGATAGGATCTCAGCCATCTGCCCCTGCTAATTCCTCCCACATCTTCTGATTAAACAAAGGGAGGCAGCTGAAGGCACACGGGTTTTCTTTCAGAGGGGTCCATATATTCTTTATAGATCGTAACTAGGAATATGATTTTCTTCTCAAATTGTTTTCTTTTTTAGCTAAATGAACAAATTGTCTTCCTCATCTCTTCTTAATTAGAGAACGGGGAAAGAGTTCTATTATTTCCTCTCCTCACAATTTCAGACTCTACTTCTCCCCAGCAACCCCCTGCCGCTATCAGAATGGTACTTCTGTGTTTGCACAATCCTCTGTCTACTTCCTCATCATTTTTCTGATACATTCTATACACACAGTGCTGACCCTGACCTTTCCACTTCTCTGAGAATTGAAACAATGGCACTGAAAACATGAAATAAATGAGAGCATCCTGTTGAATTCAGAAAGTGAATACTCTATTCCACGGGACACCTCCGGTCTAACTACTTGAACAGATTCAATTTTTCACAAGCCACGAAGTTTACCAAAAGAAATGTAACTTCTTTTTCTATATCTCCACTCAATCTGAGGCCTCATTTCCATTTGACACAGCAGCAAATAATTTAGTCACATTACTGATCACTCAGACATTTTAAGTTTAGCTCAGTCAAATGGTGTTTGTCCCTCGTCCTCCACCCCACCCCCCCATTCTATATCCCCTATTCATTCAGGGTAGCAGCTGAGTTCCAGAGATAGCGCCAGAGTCCAGGATGTGGGAGTGGGCATGGAGGGGGCCTCTGGGTCATAGTCATCCTCACCCCATGAGCTCTTCTCCCTTTATCAGCCATTTATGTACTTCTAGGGACATGGGGACTTTCTGACGCTCTTCCAATGGAAAGCTATTCCCATGCCTTTGTGGCCTGGGGAATGTCAGCAAGGGTTCCACTTCCAAAGTCCCAGAGGATAACAGGTTACAATTCATTACTATTCTTGGAAGCCTACAATACATTTAAAGAGGTTTCTGGGTACCCCCTGGACCCACCCCAAGACAGTTCACGGGGAAGAACCCCACTCCCATTTCTAATCTTCTTGCTTCTTCCCCAGCTCAATCTCCATAACGCTGGATCTTTCACTTAGGACACTAGTTCTCAATAGGAGTGGCACTGCCCCCACGGCAATTCTGAAAATTTGTGAGGGCAGCTCCCCCAAGACATCTTCTTTTCAAAATTTTCAAATCTCTGGAAGAGTTGCAAGGATAGAACAATAATTTTCCAGATGAGCAAGAAATTTAGCATTAATACTATTATCTATTATACAATCTGTTAGTCAAATGTCCCTTAAGTATCCCAATAATGTTCTTTATAGCTGGTTTTTAGTTCCATCCAGGATTCAATTAAGGATCATACATTGAATTTTTTTTTGTATTGAAGTATAGTTGATTTAGAATGTTGTGTTAATTTCTGCTGCACAGCAAATTGACTCAGTTATACATGTATATATTCTTTTTTGTATTCTTTGCCATTATGGTTTGTCACAGGATATTGAATAATATAGTTCCCTGTGCTATAGAGTAGAACCTTGTTGTTTATCCATCCTGTATATAATAGTTTGCCTCTGCTAATCCCAGAATTGAGTTGCCTTTAATCTCCTTTAATCTAAATAGTTGTGGCACTTAGAGGGCAGGAGGCAAGAATAATAGTCATCTCACAATGCATGGGATGGTCCCACCAATAAAGAATTGTTCTATGCCCCATGTGACTCTTGAATATTTCTCTAGACAACCATATCAGTTTAAAAAATTGTTTATATGATGGAAAGAAGCTTTTGGGGGTGGTAGATATGTTTATGGCATAAATTGTGGTGATGGTTTTAGGGGTATCTACTTATCTCCAAACTCATATGTTGTAGACATTAGATATATTCAGCTTTTCATATGTCAATCATACCTCAATAATGTGTTTTTAAAGCAAATGATAATAATAATATATACATTTAAATTTTTTAATAAATAAAATGAAAAATAGTCTATAATTATCCGCACAGAGAGCCTAACTCCATTTTACAACTAAAGTAATTTTTGCACACTTTGAATATACATTGAATTTTCAGGAATAGCAACAATGCTGTAAATTAAGGGACAGCTGTACCCTGTTTTGTCAGAAGTTTTTTCAAGGGTTTATTTCAAAAAGTATGTCACTAATGACAATGCCATTTACAGTCATTGTCCACACATGACACCCCAATATCAGTCTGTGTTCAAAGCTGTCGCTTTCACAGTGATTCAAGTTCAAGCATAGACCTACTTCATTATATCCTCTAGTGCAGGGGTCCCCAACCCCCAGGCCCGCGGACCACGACCAGTCCACAGCCTGCAGCAGAAGGTGAGCGGTGGGCGAGCAAGAGAAGCATCATCTGCCACTCCCCATTGCTCCCCATGGCTCAAATCACTGCCTGAACCATCCCCGCAAACCTCCCAACCCCCCAACCCAGGTCCGTGGAAAAACTGTCTTCCATGAAACCGGTCCCTGGTGCCAAAAATGTTGGGAACCACTGCTCTAGTGTAGTAGTGTCCCAAGTACTTTAACGTTGAAATATATGTTTTATTTTAAGTTTCTTTCATTTTATTTCTCCTTTATATTCAGAGAAAGAATTATATTGGGGGGGTTGTTGGTTTTTGTTTTTATGTAGGTTGGTTGTATGTATTTTTTTCTTTTTAGTAGATCTTTATTGGAGTATAATTGCTTCACAATACTGTGTTAGTTTCTGTTGTACAACAAAGTGAATCAGCCATATGCATACATATATCCCCATATCCCCTCCCTCTTGAGCCTCCCTCCCACCCTCTCTAGGTCATCGCAAAGCACCGAGCTGATGTCCCTGTGTTATGCTGCTGCTTCCCACTAGCTATCTATTTTACATTCGGTAGTATAATATGTCGATGCTACTCTCACTGGGACCCAGCTTCGCCCTCCCCATGTACTCAAGTCCATTCTCTATGTCTGCATCTTTATTTCTGTCCTGCCACTAGGCTCATCAGTACCATTTTTCTTTCAGATTCCATATATATGCATTAGCATACGGTATTTGTTTTTCTCTGACTTACTTCACTCTGTATGACAGACTCTAAGTCCATCTACCTCACTACAAATAACTCAATTTCGTTTCTTTTTGCGGCTGAGTAATATTCCATTGCATATATGTGCCACATCTTCTGTAGCTTCTTTAATTTCAGGATAATAAGGGGGACTTTGCAAGGTAGCAGTTATAAAGAGGGGTTTCAAACAAGTTGTTAGAAATGTATAAGTTAATCAGGGAAATGTGAACACAGTGATGAGGGAATTATCATTAATAATCTTTAGATGTAATATCGTATTGGGGTTATGTTTTCTAACAAGAGTCTTTTATTTTAAAAGATTGCATGCAGATAAAATGCTATGATTTGCTTTGAAATAATCAGGGTAGTGGAGTGAGTCAGGTAGAGATGAAACAAGACGCTCCATGGATCAATAATTGTTGAGGTTGAGTGATGGGTACATCAGGCTTATTTTAGTATTCTCTCAACTGCTGTAAATGTTTGAAATTTTTGGTAATAGAAAGGTTGAGTAAAGGAAAAGGGAACCTACTGGGTCCAATGAGGTTGAACACCACTGGTTTATACTGAATTGTATATTCAGTTTTCTTTAGGGCTTAGCCTTTTGAAGTTTAAAAAAAAAAAGAATTAACTCTTTTGTCTATGTTCTTTTGTATCTTCCTTCAACGAAAGTGGAAAACTGTGCAGGAAGGGGGAGAAAGGTTACTTGGAGAAGGGTGGGGACAGTGGGGATAGGGGAGACTGGGAAGAGTTTTGGGGGTGGGGAAGGAAACCTTGAAATTTATCCATTGTCCCACTATACCACCTCTCAGCATCTTAAACTCCCTCTCCTGTTGACTGCAGCAACCTCACTGAGTATGAAGTATTTCAGACCAGCAGTTCTGTGGACAGGTGCAGAGGATTGGTCTCTGCCCCACTCCCAGCCAGAACTCCTTCTGGCCCCCAGATTTCTCTTCCTCTCCACTTGTTTCTAATTCTGATTCTCAAAGACGGAACCTACTCTGGGTGCGGGATTCATTAAGGAGCATGTCCTAGGTTCTAGGCTGCAAGCTGGAGGGGACAGGGAACAAGCCAGATGACACCTGCGAACCCCAGGCTGGTAGAGGCCATGTGTGCGCTAAGAAGCTGCTCATGATGGTACAAAAAGAAGAAACACTGTCTCCTCAGGTTCTGAGGCTCCGTAAAATTGTGAATATGATGCAAAATTTTTGTACAGAACAACCCTTGCAAGGAGCTCCTCCAGGTGCCCCACTTCCTCCAGAGCCAAAACTGAATTCAATTTAATTCAGTGACTATTTACCGAATACCTACCCTGTAGGTAAGGCACTTTCTGGCACTGCCTTTTGGAAATATTCTTCCCAAGACCCACCTGTTTTAATTTCCTCCTAGCTCTCATTGCTCTGATCCTTCTCATTTGTGTTATTTGTGTTTCAACATCTCCTATCCCAGTCAGATCAACATTTAGAGCTGTCTCCAGCCTAACAGAGCTGCCTGACTTCCAGACAATGTCTGGTTCATTTCAAAGTAACATATTATAAAATAGATAGCTAGTGGGAAGCAGCTGCATAGCACAGGGAGATCAGCTCGGTGCTTTGTGACCACTTAGAAGGGTGGGCGAGGGAGGGTGGGAGGGAGACGCAAGAAGGAGGGGATATGGGGACATATGTATATGTATAGCTGATTCACTTTGTTATAAAGCAGAAACTAACACACCATTGTAAAGCAATTATACTGCCACAAAGATGTTAAAAAAGTAAAATAAAATCAGTCAAAAAAAACAAAAAGTAACATTATGAAAACACTTTCATTAAAACCAGATTTGAGAAACAAACAAACAAAAAAACCAGAGCAATGTACACAGCAGGGAGGAGAGGGTACGTCCCTCACACCCTCTCTGCCCCCTTCTTTGCCCAGAGACTCATCCTCCCGAGGGCTCCGCAATGGCTCCAGAATCTCCATGCCTGGAGGGAAATGTCCTAGCGGACGTCATGATACTGGGGCTTCTTCAGTTGCCCCTCTCAGGATATTTGCATTTCGGAAGAGACCGACAGTACCTTGATCCCTCCGGCTTCTCCAGCTTATAACCCTCTCCTGGCCCCACTTTCTTCCTTCCCCAGGACAGAGTTCAGGGACGGTTATAAGAACCATCTCCTCCTTTGTTTCCTGCCCTTCCATCTCACCTGCCCAGCAAAACCCAGCCCCTAATCAGCCCCACTGTTTGCCTAAAGCCTGACCCGCTCCAAGTCAAGGTCTCCCCATCCTGGTCTGCCCTCCTTCCCCTGCTGCATCAGCAGCTTCCCTCAGCCGCTCCTCTCAGCCAAAAGCCTCACCTTCCTAGTGGAGAAGATGGAGCGAACCAGAAGCCAACGGGCTCAAAGCCTGGCCTCCCCACCGGCACAGCCAGCCAGACGTGAGGTTCCCTTCCTCCTGCACAAGGCCAGCCCCCTCCCAAACCTGGGTCTGAAGCCCTCGCCTCCAGGACCCTTCCCTGGATTCATCCTTCCCATCACCAACTTGCACTGAAGGTTCCAGGCCCTCCGTGCCCTTCCCCGAGCTCCTCTCGTGTCCTCTCTCCTCAGCCTGACCTCCCATTGGCTTTCACTTCTTTGCTTCCATTTACGCTTAAACCTGCCTTCTGCCCCATCACCTCGCAGAACTGCTTGCACAAAGCATGCCGTGGCCTCGACTGCCTCATCCCACAGGCGCCGTCCAGGCCTGATGGATAACAGAGCAGAACTTTTTCCACGTTTCCTGTTGCCCTTCCTGCAGGGCCCCCTCACATCTCCTTACCTGGCCACCTCTGACGCATCCTCCCACACTCGACTAACATTGCCCTCTGGAAGCTTTCCCTGAACCGCAGGTTCGCCTGTGTGCCCCTCCTCTGGCCCTCACAGGACTGGCACTCACCCCCATCTTGACACTTATTATATGTTAAACGTATTTCCTGGAGGGCAAGAACCAGGTCTCCTTCACCTGCCTTCCTCCAGGGCCCAGCCCAGGGTCTGGCACAAGGGGAGCCAGGCATCTGCTGCGCTGAGCCGAATGTCTGAAGGTGACATACCCCCAAATGCCCTGGCTTGTTCTGGACACTTAATGGTGACACAGTCTCAAGTGTCTCAAAGCTGGATATTCACGCTTTGGAACAGGCACATGTGAGGGGTCACCACAGGCTTCAGGAACCACCTCAAATCTGCACTCAGGTGACGTTCCAGACAGCTTGAGTCCCCACCTCCACATACATCTTCACCAAGGGTGTGCATGTGTGTTGAGGCAAGCTCGCTTAGACCTCATTTGAGAGAGCAGCAAAGACCTATCAATTCCCTCTGCTTGTACCTGAACAGTGCGATCGAGAGTTGACAATCGCATGTTCTATTTCCTCTGCCACCGTCAGGGGTCAAGGGGAGTGGGTAGAACCCATTCATGGACGGAAGAGCCTTCTCCTCTTCCTCTCTGAACGCTCTTAGCACCTTGCTTATTAGCCTCTTGCTCAGAAGAGGCATTCAGTAAATAAAATGAAATTTTAAACCAACACTATGAACATTCACACCTCATTTTTTTTCTAGCAGCTGGAATTTTCAGGGAGTAAAATCATACATATCTTCTAATTAGCGATTAATGAGAGACAGTTCATGATTCTTTCCTGCATTAAAATTGTACTTTAAAATGCAAAATTAGTCAACTCTCTCACTTGGGGAGCAGAGGGGCTTTCTGGAATCCGATCAAGTCCGCCTTCCTCAGTACATTTCCCTGCTAGCAATGCTCTTAGGAATCAAATGTGGTTTATTTCATTTTAAGTCGCTTCTTTTTTCAATTCAGGAAAATGAATGTTGGAGCCAGATAAGAAACTATAGTCTGCTTTCAAGAAGGTTACAATAAAACTGCATCTTGCATTACTAATCCTTTATCTTCATGTTAACAAAAAGATTACTGACACATTTTTGAATGAAAGAAAATAAAATAGCAAATGCATCTCAGGAAATGTGTAACTTTCATGCGACACACAAATCAGTTGTTAAATATTTTTTAAATGAGGGAAAATGCATAATAAAATTTTCTTTTAGAAGTAAAGAAACCAACTTTTGAGGATAGGAGAAAAAAAGGAAAGAAAACTAGTATTGGGAATCGTCCTTTCACAGAATGCAGAATATGAATTGAATGATTGGACCTATAACTTCTTAATAGATAACATGTTTCCTAAAAATGATGTCATTGGCCCAAGTAAGTGTTGTTTTGCGAGGGGAAACATTTCAAAGGCTGTCTCTGTGCTTCTCTCCTGCAAAGCCAGACTCCATTTCCCAGAGTCCCTGAAGAAGATTCTGGAAGACTGAAGCCAGCCAGACATATTTACCCAAGACCCTCAAAAATAATATACGAGGGCTTCCCTGGTGGCGCAGTGGTTGAGAGTCCGCCTGCCGATTCAGGGGACGCGGGTTCGTGCCCCGGTCCGGGAAGATCCCACATGCCGCGGAGCGGCTGGGACCGTGAGCCATGGCCACTGAGCCTGCACGTCCGGAGCCTGTGCTCCACAACGGGAGAGGCCGCAGCAGTGGGAGGCCCGCGTACCGCAAAAAAAATTTAAAAAATAAAATAAAAAATAATATACGAGACAGAGAGGCAACTCAAACCAATCAGCAGTGCTGACCGAACTCACCGCACAGCATGGGGTCAGGAGAGGACCACCGTTCTTGGCAGCACGGAGACCTGTCCGCACTCTCAGCCACAGACTGGGAGCCTTCAGCAAGTTTCCTAACCTCTCTGTGCTCCTCATTTGGGTGGGGGGGTGGGGTGGGGCAGCAGGGAAGCCATGCTGCACGGCAAGAGGGATCTTAGTTCCCCGACCAGGGATGGAACCCATGCCCCCTGCATCGGAAGCACAGAGTCTTAACCACTGGACCACCAGGGAAGTCCCATCCTCCTCCTTTATAAAATGGAGATAACAACATACCTACCTCAGAGAATTAAATGGTATTTGATAGATTAAATAAATAAATAAATATTGAAGAAACATAACTGCACATGACAAAAGATCGTTGCTATTTTTGAGCAAGGAAAAGAGAGCCTGAGAGGCACAGGTTACAAGATGGAGGGAGGATGGAGGAGATGATGACACAAAACATGACACATGCCACTGAAAGAATTCAGAAGATCTGGAGGGACATCTGGTTGAGTGTTTTTGTTTTTCTTTGAAAGGGATAAAAGATGCTTAGTTCCACTTTAAATGTCAGTTTTTCAGCAATGGCATGATAATAACCTGGTAATAAGAAGAAACATTCATTGATATCAGAGTTGTTCTAAGTACTTTATACATCATCTCACTGGATCCCATAACAGCTCTAGGAGCTAGGTATTAATATTATCCCCAACCAGGATCTTCCCTGGCTGTCCAGTAGCTAAGACTCCATGTTTCCACTGCAGGAGGCGTGGGTTTGATCCCTGATCGGGGAACTAAGATCCCACATGCCGCAGGGCAAAACAAACAAATATTATCCCCAACCAGAGGGTAGTAAGAATTCCTAAGTTTTGATTCTTATTAGAGATGGGAGAACTTACTTAGGTCTCAACCCCATGCAATATACCCATCCTTTTCCAGAAAACTCTGCATGGAAATATCAACTGTTTGTGCTGTTCTGAGGGATAGAAGGGGGAGGGTTGGTGGGGGGGAGGGGGGCAGTGGAAGTAACTACTCAAGGTCCTCCAGAGAAACAGAACCATCAGGATAACTCAAGCAGGTATGAAGAAAGCAAAAAAAGGGGTGGGGGGGGTGACTAATCCTTCTTTCCTCTGCCCTTTTGTTCTATTTAGGCCCTCCACGGATTAGATGATGCCCATCCACATTGGGGAGAGCCATCTGCTTTACTGAATCTACTGATTCAAACACTAATCCAAAAATACCCTCACATACACACCCAGAAGTAATGTTTAATCTGGGCACCTTTTGCCCCAGTCAAATTGACACACCAAATTAACCATCACAGCAGGTGACTGGCAGAGCAGGATTGGACATATCTAGGTCTCTAGTCATGCTATCAACATATAGCACAAAATCTGAGCCATACCACAAATACGACCAGAGCCTCACTAGGTTTACATTATAGAACAGGATATATATATTATTAGTCCTCTTGCTAGGTTACCAAAGCACAAGCCCATGTTCTTAAAGTCATGGCACTTGTCACAAGCTCCCCAGGAGCAGCAATGCTTATCTCCCTCACTACCTGCGTAAACGCTGAAGCTTTACCCAAAATACTTTTTCAACTCCGGAGAAAATGCTTAGGAAATGAGCAACTAATCATCCTAATACTTCAGATGATGTTATCGTCTTCAATTATTTCCTTACAAAGACGTTCCCAAGGAAACCCCTGAGTGTTCATCATTTGAACTTACATATTGGAGAAAGGTTAAGAGGCCCTTTAATTCTAATTAAATAATTAGTAAACTCCAAGTAGAAAACAACAGTGGAAGAAAATGTATTATGTGTGAGGGAGACACTTAATGAAAGGAGTCCTCTGGAGAAAAAAAATAATAAAACAGGGCAAAGACTTGGGAAACTGAGAAGTTCTGCTTAATAAATCACCTTATTTATTGGTCTTGCCAACCTCTTCCTCCGGAGACAATCCTTCCCTCGTTTAAGTGGACCTGGGGGTGGGGGGAGGGTCTGTCAATCACAAGACACTCCTTCCTCGTCCCCAATCACGTAAGCATGGACTTGAAATCCAGTCTGATCACTCAGACTTTCCACCCATCCCCCAACCCACAACAATGATTGCGCATGCAACACAGATCAGACAATTAGATTCTTGACCAGGACTTTTCTGGTAGAGTCAGTAAGAAAGAATGTTTCTTGCCTTGGTGGTCGTAGTGATAGGAGGAAGTCAGATTGGGGCCTCCAGCACCCATCTCCCTTGCCTGAAAAGAGTAATGGGAAAAACATGTCTATGAAAGAAAAGAAGAAAGCCCAGAGATAAACTTACGCACCTATGGTCACCTAATCTATGACAAAGGAGATCAGAATATACAAGGAGAAAAGACAGCCTCTTCAATAAGCGGTGCTGGGAAAACTGGACAGCCACATGTAAAAGAATGAAATTAGAACACTCCCTAACACCATACACAAAAATAAACTCAAAATGGGTTAAAGACCTAAATGTAAGGCCAGACACTATAAAACTCTTAGAGGAAGACATAGGCAGAACACTCTTTGACATAAATCACAGCAAGATCTTTTTTGACCCACCTCCTAGAGTAATGAGAATAAAAACAGAAATAAACAAATGGGACCTAATTAAACTTAAAAGCTTTTGCAGAGCAAAGGAAACCATAAACAAGACCAAAAGACAACCCTCAGAATGGGAGAAAATATTTCCAAATGAAGCAACTGACAAAGGATTAATCTCCAAAATATACAAGCAGCTCATGCAGCTCAATAACAAAAAAACAAACAACCCAATCCAAAAATGGGCAGAAGACCTAAATAGACATTTCTTCAAAGAAGATACACAGACTGCCAACAAACACATGAAAGGGTAATCACTAATCATTAGAGAAATGCAAATCAAAACTACAATGAGGTATCACCTCACACTGGTCAGAATGGCCATCATCAAAAAACCTACAAACAATAAATGCTGGAGAGGGTGTGGAGAAAAGGGAACCCTCCTGCACTGTTGGTGGGAAAGTAAATTGATACAGCCACTATGGAGAACAGTATGGAGGTTCCTTAAAAAACTACAAATAGAACTACCATATGACCCAGCAATCCCACTACTGGGCATATACCCTGAGAAAACAATAATTCAAAAAGACACATGCACCCCAATGTTCACTGCAACACTATTTACAATAGCCAGGACATGGAAGCAACCTAAATGTTCATCAACAGAGGAATGGATAAAAAAGATGAGGTACATATGTACAATGGAATATTACTCAGCCATAAAAAGGAACTAAATTGGGTCATTTGTAGAGACATGGATGGACCTAGAGTCTGTCATACAGAGTGAAGTAAGTCAGAAAGAGAAAAACAAATATTGCATATTAATGCATATATGTGGAATCTGAAAAAATTGGTATAGACGATCTTATTTACAAAGCAGAAATAGAGACACAGACGTAGAGATCAAATGAATGGATACCAAGGGGGAAGATAGGGCTAGGATGAATTAGGAGATTGGGATTGACAAATATACCCTATTGATACTATGTATAAAATAGATAACTAATGAGAACATACTGTACAGCACAGGGAACAATACTTAGTGCTCTGTGGTGACCTAAATGAGAAGGAAATCCAAAAAAGAGAGGACATATGTACACATATAGCTGATTCACTTTGCTATACAGTATATTTGTAAAGCAAATATACTCCAGTAAAAAAATTTTTAATAAAAAAATAAAGAAAAGAATGAGGTCAAGAGAAAAAAGAAGCAAAGCTAAGAAATTGCATCAGAGAAAGTTCTGTTGACAGCTATTGGTCACCTGGATCCAACTGAGCCTGGCTAGATCTATCTCTAGACTTCCCAGTTAAATGGACCAATAACTTCCCCAGTCCCTTAAGCCAATTTGATTACAGTTTCCCTTGCTTATAACTGAAAGACTGCTAACTAATCAAGGATCTTTCTGCTACCATGCAAAGATGAACTTATCAGGACAAGAAAGAACCTACACCCAGGAATTTTCTGAATGTAATGTCCTATTGAAATAGCAATAAACCACCTTTTACAGATCTCCAGTGCTATCCATCTAAGTATCTTTTTTTAAGAGATATAACTGATAGGTAACATTGTATTAGTTTTAGGCATACAACATACTGATTTGATATATATATACTTTGTGATCACCACAGTAAGTTAATATTCATCACCACCATAGTTAGAATTTTTTTTCTTGTGATGAGAACTTTTAAGATCTACTCTCTTACCAACTTTCAAATAAACATACAGTATTGTTAACTATAGTTGCCATGCAGTACATTACATCACCAGGACTTATTTATTTTATAACTGGAAATTTGTACCTTTACCCCAGACTTGCTATTTCTTGTCCTTTGATAATAGTCATGCCTCACAATTGTAAGGTGATAACTCACGCGTTATGGTTTTGACTTGCATTTCCCTGATCATGAGTGATGTTGAGTACCTTTTCATGTACCTATTGGCCATCTGTATGTCTTACATGGAAAATGTCTATTCAGTTCCTCTGCCCATATTTTAATCAGATTCCACCAAAATATCTTATAGTCATATATTACTCCTCACTAATGGGCTCAAGTGTGAGGTTTATGGCTGCTTAAATTTAGAGAAAAAATGAAAAAAAAGATTCTATAGGATCCCAAATATCCTTCTAGAGGGAAATTGCAAGAGCCAGGTGTTCTAGAATGTCTCCTTCACAACCTGTCAGAGACTTTCACTCAACGTCCAATCCTGCTTTCCCAAGTGAATGAGTTAAAGAAGAAAAGGAGCTGGCCCTAACTGGCACCTGTACTGTGCCAGACACTGCTGGGTGTTTGACACGTGTCATCTAATCTCATAGCAAGCCTGTAAACATAATAATGACCCCCATTTTACAAATGAAGAAACCAAGACTCAGAAAGGTTTAGTAACCTTGAAAGATTTAGTAAGCTTGAAAGTGACCCCTATCACTCACACCTCTTTGTCCAGTACTAATCCAAAGCCCCATCCCATCACACGTGGCCCAAGAAATGCAGTTCTAACAGGTTCCCAGAAAGCAGGGAGCCAGTGATATTTATGAACAGCAGCAATGACTACCATACTTGGTATAGATACTTGTGCATGACGGGTCCATGTGAGGCAAAGACGTGAGGAGAAGATAGATATGGAGAGAAAACAGAGTCTAGAAATCAGACCAGCAAACATGCAAACATTGATTGCATGTTAAGCTTTGTGCTAAGCCCTGGGGCTTCAGAAATGAATAATATAGTGTCTCTGGCTTCAAGAAGTTCATGGTCTGATGGCAGTAAATGATGCAAGTTATAAATTTGTATGTTGAAGCCCTAACCCCCAGTGTGGCTGTTTTGGGAGATAGGACCTTTAAGGAAGTAATTAAAGTTAAGTTTAGGTCATAAGGGTGGGGCACCAATTCAAATACCTGGTGTCTTTATAAGAGGAAGAAGAGCTACCTGAGCTCCCTTGCTCTCGGTGCATGCACACAGAGGAAAGACCATGTGAGGACGCAGCAAGTTGGCAGCCATCTGCAGACCAAGGAGAGACATCTTACCAGAAACTAACCTTGGAACCTTGAACTTGGGCATCCAGCCTCCAGAACTGTGAGAAAATTCATTTCCTTTGTTTAAGCCACCCAGTCTCTGGTATCCTGTTATGGCAGCCAAGCAGGCAATACAGTGCATAAGCAGATAATTATAATGTGATATAATAAGTACAATGATAGATATCTACACATGGGCACACAGGAGAAGAGGCTCCTTCAGTGATTAGAACATAGTAGTGTTTTACCATAGCCACAGGTCACCCCCAACTCTGTGTTCTAGTGCATAACCCAGGGGCAGGGCCCTGCCTCTACTTGGAGGAGAAGATTCAGGAGCATTGGGTAGCTTCAAGAATCAGTCATGGTCTAGTAGCTCCTCTCCCATGGCCCAAGGCAGGCCCCATGCAAGAAGGTTCTTAGAAAGATGCTCAAAAGTCTACCTCCTTAAGGATGATTGTGAAAGAGAATGTGCTAAGGCTGATACTACTATCTACTGCCCCACTATCCTCTTTGGTCATCAGCCTCCTCTCACCAAAGCCTTAGGAAGCAATGATTTTCTGAAATACCCAAGAATTCCACTTTATATTGGATAAAAGCTATACACTGAATAATCACAATTCATAGAATGCGATCAAAAAGCATTTCTATTTTGTCTTTCTATATCCCTTTAACATTTATGCAGCAGAGTAAGTATTTCTATTCCTGTATAAAACTCACTGTTCCCATGAATTTTCTAATGACTTATAGGAAAAATCCTACAGACACAGTTTCAAAAAGGCAGTTAGATTGTCCAGTCCCACGTAATAGTCAAATCTTCTAACTTCATTCAAAGTTCAGCTGGTCTTTCTCTCCCCAGCAATGACTTGCTACCTGGGAAGAGGAGGTTGTTGACTTCCATCTTTCTTACTCACCTTCTCTCTCATTCCTTAGCTGCCGTTTCTGACACTGCAAGATTGGGGGCTCATGGAGGGAAGAGTGAGGGGAGCAGGAAAGCTGTTACTTGACTGGCTCTGTCCTGAGCTCCATAGTTACTGCTTGATGGTGCTTGATTCTCTGATCCTACCCTGAATCTCTTGTGAAGCAGTTTCACAAATTATTCAGAGATCCCCACTGATTTCTCACCTAAAGTTTCCTTGACCCAGGCAAACCCATTTTATAGTACAATTGGTCATTTCCTGTGTCCACAGCCCCTGGGAAGTCCACCTCCAGTTTTTGTCAGGTGGGTCCCATTGACCCTCCAGAAGTCCCTACTGGATGGGACTCAGCTCTTTCACACACATGCAGTCATCTAGCCCTTAGGAACACTCATGCCCCTTTGCCCTGACACAGCGTGATCCCCTGGAATCATCCACCAGCAGTTAGCCAGCCCATTTTTCATCCATTCAAGATTTACTCTGTGGGAGTCATAACCAAGCCACTATGTCCTCCATTCTGTGAAGGTCATGGAAACCCTCTGGGTAGTCCCATTAAGTGCCCCTCTCTAGGCTTGAGGCAAAGTCAGGTATGACTCAGCCCTCCCATCGTGAGGAGAAGAGCTAGCTACTCACAAAGCTCTCTCCAAAGAACTTCTCTTCACAAATTCTCTCTAATCTCCAAAAACCCAACTGTTTCCACTCCTGATGTGAATGTATATTTAAGAGAGAGAAAACTAGTATTTTAATATTTTTCTCTGCAAATTAGCATCATGAACTGGCTCCCTGCTATGGTATCTGTCACCCGTTGTCTTTGAGTGTCAGCTAAAATTTCCATTTTAATATTCAGTTAGACTGTGATGGGCAGAATTGCCTGTGTTCCTAAAGAGTCCCACCCAGGTAGCTGGGGATTTTAAACAAGACCCCCCATGGGACCCAAACCCATGCTCACTACTGAATTAACATCACAGAAAGATCCCTCTTCCTCTGTTAGGTTTCATTCAAGGAGTTCATTCTGTCTGTTCTCTTCATTCTCTTTGATCTCATTCTTCCTAATTTCAAAGTGTTTGGATCCAAGAAACAAAGGCTGATGCCTGTGTCATTCAAACCAGCCAACTCAGAGCATGTGTTCTGGCCACAATGTGATAAGATTGGAACTCATAAGAAAAGTATGACCTCACCCAAAAAGACCCATGACTTGGAAATTTATAAAAGACATTTCTAAATAACTCATGAAGCAAAGAAGTCACAACAAAGTATGGAACATTTAACAATAAAATTGAATGATGGAAAAGCTACATATCAAAATTTGTGGGATATACCTAAAGAGGTACTTAAATGAAAGTTTGTAGTCTTGAATGCATATTTTTAAAAAGAAAAAAATTGAAAGGTGACAAAGTGAGCATCCATCACAAGAAGTTGGGAAAAGAAACAAGTAAAATCAAAGAATAGAGGGACAGAAATAATAAATAAAATTAATAGTAATAAATAAAAGAAACATTATAAACAGCAATAAAATAAAGAAATCTCTGGCAAGACTGATCAAGGAAAAAAGAAAAAGAGAAAGCCCCCCACCAAAAAAGTAAAAATTAAAAAAAATTTTAAAGGACCCAACTACAGATTCAATAGATATGTAGACAGCAAAAGGAAATGTTACAGAAAATGTTATGCCAGTCAATTTGAAATTTGAGATGAAATGGAACAGACAAATTGCCAAAATTGTCTAAAGAAGAAACAGAATGCTGGATTAGAACCATAATTAGTAACAGCATCAGACTCTTGACAGTTCTATCATTGTTTTATCAAACTTTCAAGAAGTAGATAACTCCTACCTTATCAAAGATGTCCTAAAAAGTAAAGAAAGAGTAAAGGTGCCCCAACTTATTTTACAAAGTTTGTATAACCTTGATACCAAAACAGGACAAGATTATGAGAAGGAAAAATTGTAGGTCAATCTCATTTACGAGCAAAGATGAAAAATATTAAATAATATATTAGCAAAATGAATAAAGAAAAGTATGAAAAAAATTGGCCATGACTGAGTGGAGTTTATTCCAGTTCAAAAGGTTGTTCTAACAGTTAAAAATCTATTAACTGCTTCACAAAATAAGTTATCCAAATGGCCAATAAGCATATAAAAAAGTGCTTAATATCATTAGTCATCAGAGAAACAAAATGCAAATTAAAACCACAATGAGATATCACTTCATACACATCAGGAAGGCTAAAATTAAAGACTAACAATACCAAGTGTTGACACGGATGTGGAGCAACTGGAATTCTCATACATTGCTGATAAAAATTGATAAAACTACTTTGGAAGGCTGTCTGGCAATTTCTTATAAAATTAAATATAAACCTATATTTTATTGACCAGAATTATGTCCCACGTCACAATTACATAATGAATATAATGAACTATTATTATAAAATAATTAATCTTAATATTAATTTTTTACTCATACTGTATATGAATGTTTGAAGTATATATAACCAACCAATGAGTATTATCAGAATATGTAAAGAAAAATACAAGAATAGTCCAATAGAAATAGATAATCAATTCTCTAGGGAGGAAACTCAAATGACCAATAAACATATGAAATGAAGCCCATGGTCATGATTAGGAAAGTGTAAATTAAAACAACAAAACTCACCAATTCATCAAACTGTCCGTCAAACAAGTGGGGATAAGGCCATTCCAGGTAGAAGGAACAGCATGTGCAAACACATCTAACTCTATGAGAACATATATACCCCCATTTGTGTTTCTGTCTGAAGAGAGCAGCAAAAATTTTCCATGCAAATAAACATCAAATCTGGACACTGAAACACTTTTCTCTGCATCCCCTGGCACAAACCCACATGAAAGTCCAGTGGCTCAGCAAATAAAGGCTCTCCAATCCCAGGTATTCTTAGGATTCTGGTGGCTCTTTCTCCTGGGGTGTGGTTACCTCTTCCTACATTAACAAGTGAGTTCCAAGCCACTCATCCATTTGTCCTGTGGGGTGAAAACACTCCTTTAGATGTTCCTGAATCAGACAAAACCAGCAGTTGGGATTACTTCCTGCCTTCCTCTTGCAAAGGTCCACCTTCCTACACTAGCTCCAGGAGCATCTGACCTTTGGAGGATCCTTGCACCATGTCCTGCCTGCTGACCTTTTCTGGCATAATAGCATATTGTAGCTGAGGCTATACTACCTCAGAAATCCAAAGCACTGACAAAAATAACTTGTAAAAAAGTAGAAATCATCAAGGGGGAAGTAAAATCATTACACGGCTCAATGTGTGCCCAAACAGCAAAAAAATTCTTCCATTGTCTACTTTTTATATTATTGTCCCTGTTTATTTGATAAATGCAGGTTTTCTACACTTCAGTGAAATTTTCCTAGTTAAAAAAAAGAAGTGCAGGTAAGCATGGAAATGAAAATGTTTGCCTCAAGAAATGGAGACGGGGGGACGATGTGTGATTTGGGGAACCACTTAACGTATAGTGAGATAAGAACAAAAACATTAGAGGCCTAAATAAAATCCTGAGGTGGAAGGAAGGACAGCAGGATTGGTTCTGCCTGGCTGGGGGGAGGGGAAGAACAGACTGCATCACCCCCCAGAGAAGGTGACGGACTCCTTTGCCTGCAGAGCCCAGTCCCATGTGGGTTAGGGGCAGAACTAAGATATATGCATCAGTGAGACGCTCTCTCTCTCTCTCTCTCTCTCTCTCTCTCTCTCTCTCTCTCTCTCTCTCGCTTACTCGCTCGCTCGCTCTTCTTTTAGAAGTAAATAGCAACAGCAGGAAAAATACAAAAGGGATAGGTTTTGAAGGCCAAGTTGAAGAGCAGAAGGAAAATGAGGTAAGGTAGCTATTGTAAGCAAGCGCATTAAGGTAATGTGTGTCAGGAGTATGAAAGCTGCTGGAGGGTTTTCACTTCATGCCCCTCTAAGTAGAAGGCCTGGCTGGGGGGGCGGGGAGGGAGGTGAGCACATTCTAGGGGAATGTACCCCGGGGAAAGCTGAGAGTGACCGTTCAGGCCTCACCAGTCCATCACTTCTCCCAAAATCAGAATTAGTGCAGATGAAGCAAGGCAGTGTTTCTCAGCCTCTTTCGATTACCATCCCCCTACGGAATCATTTTAGGTATTTTTCCCTAATTGTCCCCCATTAGATTTCAATGCCAAAGATATGCTGCATGTAATGCATGCATCTCTGTGCTGTATACGTAAAAAGAGTCAGC
The DNA here is from genome assembly GCF_949987515.2 of Delphinus delphis. Classification (NCBI taxonomy): domain Eukaryota; kingdom Metazoa; phylum Chordata; class Mammalia; order Artiodactyla; family Delphinidae; genus Delphinus; species Delphinus delphis. The sequence continues at coordinate 114,281,238 of NC_082686.1, read as the reverse complement.
CTTTTTTTGCCTCCCAAGAACATTTTTCAACCCCTTGGGGGTGATGTGTTCTTCAAGGAGGCACAGCCAAGGCCCATTAACCCTCTGCCTCCAGCTTGCCTCGGATGGCTTCTTATAACCACAATCAACAGATTAAATTAAATTCTATTTCTATAGAACAAGTAGAACAGGCAAATTTGCCAGGAATAGATTTATTATCCTGAGCTAATGACTGCAGTCCACAATGGCACTGACATACATCCAGTGGCAAGTAACAGAATTGCAGGAATACAGGTGAAGTGGAGAACCAGCCCTAAAGTGGTTTTGTGTGTGTCACAAAAATCTCACACATGCAGGTCTCTCCCCTCCTTGAAAATCACTCCTAGAATCTATATTCCACATAGCCTTACCAGCCAAGACGATTGTGTCATACTTTCTGAGTCACAATTAGTGGTGTGAAATAAAAATACACTTTACTTTTATAAAATTTTCCAAATTCAAACCATCACATAAAATTTAATGTATTTTTTTTCGGGCCGTATTGTCTCAAAATCCTGATATAGCATCCTAGAGGTGGGGGCAAAGTATCCGTTTGAAGATCACTCTTCTGGAAAAAAAATTGACTTAATGATTGTGAGGCAAACCTCTCAGAGTTAGCTTGAAAACACTGGGTAAAGTCACCACACAGCCCATTGGTTCCCAAAGCAACCATCCACTTGCTTGATTCAATGAAATCTTTCCAAATCGGTTTAGAGTATAATAATAGTTGCCATCATAGTTACCGTCATTCCAGTAACCTAGAGGTAAGCGTTGCTGTTGTTCCCATTTTCCAGCTGTGCAAAATGAGGTCCATACCTGATCCAAGCCCACAAGGCTAACGAAAGAGGTGGAGTTGCAATTCAAATGCAGCTCTGTCTGACCCCAAAGCCCGCATTTAACCACAGCAGAGTCCCTCCCTTTGTGTAGGCAAAACCTTGGTAGAGAGGATTGTTAAATGTCCAGCAGAAATAATTCTGCTAAAATAGGAGCTGTGTCACTCAACTTGTGGGCTTTTGAAAAATTTAGACCACAACGCCATCCTTCTAAAACCAAGCAGATTGGAAAAGCCACTGTGAAGATTTGTTTTCGAATTTGAGACCCACTCCAAGAGGGTGTGCTCAGAGCTCAGCAGACAATGAAAAATCATCCCTCGCTCTACCCTTTGACAATCGGTGCGCGCAACTCCTGCTCTCTATCAACTTCCCGGCTCCAGCCGGCTCACGGGGCTCTCTACTTTGCATGCGACTGCACAGAGGCAATTTATTTTCTCATTGGAAATGGTGATGCCGAGAGAGCAGAACCGTGTCACACATGGGGGAGCCACCACTGTAGGGAACAGAAGCTCCTTCCAGCTTGGCTTAGCTGCCATCTTTTAGTGCCTTGATAGCAGCGAGAATGGTGCATACCCAATCCCTGTCTCAAGCAGGATTGAGAGTGTCTCAAATCCCTGCCTTCTTAGAGAGAATAATGGCCAGGGTTCGTGGGGGAGAAAGGGAGGGGAACCTCTCTCTTGAAACTCTGACTATTGGGCTCCTTAAAGATGGATTAGCATTTCAGAGATTTATTCAGTTTCTTGGGTAGAGAAGCTGACTCACAGATACTATAAGTTTGGGTGTGATAGCTTAGAGCTAAATCTGTGTCCTTAAGCAGAATCTCAAACCAGTAATTTTGAGAAGGCATAATGGAGTGCTGTGATAACCCAAAACTCCATAAGTAATGAAGTCACACACACCCCTTATCCAACAGTCAAGCATCCAACACCCTCAGCCATCCAGAGCATCTGAAAACACACAAGTATCCCCTGCAGTTACCCCACACAGGCAGAAATTAAAAAGCCAGGGAGAGCCTAAGAGGGAAGATTACAGGAAGAATTACATGATTGGTGGGTTTGCAATGAAAGGAGCTCCTTCATAGGTAAACACTGGCTCTAAAACTCAAGTGCCATTAAGCGCAAAAGGAAGGAATGGGGAGAAAATGAGAACACACAAAACCCAAATCCTAGAGAATCATACTAATAGTAGCACTGTCCAGTAGAAATACGTGAGCCTCAAATGCAAGCCACATGTGCAATTTTAAATTTCCTAATACCCACACTACAAATAAAAAGGAACAGGTAAAATTAATTTCAATGATTCATTTTACTTAAGCTAATAGATCCAAGATATCCTTTCAACCTATAACCTAGATTTTTTAATTATTGAGATTTTTACATTCTATTTTTTTATACTAAGTCTTCAAAATCCAATGTGTATTTTACACTTACAACACAGCCCAGTTTGGACTAGCCACACTTCAAGTGCTCAACGGCCAAATGTGGTCCCACCCTGCCGTACAGGCCTCTACACACACACACACACACACACACACACCCCCCACACACACACACCACACACACACACACACACACACACACACACACACACACACACACTACACTTGATTCTCCCTCTTCTCCTCTTTTCTAAGCATGTTTGACTCTCAGCCCAGGGACCATTTGTGCATTTGGTGTCCTACACAAATCTGAAGACTTTTTGCCCTTCGTCCTTTCTGGTCATTTATTACAGATGCATCAAAACACTGATCCCAAGAGGTCCCCACTTTTAGCACTTCTCTATCCACGCGGCGCCCATTTATCCCTAACCTTGTTGATTGTCTCTGTGCCCGGTTCTTCTCTTGGATAAAAACGGCTTCCTCAGTTCCATGGAAACAGCTTTCAATGTTAAACGCTATCAGAGATCTATTGTTTCGTGGGGGTTTTTTTTAAGCTTAAGCGGTTACCTGCATCACATCCACACAACTTTTTTTGACACCCTCACCAAAAAGGAGCAAAAAAGAGAAAAAAAATATATATATATATATATTTATACGATTAGTGAGACACAAGCTCTCATTCTAGAAACCAGTCTCCCTGTCTGACAAATTATTTTACACTCTCTGGTGAATCTATTTCAAGTTTTCTAGGTGTCCAAGGAACACAGATCAGCCTAAGGTTTTCAGCGTCTTTTGGACTTTCTGATGGACGATTATTTAGAAGCTGAATTCCTCTGCTTTCACTGGGAAATTTTGCACCGCAGACAAAGAGCTCCATTTCCTTAGAGGAACAATTTCCTTAAAGGAACAATTCTTCTGGGTTAAAAAAATTTTCAAGATAAATTCCTGTGTTATTTAATAAAAATTCCAAATAGTCTGTCATGGATCACAGAATTCTTCGAAATTCGTTTATTTTAATGGAGGTTAGCATTTTAGCTGTTCATAAACTATTGGGGAGGGAGAGGCAGAAAGATTGAATTTTTCACCATCCAAACAAGCATTTTTAAATAATTCAAAAGAGTCTTAAAATCACATGACTCTATTAAAGCTCTTTCAACTCATGGATATTATTTATACACGCAGATATGTTAGCATTGCAGAAATAAAAGCAAAGAAGCTCTAGACATGCTTCAGTCGTTTGAAAAACAAAAACCAACTATTATCGTTTAAATGGCTCTTGGACAATTTAAATATATTGAATAGAATTTCATCTTTTCCCTAGAAGCAACCCAGGATGAGACCACAGGAAGAAATGTTCTATTTCAGCCCTTCCTGACATGCGCTCTGAAGAGTAGAAACTGAAGGGATTATCTTCACTTAAAGCCTGGAGAAAGACAAACATTGTCTTCAAAGAGAGGGGCCTCTTCACCCACAAAGCTTTAGGGGTCTGGAGGCAAAACACAACCTGTACTTCAGAGGAAAAATTTTAAGTCCCTTTCTAAAATCTTTTAAAACGGGTCTAGTTCAACAGCGGGTAGATTTTGTTTTGTTCTGTAATTTTCATACTTTGCTACCAAGACTATAAATGAATCTGTAACCCTCTGTCGGTGAGTTCATCCTTTCTTCTTTTCCTCCTTACCCTCTTTAGATCTCCCTCCTTCCCTTTTATGCCCTATTTTCCGGTAGTATTCTGTTGAATTCATGCCTTGGGAAAGTAGCAGCATACTTTTGTCTTTGGCGCCCTCTTATGGTCACTTCATTTTTTTTTTTTTTTTTTTTTGCGGTACGCGGGCCTCTCACTGTTGTGGCCTCTCACTTTGCGGAGCACAGGCTCCGGACGCCCAGGCTCAGCGGCCATGGCTCACGGGCCCAGCCGCTCCACGGCATGTGGGATCTTCCCGGACCGGGGCACGAACCCGCGTCCCCTGCATCGGCAGGCAGACTCTCAACCACTGTGCCACCAGGGAAGCCCGGTCACTTCATTTTTATAACAGCATCTTAGAGCGTTTTGGTGAGGAGTAAAAGAACTTTGCAATTTTAAAACTGAAAAGCCATGAATACATTCCCTTTAATATTTTTCCATGGAATGCCAATAAACCACTCATCCAACCAGTCAAGGACAACACCCCAAACCCAAACAGGCCTAAGGGATACCCCTTCTACCTTAGGTGATGCTCCTGCTGTGCACAGGATGTGAAATTTCCGTGTTGTTAGCTGTTATCCGAGTCCCATAGACTAATCCTAGCTTCTTCACCCTTCCATATTTCTCACTCAGCCCTGTCTCAGAAATTTTCTTCCACAGGGGCCCAAAGCCTTTGCATTCACAGCAGTGATTCTCTTCCTGGTGAAACACACAAATCCTAGGTAATGAGCAAGTGTGCTGGTCCCACTGTGTCCAACACCATCCCTGGAGCACACTTATCCCCGTCTCACACTAATCCACCAGCAGACCGCACACCCCCTTCAAGCTGCAGCTGAAATCCTATCTCCTCTCACCTCCCAAGATGGGCATGGCCGCACCTTATCTCACAGTCCCTCCATCATTCGTACACATCTCCATAATGGTAATTAGCGAGTTACACACTTTCCAAAGTGAGTTCTGGAGAATTCACTTCCCATTCCATGAGCTGCTCCGTGGAAAATAGGGTTCTGTGAAAAAATACATCTGAGCGATGGAGCATACTATATTCCCTTCTTGAATAGTATGCACAGAACTATACTTGGGAAAACATTGCTTTTCTGTCACATTGGCAGAACTGAGTCACCTGTGAGGAGCCATATCTCTGCATCCCAAGGGCAGAACTGGCAGAACTTAGGGGAGTCTTCACTTACCTGCTGTCACCTTTCCTCTCTGGGAGGCCAGCCCTCTGTGGGACATTCCTAGCCTCAACGAGAGCTCAGAGAACCCCGTTGTCAGACTCCTCAAGGCCACCTCATGTCTAGGTGGCCAGGAGCTGACTCTCTTGCCAATTATCTGGCTTCCTGATGCTCTGTCCCCACCCCCTTGCTGTCTATGCAGACATCAGAAACTTGCTGGACCCTGGGTCTTTGCCACAGGATTTCCTGATTCCTCTGTTGGCCGGGGTGGACCCACCCACGGGCCTCAGCTTCCAGGCTTCTGCCTGGTCACTGCCCCACCATCCCTGTCCTACCCTTATCCACGTGCCATAGCCACTCAGCCCCCTGGCAGAAAACACCTCTCTCTTTGGGGAGAACAAAATAGCCTCTTAGTCAGTGTTATCTTCCAGTACCTCCAGAATCTCCCCACTACTTTCTGACCCCACATCACAAGTTTAGGCCACCTCATCTCTCCCCTGGGTGATGAGAGCTTCTCCCTTGCTTCCATCCTTTCCCCCATCCATTCAAAGCATTCTTTTTAAAAGGCAAATCTGATCATGTCACTCCCCTTACAAAAACTTGCAGTGCCTTCTTGCTGTTGTGTGGATAAAGACCAAACCCCTCCACAGCTGATGCTCTGACGAATCCTCCAGCTTTGTCTTCCCAACTCTCGTCCAAACATGGTACAGCCACATGGAAGTTCTTCAGGTTCTTAAAATACCACTTTTCTCCCTGCCCAGAAGACTCTATTCTCCCTGTCTGGAGCTCTCTTCCCTCTGTCCTTCACATAGCTCACCCCATCCATTCTTTCCTCTCATATAAACCTCCCCTCCCCTCGAGGCCTGACTCACATGACCCCTTGGATTAGGGTCTGTACCCCCAGAGGCTCTCATTACCCCTGCACACCGTCTGCTGTAAAACTCATCTCACTTTAAGTAAGTAACTGCTTCATGTATTCTAATTTGTTAACGTCCATCTCCCCCACTCAGGGCAGACATTAGGGCCACAGAGGCCAGGTCTATCTGGCTCACCTCTCCATCCCCAGTACCTAGCACTGGCCCTGGCACATGGCAGTGTTCAATGAACATTTGTTGAATGATGGGAATTCCGTGGCTGTCCAGTGTTTAGACTCCATGCTTCCACTCTAGGGGCCATGGGTTTGATCCCTGGTCAGGGAACTAAGATCCCGCAAGCTGCACAGCGTGACCAAGAAAAGATAATTAAATAAAACTTCAATTAAAACAATTTGTTGAATGAATTTTGGATCATGCGATTTCCATATACTCACAGATTATGCACTTTTCCCCCAACAATAATTTTATGGCCATTTCAGCATGAAGCCTCCTTAGATATCACACCAAATCAGCCATTTCTCTGTGCTTCCTGAAGGTAACTGACTCCTCTGTCCCAAATTTGAATCAAGCCTGAAATGAACTGAATTGTACATCACTGGAAGGGTCTTTCTCTTCCACATTATCAAATACCCCTCCAACAGGGGGTAAAATTGTGGTAAGAATCTTTTTCATGTCTAACACTCCAGGGTTTCCTAAGTGCTCTTACATGTATCATTGCACAATGTAAAATCACATTATTCTTGCATTATTTTATATATATATATATATATATATATATATATATATATATATATATATATATAATTGCAAAGTACTGTTTTTAAGTGTAGTTTCCTTGGGATCTCAAAATTACTCCTCACTTGTACCAATACAGGTAATCAGACCATTAAAAAGCTCCTGGGGGGCTTCCCTGGTGGCGCAGTGGTTGAGAGCCCGCCTGCCGATGCAGGGGACACGGGTTCGTGCCCCGGTCCGGGAAGATCCCACATGCCGCGGAGCGGCTGGGCCCGTGAGCCATGGACGCTGAGCCTGCACGTCCGGAGCCTGTGCTCCGCAAAGTGAGAGGCCACAACAGTGAGAGGCCCGCATACCGCAAAAAAACAAACAAACAAAAAAGCCCCTGGGGACCTGGCACTTTTCCCCCCTCCCGACTTCTCCCTTGTGCACCAGCTATCACTTTTAATAAGAAGCTTTGCTTGCCTAAGGAAAAAAAAGAGAGATAAAGAAACACCCTGGGACTTTCAATACTGGGTGACAGAATATGGCAGACCAATAACTTCAGAGTTCTGAGGGAAGATTTTTTCTCAATCTCGAATTATTTATACTTGACCAAACTATTGATCAGGTGTGAGGGTAAAATAAAGATATTTTCAGATATTTAAGGATTTAAGATTTGACTTCCCATATATTGTTTTTAGAAAATCACTGGGAAGTTTGCTTTGGCAAAAGGAGGGAGTAAACCAAAAAGAGGATAACACAGGATTCAGGAAACAAGTGAAGCAGACAAAGAGAGTGGTGAAAACAAGTCCAAGGATGTCGCCGACGGCCTGGAGAACAAGTCATGCAGATGACAGCAGGAGAACAGCAGGTGGGGCGTTAAGTGTGGTCGTCCAGGCTGTGTCCTGCCCATGGACACGCCACCCAGAAAGTCCATGGGGCTGAAATCCAGCCCATGCGTGGCTTACCAAGTCAGGTATTCTGATGGAGGGCTGAGTGCCCCAAGGTTCCATATTAGTTTGTAGCATCCCTGAAAGAAGGCTGTGGGACGGGAAGGTGGGAGGAGTGGACAGAATGTTTAGAACTCTTGACAGTTTGGGAAATTATCGATAAGACTGTTGGATCATTTGGGAAAAAAAAATTAGTCGATTGTATTAGTTTGCTAGGGCTGTCATAACAAATACCACCGACTAGGTGGTTTAAACAACAGAAATGTATTTTCTCACAGTTCTGGAGGCTAGAAGTCCAAGACCCAGGTGTCAGCAGGGTTGGTTTCTTCTGAGACTTTTCTCTTTGGTTTGCAGACAGCCACCTTCCCACTGTGCCTTCATGTGGTCTTTCCTCTATGTGTCTGTGTCCTTATTTCCTAATTTCCCTTTATATGGGCACCAGTCATACTGGATTAGGGCCCACCATAATGGCCTCATTTAAACTTAATCACCTCTTTAAAGGCCCTGTCTCCAAATACAGTCACATTCTGAGGTACTGAGGGCTAGGACTTAACATACAAATTTGGAGAGGACATAATTTAGCCCATGATGGTCACATAGTACAGTATACAAAGAAAGAAAGAAAGAGAGAAAGAGAGAAGGAAGGAAGGAAGGAAGGAAGGAAGGAAGGAAGGAACGAAGGAAGGAAGGAACGAAGGAAGGAAGGAAGGGGAAAAATGGAGGGAAGAAGGAAAGAAAGAAAGAAAAATTATTAACGAAAGGAAAAGCAAAAGTTGTAGCAGAAATGATCACAGTAAACCATCTGGTCAAGGACTTCCCTGGTGGCTCAGTGGTTAAGAATCAGCCTGCCAATGCAGGGGACACAGGTTCGATCCTTGCTCTGGTAAGATCCCACATGCTGCAAAGCAGCTAAGTCCGTGTGCCACAACTACTGAGCCTGTGCTCCAGAGCCCTTGAGGCACAACTACTGAGCCTGCAGGCCACAGCTTGAAGCCAGCGTGCCTAGAGCCCGTGCTCCTCAACAAGAGTAGCCACTGCAATGAGAAGCCCGAGCACCGCAACGAAGAGTAGCCCGTGCTCGCCACAAGTAGAGAAAGCCCACGCACAACAACGAAGACCCGACACAACCAAAAGTATAAATAAATAAATTTATTTTTTATAAAAAGCTATTATTTTTTTAAAAAAGCTATCTGGTCAGCAGCAAACAATATTTACATTGTTATTATAATGTAACACTAAGTTTTAACCAAGCTTCGTACTATTGAGAGAGTGAGGGTAGCAATAATGTAGATGAGAGAGAGTGAGGACTAACAGGATAAAATCCTCAGCCACCATAAAGGAAAGATACGTAATAGACATATTTGAAACATGTTACTCAAGAAACAGCAGAACAAGATTATTTAGAGCTACAGAGGTAAACACTCAGAAAAACAGCCTAAAGTGGTTGAAAGTAGGTGTATTTGGTGAGAAGGAATTGACGTGGGGAGGGCTGGAGAAAGGAACTACTAAACTTTATTATAAGCTTTCTGTAATTTACTGTTTTAACTGTGAAGATATTACTGTGGTTAAAAAATATTTTTTTAACTTTTAAATAACTCAAATTCTAACATCTAGGAGGCCACTGACTCGCAGACTCATGCTACTGTATTATTTTCTTTGTGTGCAAAATTCAGAATAATCTCCTCTCACCTCCATTTAATTGAGACACATTCCAACTTGCAAAAACTGCTATTTAAAGCTTTTTACCGTTTGCAACTTCTTATTCATGTGGATTGGAATTTTCTCAATATTTGCAGCCCCAACAAAATTCAGAAATGAACTGGATTCTGAGACTGTAAAACCACAGTGGGCATTGGAACCCGATCTCAAATGTATGTGTTCATGAAAACCAACTCATTGTTCTCAATAACTTTATATTAAGTAAATGTTTTATGTTTTCCCTAATAAAAATGTATTCTAATAAAATGCTGCTTTTTCGCTTCCATTAATTTTTTTTTTTCAGATAATGGGAAGGAAGATGTTTGTGAAGGTGGGTCTTACCTGGGAGCCCCCTTGCCCTTTGTCCACTTTGGATTCTCATCACGGATTGAAACTTCCAAGACTTTCATCACTACAACAGGAACACCAGTAAATAGGGGTGGAGGGTAAGGACAGCCCCTGGAGTCCACAGCCTAAGCCTAGGGCATCCTGTAATTGTCCATCTCTCTTCCCAGTTTTGGTAAGTCATACAGCTTTGGAATTACAAGGTTTGGTGTTGATTTTCACATAAGTGATACAATGCATGATCTTTCCACCTCCTTTATGATACATCCAAACGTAAAGATTCTGACCCAGGGTCAGCTGGATAAAAATTCTTGTTCTTTATAGAACTATGCTCAAACAGTTCTTAAAGTCACAGGAGCAAAACCAGGTAATAACTTTATGCTGATGTGAAGAAAAGCATCTCTGAAGAGTTCCTAATCAAAACTCCTGTCCAACTGCAAGTTAATTTTTGAGGTTTCTTAGAGTTCAGGATGGTCACCAAGCTATTTGCTAAGTGTTTCTATAGTCACTTGCTTACGGAGAAAATAGGGTAGAGGATTACATGTATCTTTGATCCCTCTCTTCCCTATAAGATGGGCAGGGACCTCAGCATTAAGTACCTGGAGGGGAGAATTTAATGTTAGACCCAATTTTTTAGAAACAAACAGAGGCTCCACTAATGTGACATTTTGTTTACATTAAAGAGCTAAGTTGGGCTTCCCTGGTGGCGCAGTGGTTGAGAGTCCGCCTGCCTATGCAGGGGACACGGGTTCGTGCCCCGGTCCAGGAAGATCCCACATGCCATGGAGCGGCTGGGTCCGTGAGCCATGGCCGCTGAGCCTGCGCGTCCGGAGCCTGCGCTCCGCAACGGGAGAGGCCACAACAGTGAGAGGCCCGCGTACTGCAAAAAAAAAAAAAAAAAAAAAAAAAAAAAGAGCTAAGTTTTCAAGGCTAGAGAGGATTTGTAATATCTTCCAAGAGATCAATATTCACCTCTGGATGTTTCCACCTGATGATTAGGAGTGCCTTCTTCACCATCATCATCATCATCGTCATCATCGTCATCAATATTCCTTCTCGCTATGGCACACAAACAGTAGTAAATTGCTTCGGGCACAGATAAACCTCTTTTCTCACATTTTTTATAAACTAAGAAACCTAAAACTTTATAAACTTGTAAACAAAAAATGTAATGGTATATTAAGACTGGCAATGGCAAACTCAAATGCCCACAGAGACCAGGCACATAATATATACAAAGAACATACTGTCTGTCTAAATGGGGCAGCCACTATCCTCTTCTAGCTGACTGTTGGACTGAGATTCCAATTTTGCTAAATATTCTGACTTTTCAAGAGAAGCTGGAATCCTTGATTTTTATGTGAAATGCCATAATTTGCACTCAGCAACCAATTTAAAATTTTTTTTATGTGTAAGTTTTGCAAAATAAGGCTGTGGTCTTGACTCATCCCAGGGGCTGCTAGTTTCAACCTCTATTATCAGACAATGATAATAGATTCTTTTTTCATTCATTAAGTCATAAACCATATCATGCAGTGTTGACCAACACTTGTAAGTGAAATGGACATAATTCTTACCAACCTAAACTCTTATCAATCCCTGCTTTGGACTATGACTTGTTTTTTTCTCCCATCTACAGATGGCCTCAGGTCATGGCCCCGATCTGACTGTAAACTTCGCTGGTTATTTGCCTGTTGGCTCTCAGCTCCATGCCCACCATCTATGTTCTGCTCTGTAATTATCACAGTGGGCTGGACACCTGCTAACTACAATTCCCACACTCATTTCCCGAGTAGATTCCAGTCATGTTCAGCCAATGAGAATCAGTAGAAGAGATTCAGAGCAGGTAGAGGGCAGAAGCTATTGTCCATTCTCTCTCTCTCTCTCTCTGACTCAGGTCTCCTTCTATCTCTGTCCCTTTCTCTCTCTCCCACCCAACCCCTTTCAGCAGTCCACCCCAACCATGGCTAAGCCTCATTCACCTCCTGGTTCCAGATCACTCTATTTCCCCTTTAGTCCCTCCAGTCCTGGGGGGCTAGTGGTTTCCTGAAGTTACTACTCTTTGGACAACCTTGCCTTCCCCTGTTTTGTTTTTCCAACCCTTCCAATATCCTTATTACCAATTCCTGGATAAATTTTCTCTCTTGAACTGCCTACGTGTCAAACCTGACTATTTGAACTCATACATGTCTGTGTATGTTCAGCTGTATAAATAACATTTGGTCATGAAAGTTGCTTGCATCTGCAAGGTGTACCTTGCACCCTGCCATTCTTACTAAAACTCCAGAGACCTTCCTTTTCAAACTCAAGTGAGCTGCCACTCCATTGAAAGCTCTTGAAGTAGAGAGTAAGGCAGTGTTTCCCAATTTTGTCTTATGATACAAACTGCTTGGGACACTTGTTTGAAGACAGTTTCCCAACCCCTCCCTAAACCTGATGACTCAAATCTCCTGGGGAGTGGCTTAGAAATCTGTACTTTTGACAAATACCTCAGGTGATTCTAACTCTCAAGCAAGCTTGAGAAACACTTGTGAGCACCACCCGTTCTACAGGCAACTCCTATGCCCATTAATAGCTGAGGTCCAATGTTAACTAAACTTACTGATGTAATCATTTCACAATATATATAAGTCATTATGCTGTGCATCTTAAACTTATACAGTGCTTTATGACAACTATATCTCAAAACTGGAAAAAAAAGAGAGGCAATAGTTACATTGACTGTTAGAGTGAATGGTGGATAAATAAAATAATTAGCAGAAAGAAAAAAATTTAATAAATGAATAAATAAAAATTAATAGTTGAGATCCTCTGCCCCAGATAGTCATCTTGGCTTAAGTGGGCAATCCAAGCAATCATCTCCCCACTGACACTTTTGTATAGATAAAAAGCTAACGGTCACTGACAGCTTTACTTTTCTAAGACAAAATTAATCTACCAAAGTGGTATAAATAGCAAAATCTGGGACTATTTCATTGAGATGAATGGGTTTGGGAATTGGAAAGACTTGGATGTAAATATCAATGATATCACTTAGTAACTATACGACATGCAACAAGCTGTTTAATCTCTTAGAGATTCAGCCTTCTATAAAATGAGAATAATACCATCTACTTCACAGAGGTGTTCTGAGGATTAAGTGAGAATATGTGTAAATCACCTAGCATGGTCCCTGGCCAAGGTATCCAATAAATATCTGTTCCTTTCCTAATCCATAAGAAGAATGCTGGATTTGTGGTAGATTTGTATTGCATCAACCTAATCGAGCTAGAACTACATTTCCCAAAACTCCCTTCCCTGCATAATCCTGAGTTAGCACAAGACATTTTGCTGGAGATTTGGAAGATGGGAGGGAAGGAGCAGCTATATTGCCTATACACAGTAAACAAGTAAATATAAATAAACAGGCTGTAGTAAGTGAAATGGGGTGATCTGATAGAAAATAAATGGAGAGGAGGGAGCATGAAATTACCATCTTACACAGGATAGTCTAAGAAAGCCCCTCTGAGGAAGTAACATTTGACCCCTCATCCTGATGCCTCAAAGATAAGCTGACAGCCCAGCTAAGAGCTGGGAACAGACAGCCCAGGCAGATACAATAGCAAATGTAAAGGGTGCAAGACAGGTCAGAGCTTGGCTGGCTTGAGAAACAAAAAAGGGCCCAGCATGTCCCTGGTATTTGAAGTAAAACAGAAGATGAATGGCACAAGGGGATAGTGGAAATCTGGGCAGAAGTCAGACCATGTAGGGCTTTACTAGGCCACATTTTTTTATAAATGTGGATTTTATTCTAAATGTAAGGACCCCACTGAAGTGTTGGGCTTAGGGGATGACATGATGTGACAACTCCTTTTCATGTTTTTCTAAAGATCACTTGTTTTATAACTTTTAGATTGCCAAATATTTTTAAAGTCAGCATCAAATGTTGAAGAATAGAGGGAAACAAAAACATTCAGAGTGCTGGTGGCAATGTACTGCCATGTTGAAGAGCAATTTGACAGTTTCAGGTAAAATTGAAAATATATTAGCATAGGATCCAGCACTTCCATTTATTCCTGGTATCTGCCAGAGAAATTTTGGAATGTTACATAAGAAGATATGTCCAAGACTGCACAGAGCAACACTCTTGGCAATAATAAGACAGTGAAGTATTGGTGGATGAATAAATAAAATGAGGTCTATCCATCTAATGCAATTCTATTCAGTGAGTAAAATAAATGAGCTTGATCTATATCAACATATAAATATATATATAAATTTTCAAAAATTGCAAAATAATACTAGACAACAATGCTAGACATCAAATATAAATATGGGGAATAAAAGTATAAAATGTATAACAGATTCACTCTGCTGTATACCTGAGACTAACACAACATTGTTAATCAACAATACTCCAAAAAACATTTTTTTAACTATAAAATGTGGACAAGAAAGACATACACCAAGCTCATCATAGTGGTTTCATCAAGGAAAGACAGAAAGGGAGGATGAGTGACATTAGCAAGATGGCCAAATAAGATAACCCTCACTTGTATCCCCTCTTAACAACAATAACTTAACTTGGAAACCATCCACAGACAAAATGCCTTTGTGGGAGACAAAATCAGAGAAGAACAAACTTGTCTCTGTTTGCAGATGACATGATATTATATATAGAAGACCCTAAAGACTCTACCAAAAGAATGGTTAGAACTAATCAACAAATTGAGTAAAATTGTCAGATACAAAATTAACATACAGAAATCAGTTACATTGCTATACATGAACAACAAAATATTTGAAAGAGAAATAAAGAAAACAATCCTGTTTCCAATAGCATTTCTGTACACAGAAAACTATAAGACTTTGATGAAATACATTGAAGAAGACACAAATAAATGGAAGATATACTGTTTGTGGATTGATAGACTTAATACTGTTAGAATATCCATACTACCCAAAGCCATCCATAGATTCAGTGTAATCCCTATCAAAATTCCAATGGCATTTTCCACAGAAATAGAAAAAAACAATCCTAAAATTTGTATGGAGCCACAAAAGACCCCAAATAGCCAAAAACAATCTTGAGAGAGAATAAAACTGGAGGTATATGTTCTGATTTTAAACTATACTACAAAGCTATATCAATCAAAACAGTATGTTACTTGCATTAAAAAAGACACATAGACCAATGGAACAATATCAAGAACCCAGAAATGAACCCATGCCTATTTGGTCAATAATATTTGACAAGGGAGCCAAGAATACTCAATGGGGAAAGAATAATCTCTTCCATAAATGAAATTGGGAAAACTGGATAATCACATGCAGAAGAAAGAAGCAGGACCCTTATCTTATATCACTCACAAAAATTTCCTTGAAATGGATTAAATACTTGAAAGAAGACTTGATTGGAAGACTTGAAATCATAAAACCTGTAGAAGAAAACATAGGGGGAAAGCTCCTTGACATTGGTTTTAGCAATGATTTTTTTATATGACACTAAAAAAGTGAAAGCAACAAAAGCAAAAATAATAAGTGGGACTATATCAAATTAAAAAGGTTTTGTAAAGAAAAAGAAACAATCAACAATATAAAAAGGCAATTTATGGAATGGGAGAAAATATTTGCAAACTATATACCAGATAATGGTATTATTTCCAAAATATATAAGGAAGTCACACAACACTATAACAAAAAACTAAATAAATAATATGATTTCGTAAATGGACAGAGGACCTGAATAAATATTTTTCCAAAGAAGACATGCAAATGGCCCATAGGTGATGCCCAACATCACTTATCACCAGGGAAATGGAAATCAAAACCACTTGAGATATCACTTCACACTTGTTGAAATGGTTATTGTCAAAAAGGCAAGAGATAACAAGTGTTGACAAGGATGTGGACAAAAGGGAACACTTGTGTGCTGTTGGTGAGAATGCAGATTGGTGCAGTCACTATGGAAAACAGCACGCAGGAAGGAAATCCAAAAAAGAGGGGATATGTGTATATGTATAGCTGATTCACTTTGCTGTACAGTAGAAACTAACACAACATTGTAAAGCACCATACCCCAATAAAAATTAAATAAATAAATAAAATGAAAAATGAAAAGAAAACAGCATGGAATTTCCTCAAAATATTAGCAATAGAACTAACATTTGATCCAGAAATCCCACTCCTGGGTATATATCCAAGGGAAATAAAATGACTTATCTCAAAGAGATATCTGCACTCCCGTGTTTATTATAGCATTATTCACAGTAGCTAAGATATGGAAATAAACTAAGTGGCCATCAATGGATGAATGGATAAAGAAAATATATAAATATATACAATGGAATATTTTTCAGCCATAAGAAAGAAAAAATCTCGCCACTTGTGACATGGATGGACCTTGAGGGCATTATGCTAAATGAAGTCAGATAGAGAATGATAGAGAATAATGTTTAAGCATGTGCTTGTCGACCTTCAGGAATAATCCAGTTGTAAAGGAGAGACTGAAGAGACAGCAGGAGGAAAAGAGTGATTGCAGGAACAGAGTCCTTAGGAAGGTTAGAGGAGGAAGAGATTCTAGTACACATTGAAGGATGCTTCTTCCACTGTAACAAAAGACAAAGAATGTCAGTATAGGGGCAGATAGTCTTGAACATTTGACTGTGGAGAAACAAGAGTGTTCCTGAAGGATGCAATAAGGTCACTAACCAAGAGAGGAGGAAGGAAGATGTTACAGGAGATTTGATAAGAAAAGAAAAGTCATCTTTCTTCTCCTCTGGAATTTTCTAAATTATGATTGATGATTGAAGCAAAAATTATAGAATCACATGGTTTAAATATATGTAGAGGAAATATTTAAGACAATATATTATAAATGGGAGAGAGTAAAGGGAAAAAGGTATGTTTTCTATACTCCACTCAAATTGATAAAATAACAACACCAATAGACTGATAAGTTATGTATATATAACGTAATACCTAGAGCAACCACTAAAAAGGAAACTATACAAAAAGGTACTCTCAAACACACTATACTAAAGTCAAAATGGATTCTAAAAACTCTTCAAGCAACCCACAGGAAAAAGAAAACAGAGGGAACTAAGAGAAGACACAAAATAAAATGGCAGACATAAGCACTAACATATCAATGATTAGATTAGGAGTAAATTATTTAAATACACCAACTAAAGACCAAATTGGCAGAGTGGATTTAAAAACTTGACCCAAGTATATGCCATCTAAAAGAAATTGTTTTAAATGTAAAGATATAGACATGTAAAATAATATAAACTTATGTATCATGCAAACAGTAATCAAGGAAAGCAGGAGTAGACTTCAGAGAAAAGAAAATTACCAGAGATGGGGAAGGACATTATATAATGATAAAAGGGCCAATTCACCAAGAAGACATAGCAATCCTAAATGTGTATGCACCAAAAAACAGAGCTGAATAATATGTGAAACAAAAACTGAAAGGAGAAATATACAAATCCACAGTTATGGTTGGAGACTATAACACCCCTTGCTCAACAAGTTATAGATAACTAGACAGAAAATAAGCTGTACAAAGAACTCAACCACACATTCAACTAACAAGATCTAATCAATATTTATAGAACATTCCACCCAGTAACAGCAGAATACACATGATTTTCAAGTGCTCATGGAACATATACCAAGATAGACTATGTCTTGGGCTATAAATTAAATTTCAACAAACTTAAAAGAATTGATATCTTAAGAGGGTGTTCTACAACCACAATGGAATCAAACTAAAGTTCAGTAACAGAAAGATAATGTGGAAATCTTCAAACACTTGGAAACTAAACAACACACTTCCAAATAATCCATGGGTCAAATTAGAAGTCTCAAGGGAAATCAACATATAAATTGACCTGAATGGAAATGAGAGCACAACCTATCAAAATGTGTGGGACACAGCTAGAGCAGTGCTTAGAGGAAATTTTATAGCACTAAATGCATACAATGGAAAAGAACAGCCTAAGATCAATAATCTAAGCTCTCCACCGAAGGACCAAAAAAAGAAAAGAAACCCAAAGCTAGCAGAAGGAAAGACTTAATAGAGAACAGAAAACAATGACATTGAAAACAGAAGAACAATAGAGAAAAGTCAATGACACCAACAGCTCATCTTTATAAAAGATCAATAACACTGACAAACTTCTAGCAAGGCTGAGAAGGATAAAAAAGGGAATACACAAGTTACCACTATCAGGAGTTAAATAGGGAATATCACTAAAAATCCTAAGATATCAAAAGAAAAATAAAGGAATACCATGAACAACTCTACACACATACATATGACAATAGATAAAATGGCCCGCTTTCTCAAGAGACAAAAACTACTACAATTCATTCAATATGAAACAAGTAATTTGAATAGCCTTATAGCTATTAAGACAATTGAATTCACAATTTTAAAACTACCAAAAAGAAAACTGCAGGCCCAGATAGTATCACTGGAGAATTTTACCAAATGTTTAATGAAGAATTAACACCAATTGTGCACAATCTCTTCTAGAAAATAGAAGCGGAGGGAACAGATCCCAATTCATTTTATTGATATGAAGCTAATATTACCCTGATGCTAAATCCAGACAAAAAGATACAAAAAAGAAAATTACCAACCTATATCTCTCATGAGTATGTAAAAGCCCTTAACATAATATTAGCAAACAGAACTCAACAGTATATAAAAAAGAATTATACACCATGATTAAGAGAGATTTTTTTCCTAGTGATGCAAGGCTGATCCAATATTCAAAAATCAATCAGTTAACCACCACATTAGCAAGTTAAAGAGGAAAAAGCATATGATTACTCAATGCAGAAAAAGCATTGGACAAAATCCAATACTCATTCATTATTGTTTTTAACTCTCAGAAAAATAGGAATAGAGGAAACCTTCCTCAACTTGATAAAGATTATATACCAAAAAACCTACAGCTAACATCATCATACTTAATAGTGAGAAGCTGAATGATTTTCCTCTAAGATCGGTAACAAGGCAAGGATGTCTGCTCTCACCACTCTTATTCAACATAATGCTGTACATTCTATCCAGTGCAATAAGGCAAGAAAAGGCATACAGAGCAAAAAGGAAGAAATAAAACTGTCCCTATTTGCGGATGACATGATTACCTACATAGAAAATCCCAAGAAATCTAAAAACAGAAAAAAACAAAAAGAAACCTCCAAGAACTAATAAGAAATACAACAAAGTCACAGGATACAAGATAAACATAAAATTTTCTCTTGTATTTCTATACACTAGCCATGAACACATGGACTTTGAATTTAAAAATACAATACCATTTGCAGTCTCTCAAAAAATGAAATACTTAGGTATAAATCTTATAAACATGTACAGGACTTGCTTACTGAAAACTACACAATGCAAAGAAAAACCACACAATGAAAGAAATCAAAGAAGATCTAAATAAATGGAGAGACATACCATATTCATGGATTGGAAGACTTGGCATGATAAACATGTCATGATTAAGATTGCCAATCTCCCCAAACTGATATACAATTAAACACAATTCCTACCAAAATCTCAGAAGATTTTTTGCAGATATAGACAAGAATATTCTAAAACTTATATCAAAAGGCAAGGGAATTAAAATAAATAAAACTATTTTGCAAAAAAGAAGAAATTAGGAAAAATCAGTCTACCCAATTTCAAGACATATAACTACAACAATCAAACTGTATGCTTTTATACAGAGAGAGTAAAAGTGACGTTGTCCTAGATAGGGTGGACCAAAAAAGAAAGATCATACATATAATATTCTACTTGACCTAGGCCAAAAGTTTGAAATGCTCTAAATGCAGAATCCCTGGAAATGTTTCAACAGTGTGGTGTACATTGCATGTCTATATAACATAATACACCTGAATAAAAATCAAAACATCAAGTCTCTCATTTGTCTTCAAATCTGAAAGACAACTGTTTGGAGTTTTTGTTTTACTCTTACTAAAATTGTTCATTAAGTTTGTTTTAAGAAAAAAATAGAAAGAATTATATTCCATAGAAAGGGAAAACCTAGTTGTTCTGCAAAAATCCAGATGGATGAGTGTGCTGATAGAGAAGACAAATACAAATATATGTTGTGGAGAATTAGAAATTTTGATTAGATTTAGTGGATGTAAATTAAATTTCTACCTCTAATAAGATGATAAGGCACATATTAAGGGAGGAACTGAGAAGAAATTATACTATTTATATTTTACAGGGTTTTATTTCCCTGACCGTACTGACAAAGATTTGCAGCCGAAGAAAATGCAAAGGTGTGTTCATGTGAACATCACTGCAAGTCTGAAGGTGAAAAAAAACTGATAGAATGTGTCTTCAAAAATAGCCATCGTCTTCCTAAAAATCAAGTGGGTTGAAAAAAGCTGGTGATAGACAGCTCTGGCCTCCCTATTCCAGTGTTATACAAAGACCATAGGCATGGGGAGGGCCAATAAATAGGTCACCTGCATTTGCAGATTGCTGAGGGCACGCTAAACAAGGAAGGCAGTTATCAAGGTAGTCAGTAGCACCTGGCCCCTCTTTAAACACCTAAGCATGACATTTGAATCAGTGGTTCTTAAATTTCAGCATCCATCAGAAACACTTATTGGGCAAGTTAAAGCTCAGACTGCTGGGCCCCAACCCCCAGAGTATCTGATCTGTAGGTCTGAGGTGGAGCCTGAGAATCTGGATTTCTAACAAGTTCCATGATGATGGCCCAGGGACTGCACTCGGAGAGACACTAATTTAGAGGAACTTAACACACTTTTTCACTTTACTTACACACTTTTTTGGCACTTACTTAGGGAAATTATCACAAGAAAAAGGTTTTCTCCAGATGTGCGTGTATACCTCCCTTTATCAGATACAATGTGTTTCCCTTTCTTCTAGGAAGCTCAAAACTCTTATTTTTATCAATTATATTAAAATGTCAACTGAGGTTTGAGGTGCTTCTATATTCCTGTTCCTCAGCAGCTTCTCCTTTTATTGAAAAATGTTTTGTTTCTTTCAAGAGGAAGACAGGGTGAAATGAACAAATGAATAAATGAATAACTAAACTTTCATTGCACTTTATTTCTTGCCTAAAGCTAGCAGCACTCACTAAGTATAAGCCCTAAAATTTGATATCTTTAACTTTGTAAAATACTAGCTTCCAAATGACTGCCCCACGTGTTACACCATTCCCCTCTGATAAGCTAGAGAAAGGGTCATTGAAAGATGGTGTCCATGTGGGCTTTGATTTGGAGCCGGTTCACCGTGTTGATCCCACACCTGACTGGCAAGGATGAGGCAGGAAGGTGCACTGCTGCACAGATGGCGCAGTGGTAGAGCTCTGGCCCAGCACTTAACTCATGAGCCACAGAGCCAGCTTCCCACTGTCTCTTATGACACTGGCTGCAGCAAGTTTCTATTCAAAACCAGCTTCTGAATTCTCCATTTAGACATTTTCTCTGGGCCTACTCTGCCCTGCAGACAGCCCTAGCAAGAGCAGCCTCAAGTGGGACCCCAGCCCCTCAGTCATTCTCAGGTTCCAGTCATGGGTTTGGCAAGGATCCTATCATCTGCTAGGGCCCTCATCAGTCTCTGTTCCCAAATTCTTGGCCCCTTCAGCAACACCACTGTTCCTCTTGCTCACACAAAACACATGTGCGCACAAATCCCTACACACAATGTGCATGAACACCCTTTTAGGGACTGCTTTACAAACCCCTGGGTATAAGATTTGAGGATACCATTTATAACAGGAGTCTTTCCCAAACAGACCAGCTTGGGAAATAGAGAGATTGAATTCTACCTGACATATGTTTTCTCTCATCATTATCAGGCTATTTTGGACCTGGCTAGTTATTAACTTGCTATCAGCTGAATTCCACTTATAGTTTTCAAAGTGCTCACTGTCAAATGATTTCAACCAGGGTTTTTCTTTACTGGAGATCAGCTGAGTATAGGGTCAGGCAGAGCAGCCCGACAGGATGTCTGAAATGATGCTGTGTGTGTTGCCTGAAGGCGGAAGGATCTTGCAGGGCTGATCTATGTAGCCATGAAACAGGCTCCTGATAACAATAGCTGCCATTAGTCAGCACCTCCCATGTGCCAGACGTCTTATCTTACATTTAACCCTCACCGGCAGCACAAGATGTCTATCACCATCTCCAATTACAGATTCTGACTCAAGCCAGTAGGTGACAGGACCAGATTGCACCCTTTCAACTCAGGACACATCTTTCTGCTACACAGTGTTGGTTTGCTTCTAGGTTCATAGAGAACCTCATTTTCTCATGATCCTATGGCCCTCTAATCATGGTTTGCCACCATCTATATAAAACTCCAATGTTATCTGGGTAGATGAAAAAAAGTAATGAAAACAGATTAAATGTGTATTGGCTTCTGAACTAATTTAGATTTAAATTAAAGGGTGCATTCATATCCGGACAATGGCTATGTATTTTTTTTTTTTCCATCTTGTCTAAGCTCCTCACTTCCTGGTGGCTAGAAATAATGAATGCATTTCAAGGCACATGCACACACAAACATGTGAGCACACACTGGTAGACGGCTAAATGTGTTTGTCTAGCATTTTCCCTTAATTTAATTCATGAAGTTGAGCAGGACTGGTCCCACCAATCCACCAAGTTCTAACAGCATGGGGATTTGTTCGGGGACAGGTCTGTAATTCAAGTTGGTCCATCCTCATTCCCAGGATTTTTGCCAGAGCTGCCAGAAGACACTCCATGTCCATAGGATGTAAACCTAGAGAGAGCCTGCCTGAAGACAACACAGAGAAAAGTGGAGCAGAGACATGGGGGAGAAGTCCTGAGGACAGTGTCTGAGGCCCCCAATCCAGCATGCTTGAAGCTAACTACTGGGCTTTTCAGTTTGTGAGGCAATACAATGCTATTTGGTCTTAAACAAAATTGAGTTGGGTTTTCTGTCATTTTCAATAGAACAAGCTCTGATGGGGATCTATAAACTCCAGGTCTTAGCAAGCACCTGGGTCTAGTCCCTGCTTCCCTCAACTAGAGTTCTTTTAGTTGCGAATAACTCAAATAAATTTGAATGGGGGGAGGGGCATTTTTAAGGATATATGTGGAGCAGTGAGGAAGAAGAAAGGACCTGAATTCCAGAACAGGGGACTTTCTGGTCACATCAGTCCCCACCTGCAGAAAAAGAAGACCCTCAGGATGAGTGGATTTCTACTTTTGCCACCCCACACTTGATAGGATTCAGCTTCCTCAGGTATCCTCTCCCTGGGGCTTTTCTGTTGCAGCCTCCTCACGGCTTATTCTTTCAACCTGCCGTTTCTCCTCCTTGAGTCCCTGCTCCGTCATAACTTGGACTCTCCATCACGCCTCTCAGCTCCCACTCTTCCTCGAAGCTCCTCTTCACACAGCCCTTAAGCTCCAGCTCTAGCCCCTCACAGCCTCCTCCTCTTGGCATCTTCTATTTCACGTACATGAAAGAGAAAGATCTGATTGGCCCACCTCTTCTTTGTGTGCAGGGCAACTTCCTAGGTTGTTGACCAGCCTGCAAAGTGGCTGCCCCTTGTGTCAGTAAGCACTTGTGATCCCATCAGCTGTGGACAGGGGTGGAATCTTTTGCTTTTACTTAGAAGGGACTGTGGGCAAGGCAAGTGGCATGACTGCACACTCTAAGTGCACGCCCACTCTCCCCCAGCTCCGGCAATGAGGGCTTTTTCTTCTGCCTACAGTACCGTTTCTTCTTTCTCCCTCAAAAGGCATCTCCAAGGTCTCCTTTCCCAGAAAGAGGCTGTGTTAGATTTCCCCCTTCATAGCATCAACCATCTGCCATTGTGCAGATAATAGAATAATGTTTTAATATTTTAACTGATGTCATTTTCTCCAAGATTTTCTGATGTCTGGGAGTTCTCCTCTCTTTGAGGAGCTAGACTTTGGGAACCTAGGAAAACGTAAGTGATGTATTCTTGTTTTTTTGTGCTTTGAAAACCATTTAGGGGACATAAATCTGGAGTTTATTCTGAGAAAGAATAGTGTCAGTCTGGCCTCAGTTTTGGAACTGGTCTGGCACACACAGATAGGCCTGGGTGTTTTGTTAACCATAAATAACTTCACAGAACATCAATATCAGACAAGGCTACTATGAAACCATAATGCATCAAGACAAAAACAAGAGCACTCCGCAATCATGTCTGAACAGGGTCAAAACATGGAAATTCTTCAAGCCACAAAAATACCCAAGATCCCCCTCCCCCAGCTAATATGAATGACTGCTACTTCTTTATGTACTAGAGCTTTAGCCTCTGTCTTCTTTAGTCTTTAATCTTCTCTCCTTCTAGATAAAATGTATTAGATCCCCAGTTGTAGAATTACCCTACTTCCTGGCAGCATCCAATCTAGAGCAAAATCCCATTTCCCTATAAAGTGTTTCAAATCTCTTAACACAAGCCCAATTCTATAATAAGTTCTTTCTAACACCCTCTTACTGACAACACCTCAGTTCTTTATGGCTTGTGCTTTCCCTCACCACACGGAGTAATAAACCAAATATTTTCTACTAAGGTGTGTTCTTGCTGGTCTTGGCTGGAGGGCATTGACATTTTGAACCTTGAAGAAGCCAAGGGGCATAGCTTATACCATAAATTAAAAGATTTGAAAGAATGTGTGTGGTCATTCAAAGTTTTTTCCAATCCACACCCATAGCAGACTGCGTAATATTCCATAATCTGGGTAGCTAAGGCAAAGGGGAGAGAAGATCAAAGGAAACACACTGACATCTGCTACTGAAAACTAGGGACACTCTATGGGAATATTGGGACAGCAAAAACCAGTATTGCAGTCACTACACGGAAAGGAAGAAACCTGGACCCAGGTGAGTCCCTGAGAGGGGTACCCATGCCATTTACTCTCCCACCTCTCCCCATCTACCCCCACCAACCCACACTCACCAAGCCAAGTCTTTTGGAGACAGTGTGCATAACAGAATTCCCAGATAGATTTGGGGGTCCAAGAGTAAGGAGGATCTGTGCTCAGTTCCCAGGTGGAGCTCAGTACTTGCTAAAAGTCATGGAACTTCCTAAAGCCCAGCATCAGGACTCTCTGAACCCAGCCATTTCGGAATTTTTATGGAGGTTTAATTACGTAGGTATGACTGGCTAAATCATTAGACTTGATGATTGAAATCAATCTCTAGGCTGGAGGTCGGGGTAATAGGTGGGCCTAAAAATTCCAAGCTTCTAATCAAGACTTGGTCTTTCTGGTGACCAGCCCCATCCTAAAACTATCTATGGGCCCACCAAGAGTCACTTCATTAGCTTAAACTCAGGTATGGTTGAGGGGGCTTCTTATGATTAACAAAAGATGCTCCTATCACCTTTATCACTCAGGAAATCCCATAGGTCTTCGGAGCTCTGTGCCAGGGATCAGGGACAAAGACCAAATATGTATTTCTTATTATATCACAGCTGCACAGTGCATGGAACAGCCATCTGTGTGGGGACAACTGAGAGGGCTGTGGGAGCAGCTAAGACCCAGACCTGAAGAAGCCTTGTGGTTGGGATAAAGAGACACAACTGTAATCTACATGGACCAGCCCTTATGAACCAGATGGAAATGAGATGCTCAGAAGATGCCAGCGTGGAAGATGACACTAGCATCCCCCCATCTCCCAATGTCTTGGCATTCTAATGCCCCCAGAACTCATTTCAACCCCATGGAAGGGGAGGGGGCAGGAAATCCTGAACAGACCAAGATACTTACATCGGTGGAAATTAAGTGTCCATTTGTTGTCAGAATAAAAGCTCAAAATAGAAATTAAGTTCTGTTCCGAAAAAGTTAAAACAGTTTCATATTGGGAGCACCTGACTTTGTTTAATGAGATCAGTCCACTACTTTTGTTGTCACCTGATCTAGGCTGCAGGTGTTTGGAGTCTGTGGAGGTCATGTTCACAAGCCCTGTCTGTCCCCCTCACTAAGTTCTAAGTTTCTGAAACACTGGAACCCTGTGTTATTTGTCATTGACCCCCTAGTGCCTATCACAGTGCAGGTTTTTCATTTGCCCTGGATCAGCTATTAACCAGCTATAAATCCTTAGGAAAGTTACTTAATTCCTTTGAGATTCCATTTGTCACCTTAAAATTATGTAATCTACTGGCAAAAATAAAGTATGTGTTTTCACCGATTGTAGCAAAGACTAGTATTACATTGGTAATGAGTATGATTGCAGAATATATTAAGGAAATGTGTTTTTCTATTTTATAGCTATATACTAATCAGAACTAGGTTAGCTAGATTCAACCACTCCTTTAATCCAAGGGATTCAGAGTAGTCCTTAGGGAACCTAATTTAATGACTAGTTAAGACAAATTTGTAATTAGCGTATCAACTGCTTATATGGAATTAAGTCTTTCCAAAGTGCTTGAAGGTACTTGAAACAGTTTATCTTAAGTAGACCAACTGTTCCCAAACCTGGCTCATCATCAGAATCATATGTGGAACTTTTTAATCACAGAGATTCCTCGGCCTGCCACGGAGATTCTGATTCCGTGGGTCCTAGTGGGCTGTGAAAGCCACATGTTTAAAAAGCGTCCCAGAAAATTTCAGTGATCAGCCAGGTATGAGAATCACTGCTTTAGAAAAAATTAACTAGACAATGGAAACTCCAACCGTATCTGAATTATCATAGATTCCAAATTAATTTCTCTTTTACACTTTATATTAGGACATGCTTTTTTCTTTTATGAATCAATACATTACTAGTGAATGCTGTGCTGTCTGGGAGTTGCTTCAAAATAAGCTGGGGAGTTGAGGAATGGGCTGGGGGAATGAGATAAAATGAAACAAGATTGGCCATGACTTGATCATTGTTGAACCTGGGGCAGAGTACAAGTATTCTATTTTGTTTCTATTATTTTATTCTCTCTACTTTCGTATATATTTGAAACTTTCCATGACAAAAAGTGTTTAAAAACAAAACTGAGGTACGTGAATAATGAGTAAAGCCTCCTGCTTCTCCCTTCTCATAATCTCATTCCCCACTATTAACAGTTATTAGAAGTTGGTTGTACATGCTTTCAGATGTTTTTCTGTGTATTCTAAATGAATGTCCACTTTTTTATTCCACTTATGTGCCAACTTTGTGCCAGATCCTGTAATGAAATTGGTTTAGGAGATATGCCTGGAAAATTTTCACAGAGAAATCATTGCAATCCCCTCACCAACCTTCTTCCTGCTTCCTCACTCCCACCATCTCGTGTGTCACTCCCTTAGCAAACAGAAGAGGGCGCCTTAAATGCCAGTCAATCTGCCTGGGAGCCATTACTGCATTTTCCTCACAGCCCAGTTCTCCCCTCCTTGGGACCTTCAAAGGTTTTGAAAGCAGCCTTCAAAGGCAACTCTGAGTTCAAATCCCAGCTCCATCACTTTCTGGTTAATACTTAATCTCCCTGTGCCTCAATATTCCCATCTGTTCAGACACTAACAGTAAAACTAACTCTTGAGGGTTATTAGGATGAGTAACACCTGTAAAGTTTAATTTTTTTTAATTTTTGAAAATTTTTCTCCCCCCACCCTAAATCCTCTAATTAATCTGTGCTCTTGTGTCACTGTGAGTTTTTTCCAAATTCATGTCCAAACCCAACTCTAACCTTATACACACGCACACACACACATACACACACACACCACAAATATGTTAATATTTCAGGTTTTGTTGCACTGAAATGTAAGATAGTAAAACAAATCAAAAAGTTAATTATTTTCTTCAGCCTCCTTTCAATAAAAAGATGTCTTTCCACTAGGGGGATAAAAGAGGTTGACACACGTTCATATAGATATGTATGTGTCCCAAACATGATCTCTAAAACCCCAAGTACCTAGCTGGCCACCTCTCAGGTTTTGTCTTGGTTTGTTTTTAAATCTCATTTCAGCCCTTTCTTTTCCAACGCAGTGTACAATGGTACAATGATGCAGTATCTCCAACCATAGGTTTCCAAGATGGTCTTATCCCATCAAAACCCTTGCAACACATTTCCCAAAACCTGTTTAGGTTGGTGTTCCTTGACACTAAATTCCATTTTATCTATAGATGTATCTGTACAGAAGAGAGAGAGAGAGAGAGAAAAGGGGGGGGTGAGAAAGAGAGAGACAGAAAAGGATAGAGAGAGAGGGAATGCTTCCAAATACCTGGGTCATCTCCTGAATTTCTTATTTATAATCCAAATATATTTGGGTCCATGTATTCACAGGCGGAAGAACATACACTTCTTGTTCACATCCTACATGAGTGCACACACAAACACATGTATAAATCTTTTCTGACCCTATCATGTACATACTTTGAAAAGTTTGTTAGAAGACCAGACTGGTAATAATTCACTGCACCTCATGTATAATAAGCAGAAATGCACTGGCCTTTATGATGAATTGCTGGGGTAACACAGGGACATCTTGTTTGCATTTCAATGCACCAAGTGTCAGATTCTTATTTCATTACTTGCCGGCACATTAGTGGACAGTTTTTAATTTCTTTTTTTTTTTTTTCCCTTTAGCAAAGCTCCACAGAGACCTCTTGCTTTTACCACTTGCATCTAGAGCGAGGTTGCATTATTTTTAAATGTTATAGTGTCTGGGTCTCACTCGAAATGTTGCTGAATTCACAAAATAAATGATAGCATACTACCGGCAGTTCTATTTGGCTTTTAAAAAAAAAAAAAACACAAAATTTCTCTTGCTTTTATTGAACTCAGTCTCTGAACGGGAGTTTGGAGGATTTGTGTTATCTTCTTCGTATTTTATATTGGAAGGTGTTCTTTGTTTTTAGTTATGTTTTGGAGGTTTTTTAATCCAGATTCATATTGTTCCTTACACACAATGATATGAGAAGCTACAAGAAGCTGTCCTCAAGGAAAATGTAGTTCTGAATTACCTTGTAATCTGCTGGGAGCTGTTGGATGCTCGGACCTACCGTGAAGCTCCCTGGCCTGCCCCACACTTGAGGGATGCAATGTGCATGCCACATGGACTGAGAAGATTTTTTTTTTTTCCAAAATTCTCCAAAATAAAATTTGAAGTAGACTTTCTTCCTAACATTTTCCCAGGTGCATAATCAGATATAATGAAACATTCTTTAGAGCAGTGATTCTCAAACTTAACAGGCATCACTATCACCCAGAAAGCTTGTTAAAGCACAGATGGCTGGCTCCCACCTACCCCCAGAGATTCTGATTTAGTAGGTCTGGGAATTTGCATTTCTAACAAGATCGCAGGTGTTGCTGATGCTACAGATCGAAGAATACACTCTGAGAACCACTCCAGGGTGGATTAGAAGCCCGGCTCTGCCATTTACCTTCCAAGTGGCCTTGGGAAAGCTGTCTCACATCTCTGAGGTTTAGAGTCCTCATCAATAAAATGGAGATAGTAATAGCACTTTCCCCCTAAAGTGATTGTTAGGAAGAATGAACCAACAAATATAAAGCATCAACCATAATGCAGGATACATAGTCAGTGTTCAACAAATATTAGTCCTTTTCCCTTTCTCTTCTTCTCATAGAAGGGAGATGGGAGGTCCAATAGTCCAATACTCCACACAGGGCAGGAATCCCTCATGCATCCTCCTGCTATCGTCCTTCGGCTCCTGTCCAGTCACCTCCAGATGTGGGAAGCTCACTACTTCAGGGAACCCACTGCTTTGTGGCCAGCAATCACTGGTAGAAAATCATGCTGGGCTGAAACCTATCTCCCTGAAATTACATGCCACTGCCCTCCTGAGTCACGAAGACTAAACCTTGCCTCTGAGCCTGAATGTGAGCAGGCTCAGGAAGTCCAGACTAAAAGGTCTAGGCTTTATTCCTGGTTTGTGGGAAGCTTTTGACTAGTTTGGTTTGGTTTGGTTTGAACATCTTTATGGGGGTATAGTTGCTTTACAATGTTGTTTTAGTTTCTGCTGTATAACAAAGTGAATCAGCTATATGTATACACATATCCCCTCCCTCCTGCATCTCCCTCCCACTCTCTCTATCCCACCCCTCTAGGTGGTCACAGAGCACTGAGCTGATCTCCCTGTGCTATGCGGCTGCTTCCCACTAACTATCTATTTTACATCGGGTCATGTATATATGTGAATGCTACTCTCTCACTTCATCCCAGCTTACCTTTCACCCTCCCCGTGTCCTGAGGTCCATTCTCTACATCTGTGTCTTTATTCCTGTCCTTTTCTTATGTTCATCAGAACTTCATTTTTTTTTTGGATCCCATATATATGTGTTAGCATACAGTATTTGTTTTTCTCTTTCTGACTTACTTCACTCTGTATGACAGACTCTAGGTCTATCCACCTCACTACAAATAACTCAATTTCGTTTCTTTTTATGGCTAATATTCCACTGTATATACGTGCCACATCTTCTTTATCCATTCATCTTTCAATGGACACGTAGGTTGCTTCCATGTCCTAGCAGTTGTAAATAGTGCTGCAATGAACATTGTGATACATGACTCTTTTTGAATTATGGTTTTCTCTGGGTATATGCCCAGTAGTGAGATTGCTGGGTCATATGGTAGTTCTATTTTTAGTTTTTTAAGGACCTCCATACTGTTTTCCATAGTGGCTGTATCAATTTAAATTCCCACCAACAGTGCAAGATGGTTCCCTTTCTTCCACACCCTTTCCAGCATTTATTATTTGTAGATTTTTTGATGATGGTCATTCTGACCAGTGTGAGGTGATACCTCATTGTAGTTTTGATTTGCATCTCTCTAATGGTTAATGATGTTGAGCATCCTTTCATGGGTTTGTTGGCAACCTTTATATCTTCTTTGGAGAAATATCTATTTAGGTCTTCTGCCCATTTTTGGATTGGGTTGTTTGTTTTTTTGATACTGAGCTGCATGAGCTGCTTGTATATTTTGGAGATTAAGCCTTTGTCAGTTGCTTCATTTGCAAATACTTTCTCCCGTTCTGAGGGTTCCGTTTCATCTTGTTTATGGTTTCCTTTGCTGTGCAAAGCTTTTCAGTTTCATTAGGTCCCATTTGTTTATTTTTGTTTTTATTTCCATTTCTCTAGGAGGTGGGTCAAACAGGATCTTGTTGTGATTTTTGTCAAGAGTGTTCTGCATATGTTTTCCTCTAAGAGTTTTATACTGTCTGGCCTTACATTTAGGTCTTTCATCCATTTTGAGTTTATTTTTGTGTATGGTGTTAGGGAGTGTTCTAATTTCATTCTTTTATGTGTAGCTGTACAGTTTTCCTAGCACCACTTATTGAAGAGGCTGTCTTTTCTTCATTGTATATTCTTGCCTCCGTCGTCAAAGATAAGGTGACCATATGTGTGTGGGTTTATCTCTGGGCTTTCTATCTGTTCCATTGATCTATATTTCTGTTTTTGTGCCAGTACCATACTGTCTGATTACTGTAACTTTGTAGTATAGTCTGAAGCCAGGGAACGTGATTCCTCCAGCTCCGTTTTTCTTTCCCAAGATTGCTTTGGCTATTCAGGGTCTTTTGTGTTTCCATAGAAATTGTGAAATTTTTTGTTCTAGTTTTGTGAAAAATGCCAGTGGTAGTTTGATAGGGATTGCACTGAATCTGTAGATTACTTTGGGTAGCATAGCCATTTTCACAATGTTGATTCTTCCAATCCAAGAACATGGTATATCTCTCCATCTGTTTGTATCATCTTTAGTTTCTTTCATCAGTGTCTTATAGTTTTCTGCATACAGGTCTTTTGTCTCCCTAGGTAGGTTTATTCCTAGGTATTTTTGTTGTTGTTGTTTCATTGGTAAATGTGAGTGTTTCCTTAATTTCTCTTTCAGAATTTTCGTCGTTAGTGTATAGGAATGCAAGAGATTTCTGTGCATTAATTTTGTATCCAGCTACTTTACCAAACTCATTGATTAGCTCTAGTAGATTTCTGGTAGCATCTCTAGGATTCTCTATGTATAGTATCATGTCATCTGCAAACAGTGACAGCTTTACTTCTTCTTTTCCAATTTGGATTCCTTTTATTTCTTTCTCTTCTCTGACTGCTGTGGCTAATACTTCCAAAACTGTGTTGAATAATAGTAGTGAGAGTGGGCAACCTTGTCTTGTTCCTGATCTTAGTGCAAATAGTTTAGTTTCAGTTTTTCACCATTGAGGACGATGTTGACTATGGATTTGTCATATATGGCCTTTATTATGTTGAGGTAGGTTCCCTCTATGCACACTTTCTGGAACGTTTTTATCAAAAATGGGTTTTGAATTTTGTCAAAAGATTTTTCTGCATCTATTGAGATGATCATATGGTTTTTATTCTTCAGTTTGTTAATATGGTGTATCACATTGATTGATTTGCATATATTGAAGAATCCTTGCGTTCCTGGGATAAACCCCACTTGATCATGGTGTATGATCCTTTCAATGTGCTGTTGGATTCTGTTTGCTAGTATTTTGTTGAGGATTTTTGCATTTATGTTCATCAGTGATATTGGCCTATAGTTTTTTATTTTGTGACATCTTTGTCTGGTTTTGGTATCAGGGTGATGGTGGCCTCGTAGAATGAGTTTGGGAGTGTTCCTCCCTCTGCTATATTTTGGAAGAGTATGAGAAGGATAGGTGTTAGCTCTTCTCTAAATGTTTGATAGAATTTGCCTGTGAAGCCATCTGGTCCTGGGCTTTTGTTTATTGGAAGATTTTTAATCACAATCTCAATTTCAGTGCTTGTGATTGGTCTGTTCATATTTTCTATTTCTTCCTGGTTCAGTCTTGAAAGGTTGTACTTTTCTAATAATTTGTCCATTTCTTCCAGGTTGTTCATTTTATTGGCATATAGTTGCTTGTAATAATCTCCCATGATCCTTTGAATTTCCGCAGTGTCAGTTGTTACCTCTCCTTTTTCATTTCTAATTCTACTGATTTGAGTCTTCTCCCTTTTTTTCTTGATGAGTCTGGCTAATGATTTATCAATTTTATTTATCTCCTCAAAGAACCAGATCTTAGTTTTATTGATCTTTGCTATCATTTCCTTCATTTCTTTTTCATTTATTTCTGATCAGATCTTTATGATTTCTTTCCTTCTGCTAACTTTGGGCTCTTTGTTCTTCTTTCTCTAATTGCTTTAGGTGTAAGGTTAGGTTGTTTATTTGAGCTTTTTCTTATATCTTGAGGTAGGATTGTATTGTTATAAAGTTCCCTGTTAGATCTGCTTTTGCTGCATCCCATAGGTTTTGGGTTGTCATGTTTTCATTGTCATTTGTTTCTAGGTATTTTTTCATTTCCTCCTTGTTTTCTTGAGTGATATCTTGGTTATTTAGTAGCATATTGTTTAGCCTCCATTTGTTTATATTTTTTACAGTTTTTTTTTCCTGTAATTGATTTCTAGTCTCATAGCATTGTGGTCAGAAAAGATACTTGATATGATTTCAGTTTTCTTAAATTTACCAAGGCTTGATTTCTGACCCAAAATATGGTTTATCCTGGAGAAAGTTCCATGATCATTTGAGAAGAAAGTGTATTCTGTTGTTTTTGGATGGAAAGTCCTATAAATATCAATTAAGTCCATCTTGTTTAATGTGTCATTTAAAGCTTCTGTTTCTTTATTTATTTTCATTCTGGATAATCTGTCCATTGGTGAATGTGGGGTGTTAAAGTCCCCTACTATTATTGTGTTACTGTCAATTTCTCCTATTATGGCTGTTAGCATTTGCCTTATGTATTGAGGTGTTCCTATGTTGGGTGCATAAATATTTACAATTGTTATATCTTCTTCTTGGATTATTCTCTTGACCATTATGTAGTGTCCTTCTTTGCCTCTTCTAATAGGCTTTATTTTAAAGCCTATTTTGTCTGATATGAGAATTGCTACTCCAGCTTTCTTTTGATTTCCATTTGCATGGAATAACTTTTTCCATCCCCTCACTTTCAGTCTGCATGTGTCCCTAGGTCTGAAGTGGGTCTCTTGTAGACAGCATATATACAGGTCTTGTTTTTGTATCCATTCAGCCAGTCTGTGTCTTTTTGTTGGAGCATTTATTCCAATTACATTTAAAGTTGTTTTTGATATTTATGTTCCTATTGCCATTTTCTTAATTGTTTGGGGTTTGTTATTGTAGGTCTTTTCCTTCTCTTGTGTTTCCTGCCTAGAGAATTTCCTTTAGCACTTGTTGTAAAGCTGGTGTGGTGGTGTTGAATTCTCTTACCTTTTGCTTGTGTGGAAAGGTTTTAATTTCTCCATTGAATCTGAATGAGCTCCTTACTGGGTAGAGTAATCTTGGTTGTACGTTTTTCCCTTTCATCACTTTAAATATGTCCTGCCACTCCCTTCTGGCTTGCAGAGTTTTTGCTGAAAGATATGCTGTTAACCTTATGGGGATTCCCTTCTATGTTATTTGTTACTTTTCCCTTGCTGCTTTTAATATTTTTTCTTTGTATTTAACTTTTGATAGTTTGATTAATATGTGTCTTGGCATGTTTCTCCTTGGATATATCCTGTATGGGACTCTCTACACTTCCTGGACTTGATTGACTATTTCCTTTCCCATGTTAGGGAAGTTTTCAACTATAATCACTTCAAATATTTTCTCAGACCCTTTCTTTTAATCTTCTTCTTCTGGGACCCCTATAATTCGAATGTTGGTAAATTTAATGTTGCCCCAGAGGTCGCTGAGACTGTCTTCAATTCTTTTCATTCCTTTATCTTTATTGTACTCTGCAGTAGTTACTTCCACTCTTTTATCTTTCAGGTCTTATCCATTCTTCTGCCTCAGTTATTCTGCTATTGATTTCTTCTAGAGAATTTTTAATTTCATTTATTGTGTTGTTCATCATTTTTTGTTTGTTCTTTAGTTCTTCTAGGTCTTTGTTATATGTTTCTTGTATTTTCTCCATTCTATTTCCAAAATTTTTGATATCTTTACTATCATTACTCTGAATTCTTTGTCAGGTAGACTGCCTATTTCCTCTTCATTTGTTTGGTCCGGTGGGTTTTTACCTTGCTCCTTTATCTGCTGCATATTTGTCTGTCTTCTCATTTTGTTTAACTTATTGCGTTTGGGGTCTCCTTTTCACAGGCTGCAGGTTCGTAGTTCCTGTTGTTTTTGGTGTCTGCCCCCAGTGGGTAAGGTTTGTTCAGTGGGTTGTGTAGGCTTCCTGGTGGAGGGTCTTGTGCCTGTGTTCTGGTGGGTGGGGCTGGATCTTGTCTTTCTAGTGGGCAGGGCCACATCCAGTGGTGTGTTTTGGGGTGTCTGTGAACTTAGTATGATTTTAGGCAGTCTCTCTGCTAATGGAGTGGGTAGGGGTTTGTGTTCCTGTCTTGCTAGTTGTTTGGAAAAGGTTGTCCAGCACTGGAGCTTGCTGGCCATTGGGTGGAGATGGGTCTTAGCATTGAGACAGAGATCTCTGTGAGAGCTCTCCCCAGTTTATATTACATGGGGCTGGGAGGTCTCTGGTGATCCAATGTCCTGAACTCAGTTCTCCCACCTCAGAGGCTCAGGCCTGACACCAGGCCAAAGCACCAAGACCCTATCAGCCACATGGCTCAGAAGAAAAGGGGAAAAAAAAAAGAAAGAAAAATAAATAAAAATTAAAAAATAATAAATAAAACAATTTTTTTTAATTATTAACATAAAAAAATAATAATTAAAAAAAGAGAACAACCAAACCAATAAACAAATCCACCAATGATAAGAAGTTCTAAAACTAAAGTAATATAAACATAAATATCAGAAACAAATCAGTTGCAGACAGCAAATTCCAAGTCTACAGTTGCTCCTAAAGTCCACCACCTCAAATTTGGGACGATTCGTTGTCTGTTCAGTTATTCCACACATGCAGGGTATCTCAAGTTGATTGTGGGGATTTAATCTGCTGCTCCTGAGGCTGCTGGGAGAGATTTCCCTTTCTCTTCTTTGTTTGCACAGCTCCTGGGGTTCAGCTTTGGATTTGGCCCCATCTCTGCATGTAGGTTGCCCTCAGGAGTCTCTTCCTGACCAGACAGGACAGGGTTAAAGCAGCAGCTGATTAGGGGGCTCTGGCTCCCTCATGCCAGGGGGAGGGAAGGGTATGGTAGTTATAATTGGAATGTGGGGCGAGCCTGCGGTGGCAGTGGCCAGCATGACATTGCAACAGCCTGAGGCACTCTGTGTTCTCCCAGGGAAGTTGTCCCTGGATCACGGGACCCTGGCAGTGGCCGGCTGCACAGGTTCCCAGGAAGGGAGGTGTGGATAGTGATCTGTACTTGCACACAGGATTCTTGGTGGCAGTGGCAACAGCCTTAGCGTTTCATGCCCATCTCTGGGGTGCGAGCTGATAGTCGTGGCTCGTGCCCATCCTTGGAGCTTGCTTAGGCGGTGCTCTGCCTCCTGTGGGCACATGGGGAAGGAATCCCCTCTCCTCACGCACCCCAAAACAATGGTCTCTTGCCTCTTAGGCAGATCCAGACTTTTTCCCGGATGCCCTCCCAACTAGCTGTGGCACACTAGCCCCCTTCAGGCTGTGTTCATGCAGCCAACCCCAGTCCTCTCCCTGGCGTCTGACCTCCAAAGCCCAAGCCTCAGCTCCCAGCCCCCACCCACCCCAGAGGGTGAGCAGACAAGCCTCTCAGGCTGGTGAGTGCTGGTGAGCACCAATCCCCTGAGCAGGAATCTCTCTGCTTTGCCCTCTGCATCCCTGTTGCTGCACTCTCCTCCATGGCTCCAAAGCTTCCCCCCATCCACCCCCCAACCCCGCCAGTGAAGGGGTTTCCTTGTGTGTGGAAATTTTTCCTCCTTCACAGTTCCCTCCCAGCGAGGCAGGTCCCATCTCTATTCTTTTGTCTCTGTTTTTTCTTTTTTCTTTTGCCCTACCCATGTACGTGGGGGGTTTCTTGCCTTTTGTGAAGTCTGAGGTCTTCTGCCAGTGTTCACTAGGTGTTCTGTAAGAGTTGTTCCACTTGGAGAAGTATTTGATGTATCTGTGGGGAGAAAGTTGATCTCCACATCTTACTCCTCTGCCATCTTGAAGGTCCCCCCTGCCTTTGACTAGTTGTAAGCCAGAGAGTGAAATGGTCAGATTTGTATTTCATAAAGATCACAAGGATAAGAGTTTGAAGAATACATTGTATATGGTGAGACTGGAGCCAAGGAGACTAATTAGAAGATTACAGAGAAGAGGAAGTGAATACGAGTGTATCAAGGGGGTAGAAAGAATAGGACTTGGTCATCAGTTGTGTGTGAGGTATGAAGGAGAGGGTATGTCTAGGATGATGTCCAAAGCCCTGGCAGCTGAATAAGTCCTAACATTTACTGATAAAGGTACTACTTGAAGAGTATCAGGTTTTCTAGGAAATAATCAGTCCAACTTGGGGCACGTTAAGTTTGAAGTACTTGTGAGATATCCTGTGGGCAGTTGAATACATAGATCTGAGATCTCAGAGTAAGATCTGAACTGCAGATGTAGATATGGGAGTCAATGACTTACATATTGTAGTTGTTATAGGAGTGATTTATAGGAATTATAATTATAGGATAATAATTCCATAACTATAGGAAGGAAAAGTACAGAGAGAGGAAAGAGGGGGACCAGGACACAACTTGGTGGAAGAGCAACATCTGAGGGGCATAGGAACCAAAAAAGGATGGACCCAGGACAGCCAGAGGGATGGGAGAAGACAATGGAGAAAGCAATAACACAGAAGCCCAAGGAGAACACCAATGTTCACTGCAGCACTGTTTACAATTGCCAAGATGTGGAAGCAACCGAAGTGTCCATCAACAGATGAATGGATAAAGAAGATGTGGTATATATATATATATATATATATATATATATATATATATATATATATATATACACACACACACACACACACACACACAATGGAATACTACTCAGCCACGAAAAAGAATGAAATTTTGCCATGTGCAGCAACAGGGGTGGATTTGGAGGGCATGACTCTGAGAGTGAGGGTCTTCTTAAATTTTATACCATAGGAGTCTCAGTTACCTCACCCCAGTCCTGGACATAGATTCTCTCAAGGATCTTCTTTGATATCCTAAAACAATACTATTTGAAGACATATAAAATTATCTCGTTTCTGGGGTGATGTCACCAACATGACTAAGACATCCCTTGTTCCTCCCCCTATAGACACCTCAACAATGACAATTTGGCATCCATCCACAGATATGGGAGCTGTGGGATCCAACACCATACACCAAGGGACCCAGGAGGGGTCATGCCCACCCATGTGGCAGATAATAGGCATATAGACCTCTGTCCCAGCTCTGGATCCTGCAGTGGTGGCCCATGAATCTGCTCCAGCCCCTCTCAGCCATAGTCTGGGAGCCCCTGGAAAACACTGTCTTAGACAATAACTCATGGACCAGAGAGCCTTTGCAGAAGTTCAGGTTTCCAGTGGAGAACTTCCAGCACACCACTGGAAGAAAAAAATGCAAGTTTGAATGCATTGGAGAGGGTAAGAGGAACAATTTGGTTTTCCCACATTACCCCTTCCCAAACCAGCACAGCTCAGGGCCAAGTGACATCTTCTCTTCTTGGCCTGTGATTACTCACACAGGGGAAAGGGAGTGTTTGAGTGAGCACCTGATTTACCTACTTGTGCCGGATGCTGCCAAGGAGGCCCATTTCTGTCTCACTCCACCCAGAGTACTGAGTCATGAGCTGCATGACTGGGGGGCAGGAAGGAGATGGGAGAGCAGCACATAGGAATCTTGGAGAACATTAAAGGGATGTGAACCCACCAACTGTACCAAGGACCCTATCAAGCCCACCCACACCTGCTAGGGACATGTAGCCCACAGATCCCCCCAACTGGCCCACAGGCAACTGCAGTGTTCCATGTGCTTCAACCACACACACCCCGACCCAGCAGCCCGTTCTCAAGGTGTACTACCAATGGCAGCGAGAGCAAGGTTTGGCAGATGGCTGGTGAGCAAGCACAGAAAGCCAGTCCAAATCTGCAGGCCAGGAAAAGACCACAACCTTGAGCTTCAGTACCTCCTCCAGAAAAACAAAAAGGAGGCTGTCAGCACATGATCTGGTGTGTTGCAGGATCAAGAGAAAGCATACAAGCTTAAGAATTCTGCCACAAGAGGAAGAAGTATGGAACCGGTGTGTCCGTAGCGGGTCTGAGAAAGACTCAGAATCCCTAGCTGGGCTAATGGAAGATATTCCTCTCCTGAAGTCAGTAAAGACAGGAGGACGTGACTACTTCAAATGCAAAGATAGCAACTCAAGGCTTCAAGAATGTGAAAAATCAAGGAAAATGACACCACCAAAGAGATACAATAACCTTTCAGTAATTGACCCCAAAGACATGGAGATCTGCAATTTATCCAATTAAAAATTCAAAATAACTGGTTTAAGGAAGTTCAATAAGGTATAAGAAAACACAGAAAGACAATTCAATGAAATCAGGAAGAAAATACTCAGTGGGGAAAGAATAGTAGCTTCCATAAATGGAGTTGGGAAAACTGGATAATCACATGCAGAAGAATGAAATTGGACCTCTGTCTTACACCACAAAAATTAACTCAAAATGAATTCAGAGTTAAACATAAAACCTGAAACCATAAAACTCCTAGAAGAAAATGTAAGGAAAAGGCTCTTTCACATTGGTCTTGGAAACAATTTTTTTAGATATGACACCAAAAACATAAGAAACAAAAGCAAAAGTAAATAAGTGGGACTACCTCTAACTAAAACAATTCTACACAGCAAAGGAGCAGTCAACAAGATAAAAAGGCAACCCAGATATATTTGTAAATCATATATCTGATAAGGGGTTAAGATCAAAAATACATAAGGAATTAATGTAACTCAACAGCAAAATTGATTAATTAATTAATCCACGTAAAATGGGCAGAGGATTTGAAGAGACGTTTTTCCAAGGAAGATGACAAACGGCCAACAGGTACATTAAAAGGTGCTCTACATCACTAATTATCAGGGAAACAGTAATTAAAACCACAGTGAAACATCAACTCACACCTGTTAGAATGGCTGTCATCAAAAAGACAAGAGATATACAAGAGATAAAAAGTGTAGCGAGGATGTGGAGAAAAGGGAACTTTTGTGCACTGTTGGTGAGAACGTAAATTGGTACAGCCACCACAGAAACAGTATGGAGCTTCCTTACAAAATTAAAAATAGAACTAACATATGATCGAGAAATCCAACTTCTGGGTATATATCCAAAAGAAACGATCAATATCACAAAGAGATATCTGCACCCCCATGTTCATTGCAGCATTGTTTCCAATAAGCAAGATATGGAAACAACCTAACTCTACATCTACAGATGAATGGATAAGGAGTTGGTATGTATATATAAATGTGTATGTATATATTAATATATATGAATATTATTTGGCCATGAGAAAGAAGGATATTCTGCCATTTGTTACAAAATGGATGGACCTTGAGGGCACTATGCTAAGGGAAATAAGTCAGAGAGAGAATGACAAATACCACATGATATCACTTATATGTGAAATCTAAAAATGCCAAACTCACAGAAACAGAATAGAATGGTGGTTGCCAGGGACTGGAGGCTGGGGGAAATGGTGAGATTGGTCAATGGCACAAATTTCCAGTTGTAAGATAAATAAGTTCTGGGGATCTAGTGTACAGCATGGTGGCTATAGTTAACAGTACTGTATTACATACATGAAATTTGCTAAGAGAGTAGATCTGAAATATTCTCACCACAAAAAAGAAATAGTGGGCTTCCCTGGTGGCACAGTGGTTGAGAGTCCGCCTGCCGATGCAGGGGACACGGGTTCGTGCCCCGGTCCGGGAAGATCCCACATGCCACGGAGTGGCTGGACCCATGAGCCACGGCCACTGAACCTGCGTGTCCGGAGCCTGTGCTTCGCAACGGGAGAGGCCACAACAGTGAGAGGCCCGCGTACCGGTAAAAAAAAAAAAAATAGTAATTATGGAGGTAGTGGAGGTATTAACTAACACTACTGTGGTAATCATTTCACAGTACACATGCTTATCAAATCATCATGTCATACATCTTAAACTTACACGATGTTATATGTCAACTATACCTCAGTAAAGCTGGAAAAAATTACCTTATTTCTATAAACTTATTTCTTCCTTCTGCTAGTCTTGTGTATGTGCAGAGATATTCTGGAATGGATTTGTATTTAGAATGACTATGTTAGGATTGACTGTTTGAAGGTGTATCTTAGCCTAAGTTCCCAGAGACAAGGGTTGGTACCACCAACCTCTAGTAGCTAAAAGCCAGAGATCTGGGAGTCAGTCCTGAAATGCCTCTTGCTCCCTCCCACATCTAACCTATAACCAAGTCCTCTGCGTCAGTCTACAAAATACATCTCAATCTGTCAGTTTCTCTCTACCTCCATGGCCACCATCTGGCTCAAGCCACCGTAGCTATTGACAGGAACCATATCAACAGCCTGATGACTAGGCTTGGTTCTGATCAGTCACCTCCAGCACTGAAAATGGACTCTGGTGGAAACTTGTAATCACCTAAAACTAGCTCAACAGGGTAGGGGTGGGCAAGAGGTAAGGGTCACGACTCCTGAACCGTCTGGTGCCAACAGTTGAGTGGGCCTCCAGCTTCTGCAGGAGGCCTATTCTCATCTATTTAGGCTTATTCTGACCTCACAGTACAGACTTCAGATCCAGGGCCCTCAAGGCCAGTGAACGCATCAGTTCTTCCTCGCCCATCTACCCACCTGGCTGTCCGCTACTGTCCTACTCCTGCTCAGACCCTCAGCACTTGAAGGTGTCCCACACCCCTGCTGCCAGCCCTTCAGTTCTCCCTCTACCCCCAGATTTTTCCCAGGGCTTCTGGGCCTGAGCTTCATTCCTCGGGCTGCCCCTCAGGCTCAGCCCCTCCATCTATGAAAGTTATGCCCTTATTTTGACAGTTTCCCAACACCTACAGGACAAGGGCCAGTCCCCTTCTTGGCAACATGGTACACAACTGCCCAGGCCCTGCTTACCTCTCCAGCCCTGTTTTATATATTCCCCCTCCTCTCTTGAACACTCTAGCAATCTACTTGTCTCCCAGATAGGCCTCTCGGTTTCACACTTCCACATTTTGTTCATGCTGTTCCCTCTGCCTCAAAGGCTTTTCCCTCACTTTTACTACTGACTACTCCTGTTCATTCTTTGAGACTCAGATGAGATGACCAGCTCCCCCCATAGTCCATCCCTCGTCCTTCCACACCTACCAGTTCTATGTGCCCCTTCTTCCTGCTCCTGAATTTCCTTCTCACTCTGCACTTTACCTATTACATGTTAATTATTTATTTTTCCATCTCTATCACTGAACTATGAGCTCTTTGAAGTCAGAGACCACCTCTTATTGACCTCTGTCCCCTAGGCCTTGCATAATCGCTCACACACAGTAGGTGTCAAATAAGTGCTTGTTGAGCTAGGCTGGCCTGACTCCCAGACCCCCTGCGCCCTGTGTCCCATGTGCCAGCCCCCAGCAGGGTGACACACTTCTCCCTCTCCACAGCAGGGACTCTGACTGCTGCCTTTCCTGAACTGAGTCACATGCCGGCCGCTCTAAATGAAGTGCACAGGTAGTGAGGCCTGGATGGCTTTTTAAAGTTTCTCAAGGAAAAGGAAATTGTGAAATGCCCCACTGGGGCTGCAAAGCAATCTCTCCTAGTCCAGTCTTGCGCCCAAAGCCAGCTGCTTGGGCCCGGAGATAACGGGGCCCCATGCTGAGCTGCCACCAGCAGACTCAGAAAAGTAACAAATTGACAACATTCAGGAAGAAGATTCCTCATTTCCAATAGTATCATCTATACCCTGTGGCATAAAGCACCTCCTGCCTTATTAGCGTCTTTTACATTTTTTAGTGCTGAAGCCAAGGTGAAAGGGAGGAGGGGGAGAGGGTATGTCTGTACCAGAGTCCTTTAGGAACCAGGAAAATGCCGTGGCAGAGATGAATTGTAGACCCAGAAATAGCATTTGGGGGATGAAATGTATAATGTTCACTCTTTTTCAAAAAAAAATGTTTAATACAGCCCAAATGACATCATATCAGGTCAGACAGAGCAGAAGGAAGGAAGAAAAATATTGAGCATTAAAAGAAATTAATCCAGACAGGCGCTTTTTAAAATGGATTCCACACTGCACACACTGAAGACCAGGGAGGAAAATCTTCATCAAAAAAGGTGTCTCCCCTCACTTGCCACGGTTAAATACCAGCTGGACTTACTTAGGTTTTAAACTATCCACTGCACTTCAAAGACCAACACCAAAACTTGAAGGAAAATAATATTTAGCTACTCTAGTCGGGCTCTCTCCAAGGTATGCCTGTGAAGTAGGGGAGTTCCTTATCATATTCACTAAGCCCAGTAAATTTCACTTACACAGAACCCCTGCCAGCCCGCGCCCTGGCTTCCCCACTGCCCAGGACCCACATCCCCATGCTCCCCAACCTTGAAAACATAAGCTGTCCTGTGTATTGCTGAATTATAGAGTTCTAGAAATTAACATGTCGCTACTAGTATTCTCGTGGTGGCAGGTCACTGAAGCCCACTCAATCTAGTTTCAACAAAGAAAGGGGGAGAATTTTGTTTAAGGCCACCAAGCTGTCTTACAGAAAGCAAGAGGAAGAATGCAGCCTTTCTCAGGAAAGAACTACAACTCGGAATCATTATGATTTCAAGTCCCTCTCTCATTTCTGATTCTCTCTGCACATGTGCTTCACTGCCCTGGCTCTGCAGCCTGGCATTTCCTGATCCTCAGCTCACGGGACGGATTGCATAACCCCACAGCCCCTGAGAAACCCATGGCTCCTGCCATTCCACAAAGAAACAAAATAACTGGCTGTCTGTCCAATTCAA
This sequence comes from Delphinus delphis, assembly GCF_949987515.2. NCBI lineage: Eukaryota > Metazoa > Chordata > Mammalia > Artiodactyla > Delphinidae > Delphinus > Delphinus delphis. Next base: position 114,237,755 of record NC_082686.1, on the reverse strand, counting down.
GTCCAAATTCCTGGAGAAGGGAATCTGATTGGATAAAGTATCGTCTCTGACCCAATCAGCCCTGACAAAGTGGATACATCCTATAGTGCATATGGCTGCCTTGGGCTCACCCAGAGCATCTGGGAGCAGTTCCCAAGGTAGATGTGTTTGTGCTCTCTCCAGGGTCCAGAACCAGCACTGGAGAGTGGGCCACTGTGTCTCCCCTGACCCTAGCACAGTCTGAGTCCTGTCCAATATCTCTCAGGAAATCTGGACCAAGTGAGGAAAGAGAAAGCTTTTGGAGAAAGGGATTAGAGAGAGAGATACTAATTATAGGCATCAAGAGAAGCCAAGGGATGAACAAGCAGTACAAGTGTTTTGCCATGGTTTTCAAATAATCATTTATCAAGAAAGAAACCAGGGAGATGCAACATTGTCATGAAAACACAATTCATACACAGAAATGAAGAATACTAGAAGGGCAGAGACGATATAATTGAAGAGTTATCTCATCCACTGTGTTATACCAAAGTGCTCATAATTTGTTTTCCTTTTTCTATCTTGATGAAAAATTCTTTTTATAGTGCTATAGAACTAATAAATCTTGATACGTATAGCACTGTTTTAATGATTCTTTCACACGTTATAATTTAATTTTTACTTAGTATGACCAGGTGAAACCGCCATTTTCATAGGTCAAAAATGACAAATATCATCAATTTCAAAATAATATATATGCATCCTTTTAAATAGAACTACAGACTTAAATGAAAACATCAGTCCTTGGGATGACTCCCACTATGTCCCTGATTCCTTCTGCCCAGAGGCAACCATTTTTAGCTTTTTAGACTATTTTTTCTGATAGCTTATTTGTAAATAATATATTCTTATCTCTTTCTTATCTTTATATTTTATACTTTATATGTCAACTTCCTCCTGTGGAAGATATGCACCATCTCAATGCCATCAAACCTATCGGGTAACTTACAAGCTCCAGGGGATTTCTTGAGAACATTCCTCCTGAGGACTTCCATCCTTGTCCTCAAATCTCAGCTGGTGCTCTCTGGACCTACAGACTAGCTACAATACTGGAACTTCTCCCATCATCCTGGGGATTCCCTTTGCCTTTGCCACTCTCTGTGTTGCTTTTCCCCACATTAATTTGATGTTCTCCTCTTTCTTGGTTTGCAGTCTCATTCTGTGGAGCACACACCCAGTAGCTTTCTGAACATCTGAACAAAGGAGATGCATTTGTAAGAACTTACATGTCTGCAAATATCATTCTGCCTTCAATCTTGATTGATGGTTTGGCAGAATATGGAATTCTAGATTGAAATGTATATCTTTCCTAGAATTTTGAAAGCATGACTCATTATCTTCCAAGTTTCCATGATAAATCCTATGTCATTCTGATTCCTAATATGTATGCATAGCCTGCTTATTCTCCTTAGAAGATTTTAGACCTGTGTCTACGTCCCAGGTATTCTGAAATTACATGAAGATGTACTTTGTAGTCAAACTCTGTTCATTCATTTTGATGGGCCTTTAAATCCAGAAGTTCTTGTCCTGGAAATCATCCTGTATTATTCCTATAAATTTCTCCCGCATCATTTCTTGGATAGTTTCCTCTCCTCCACTTTCTCTCTTCTCTCTTTGGGGCTCCTTTTCATCAAATATTGACAGCTTGACCTAATCCTCCAGCTTTATCTTTTCTTTCTTATTTTCCAGCTCTTTTATTTTGTTATTCTATTTCTGAGGGATTATCTTTCACACTATCTTACTCAATGTTATCTTCCAACTTATTTATTAAATATATCACTTTTATCCCATTTTAAATTCCCATGAGCTCTTCCATATTACATCATCTCATTTCTCTAAGGACACCTCATATAATATTACCTCTTATCTCTCTGAGGATATTCAATTATAGGGAGCTTTTTTAAAGATTTTCTTCCTTTCTTATTTGTGGTTCTTCAGAGTTACTTTTTCCTGTTTGCTTGTTTTGGTCACTATCTTTTCTACACGAGACTTGTCACAAATGTCTGATGATCTTTGGTTGCCCGTCTAAAAGTGAAGTCCTGGGACTTCCCTGGCAGTCCGGTGGTTGGGACGTCACCTTCCAGTGCAGGGGTGGTGCCAGCTCGATCCCTGGTCAGGGAGCTGGGATCCCACATGCCTCGCGGCCAAAAAACCAAAACAGAAAACAGAAGCAATATTGTAACAAATTCAATAAAAACTTTTAAAATGGTCCACATCAAAAAAAAAATCTTTAAAAAAAAGAAAAGTGAAAGTGAAGTCCTAAAAAAGCTGACCAGAAACTCTTTGTGCTTGGGTGCAACAGGAGATCAGGTGGTGACCCAGCCATTTGTGTGGGGATTTCCAAATATTAATGTCTGGAGATTTGTTCTCTCTTGTGCTCTTTGTTCTTGTGGGTTTATTCCTTTTTTATTCCTTCTGTCTTTTCAGTGAGATTTGAGCAGGGAAAAGAAGTGATTGTATGGATTCAACCCACCACCTTGAGTTGAGAGTGCTCTATTACATTTCTGACAATTAACGTTTCTTTCTGGGGAACTGGGAGTTCACATGTCTCCTGTGTGTCCCCAACACTGTGTTTCTGTCTGCTGGTGAATCAGCCCTCAGAAGTCAAGAATGTGCCCTTATCTTTTGCTCCTTTGTTTCTGCGGTCCTCTCACAGGATAGAACCCACTCGGAGGTTCTCATTGGTTTCTCTGATCCCTTGAATGCAGAGAACAGTCAGCATACTTGGGGATTTACTTACCCCCTCTTCCTTTTTCCTGCTTTAGCTGAAGCAACAGGGACCTGTTTGCTAGGATCTGCCTATTGCTTGTGCACTTAACGTGGTTCTTACCACCCCACCTAACACAGCCCATCTTCCAGTGATGACTCTTATCTCTGTTGCACCTTAAGACCAACAATTCCTTCTTTGTAAGGTCTTTCTTTGCACCCACTCAGAAACTGGCAAAGAACATGGGCTTCCTCTGGGAAGTAATATGATTGGCACAGTGCGGGGGAGCATCTGCTTTAAGACAGCTCTGGGTTTTGTACCAGCTTGGTCAAATACTGAACCTCTTTGAGACAATTTCCTCATTGTGAAATGGAGATAACATTAGTATAGTGAAATAACGTTTCAAAGAATTAGTTATAATACTGTATAGCCACTGTCCCACTCACACTCTGCAATTAAAGGGAAGGAAGGACATCCACTGAGGTAGCAACAGTTACTTTTGGGAACAAATGTGCTGCATTCTTTATCTTTTATGGTCAAAGGACACTTTTTGGGTATGAAACATGAAGGTTTTTAAATGGAGATGCGAATAGAGAAAGCAGATTTGTCCTGTACTCCACAGCAAATGGAAGAGCTCCAAGATGGAGGAGAAGGAAGAGAGTTCTGAGAGAAAGAAGAAGGAGACAACTTGTAGGAACCTAGCTCCCTGCCTCTCATGCCCAGGGCAGGCTCAGACTGGGCAGAGAGCATCTGAGAGTGGAGAGGGCTGTACCCTGCCCACCAGAGAGCTCTGAGAGTCAGCCAGCAAGCAGCCTTGCAGAGCTGACGTTGGGAGGTGATGGGCCGGCTGCAGAAGCCCCAGGAGTGTCCATGGGCATGAATGGAAAGCAGAAGTTCACTGAGAATGAACACTGTGAGCCGGCCTGGAAGTAAGCACAGCACAAGGCAAGTGGACCCCGTCGCTGAGCCTGGGGAGGACAGCCCAGACAGATCAGAGGAATCTCTCTGCAGCTGAGCTCAGGGTGACAGCAGCAACGCAAGGGCAGAAGTGGGGACAAATCAACAGAGGAAGATACCCCTGCTCCTGGCCTAAGCACAAACTGAGGTGGAAAAAGAGACAAAGAGGGGCACCTGCAGCAGATACCTCATCAGTGAGGCAACCACAGGCCATCAGCCCACCAACCCAATGCCACTGGGTCCTGAAGCCTCCCTTGAACAAGATATATGAGTATGGGAGAGCCACAGACCTTGAAACGGTTACATTTTAAACAGAAGGGACAAAGAAATTAGTACCTTGTGTCGAAAGGGCTTGAAACATTGCTAGGTTACATATCTTCTAGCAGTAGGAATAGGAATTTGCCTCTGAGTTCAATATTAGCGAGATTTTTAAAGTTTCATTTCTTCTCATCTGAGTCTTTGAGGCTATTGTGACTATAAAAGCCATGGTCATTATACTTACTTCATAGAATTTTTATTGTGATTAAATAAAGCTCTATCCATAAAGTCTCTAACACCGGGTAAGAACTCAAAAATGCTAACAACATCCATCTGCCTGTGGGTCTAGAAAAGTAACACAGGGAGCAAACACTCATTGCCTTGGAGCAGTACTTAACCCTGCTCGCTGTATCCCCCAGGCAGGGAATGTCTCCCCGACACTGGTTCCCCATCCCTGTATCTCTTTTCTGCAGAGCAGGTTAAGCTGGGCTTCTGGCTCTGAGCCCGATGGACTAATGCTTTCCCTTTGCCAATCACACTCTGAGTTCTCACTTTGCCCAAAATACCACCATTTAGGATCACTGAATCATCCTCTCCTTTTCCCCATGTCAACGTGAAGCTAGAGGTACACTCACAGTCACCCTGCTAAGAATGTTAGACAAATAATGCAGTTTGCCCAGACACTGCATGTTCAATTCAGCTGGCTTTAAAGACAGATGATGTGGAAAGCCCCAACCAGGAGATAGAGATCTTTAGATCAACTACAGAAGGACAAATTTAAAACATCCGTGGACTGAATGAGACAGTCCCATGGGGAAGATCCTTCCACCATCAGGAGGGTCCAAATTTCATACCCAGGTAACAGGTTGCTTTTCTCATTTTATAGACCTCCTGCTGGATCTGCAATTTGATGTATCAATTTCTTTCTTCTAGTAAAAGTTGAGCTATGAGGCAGCAGAAGATGAGATGTTCGGGAGAAAGTTAGAGGAATTTTATAGCCTATGTTGTCCATACCATCCAATGGCAGTCGGCCTCTATAGATACTTATTAAAATTAATATTGTTTGAACAAGTCCAGAAAGAAGAAAGCACTTCTGCAAGCCTCTGCATGACATAACTCTCCCTCACAGAGCCTGGGACCACAGCAACTACATGACACGGTAGGTCATAACGCCGTTGTGATGGAAAAAAGAACATTGTGCAGGGAATGAATAAACTCTGCCCAAACGGCATTTTGGAATCACACTCCCAGCTTAGGAATAGCACTGTTGATTCACTCCACCTCTGTCATTTACCAGGAGCATCCACACACCTAATACTACCCTCTGGTTATGGTGACACTGATTAGGTAAAACCTCAAGACAAAGCAGGCCTTGCCCAAGCAAGTCACAGCTACGAGCCTGCGGTCAACATCTGCTCTTACACATCTGCTCTTACACATTAAAGGCTATGGCCCTGTCTCCAGAACGACAAAGAAGTCATGTCAAAATTGAGCATTGCCTACAATCAGAGTGGCCTCTTGTGCAACGATAATGGGAATGTACACGTATATGGTACTTTATAGTTTACAGAGGAGTTTTTACCAACTTTATTCCAATTAACCCTCAGAACATGATAAGAATAGGTATCATTATCCTTATTTTATAGGGGAGGAAACTGAGGTTCATAGAAAATAAGTGACTTGCCCAAGGCCACAAATCGAGTAAGCAGTAGAGCCAGGGTTTGCATCCAGGTCCCTGACGTTGTGTTGCTTTCATTCCTGCAACTCGTGCATATGGTAGCAGGGCACAGGGATGGGATTCCCCACCATTCACTCTTGCCCATCATTTTTCTGCACTTTTGGGGCAGCAGTTAGGGTACTTTGGGTTTATTACATTGAAAAGGAAAGGCATAAAAAGCAAAGAACAAAGAAGTGAGTTTTCAGCTTTTGAGTTTAAAATAGAATTTTGGAACTTCTGACAGCAAACTGCTTGAGATCTCAAAATCCTGGCTTCTGAGTACACAAAGGCAATATTCTGTAAAAGTAGAATTCCAAAGACACACCTGAGTTGGGTCAGCTCCCCCACCCAAGTCTCCACAGGGCAGAAAGAGACAGAGAGGTAGAAGGGGAGTCAGAGATTAATTCAGGAGTAGGGGGTCCTGCACCCCCCAGGTGGGTGTTCTAGACCCAGGAGCTGGACCCTGCAGGGGGCAGACTCTGAGCTGGGCCCCATGATCCATCTATCTCTACCTCTTGGTACTCGTGCCCTTGCAAATCCCCTCCCCTTGAGTGTGGGCAGAACCTGTGACTTGCTTCCGACCAACAGATATGGCAAAGGTGACAGGATGTCCGCAATCATGGGTACATGATTATACTACATACAGTTTTAGTGCCTGCCTTGCAAGGAGACACCCTCCCTTGCTGACTGTGAGAAGCCAGCTGCCGTACTGGGAGCATCCCCGTGGCAAGGACCACATGCCAAGGAGCTGAGAGCATCCTCCAACCAACAGCAGCGAGAAACTGAGGTCTTCAGCCCATGGCTGAGGAATGAATGCTGCCGACCGCCATGCAAGCCTGGAACACATCTTTCTCCAACTGGGCTTCAGGGAAGAACTCAGCCCTGGCAGCACCTTGACTGTGGCCTTGCAAGGAACCCAGCTAGGCCATGGCCAGACTCCCAACCCACAGAAACCATGAGATAATACACGTGTCTTATTTTAAGTCTCTACACGTGTGGTAATACTATTTTGCAGCAAGAGAAAACTAGTACAGATAAGTTCAGGGATCTGTGGGAGAAGGGATGCGTGTCACTCCCAGGCAAGGCCCAGCAGGGTAAGTGAGGTCCTTGAGAGTTTCACAGCCCCAGTACGGTAAAGACACAACATGGTAACAGGGAACTCTACCCAATATTCTGTAATAACCTAAATGGGAAAAGAATTTGAAGAAGAATAGATATATGTATATGTATAACTGAATCACTGTACTGACACCTGAAACTAATACAACATTGTAAATCAACTATACTCCAATATAAAATTAAAATTAAAAAAAAAAAGAAGACACAATGGGGTAAAATGCTGGCAAGGCACATCTGAGCAAATAGGACCTGGCAGAGCCTCTCCTGAGTCTTCCTTATACTGTAGAAGCTCAGGAGTTTCATCCAAGGGGCTCAAGGATATGGCTGAGGAGGGACAGCAGACAAGGAGGGGCCTTGTGGGCAAGACCAGGAAGACACAGACCAATGACACAGACACCTCAGGAGGTGTCAGTGGCTCAGGATGCCAAAAACCAAACCAGAGGGGTAAGTGACACATCCCAGATGCCAGCATGGCCTCTTGCCATGACCAGAGACCAGGAGCTGTCCATGATGCTGAGGTGTCTCCAGCTCCCTGGACTGGGTATCACTCCAGGCAGAGGGTGGGAGCTGGGGCAGGAATCCTGGACAATTGTGTTCAAAGTAGAAATGACCGAGTTTACCTGTAAATGATTAAGGATCCATGTTCTGCCATCAGTGTAGGAGGGCAGCAAGTAAACAACCTGATTCTACAGGCTGATGAGTGCTGGGGTAGCAGGAAAGGCAGAGATCTTGGGGCTGTGGGAAAAGTATCACTCAGTAAAGGGTTCCTGGAGGAGGTGAGAGCTGAGCTGAGTTTTAGAGGATGAACGAAAATGAGATTCTATGAATATAAGATTCCAAAATTTCATGGTTCCATGCATTTAAGTTTCCAAGGTTCTAAGATGCTTTTTTTCCCAAGTCTACAGATCAAAGTCTCCCTGCTGGCACTGTTATCTGTTGGGGCCCTGCTTGGGAATGGGGAGGACACAAACTATCTGAAATGTATCTGAATCAGACTCCTATTTCTCATCATTTCCCACATCTCTGTCATCTCTGCCTGTAGGGATTTACTCCTTTTTTAATTTACTCTTTTATTTTTAAGAAAAGTTTCACATGCACACAGTTTCAAGAATCAAATCATTGTGCAAGACTTGTATGAAAAAATAGCAATTGCACACACTGCCCCATTCCACTCCCACTTCTCGTCACACATTCAACTTTTAGAAGATTGTTCTAGTTGTTTTCCTCCCTCTCTCTAAGTAACTTGCTGATCCTGCTACTTCTTGATTTTTCAGTTGCACTATCCACTGGCTTCCCAGTATGGAAGATGAGACTTTTTTGCCACTGTCTCTAACCCTACCACACACATCTTCTTCTTGTCCCCATTCTCCCAATGGAGTTGATTTATAATTCTAGTTAAATTCAATACATTCAGCGTTTATATTATTATGATCATGTAAATGCTATTCACAACTAAGTCATGAGGCTTATGAACTCTTAATCATTTCTAATAGATTTTGTTTTCCCTGGATTTTATGATTGTTTTGGTATTCCATTTGCTAAGTTTTCTATATTCTTATCATTAATCTAGGTGTGAACTCTTCCTCATATATGTAAATGTCTTCTCAATATGTTCAGACTTATTAAGCATTTTATCACTTGTATCTTTGGGGGGTTTTTTGGGTTTTTTTGTTTTTTTGGCGGTACGCAGGCCTCTCACTGTTGTGGCCTCTCCCGTTGCGGAGCACAGGCTCCGGACGTGCAGGCTCAGCGGCCATGGCTCACGGGCCCAGCCACTCCGTGACATGTGGGATCTTCCCGGACCAGGGCACAAACCCGTGTCCCCTGCATCGGCAGGCGGACTCCCAACCACTGCGCTACCAGGGAAGCCCTTCACTTGTATCTTTTGGAATACTCTCTCCCAGGCTTTGGATCCACTCCAGCAATCTGAATGGCTTACATGTCTGCCATCTTGGGATTTCCCTTGACCATTATCCTGGAGATTCCTTTGTTTCTCTGCTAAGTTGGAGTATGTGGTTCTCATGTCCCTGTTTCACCATTTTTCATGTACAAACACACACACACACACACACACACACACACACATGCTTCCTGGCTTCAGTGTGTTTTTGTTTCCAACAGCTAGTGCTTGCAGCTCTTCTTAGGAGGACAGTCCTTGGGCAACTGAAGGCTATTTGCCCGAAGCTGAAGATCCAAGGGCCTTGGAATTTTCATCCCCCACCTGCCACCCCCCAGAGCAACTCTTAACTAATGGACTACTGTGGGAGCATGCAAGCCAGTTCCTTTGTCTCAGGTTGGGACAACTCTAAAGTAACTTACCCTCCAGCATTTTCCTGGAGGATCAGACTGAACTCTGCCTGGAATCACCCCTTGTTTGGCTTTCTCTATTTCCTTGTCCTGCTTCCTCTACTTCCTTAGAGGTCTCCTTAATAAATCACTTGCACAAGAATCCATGTCTCAGAGTCTTCAAGGGAGCCCAACGTAAGACACATGTCTTCCTTTTGCTTGGTTTAATCCCTTGGTTTGTTGGAGCATATCCTTCAGTAGCTTCATGAGAAAGAATGTATGGAATAATTTTTATAACTTTAAAAAGGTGACTGGAAGTCCCAAGTGTGTGGGAGAGTTCATGAACCATCATCTTCACAAATGAGTGATCTGGCTGAGGACCCTGGTGTCAGTGTCTTTAAGTCTTTCCTCTTAGCCTGCCAAGCTTACGTTCTGAGGTTTGTGTGTCCCTAACACACACTGTTTTGTAGATACCTTATTTGAGACAGCCCTAATTGAATGCAGAGATTAGTGACCTGTGATGCTCTCTCCCTCATATGTCTCTGTAAGAATGCGTTATCCAATCAATGGCAAATCCCGAAGAGGTGACAATGGACGTAGAGGTTCATCTCATCTTTTAAGTCATACCACATGGCAGCATGAGACTAGAGAAAGGGAAGATAGAACCTCCAAGGCAGCTGTGATGAGGAATCAAGCCTGATTTGAGCTCTCGTTCACGCAAGTTCCCCTCCAGAGGCAGAGTGGTGTAGTGGAGAAAATATGGGCTTTGGCCCCACAGACCAAAGATGATTCCTATTTCTAATGCTTCCCAGGTATATTAGGAAGCTAGGAGAAATTACTTAGCTTCTACAAGCATTAACTTTTCCTTTGGAAATCCAGATCAGGAGTCAATCCAATTGTCCCCCAGAACCCTAGATTTCCTCCACCATTAACCTAACCCACACTATGACTGTCTGCTTGCTTGCCTCTCATCTCCTCCCAACCATCAGCTCCTGGATAAGAGGGGTTGGGTCGTTTATCACTGAGCTACATAGGCAACCTGGGGACCTGGAATTCAGTGAATGTTGGATCAATATTCATTCTCTTTCTCCTCATTTCCCCTATGAACTAGGGACCAGAATCCTTTTGGCAGAATGGCTATTTTCAGTTTGCTTATAGATACAGAAGGTCCACAGAGCACAGGGAGAGAAACAAGAAGAAAGAGGGAGAGTTGGTGGTGGATTGAGAGGAAGAAGCAACCAACTGAAAGAAACTTGAGAAGAGAGGGAAAAAAATTATAGAACATATCCAAAACAGGATTATTTTGTAATGAAGGAGGATTGGGGGAAAGGAAGGCCAGAGGATACAGGTAAATTTGGATTCTGGAGAAGAAAAATAGAACTTAATAGAACCATGTGATTAAAAGGCTATAATATCTTAGCCTGGGTGAGAATGAAGCTCCCTTTTATGCTGACTGTTGTATTGGTTTTGACCAAAACCCTTCCCTTCAAGTAACTGCTGCTACCACCCCACCTTCATCCGTGCATTTTCCTCAGTTGCCATCACTTTCTTCCATGAATCTTCCTTCCAACCCCTGCCACACCTGACTGAGCTAGTGGTCGGCATCCAATACTGTCTGGACCAATCAGAGACATTCTTCAGAACTTTCTTCATTTGTGTAGACTTAAAGGAAAAAACACAGGTGCTCTCAGAAGCTGTTTCTCACCATGTGGAGAAAGTCCATCTGCAGAGAGCAGCAGACAAGGAGCACTGACCATGCTCAAGACCATGGATCAGATTGCTGCTGAAGCCCCGCTGTCACCCCTCCCTTTTCACAGCATGATAGTTCATTCTTCATTGATGTCCATTAACCAGTAATTTCCTTCTTTTGCCCAAGTCTGCTCAAGATAAGTTCCTGTTACTTGCAGCCAAAATGGTCCTAGCTAATATGATATATGTGAAGAAAGTCTGTGATAAAAGAATATACTGTTCACATGCTTAGAAACATTTATATATGTGCACATTATCTTTAATCTTGCCAAATCATTAAAGCAGGCCTAGGAAGAGGATCTTACCTGCATTTGTTACCAGTGGCTCTTGAGACATTTAACATAGCAAAATCCTTTCTCTACAAGTCCATGGCTCCAATTTTAGACCACCCTTCCTTCCCATGAATTCCCTCTTTGGTCTCCTGTACTATTAATGCAAACTTTAGAGAGATATTGTTTCTTGCCTCTTCTTTGACATCATGTCCAAAATATCATCATCACTTCTACACTCTATAAATTTTGAAAGACTCTTCCTTCTCATAAACTGGTAACTTCCAAATATTGGAAATTGAAAAAAGATAAATTTCCAATTGCAGTCAAGATAGAGTAAGCACCCTCCAACTTCTCTCTCCCATTGAACACAATTTAAAATCCTGGACAGAATGCATGGAGCAATCCTCTGAGGACTCTGAAAAGTAAATGTTGACAAATAGATTGGGAAAGGAAACCAGAATTCAAAGAACCACCGAAAGAAATGGTGAGTTTCCAGGTTTTATTCTTCAGTATCTCTGAGCCTAGATTTGAAGGCAGTCTGAAGCCTGGAATTGTGCACCAAATGAGGACAGAAAGAACTCCAAGAAAAACCATCTCTCTCTGATCTGAGGCATTGGAAAGAAAGTCCCTACAGGTCTGAGAGACTGAAAGAATTCCTCTGGGTGGCTTGGTTGGTTGTTTTTCCCATTCTCTCACTGCCCCCAGGCAAGTTCTTGGCAATTCCTGCAGTACCTGGGTAGACTCCTAAAACTCCAAGAGAGGGGAACCCTTCTCTGACCAGAGAAACTGAGGTTTCCATAACGTGGAGATAATCCACGTTGCTACATTTTCTCTACATTCTCAGTCAACCCATCATGGCTCTGGATGCAGACACAGTTGAAGGAAGTGGATGGCAGAGTGGAGAAACTAAAGACCCAGCTTCCTAGCCAGAGGACCAGGAGGGGAGGACCTTGGAAGCCAGGAAGTGTCAGAGGAAATGAAACCTAATCCCCAGCTAAAGGGACAAGTCCTGCTAGGTCTAACCTTAGCAGATCATTGTGGTTTCATTCCTCTTGACAGCAACTGGTTTAAGCATGACATGGAATGCAATTCTGGCCAACAAGAAATGAAAGAAGTGCTGGAGATGAGAGGGGTGGGGGTAGGGGGCAGATTTTGGTAAAGGTTTCAGAAAGAAAAAAACAGTGCTGATATTAGGTGTTATATTTGTGGACTAGGGCCACTGCAACTGTGCTGGAACCACAAGCAGAGGTGGCAGAGGACAAAGCTGACATTCTGCAACTGGCAAAATGGAAAGATCCTGGAGCTGGGCAATTAACCAGTCTGGAGCTGCCCTACCCCTGGGCTTCTTGTTATAAGGGATATTTTTTTTTCATGTTTTTTGAGTGAACTGAGGCAGGATTTTCTAGAATTTGCAGTCAAGTTACCTAAGAGTCATACCTGATAAGGTACATACAATGCAAAAAGATTGCTAGACCATGGGCGAAGGGTCAGATCCTCACCCACCCAATGCTGCTCTCACTCTATGCTTTAGGTCCTTTCTTTGAACCCTGGAGCAGAGCATTACTTAAATCTTCCTCAAGGTTCAGAGAATGTATTAACTTCAGGGAAAAGTAAGAAGACTGTATCTGGAACAGGGAGGGAAGAGGGACTCCCCTTCCTCCAGGCCGTCCACAGAGACTTGCAGCATCCTCGTAATGGCTTCCTGGGCAGGCAGCAGGCCCCAGGTGATCACCCAACCACAGCAATAGTCATAGTACAGAAATAGAGGTCAGCTCTCCAAAGGAAGCTAGAAACACCCTACATGTGAGAAAAGAACTGACTGCATGGATTACCCATATAATGAAGTTTTAACTACCATCTCATTGTTTTGTCAAATAGTAGATATTTGACAAATATTTAAATAAATAATTTTATAGGAAAAATACCCCAGGAATTGAAAACTTCCAGCTATTTACATCTACCTACATTTTTTCCCAGACTCACCAGAACATAGACACCATTTATGTGAAGCTATAAGAGTGGTTATTCTATTTTGCATTCTGCTTTGCTTGCATTTAGCTTTGTGATGTGTGCACATTTCCACAGCTCACATACTTTTCAGTTTCAGTGGTCACAGGGAATTCTGATACACCATTAACCACTCACTTAACCATTCCCACTCACTGGGCATTTGGGTCACTTTCTATTTTCCCCTATTATGAACATGCTGCCATAAATATCTTTGTAAAAATGGCTTTTTTCCATTTGGATTATTACCTTAGGGTATTTTCCCAAAAGTGGGATTACCAAGTCAAAGGATATAAATGCTTCATAGTTCTTATTATAAATTGCCAACTTGCACTTGAGAAAAATAGGAACAAATTACAGAGTAGCCAACTGTGTGTGGGTTTTCCATGCAGAACCTAACTTAACAGGTTTTCTCGATCTTATTTATTTTTATTACTTTAATGTTGGCATTCCTTAGCTGTTCAAATCTGTATTTCTTTAGTTATTACTCAGGCTGAACATTTTTTCATGTCAGTTTACTATCTGTAAGAAACAAAAACAAGACATTTTTGTTAGAGAAAATCTATTCCTTATGATGATGTGGCAACATTATAAATTGTAAGGGTGATATTAATTAAAGATGTTACCTGTCATTCTTTATTTGTAAACAATATCTTCATATCTTTTGATAAATCCTCGAGTAGACTGCAGGTCTTAGCCATAAATTTGCATAATTCTGTATCTATTTTGGCCCTTAAGATTTATTCATGATAATTAAAATAATTTTCTAATTTTTTCATTTCATTTAGTATTTTTTCCCTACGAAAAAGTTGAAATTATTTTATAATTGATTCGATTCACCTTGTTTCTGATGATATCTTCTATTGCTTTAAATATCACAAATATTTTTCTCTTCCATTGTAGAAATAAATATTCTATTTCATCCTCTTTTGATTTTTTTATGGTTTGTTTCATGGTCATTTGCAAGGTGCACACCTGAGGTAAATTTCATTACTGCCTGGACTTCTGACATACGTGGCTAAATTCTTCCCTTATAACACTAACAGAGGATAAGAACACACAGTCTTTTAGTTCTGTGTGTGGTGGGTTGGTACAGGCCAACTCAGAGTTCAGGATGCTACTCTACCATACGCCTCACCCTCCTGCAGGATTCCTTACTAACCAGATAGAGCAAGTAGAAGGGTGTTCATAAGCATCACGAGCGGAAGAAAATGCACACACACACACAACAATTTTTTTTTTTTTTGCGGTACGCGGGCCTCTCACTGTTGTGGCCCCTCCCATTGCGGAGCACAGGCTCCGAACCCGCAGGCTCAGCGGCCATGGTTCACGGGCCCAACCACTCCGCGGCATGTGGGATCTTCCTGGACCGGGGCACGAACTCGTGTCCCCTGCATCGGCAGGCGGACTCTCAACCACTGAGCCACCAGGGAAGCCCGCACAAACACAAATTTTAATGCATGTCTCTGTATTATTTCTTACACCTTCATGTGCATCTATAATAAAATAAAATGTCTAATTATAAAAAAACTTTTAAAATGTATGGAAATTTAATAAGATATTTTCTTTGAAGTATTCACACCCTGACTCTCAGCAGAAGTCCAAAAGCTTAGCACATGGTATCCTTCATCGTCAACTCTGGTACTCAGGGCAGGGGCCGCCGAGAGGTGGAGTCTTCATCCTCAATCTCCCATTTTGAGGAATCAGCTTTCAAACACTGCCATATTAAGGCCAAAGGCAGGTTTAGAAGTCCTGGTTTTTAACCAGATTGCCAAATATTTATTAAGGGCCATAAGCAATCTTGCTTGAAAGTGGGGCACCAGCTGTCAAGTAAACAACTTGTAGCGGAGAAAATATTTTAAAGCTGCCAACAGCCTCTTCCCATTGCTACAGGTGAGGTTTAATTTTTGAAGCTGGAAAACTGTCATTTTGGTACCTGATTGAATTTTGCATTCTAGAATCTAAGCGGGAATTGGTCCTCAGGCTGGCCTTCCTTTTCCTTTGGAAGGGCCTCTAAGGGGACCCTTTTAGTCATGCAGACAGAGGTAAACCAATTTCTTACCCCTTTTTCTTCAGACAGCCCGCAACCAGTCAGGGCTTTGGATGTTAAGTATTCTATTCACTAATGAAAATTTGGTTTGTATTTTAGCAGGACTGCACCTTTGCAAATAAATTATTTTAAAATGTGAATTTAAACTGTTCAGTCCCTGAAAAATATTTCTTGTTTATGAGAGATATTTCTATTTTCTCTACGTCCAGTGTTTATTCCCAGGAGATTGCCAGACCAGCTCATGCCAGGAGCAACATCAGGCCTGGTGATCTCCTTTTATACAAGGGACTTGAGCATTCAGCAGATTTTGGTACCTGTGAGGGGGTCCTGGACACAGAACAATGTACCACAGTTTGGGTAGTTTAAACAACAGAAACCTATCTTAGAGTTCTGGAGGCTGGAAGTCTGAAATCAAGGTGTTGGTAAGGCTGGTTCCTTCTGCGGCTTCTCTCCTTGCTTGTAGATGGTCATCTTCTCCCTGTGTGCTCCCTGTTTGTGTATCTGTATGTCCAAATTTTCCCTTTTCATCAAGACACCAGTCATACTGGATTAGTGCCCACCCTACTGATCTCAATTAACTTGATTATCTCCATAAAGACCCTATCTCCTAATAAGGGCACATTCTGAGGTATTGGGGTAGAATTGAAGACACATCCGACCCCTAACACCTTATAGGGTTGTCATGAGAATTCAAATGAGTTAGGTTTTGTAAAGTGCTTAGATCAGTGTCTCACAGACAGTAAGCCCTATACACAGTTTGCAATGATGATGATGATGATGATGATAAAGAAGAAGAAAAATTATATCAACTTAAGAACTTTTGTACTGTGTAATAGTAAGATGTAAAAGTGGTTGCAAAATGATTTAACACGAAATATAATATGTTTTATAACACACAAAATGGAAGGAAAAGACAAAACCTGTCCAAAAGTGTTTACTCCCTGGTTGCTGTAAGATCAATTTCTAGCAGCATGTGGAGTGTTTGAGCCTAGCTTGTGTGCCACAAAACTGAGTCCACCAGGTGGGCAAAATGAACCCACTGTTAGACAACTCTTAGTTACACTTTCCCACTGCCGCTCACGATAAACAAGCAAAACTCACCTCAGTCTGAAAATCAACAGTAAAGGGACAGAAAAAGAGGCCTTGCCTCAAGGAAACTTCTTTTTCTTTTTTTCATTAACTCACCACCCTGAGATCACAGAACCCAGGAAAAAGGTGAGAAAATCTTTGAGTGCATTGTTGAGTTCCAGGCTCAGGGTAGCTTCCAGGATAAATACTATAAATATACATTTATATTGAGTGGGCCAATCAGGAAGCCCTGCATCTTTGCTTGCCCTAAGAAATGGAAATTACTTCCTCCAGGACCCCTGGCAAGTGCGCAGAGGCTGAGCTCCTTGAATGAACCACACAATAGTGGCGACTGGTGGGAGACCCTGGAACTGAATCCCAGTGTTCTTCACCCACAGCTCTGCTTCCATCACTGACTGGCACCTCCAATTTGCCCCTGCGGGCCTGGAGAGGCAACTGCACCCACAGGCCAGGCCTGGAGGTCACTGTGGCCTCAACCAGGCAGCTATTGCTTCAAAGGGCTCATTGAATATAAATGCAGTTATTGCATTTAATGTAATGCAATTATTAACATAGATTATTTTGAATTGGATGAATATTACATCAGATGTATTCAGCTATGAGTAACAGAAAATCTAACAGATTCAAACAAATACAGGCATTCATTACTTGCTAACAAGAAAATGAGAAGAGGGTGATCCTAGGGTTGGTTTGACAGCATAATGTGGCCATTGAGGAACCAAGAGTGTCTATCTTTCCATGCTCCCATCTTTGGCTTGTTGGCTTTTGCTGCCCTGGTACCACTACCTTCTTGCTTCATCTCTCCCATGCAGGGAGGGAGCAGCCCCCTGCTACTGCTGATTTCTGGGTTGTTTTATCCATCCACTGTTTGTCTTCTCAGCAACTCTACCACCTGTTGAAACAATTTCCTACATTAAAATCCTTCTGTCACAATAACTAAAATGACTTTGTTTTCTCAATTAAAACCTGACTGGCCACACAGCTAACACAGTAACAACTCAAATCCTCAGGGAGCAACACTTCAAGAGTGCATACAGGGCTTCCCTGGTGGTGCGGTGGTTGAGAGTCCGCCTGCCGATGCAGGGGACACGGGTTCGTGCCCTGGTCCGGGAAGATCCCACATGCCACAGAGCAGCTAGGCCCGTGAGCCATGGCCGCTGAGCCTGCGCGTCCGGAGCCTCTGCTCCGCAACGGGAGAGACCACAACAGTGAGAGGCCTGCGTACCGCAAAAAAAAAAAAAAAGAGTGCATACACGCTTAAGGAGAACACGAAGATATTTTTTGGTAGAAATCAACAAAACTCAAAGTAGGCAATAAGAAAACGATACTAAAAATGAAGCATGTGATCACATGATGATGGTAGCACCCTTGACAAGTGAGAAGGTGAAAGAGGCCAGCCCCCTTTCTAGTATGTTCTGTACAGGGCACCTGGACAAGGAGGTGAGTAGGGGCTCAAATTCAGCCTGTGATTCGGTCAGCGCACTATGCACCCTGCGTGGGGCTAGTCTCCCAAGGAAAGGGCACTATTTTATCATTTGCACAAAGGTTTCTCTAATTCTCATTGGCCTTGGCCCTGTCCAGAGTTGCCAAAACTCATGGCAGGCAGAAGAATGAAGAGGAACAGGAAGAAATATCAACAGAGCATAAAATGAAGCCCACCTGAACCCTCAAGAGCTTCGTGTAAGGTTTTTAATGTTCCGAGAACACAAGGGGAAGGGAGTTTTAAGAAGGAGGCTCCCTGTCCAGAGGCAAGGCTGGCGTATAAAATGGAGACAGTCCATCCTCCAGAGGAGCAAAGAGAGGCAGTGCCCACAGCAGCCCTGCTGGAAGATGCCTCGTTAGAAGGAAACCCATACTTGCAGCTATTGGGGCCTGCTCCCAATAGCTGCAGCCTTTTCTTTCCTTTCCTTTTCTTTTCTTTTTTCTTTTCTTTTCTCTTTCATTTGGGAAGGTGGCCCAAATTAGAAATTTAGAACCTAGAAAGTCAACTTTGACCTCGGGTGTGGGCTTAATAGTCCCTCTTACAAAATAGCAGGACTCCCAGACAGACCGTTATTTCTGGAAGTCCTCAAAGGGGAGCCTGCCACGTACTCACAGCTGATCTATGCAGCTGACACCAGACATAACCCTTCCTTCCTCTGGACCCCACATCTTATTTGTCCGTATCCCCCACCCTTAAAGCTGCTTGCAGGAGCCTCAGCTCCACCAGCCCATGGGGGAAATGCCTCCATCTGTGCCACATGTGCTGTGACGGATGCTCCCAAAGCCACCGTCCTCAGGTGACCTCACGGTGCTAGACCCTCTGCAGAAGTGGGGAAGTGGTCTCCCCAGCTCTGTGCTTCACCTCATCACCTGGGTCCCAAAGCAGCTCTGCCAGCACCCAGAGTCTCACCAAGTGGCCCTATCAACTCCTAGAACACCCCACTTCCGGGCCTGGGCAACCTGAGAAACCTGGGTGCTAGCAGGGACCTCTGTGTCCTCCAGGGACTCAGCCCACAAAGCTGAACCTCCAGCAGACACCATACCACCCACCTCACTTCCTCCTCTTCCTTTTTCCCCTCTCTGGCCACGAAAAAATCCTCTGTGAAGCAAACACTCACACATACTGATGTGTCTGAGAGAAACACAGAGTACCACCTGCATCAGCAGCCAATAAAGGACCCTCTGGTACACTTGGCAGAAGGGATGGAGGTCTCTCCTCGCCGGGGGAAGGCATTAGGTAGGGGCTGTGCAGAGTTCAAAGAAATATGGGCGGAGACATTTCCTGCCTCTGTTTGACCGCCAGGCCTGTAGGTGGCGCAGCAGCAATGCCCTGGAACCGTGGAAGCTCCCTGACAGAATGGGGTTTGGGCGGTGGCCCTCCAGCTCCCTCCCCTCTGCTCCCATCTCTGGACTTCTTCTCCCTCTTCCATTCCTTTCTCTTCATGCTCACCTCCCTCCCTCCCTCCAGTTCCTTAGCCTCCCGTCATTGTTCTTCCTCTACCTCCCTCCTCATTCCACTTTCCCTCCGGTACCACTTGTGGACAGAACACTTTTCTATAGGCTGTTGGAGGTAAAAAAAGGATTGGGAGACACTGGCCCACCCTTAGGGGTTAGCAAGATATATATATTTATATATATATATATATATATATATATATATATATATTTTATATATATATATGTATATGTATTTGCTTGCAGAGCCAAG
Source organism: Delphinus delphis (assembly GCF_949987515.2). Lineage (NCBI taxonomy): Eukaryota > Metazoa > Chordata > Mammalia > Artiodactyla > Delphinidae > Delphinus > Delphinus delphis. Next base: position 114,218,336 of record NC_082686.1, on the reverse strand, counting down.
CAAAAGGGTAGGGCTGAGTCAAAGATGGTTTGACCCTCTAACCCTTGTGCATTCACCTGTTAAGTCAGCCTTGGGGGAAGACAAGGCCGGAAAAGATAACCCAATGGGACCCTACTGTATCAGTTCAGGAGACAAAGGAAGGGTTTGAGAACGCTTGCTGATGTCTGCTTAGTGGCACAACTGAATTTTTCTAATGAAAAATGAGAAAGCAAAAATTTTTCTAAGAGAGACTCAACTATTTCTTTTTTAAAAATATAATGTTTTGCTTGAATATGTTTTTACAGTCTTTTTAAAAGCCTCACACACATTGTCAGAAGTTCTGTTAGATATAAGACCCCCAAACAGTAAGGAGAACCATAAATACTGTAAATAGGAGTTTAAAAATTCACTCAACAAACTTGATAAACTCAAGTTTTGTATTCAGATAGGAGGAGCTAGACAGATGAAAATTCCTCCTTTCAAGTTGGGAAAGGTTCATCCTAAGGATTTCTGGGCTTGACATACAGGAATTCTTCCCTTTTGTGCCAGGAAAGACAGACTCAGGCCTACAGAGCATAAAGGCGGGGAACCAGCCTCTTAGGGGAAGCTAACTGCTGGCTGAGAGCGTGAAACTTCCCTAGTTGTCTAAATGCATGTCCCAGACAAGACAAGCAAGAGTCAATATCATCTATTCCAATCTGGGAGGAGGAACCAGGGATGGGTAAACAGCAGCTGATTCTTCCTATGTTTTTACATTTCTTTAAGTCTTACCCCAAACATAGTAGTCTATCTAACAAACATATATTGTATTAATAAGAGTTAACTCTATAGGTTTTGGTTTTTATAGAGCTTTAGAAAAGGAAGCTATATGGTCTTTCAGTCTCCCAGGGCTATGGGAAGCCCAGATATGGACCCTGATGACCCATAGCAGGTACCCGGACTGAAATCACCCTGATTAGGAGGTTGCCTAGAATCACCCAGCTAACCCAAGAGGTAACAACAAATAGCACAACTCCTACCTAATCGAGGCACGGGGTGAGGGTCCAGAAAACAGCTACCTAATCACACCAGTAACTTAGACAAAGCAAAGGGGAAACAGATAAGAGCACACGTTTTCCTGTTGATGTCCCACAGCTGCTTCCACCCACACCTTTGGATTAAGAATGATGGACAGGAAAACTACCTTCTGCCAATTAATTCCAGAGTGTAATTTGTAGCCTGGGCCCATCCTGGAAGATCCTGGGCTGCTAACAAACCATGACACTGCTTTAATTTCTCCTTTGCCCCCGCACTTTATTAAAACCTGGAGTGGGTTCCATCAAATATCCCTTCAAGGGAAAAACAGAGAGAGGGAGAGAAATGGAGCAACATTTGTCTCAATGCAATATGAAAGATTAGAGTTTGCTGGATAAAGAGGGAGAGGGGAGGGGGTAGAAATTCTTGTGAAACACACGCACGAACAGGGACACACACACAGACACAATTTCTCTTTTGCAATGACCTCCTTATGCCCCATCCATCAGCCTGGGGTTGGCTTATTCTAACTAGCAGATTCCTTTATTCAGTATAACAGGCCCATCAGACACAATCTGCATGCCAATTACTGGCACAGACCCCTTGATACCAAAAAATGTAAATTAGCTGTCAAGGAAAAGCTTCAGCTGGCCAGGTCTCTTTCTTGCTCTCCATTTCCAGCTCATATACACACTCACTCTGCTCAGCACCTAGCTCTCACCAGTGAGTCCCCAGTGGAAAAAGTCATCTAAGAAATACAAACATATTTTATTATTATTAGTATTAGTTGCTGACTTTCTCAGTACAATGTGAAATTCACCAGTGGGCGAAAGCTGCTTAGGGCAGAAATGGGTGAGAGAGGTTGATTTCTGATAATTGCATTTCTCTGGGAGCAGATCAAGGCGTCCCATGAAAGGACATTCAAAGAAATGTGAGGATAAGGGCAAAGAAAACAGACAAGGAATGGGATTCTGTAACCAAGATAACAATGAGAACTTTCACACTTAGGAATGGGCCTAGGCAGAGTTGAGGGGACAGAGGTGAGACAGCCCCAGGAACAAGCCTGCAAGACTGCTTTGCATTCTAATCAGCTATCACAAAGCCAGGCTGCAGCCAACCTAGAGGGCTTCTTATGGACACAGAAACACTCCAGTGTGTTTTCAACCCAACCTAAGCATGCTACCCACAAGGTTTCTGTCCTGCCGCTCCCAGAATCTCCAAAAGAGCGCATTTGATTATACAGTTCCTCTTTTCTTTTTCCCAAAATGAGTCACAGAGGTAGGAGTTTATTTTCTACTGCCAAGGGTCCATGTTGAATTTCATTTGATGGGACAAAGGACACCACGTGGATCACTGTGACTTCAGAGTGATACACTGGGAGATTTAGGGCATCCCCTTCACTCACGGGCATGTCCAGCCCAATGTCGGGGAGGCCCTTATCCTTAAAATTTTCAGTAAGGAGTATCTCTGTATTAACAATTTTAGTTGCATGGATCAATCCATGCAAACAACAAATTTTTTTTCATTAAATATTTTCAATATCACACAATTCAATACTTACTCAAAATCTGGATTCCTTCCATGGCAAGTGGAAAATATCTTTACTTCTAAACAAACTGTGTTTTCTTCCCATGCATTCTGGCGGCTAAAATTGTCAGCTAGGAAAGTCTGGAGTTTTTTAGATGCACAATTTTCAGAACATGATGTAAAAAGAGCTTAATTTGTCCAACTGAATGCCTACTATGTTCCTGAGACCTAAGTGTGTGACAAAGATTGTAGCAAGAATGAACGAATGCCAGGAGCTAAGCCAGGTACTGCAAATAGGTTGGAGGAGCTCCTTGAGGAGCTTGAGGAGCTCAAGGTCAGATCTAGTTGAAATCCTCATCACTCACTTCTTGTCCCTGTATGTATTTTGCAGCTGGCATTAATAAACAACTTGCCCATTTCATGCTTAGGAACTCTTGTATGCATTGCCGGGAAGAAGGCCACTGCATGCAGTACCCTATGAGCAAGTGAAACTAGACTAAGCACAAAGGAAAAAAGTGCCAGGCATGTGTGCTGTCTATTGATTAATTTTAAAAGATAAAAGTGAATACACACATCTTGAGTTGAGTGTCCTGTGAGGAGGTTCAGCGCACATCCCAAGCTGAGGTGTCGGCTCAGCCATTTCACGAAGAACTTTGGTCTGAAGGGCCGGGGGCAAGGCCTCTGCACACGGCCCAGTATGAGCAAGTGAAACAGACTAAGCACAAAAGGAAAAAAGGTGGATGAGCTAGGCCTGAAGTGAGATTGCCAGATTTAGGTCCTTTCCAGATGAAATGTTGATCCTCTAGCAACAGGAGTAATGGAAGATTTCCCTAAATCTGCCCTCAAGCATTTCCTTGATTGATCTGTGAGTATGGAACACTTCAAAACTGAATAGTGTGAAGAGAGAGCACCTTCAAGATGGCAGAGGAATAAGACGTGATCACTTCCTCCCCCAAAATACATCAAAAATACATCTACATGCGGAACAACTCCTACACAACAACTGCTGAACACTGGCAGAAGACCTCAGATTTCCAAAAAGCCATGTGGCTGACAAGGTCTTGGTGCTCCAGCCGGCTGTCAGGCCTGAGCCTCTCAGGTGGGAGAGCCGAGTTCAGAACATTGGTCCACCAGAGACCTCTTGGCCCCATGTACTATCAATCAGCAAGAGCTCTGCCAGAGATCTCCATCTCAACACCAAAACCCAGCTCCACTCAACGACCAGCAAGTTCCAGTGCTGGACACCCCATACCAAAAAACTAGCAAGACAAGAATACAACCCCACCCATTAACAGAGAGGCTGCCTAAAATCATACTAAGTTCACAGACACCCCAAAACACAGTAACAAATGTGGTACTGCCCACCAGAAAGACAAGATCCAGCCTCATCCACCAGAACACAGGCACCAGTCCCTTCCACCAGGAAGCCTACACAACCCACTGAAAAATCCTTACCCACTGGGGGCAGACACCAAGAACAACAGGAACTATGAACCTGCAGCCTGTGAAAAGGAGACCCGAAAAACAGTAAGTTAAGCAAAATGGGAAGACAGAGAAATACACAGCAGATAAAGGAGCAAGGTAAAAACCCACCAGACCAAACAAATGAAGAGGAAATAGGCAGTCTACCTGAAAAGGAATTCAGAGTAATGATAGTAAAGATAATCCAAAATCTTGGAAATAGAATGGAGAAAATACAAGAAAGGATTAATAAGGACCTAGAATAACTAAAGAGCAAACAAAAAATGAATAACACAGTAAATGAAATTAAAACTTCTCTAGAAGGAATCAATAGAAGAATAACTGAGGCAGAAGAATGGATAAGTTACCTGGAAGATAAAAGAGTGGAAATAACTACTGCATATCAGAATAAAGAAAAAAGAATGAAGAGAATTGAGACAGTCTCCCAGACCTCTGGGGCAACAGTAAATGCACCAACATTCGAACTATGTGGGTCTCAGAAGAAGAAGAGAAAAAGAAAGGGACTGAGAAAATATTTGAAGAGACTATAGTTGAGAACTTCCTTAATATGGGAAAGGAAATAGTCAATCAAGTCTAGGAAGGGCAGAGAGTCCCATACAGGATAAAGCCAAAGAGAAACACACCAAGACACATATTAATCAAACTATCAAAAATTAAATACAAAGAAAAAATATTGAAAGCAACAACGGAAAAGCAAAAAATAACATACAAGGGAATCCCCATAAGGTTAACAGCTGATCTTTCAGCAGAAACTCTGCAAGCCAGAAGGGTGTGGCAGGACATATTTAAAGTGATGAAAGGGAAACACCTACAACCAAGATTACTCTACCCAGCAAGGATCTCATTCACATTTGATGGAGAAATTAAAACCTTTCCAGACAAGCAAAAGGTAAGAGAATTCAGCACCACCACACCAGCTTTACAACAAATGTTAAAGGAACTTTTCTAAGCTGGAAACACAAGAGAAGGAAAATACCTACAATTACAAACCCAAAACAATTAAGAAAATGGCAATAGAAACATACATATCAATAACTACCTTAAGTGTAAATGGATTAAATGTTCCAACCAAAAGACACAGAGTGGCTGAATGGATACAAAAACAAGACCCATATATATGCTGTTTATAAGAGACCCACTTCAGACCTAGGGACACATACAGACTGAAAGTGAGAGGATGGAAAAAGATATTCCATGCAAATGGAAATCAAAAGAAAGCCGGAGGAGCAATTCTCTTTTCAGACAAAATGGACTTTAAAATAAAGACAATTACAAGAGACAAAGAAGGACACTACATAATGATCAAGGGATCAATCCAAGAAGGATATATAACAATTGTAAATATATATGCACCCAGCATAAGAACACCTCAATACATAAGGCAAATGCTAACAGTCATAAAAGGGGAAATTGACAGTAACACAATAATAGTAGGGGATTTTAACACCCCACTTTCACCAATGGACAGATCATCCAAAATGAAAATAAATACGTAAACACAAGCTTTAAATGACACATTAAACAAGATGGATTTAATTGATATTTATAGGATATTCCATCCAAAAACAACAGAATACTCTCTCTTCTCAAGTGCTCATGGAACATTCTCCAGGATACATCAAATCTTGGTTCACAAACCAAGCCTTGGTAAATTTAAGAAAATTGAAATCATATCAAGTATCTTTTCCAACAGCAATGCTATGAGACTAGATATCAATTACAGGGAAAAAAACTGTAAAACATACAAAGACATGGAGGCTAAACAATATGTTACTACATAACCAAGAGATCACTGAGGAAATAAAAGAGGAAATCAAAAATGACCTACAAACAAAAGACAATGAAAACACAACAACCCAAAACCTATGGGATGCAGAAAAAACAGGTCTAAGAGGGAAGTCTACAGTAATACAATCCTACCTCCAGAAACAAGAAACATCTCAAATAAACAACCTAACCTTATACCTAAAACAATTACAGAAAGAAGAACAAAATAACCCTAAAGTTAGCAGAGGAAAGAAATCATAAAAATCAGATCAGATATAAATGAAAAAGAAATGAAGGAAATGATAGCAAAGATCAATAAAACTAAGATCTGGTTCTTTGAGAAGATAAACAAAATTGATAAACCATTAGACAGACTCATCAAGAAAAAAAGAGAGAAGACTCAAATCAACAGAATTAGAAATGAAAAAGGAGAAGTAACAACTGACACTGCAGAAATATAAAGGATCATGAGAGATTACTACAAGCAACTCTATGCCAATAAAATGGACAACCTGGAAGAAATGGACAAATTCTTAGAAAAGGACAACCTTCCAAGTCTGAACCAGGAAGAAATAGAAAATATGAACAGACCAATCCAAGCACTGAAATTGAGACTGTGATTAAAAACCTTCCAACAAACAAAAGCCCAGGACCAAATGGCTTCACAGGCAAATTCTATCAAATATTTACAGAAGAGCTAACACTTACCCTTCTCAAATTCTTCCAAAATATAGCAGAGGGAGGAACACTCCCAAACTCATTCTACAAGGCCACCATCACCCTGATACCAAAACCAGACAAAGATGGCACGAGAAAAGAAAACTACACACCAATATCACTGATGAACAGAGATGAAAAATCCTCAACCAAACACTAGTAAACATACTCCAACAGCACATTAAAAGGATCATACACCATGATCAAGTGGGGTTTATCCCAGGGATGCAAGGATTCTTCAATATACGCAAATCAATCAATGTGATACACCATATTAACAAACTGAAGAATAAAAACCATATGATCATCTCAATAGATGCAGAAAAATCTTTTGACAAAATTCAACACCGATTTATGATAAAAACCCTGCAGAAAGTAGGCATAGACTGAAGTGTCCTCAACATAATAAAGGCCATATATGACAAACCCACAGCCAACATCGTCCTCAATAGTGAAAAACTGAAACCATTTCCACTAAGATCTGGAAGAAGACAAGGTTGCCCACTCTCACCATCATTATTCAACATTGTTTTGGAAGTTTTAGCCACAACAATCAGAGACGAAAAAGAAATAAAAGGAATCCAAATCAGAAAAGAAAAAGTAAAACTGTCACTGTTTGCAGATGACATGATACTATACATAGAGAATCCTAAAGATGCTACCAGAAAACTACTAGAGCTAATCAATGAATTTGGTAAAGTAGCAGGATACAAAATTAATGCACAGAAATTTCTTGCATTCCTATACACTAATGATGAAAAATCTGAAAGTGAAATTAAGGAAACACTTCCATTTACCACTGCAACAAAAAGAATAAAATACCAAGGAATAAACCTACCTCTGGAGACAAAAGACCTGTATGCAGAAAACTATAAGACACTGATGAAAGAAATTAAAGATGATAACAACAGATGGAGAGATATACCATGTTCTTGGATTGGAAGAATCAACACTGTGAAAATGACTTTACTACCCAAAGCAATCTACAGATTCAGTGCAATCCCTATCAAACTACCACTGGCATTTTTCACAGAACTAGAACAAAAAATTTCACAATTTATATGGAAACACAAAAGACCCCGAATAGCAAAAACAATCTTGAGAAAGAAAAATGGAGCTGGAGGAATCAGGTTCCCTGGCTTCAGACTATACTACAAAGCTATAGTAATCAAGACAGTATGGTACTGGCACAAAAACAGAAATATAGATCAATGGAACAGGATAGAAAGCCCAGAGATAAAGCCACGCACATGTGGTCACCTTATCTTTGACGAAGAAGGCAAGAATATACAATGGAGACAAGACAGCCTCTTCAATAACTCATGCTGGGAAAACTGGACAGCTACATGTAAAAGAATGAATTAGAACACTCCCTAACACCATATACAAAAATAAACTCAAAATGGATTAAAGACCTAAATGTAAGGCCAGACACTATAAAACTCTTAGATGGAGCTTCCCTGGTGGCGCAGTGGTTGAGAGTCCACCTGCCGATGCAGGGGACACGGGTTTGTGCCCCGGTCTGGGAAGATCCCACATGCCACGGAGCAGCCAGGCCTGAGCTGCTAAGGCTGCGCATCCGGAGCCGGTCCTCCGCAATGGGAGAGGCCACAACAGTGAGAGGCCAGTATACCAAAAAAAAAAAAAAAACACCAAGTCAGAACACTCTATGACATAAATCACAGCAAGATCCTTTTTGACCCACCTCCTAGAGAAATGGAAATAAAAACAAAAATAAACAAATGGGACCAAATGCACAGCAAAGAAAACCATAAACAAGAGGAAAAGACAACCCTCAGAATGGGAGAAAATATTTGCAAATGAAGCAACTGACAAAGAATTAATCTCCACACTTTACAAGCAGGTCATGCCGCTCAATATCAAAAAAAGAAACAACCCAATCCAAAAATGGGCAGAAGACCTAAATAGACATTTCTCCAAAGAAGATATACAGATTGCCAACAAACACATGAAAGAATGCTCAACATCATTAATCATTAGAGAAATGCAAATCAAAACTACAATGAGATATCACCTCACACCAGTCAGAATGGACTTCATCAAAAAATCTACAAACAGGAAATACTGGAGAGGGTGTGGAGTAAAGGGAACCCTGTTGCACTGTTGGTGAGGATGTAAATTGATACAGCCACTATGGAGAACAGTATGGAGGTTCCTTAAAAAACTAAAAATAGAACTATCATATGACCCAGCAATCCCACTATGGGGCATATACCCTGAGAAAACCATAACTCAGAAATAGTCATGTACCACAATGTTCATTGCAGCACTATTTACAATAGCCAGGACATGGAAGCAACCTAAGTGTCCATCAGCAGATGAATGGATAAAGAAGATGTGGTACATATATACAATGGAATATTACTCATCTGTAAAAAGAAATGAAACTGAGTTATTTGTAGTGAGGTGGATGGACCTAGAGTCTGTCATATAGAGTGAAGTAAGTCAGAAAGAGCAAAAACAAACACTGTATGCTAACACATATATATGGAATCTTAAAAAAAAAAATGGTTATGAAGAACCTAGGGACCGGACAGGAATAAAGACGCAGACGTAGAGAATGGACTTGAGGACACAGGGAGGGGGAAGGGTAAGCTGGGACGAAGTGAGAGAGTGGCATGGACATATATACACTACCAAACGTAAAATAGATAGCTAGCGGGAAGCAGCCGCATAGCATAGGGAGATCAGCTCGGTGCTTTGTGACCACTTAGGGGGGTGGGATAGGGAGGGTGGGAGGGCGACTCAAGAGGGAGGGGATATGGGGGTATATGTATACATATAGTTGATTCACTTTGCTATACAGCAGCAACGAACACAACAATGTAAAGAAATTATACTCCAATAAAGATGTTAAAAATGATAATAATAAAAAATAAAATTTAAAAATAAATAAACGACTTGCCTTGGCTTCCACTGGAGGATGGCTTATGTGTTCCCTCACCCAAATGCTCTTCCCCCAAATCCCAGTTTTAAGATACTGTATTTCAAAAAAGTTGTTTACTTTTTATCACCCATCAAAACAAAAACAAGTTGATTTAGGATCTGATGACATTTAGTGCTTGTAACCACTCCCTCCATTCACTTCTGGATGTTTCAGGAGGCATTCCTAGTTTTCCTTCCATTTCTCTGACTGTTCCTTCTCCTCCTCCATTGAAGATTCTTCTTTCACTCCTTAAATGTTGGTATTTCTCAGGGTCTGTCCCAGGTTCTCCTCCTTTTCATATATTCAGGCTCCAGGACAACAAAGAAGACAAGGAGAGTCCAAGGTGACCCCCAGGTTTCCTGACTTGAGCAACTGGACAATCATAGATCATTCTAATCAGAGAATCTTTTATTGTAAGGAACAGAGATCCAAACTAGCTCAAGTCAAAAAGGAGTCCTAGCACTTCCCTGGTGGTGCAGTGGCTAAGAATCCACCTGCCAATGCAGGGGACACGGGTTTGAGCCCTCGTCCGGGAAGATCCCACATTCCACGGAGCAGCTAAGACCACACACCACAACTACTGAGCCTGCGTGCCACAACTACTGAAGCCCGCATGCCACAAAGTCTGCTCGCCTAGAGACCGAGCTCCACAGAAAAAGAAGCCACCACGATTAGAAGACAGCGCACCGTAACGAAGAGTAAACCCCCACTCGCCACGACTAGAGACAGCCTGCGTGCAGCAACGAAGACCCAACGCAGCCAAAAATAAATAAATAAATAAATTTACTTTAAAAACTGGAAAAAGATGTATTAAAGCTACTTGAATGTACTCTTCAAAAAAAAAAGAATCCTGTGAGGACACAAAGTGTCTCAGAGAAACACGAAAAACTCCCAGGCCATTGGAAAGGCAAAACCAAAGCCACTTCGAGACAGAGACACTCTCTCCTCCCCGTGGAGTGGCTCCTCAGCTTCCCTGACTACCTCCACCCGCTTCCCATCCTCCAATCAGCCACCTCTGAGTTTCCTCCCTTCCTAAACTTCATCTAGCCCTTTATTGCCACCCCAGACACAAATCAGCCAGTCTTTGCGCTCTAGTGCCTACCGTGAACTGAAACTTGGTATCACTTAGATTCCCCAGAGAGGGCATCTGATCAGCCCATCTCTCCTTTTCTGCATCAGGTCAGCTGGCCAGTGAGCTCCCCTTAGATGAGGTGCACACTCTTGTGCCAATCAGCTATAACTGGGGGTTGGTCAGGGGCCTGCTCTCCACCCAGCAGGGGCTGTGGGTGGAGGAAGATTCTCTAAGAAGGGAGGTATCCCCAGATGTGCCGAATACAGTGGTATTATTAAACAGACTAATTCTACAAATACTCATTGTGAAAATGCTAAATGCACAGCAAGAGAAGAGGACTGAGGCTTAAAACGCTCCCATTTTGGAGAAAACAGGTTGAAAAGCACCAGCAGAAGAAGCAGAAGTTTCCATCACTATAGATGTGACAATCCAGGGAGAAGAGAATTTTGAGAAGGGTATTCATTTCTTATTGCTGCTGTAACAAACTACCACAAACTTAGTGGCTTAAAGCAATACAAATTTATTCTCTTAAAGTCCTAGAGGGAAGGAAAATGAAATGGACTTTATGAGGCTAAAATTAAGTATTGGCGGAGCTGTGTTACTTTTGAAGGCTCTAAGGGATAATCCATTCCTTGCCTTTTCTAGCTACTAGAGGCTGCCAGCATTACTTGGCTCGTGGCCCGGCATCACCCTGCTTCCATCATTACAGCTCCTCCCAGAATTAGACTCTCCTGTCTCCTCCCTCTTTTCCTTATAAAGACCCTTGTGATGACATTGGGTCCACCCAGATAATCCAGAATAATCTCCCCATCTCAAGATCCTTAACTTGGTCACATCAAAGTCCCTTTTGCCATATAAGGTAACATATTCACAGGTTCCAGGAGTTAGAACATGGATATCCTTGGAGGGTCATTATTCTGTCTCCCACAAGAAGGATATGTTGGTCACACCAGACAAACCCCGCCACTAGCCTGAGGAACAGCCACTGAATCTCACGCAGCCTCATCTGAGTCCTTCAAAAATATCATTTTCACAAAATGGAAGAAATGGAAAGCAAATGTCAAAAGATAAGAGGCATGCGGGTGGTGAAAATGAGGAGGGAGAAATGCTGATCATTCCTAGGAAAAGTCCAGCAAAGGAAGACGAGAACTATAATCTGAGAGGAAACTAAGTGACAGAGTCATTGAGATATGAACGTTGGCGGCGGGGGGTGGGGGGAGATCCCTCGAGACATGGGGAGGCAGAAATAAACCAAGCCTTGAGGGTCCAGGCTTGAAGGCACCTTTGGGGAAATGCCATGGAGGGCCCCCAAGAGGAAGAGAAGTTCAGCACAACTCAGAGTCTCCAGCTGAGGTTGGATGTGGACTCCACCTCCGTGACTTTCCCGAGCAGCCCCAGGGCCTGGATAAAGAACAAAAGACAAACAGAGGAGACAGTTGGATGGGATGGTTTCATGGAGGCTCTGAGAAGTGAGCGATGCTGTGCTGCTGGAGAGAGAGCAACGGTAGAACAGCTGAGAAGGCAGAGAAGCCAGGGAAGGCTGGGGAGTGGAGAACTGAAATGGGAGGGAGAGTCAGACAGCAGCCTAGGGAAGGGCTCTCACTACCTGCGGAGTGACAGCACACACGGAAGAATAAACAGCCAATCCCTAGCCACGGTGCTGCTGGTCAGGGGGTGTGATGTAGGATCTGGGGCCGCAGAGGAGGGGCTGCGATTGGATGGGGGGCGGGGCTGCAGATGAAGAGCATCACATCCCTAACCAGGCCACACCCAAGGCTAACAGAGCTACACAGATGAGGGTGCCCGGCTTTCTTCCAGTATCCATTTGGTCACCACAGTCGAAGGAGCCCCTGGCCACCCAGAAGGAAGGAATCAAGGTTACCTCACCAGCTTCCACCAAGTGGTCTATCATTATTTAGCCCTATATCTTTTTTGCTGGGGTCGGGCTGGGGGGACAGTTTTATACACTCTCTCCACCTGCCATGAAAATGTTTATCCAGGTTTGTCAGATGGACACTGGCAGAAAGCACATTTCTCCTCCCTGGGAAAAGAAAGATGTCACTGAAATTATCTTGGGTTCCATAGGTGACATTAGTACAGCCAGACTGCAAAACATCAAGTGACAATTTTCATGTTAGTTTCTGTTGCGCTAAATGGAAATCCTACCCTTGTGTCGATTATATTGGTGAGAAAATTCCCCCAGCCGCTGGCCCGGCGCGGGGCTGCACCTGGGCCCAGGGGCCACTTATCTGCCGTGCAGGTGAATTCTGCGCAGCTTGGCTCTAGAGGAAAATGCATCTTACATAATGTTCTGCTCCACAGATAAGTCTGTTGTTAATATGCCTCAGACTGCCTTGGCTTCGGCTATTATCACAGATACATGCAACGTACATCGTTTTTATCAGTGTGCATTGTACTTGGGGTTGACTAAAAATAAAAAAGGAAGAGAGACCACAGGATGTCATTTGTTATTTTTTTTTTTTTTTTTTTTTTTTTTTTTTTTTTGCAGTACGCGGGCCTCTCACTGCTGTGGCCTCTCCCGTTGCGAAGCACAGGCTCCGGACGCGCAGGCTCAGCGGCCATGGCTCACGGGCCCAGCCGCTCCGCGGCATGTGGGATCTTCCCGGACCGGAGCACGAACCCGTGTCCCCTGCATCGGCAGGCGGACTCTCAACCGCTGCGCCACCAGGGAAGCCCCATTTGTTATTTTTTAAAAAAGAAAAAAAAAATGTTTGCTACAGATTCCACTCATACCACATATTATTCCCAATGAATAAATTGGAACATCGTGCTCGCTTTGGCAGCACATATACCAAAACTGGAGCGACACAGAGAAGATTAGCATGGCCCCTGTGCAAGAATGACATGCAAATTCATGAAGCATTCCATATCTTTTAAAAAAAAAAAACTGGAGCATCAAACACGCATTAGTCAAATGTGTGGGTTTTTCAGAATGGACTTTTCCATAGTTCCGTGTGATTGAGTAGTACGTGTAGGGCATCATGCTTGAGCAACATGCTGCCTGCCACGACTCTGCCCCATCTTTTAAATGTATGGGGTATTTTTTCCCAAAAATGAAAGAAGAGGATTTGGTAATGAATTCTTTTAGCTGAGGGAATGGAGGAAAAGTGGGAGCCTAGTGTGAATCTGGGCCATTTCTGCTTTCATATCCAGGAATTGATCAATCTGGGGAAACTGAGGTAGCTGAATCAGATGTTTGTTCCAACAGAAGCCAGCTTTGCTGCACAGTGAGTCCCAGCTGCACTGTTGGCAGAACTCCTGTCCCTCCTTGGAAGACCCTCCCCTGCGTGGGGCATTCAAACAGTGTGATGCTGTTTGGGGGGGTTTGGGTAGTGATCGGACAGTAATATATTTCCTCGTTTTCTGGACCCAGGAAGGCAGAAACTTGAATGATGACCAGTGATGAAACCACCAGCACAGCCAGGCCAGGCCCAGGAGCCCATAGGCTGAAGAAGCCCCAGTGAGTTGATTGCATCCATGTCTCTAGGTCTCGTGTTCCCATGTGTGAGACGCCCCGGGGGGACTAAATGACCAATGACGTCCTCCGCATCAACCATGTGCACAATGCCTAATGGACAGATTTCACCCTCACTCTAGTCTGGCCTCTCCACATGTTTCTGGGCTTCCTGCTCGTCAGGGGGCAGCTGAGGTGCTGGCTGAGGATCCCACCCGAGCTCTGGCTGAACCCCATCCCCAAGAAAAGCCCAGATCCCAGACTAGAGTTGGTACTGAGAGGAAGGGATCCCAAAAATGTGGATCTGAGCACATGGATGGAGACTGGAGAGTCCAGCTCCCACAAGGAACGAGAATCTTCTGACAAGGCTGACCAAGAGCTTCGCGCATCACCTGCCCCAAGAGGGCACGCTGACAGCTCCAATCAAAAACAAGGTGCACAAGGGCTGATGGGGGACGTGTGGAAGGGACCCTCTCAATGCTCCATCCAGATCCTCTTGGGTCCCTTCCACCATTTCTGTGCATCTCCCTCCTGGCTTCACTATGCTTTTCCCTAATGGCCACCATTCCACTTCTGGGATTCAGACCCTTCAAACAGAGATCAGTTTATGAGTCCTGGACAGGACTGAATGCTAGGCCAGAGTCTTAGATGTTTTCCAGAGTTGATCCAGACCACCAGAATTCTCTCCAGCCCGTAACTCATGTATTCCCAGCATGCTCTAATCCCCCTCACCTCTTCGCTCATCCCATGTCCCAACTGCCTGCCTGCCAACCACTGGACCATATTTACGGTTGTCTTCTACGTGACTCGGAGCATAACATGGTTAAATCAGGAACCCCAGTACTCCTCTGTCTTACCCTCAGCTGCAGGAGCCTGGAGGCATGTTTAACAGTCACACAGAAAGTGCCACGGTGCCTGTGCTTTGTCCCAAATCCAAGAGGAAGGCTCTTCTGTCCAATGTGGTTTAAAACGCCCCTCCCACTGTAGATCGTAGCAGCGAAGAATGCTGAGCAGGGCAGAAAACACAACATCCAGGCCCCAGAAACAGGCTGAATGCCCAGGTTTAGGGAGGAGAGAGCAAGAGAGTGTGAGAGCCGCCCAGCACTCACAGCGCCCCCATATCCCCATCCTGGCAGTCTGGCAACCAGTCACTCCTCACAGGCCTGAAGCCAGAGCCCAGAGCTTACTCATTCAATAATAGACAGTAATTGCATATGTGCCTGTCCATAGAAATCAGCGAATAAAGAGTCAGTATTTACTGATTTACTTTTCACATCTGTTGGTACAAAGATGAAGAGCTTTCTGTCAACAGTAAAAGTAACTCAGTCCAAAGTGAGTCCAGAACTTAACAAATTACACCCTCTGCCTCTTAGTCCATTGGGTAAGGATAGCAAGTCACCGTGGGGCCATTGGGGGTGCCTTCTTAGTTATGCACATTAAGGCCTTACCTGTATTTGGGGAGAGGATGCTAAGGCCCCATGGGGATGTAGGTATATAACTCCCTATTGCTGATGCCCTGGAGGAGTGTAACAGGATTATATGGTGCTGTGAAGCCACGCCCCTGCCTGACATCCCACGATCTGCAGGGCTCAGGAGAAAGGTGGACAGTCTGTAGTAGGATCTGGAATCTTCTGGGAATAAAGCGTCTAAGATCCAGACTTGCGGCTAAGAAAGCTGTCGGGGTGGACAGGTCTATGGGAAATCTGGAATGGGGACCCAGGCCCTAACCAGAGGCCTGAGGCCTGGGGTCAGGGCTTGTGAGGCAAAACTAGAGCTGGCAAGGCACCTGGCTGGGGCCTGTGCTGGGCCCTGGGGGTAACAGCCGAGCAGGTGAGCAAAACCTGAGTAAGTAACTTGGAGGCCAAGGTGAGAGTTCACTCTGCAGAAGACAAACATCCATCCATCTAGGACCAGACTTTGGCAGGGATGCCCTGTGGCAGTGACCACAGTTCGGATCCAGGGGTTAAACCATCTGGAGTTCTGGAACAGCATGGAGGTGAGATATGGAGGCCTTGAGAGGTGGTTCTCATCACCCCTAGTTAGAGTCTGTGGGGACTCCCCAGGGTAGGTAGAAACAGTAAAGCAAGAGGATAGAATTTTTGTTTCGAGCTGGTGATGTGGCTCAAACATAAAAATCTTAAAACAGAACAAAACACACACAACACTCCAGTTAAACAGGTGGGCCGTGGAAGAGGCTTGCACAAGCTGGAGGAAGAGAATAGAGACTCTTTTACTGGCAACCCTGTCTAGGGGTCTACCAGCCCTGCTGCCATTCTCACTGGAGGTCAGCTGGGGAAGGACCTCTACTGAGACCTCATTCCAGAGTGCCAGCTCACTCCTCCCTTTACTCCTGTCACCTTCATAAAGGCCTGGATTGAAGAGCTCCCCTGCATAAATTTAATATTGATTGGGTCGACATTCTAGAGTCCAGAGTAGCAACCACTTGGTAGCCTCTCTGGCCATCTCCCCAAGGCAATGCTCTCTGCCTTCCACCACTGGCCCGGGGAGAGATGCTCACCACATCTGGCCTCCCTCGCACCCCAGGGAAGAGGCCCAGTCTGTTGCAGCTGAGAACAAACTGAGAGAGTAGTGCCTGGCCCTCCACGGCAGTCCCCATTGCACCCCTCTCCCCCCACCCTGTGAAGCGACCATCTCGGCTGCGCCAGGCCTCACAATTCACAAAGGGGTCCACATGCACAGCCCACCGAACAGCATCACTTGGCCTGCATTACCTCTCCATAATAATCTCATACATCAAAGCGGGGAGAGACCTGGCTCTGCCTGTAAGCGACTCCGTCAGACATTGAATATCATTATCAGAAGCCCCTCGCTCCCTCGGCTTCGTATGCAAACTCCTGAGCTCCCTGGAGTCCTTCCTGAAGAAAGTGCCCTGCACGACGGACATTTGTTATTTTGCAGGAGAGGACGCTGAGGCTCCACGGGGACCGAACCAAATTAACTGCAGCCAAGAATTGGTGCCAATCAAGACCTACATTGACACCTAGTGGCATCTCTCGGAACTGCAGCTGGCTCCGGCAGCTTCCTCTGGAAGCCACTCTCAGAAAAGCAAGAAACAAAGCCACTGATCCAAATATTTACAAATATGCGAGAGGAAGACAGAGTGGGAAACAAATTCACTTTTCAGCACCTCTTTGGTGATAGACAAACCCACACTTCATGTTTAAATATCTTAACTTGGCATGAGAGGGAGAAATTGAAACCATTACTCTTTCATCTCATCTCGGGATAAAATTCATTGAGAAAGAGAAAGGGAGGAATAGAGTCAAAAGCCTAAGTGGAATCCAACTTTACATTGCACATCCCTCTGATCTACGAATCCGACCTACATACAGTCACACAAGTGTGCAAAGATAGTCATTGCAGCAGTGTTGGGAATTTTTTTTAAGTGGACATAACCTTAAAAAAGCCAACTATTATATATAATATTATACATTATTGTATATATTATATATAAATATGTTATATTTATATATTATATATATAAATATAGATATCTAATAAAAGTCATATATGGTGATATATAGATAGATCACCTGGTGTATGTGTCATGACTTTTGTTATTGTTACATAATGCGATTTTACCTTTATTTGGAGTCTCCATTCTTCCTGATGCAGAAAGTAGCCATGGTCAATCCTGGCTAAAGTCAGGCATTTTATTTTATTTTTTTTAACATCTTTATTGGAGTAGAATTGCTTTACAATGGTGTATTAGTTTCTGCTTTATAACAAAGTGAATCAGTTGTACATACACATATGTTCCCATATCTCCTCCCTCTTGCGTCTCCCTCCCACCCTCCCTATCCCACCCCCTAGGTGGTCACAAAGCACCGAGCTGACCTCCCTGTGCTATGCGGCTGCTTCCCACTAGCTATCTATTTTACGTTTGGTAGTGTATATATGTCCATGCCACTCTCTCACTTTGTCACAGCTTACCCTTCCCCCTTCCCATATCCTCAAGTCCATGCTCTAGTAGGTCTGTGTCTTTATTCCCGTCTTACCCCTAGGTTCTTCATGATGAAGGCATTTGATATTTAAACTTAGTCAATGCAGAAGTTTTCTTTCCTTACCTTGGCCTATAGATTTAGGGGCTTACTTCATATCACATCTTCAGAGGGGGGGTGTCTGCTCCCCAAAGCTCCAAATGGAGGTTTATCACTGACCCCTCAGCTCCTGAGTCCCCAAACTCTATCCTGAGCGTTCTATAACACCCTCATATGTTATGTCTAACCCCCAGGGCAGGGCACAGGAGACGCCCTTTTGACATCCTGACTGTTTTTTCTTACTTCCTCATCGTCCCTCTCCCTCAGCCACAGCTTGATCTAGCCTGAGTTTGGGAAGAGGGGGAAAAACTGCCAAAACATAACCTTTTCTGCTCAACCTTTTCTACTTCATAGTTGGGTTGAACATTTTAGCCTAAAATCCAAGAACTGGCATATTTCATCTCTGATTCCACTGTGACAGCTTCCTTGAAGAGATGAGTATCTCCCACTACCTTCCCAAATCGGGAGTGGAGGAGGGCTCCAGAGAAGAGGGAGTGTGGGATGGGAGAACCAGATCTGCTGACACTTCACATATTATCCCATCTCTGAGAAAGAAGGATCTGGAAGGAGGCACAGCAAACAGTCACAGAGCTCACACCTAGGATGAAGGAGAAAGGAAGGAAAGGAGGGGCTTTTTGATTTACGTCCTTCTATGTTGCTCGAACTTTTTACAGTAAGCAGGTATTCCTTTTGGAGATAAATTTAGTTGGCCTAAAGATTAAAAATCAAGAGGCTAGCCAGATCTTAAGTTTGTTCCTTCCTCTTCTTTCCATCCGTTGAAAGCAGCGCCTGTGACAGCTCTACAATAGGACAGCAATTAGAATATGTCACAGGAGACAGGCGTTGCTGTTTCCTCGCTTGCCTGTCCTGTCCCCATCACTGAACCAGCCAGGCCCCAATCACAGAGCCGAGTGTCAACACTGAGGAAAACCCCTGGAATAAGCTCCTACTGTGTGTGTGGTACTCTGTGTCTGAGCCCTAAACGACGAGTGCCTTGAGCTCCTCATAAACTACATGTGGACCAGAAGTAACAGAAAAGTCTTTTTTTTTTTTTTAATGGAAAAAAAGCCTGTTAGTCTATGGAGAGAGAAGGGAGTAGTAGAAAGTTGTGGAGACGACAGTCGCACGCCCCCTGTTCTCCCTCCCTGGGCAAAAGAAGGCAGGACACACTTTTGACCCAGATGTTTCCTGTGATGGAAATGTGATCGCACTGATGCCGGCTCTCCTTGCTCTGTTCCCAGTGAGGCATGCCGGTGGTGGTGCTCGGGAGGGATTGTTTGGGTTTTTTAATTACTTTGCCCTCACAATAATCAGTGCACTATTCTGAACTGGAATTTTTTTCAATTACAGAAATTTTTCAGCCATTCCCTCTCCTGTGATCTCACCAGTTTTCTCACTCAGAACGCCTCTTGGATTAGAATTTCTCAGTCTATCTTCCATGACTCTCAACTTCATAGTTTTCATTTCTCCATCTTTTGGTTCTGTATTATATGTAATTTCTTTCTCTCCTTTGATTGACTCGTCTCTCATCAGTTATTCTAGCCTCTTATTTATCCTACTTGTTGGAGTCTTTTTATTTCCAAGAGCAATATTTTTCATAACTGCCTGTTCACATTTAATCATCTCCTGGTCTCCTTGCAAGGATGCTATTCCCTCCTTACCTCTTCAATATGTAACATGATATTAAACTTTAAGGGAATATCCAAATATTGTACCTAACACCCATAGAGAGGACATAAAAAGGATTGAGTTTTTGGACATTTCAAAGGATTTGTGAAGAGGATGTCTTTGGAGAGAGTGTTGGAGTGCTCTGAGTTTCACTGACCCCAGGCTAAGGATGGAATGAGGGGCAGTTTATCTCTTAACCTCAACCTTAGGGTTCCATGCAGAGCCTGATGTGTGTTCCCTGCTGTTAGGGAAAAAGGAGCCTGGGTGCCTGGCTCAGTTGGAGGAGGCCAAAAGGCCTATGAATACAGAGCAGGTGGTAGTGTCTGAGGAAACCAGAGGAAAGCTGCAGCTGTGGACTAGTCTGTGTTCTCCAGGGAAACCCTAAAGGCCTGACTTGTGATCCACTGACAAGGGCCACCGAAGGCTGCAAGCAACATCCCTACCTGCCATGACAGTCTAAGCCCCATCGGATCTGCTGGATCCTGTGGCCCGAATGGCAGAGCAGCTTGCACCGCAGCCTGGACCGATGCAGAGCCTTCTCTTGTTCTGGGCCCCACTCAAAACTAGCGTCTTGGGCTTCCCTGGTGGCGCAGTGGTTGAGAGTCCGCCTGCCGTTGCAGGGGACACGGGTTCGTGCCCCGGTCTGGGAGGATCCCACATGCCGTGGAGCGGCTGGGCCCGTGAGCCATGGCCGCTGAGCCTGCGCATCCGGAGCCGGTGCTCTGCAACAGGATAAGCCACAACAGTGAGAGGCCCGCGTACTGAAAAAAAAAAAAAAAGCTAGCGTCTTTTGGGACTTCCCTGGTGGTCCAGTGGTTAAGACTCCGAGCTCCCAACGCAGGAGACCCAGGTTCGATCCCTGGTCAGGGAACTAGATCTCACATGCCACAACTAAGAGCCCACAAGCCCCAACTAAAGATCCCGCACGAGGCAACAAAGATCCTGCATGCCGCAACTAAGACCTGGCGCAGCCAAATAAATAAATATTTAAAAAAAAAAAAATCTAGTGTCCTTTCAGATCACTCAGTAAATGGGCTGGAGGAACACATCACATGAGGAGTTTGTTGTATCCAAAGTCCAAAGAGGTACAGTGGGTGCTGTGCCACATTTTGGCTGTAGGAGGGTCCAAGCAACAACTTATCCTTTACCTTAGAAGGGCTATCTAAACAGAAGTAAAGGGCTGAGTAAGAAAGAATTCTCTCTCCTTCCCTCTCTCTCTGCCTGTCTTCAAGCTGGGACATCAGTCTTCTCCCCCCTTGAGACTGGGACTCAGACTAGAACTTACACCATTGTCTTTCCTGGGTCTCAAGTTTGCCAACTGCAGATCTTGCGACTTCTTAGTCTCTATAGCCATGTAAACCATAAAGCTTAGAAGGGAGATCTTGACATGCCCCACACCACGGTGCCCCTAGAAGTTTCACTGAGGTAGAAGGCCCCTGAATTTTAGTCAGGTTTACTTCCCATCCTCTAACATGAAAGTGTCTTACCGACAAGTCTAGAGTAGTTGCTACTTCTTGCTCAGTAGATCCAATCAGCATAATGTCATTAATGTAATGGACCAGTGTGGTATCTTGTAGGAGAGAAAGGTGATCAAGATACCTGTGAACTAAATGATGACATAGAGCTACACAGCTGATATACCCCTGAGGTAGAGCAGGGGTCGTGTATTGCTGGCCTTGCCAACGAAAAGAAAACTGTTTCTGGTGGCCTTTACTAACAGGTAATGAGAAAAAAAGCAATAGCTAGGTCAATAGGTACATACCAGGTACCAGGGGATGTGTTGATTTGCTCAAGCAATGAAACCATATCTGCTGCAGCAGCTGCAATTAAAAACACCACCTGGGGCTTCCCTGGTGGCGAAGTGGTTGAGAGTCCGCCTGCCGATGCAGGGGACACAGGTTCGTGCCCCGGTCTGGGAAGATCCCACATGCCGCAGAGCGGCTGGGTCCGTGAGCCACGGCCGCTGAGCCTGCGCGTCCGGAGCCTGTGCTCCGCGACGGGAGAGGCCACAACAGTGAGAGGCCCGCGTACCGCAAAATAAATAAATAAATAATAAATTAATTTTAAAAAACCCACCACCTGGTTAAGCTTATAATATTCCATGATGCACTGTCATTCTCCAGGATCCATCCTTCTCCTGCAGAGGTCAAATAGGTGAGGTGAATGGGGGTGGGGTGGGAGTCACCACCCCTGCATCTTTCAAGTCCTTGATGGTGGCACTAATCTCTGCAATCCCCCCAGGAATGTAGTATTGCCTTTGAGTTACTAGTTTCCTAGGTAGAGGCAACTTTAGCGGCTTCCACCTGGCCTTTCCCACCTCACTCCACAGGTCAGAGAAGCAGTGTAGGAATTCTGCCACCTAATGAGTATATCTATTCCAATATGCATTCCAGAACCAGGGAAATAGCCACAGAGTGTGTTCAGGGACCCACTGGGCCCACTCTGACAGGACCTGAATTAAACCCCGTTGATCACCTGACTTCTGTAAGTCACTGCTCTGACTGGTGGACCACAGTGACATGTTGGGTCTCCCAAAATCACTGTCAGTTCAGAATCAGTGTCCAGTAGTCCCCAAAAGGCCTGATTATTTCCTTTTCCCCAATGCAGTTACCCTGATAAAAGGCTATAAGTCCCTTTGGGGAAACCTGGGAGGAAGGATAAATGTTTGGCAATGTTCCAGTGTCCTTTCTAAAGGGCATTAGCACCCCCTTCATTCAAGGGCCTCTGGGTCTATAAACTGGCTCAGGTCTGGGAATTGATTGTGAGGCCACAGTTCTCTGTTTTTTTAAAAAATTTTATTGGCGTATAGCTGATTTACAATGTTGTGTTAGTTTCAGGTGTATAGCATAGTGATTCAGTTATACATATACATATATTCTTTCTTTTTCAGATTATTTTCCCATATAGGTTACTACAGAATATTGAGTAGAGTTTCCTGTGCTACACAGTAGGTCCTTGTTTGTTATCTATTTTATATGATTCAGGTTAGACTTTTGCTCCCTTGACCTAGAACTTTTCTGTTCCTACAGATCAAGTAGGAATGTAGTAGGCTTCCCATCAATTTCACTTCTAGGAACACCATGATGAAGTAGCCAATGCCCTAAGCCTGTATGAGTCACACTTTCCCAATGGCTGCCTTGACTTTGCTGTCTATTACACTAACCGTGTCCACCTTGCCTTTGGCGGTTGATTGCCACCACTTGGCTCCTGCCACCCCGGATCTAATTACTCCCATTGCATTTAGGCCTTGATGACTGCAGCTGCCACTGTGAGACCTGACCTGCAGAGAAAGGTGATCAGAGCTCTCCAAGGATGTCAGGGCTCCCCTCACAAACTTATTTCTCACAGTGATGGTGAAAGGTCTTCTGCAGAGAAAGACAAATACTGCATGTTTTCACTTGTATGTGAAATCTAAAAACTAAAACAAACAAATGAATATAACAAAACAGAAGCAGACTCACAGATACAGAGAACAAACTAGTGGTTCCCAGTGGGGAGAGGGGTGGGAGGAGGGGCAAGACAGGACAGGGGAAGGAGGTTAAGAGGCACAAACTAGTAGGTATAAAATAAATAACATACAAGGATGCAATGTGCAGCACAGGGAATATAGCTAATATTTTATAACAACTTTAAATGGAGTATAACCTATAAAAAATATTGAATTACCATGTTGTACACCTAAAACTAATATATTATAAATCAACTATAATTCAATTTTTAGAATAAAATAAGATAAAAGAAAGGTATGTCTTCTGGACCCTCCCAGTGGGGGAGAGAGAAAGAGAGAGATTTATTATAAGGAATTGGCTCACATGATTTGGGGGCTGACAAGTCCCAAGATCTGCAGTTGGCAAACTGGAGACCCAGGGGAGCCAATGGTATAGTTGCTGTCTGAGTCTGAAGGCCTGAGAACAAAGAAAGCCAATGGTGTAAATTCCAGTCCAAGCTTGAGTCTGAAGACAGAAGTCTGATGTCCCAGCTTGAAAACAGTTGGGCAGAGAGAGAGAATTCTCTCTTACTCAACCTTGTTATTCTACTCAGGCCTTCAAGTGACTTGATGAGACCCAGCCACCATGAGCAGGGCACTCTGCTTTACCCAGTCCACCATTTCAAATGTTACTCTCCTCCAGAAACACCCTCACAGACACACCCAGAATCGTGTTCATCCAAATATCTGGGCACCCCATGGCCCAGCCCAGTTGACACATAAAGTTACCCATCACAAGCTGGAAAAACAAAATTCATTACCTACATGGGAGTTACAGTCTGAGAGTTTCAGCAGGAAAGCTTACGAAGAACTCACAAAAGTATTCATAGGAGAAAGAAGCAGCTTTAAACCTCAGTGGGTCCCAGGAAGCCCAAACCCAGCTTTCCACTGTTCCAATCAAGTAAGACCTTTCCTGATCCCCCTTTTCCCTCTTCCCTTCTTGAACTCCAATCTCAGAGGGGTCCACAATGGCTGCAGGTGAAGGAGGAGGATGTAAAAAAAGAGAGAGAGAAGCTGACCACACCCTTCCCTGAAGTCAGGAAGCCACCTGCTAAAGACAAAAGAAACTTTATATCTCATGAGAGTTCAAAGCTTTTATTATTATCTGGGAATAGGCAATTTTAATTATGAATGCAAACTCCTAGTGAAAGTGGCTCTAGAGCTTTCTATTACCCAGAAGTAACCAAAATACTCTCAATTGGTAGGGAAAAAAAGCTGCCACCACTACATTTTAAGGAAGGGTGGGAGACATTCCATGAGTTTTCAGATTTTCAAATTATCTATTATTTCCATCTCTTCTGTTATGAATTCTTCTGTCTGTTGAGCCTGTAAAATGAGCCTCAAGATGAATTTCGTAATGTCCTTTGTCATTTTTGTTCCAAAGCTCATTCTGCCTGGGAGTGTTTTCCATGAACAAGTCCTTGCATGGTAAGAACTTTTGCAGCTAACTTAGCCCATTCTTCCTGGTTTGCACACCCAGGGTGGACTCTTAAATTATGGACTTTCAGGTGCTGGCTCTCAGGCAACAAAATTCCTGGTGCTGCACCCCTGGTGCAGGACCAGCCCAGTTCCCATCTTTAGCAAAGATGCCCCTTTTCCTTCCTGCACCATGGGCAAGCAGCACGTTTCTGGAGTGTTTTCAGCCCCCATTTGCTGGATAGGCAAGACAACCAGCCCCAACCCCAGCTTCATGCAGCAAGCATGGGTCCACTCTCCTGCCAAGCACAGGGTACACTCATCTCCATTCCCACATGAGCTTTGAAGCTCAATCTATGTATACCCATTTCCTTCTACCCTTGGGCTACATTTCACCAGCCTACTCTGTAGGTTTATTCTTCATTATTGGTCCACAAAGATTGATTGATTTTTTGATTCATTCATTGGCTCGTGTGTGTGTGTGTGTGTGTGTGTGTGTGTGTGTGTGTGTGCATGCACATTTCATCAATCACTCCTCTGTGGCTGGAGGAGGTTACAGAGAGGGCTTGATGTGTGCTTACTCCACCATCTTGATCAATGTCTTCCAGGCATGTCTCAGATACTACTGAGCTACACAAGCAAGAAGCATGTCCAGACCCGGTCATCTCAGTCTTCACAGAGTGGACAGGCCCATTTCCAAAGTGGCAACACTCTCCCTTGGTGATGGGAGGAGTTTGCTTATTAGTAGCTAAAGCAGAAATCCTTTCCTCTCCTGTCCTATCCTACCCAGAAGAGTGGTCATGAGAGCTGACACAGGGCAGGCTGGTTGAATATCCTGGAGAGGCACAATTCCAGAGGTTCAGTGATACCAAGTTTCAGTTCACAGTAGGCACTGGAGCGCAAAGACTGGCTGATTTGTGTCTGGGGTGGCAATAAAGGGCTAGATGAAGTTTAGGAAGGGAGGAAACTCAGAGGTGGCTGATTGGAGGATGGGAAGGGGGTGGAAGTAGTCCACCCCCTTGGTTCAGACACAAGCTTCTTATCAGTTCTTCAGCCTGAGGCTTGCCTTTGCCAAGGCCAAATTAAATTTCTCCTTCAGAGTTTAAAACTTTGTTAGAAAAGAAAAGAAAGATAAAAGGAAGGAAGGAAGGGGGAGGGAGGGAGGAAGGAAGGGAGGGAGGGAGGAAGCCCTTCAGCGAGGTTAATGTAGGCGGGATGGCATCAGAGGGCCCTAGTTCTGGGGTGTGATCTCCTAACCCCAAATAACATCTGTAGGCTGACACCAAGGCAGTTTGATAGAAGACTTCCTGGCATCTCCAGGAAATTTGGAGATGTGTGGCCACCTCGTAGATGAGTCATTTTAAAGCACAGGAGCAAACGTAGAAGTTACTGAGGTTTACACAGGCACTTATTTTTCCAACAGCCAGGTTTTTTAAAGTCTTTTTTTTTAATTTCCCCAGTGGGGTGCAGTAGAGGGACCAGGGACATGTACTTCCTCCCACAGGAGAGTTTGTGCTTTTGCATTGGGGGCTTTTTTGCAGGTACCTGAGAAGGCTCGTCAAATTTTCCTCCAAGGTCCTTAATGGGGTTTTACAACCTCTCCTGGGCTGGCAGCCCACTCCAGTGAAGGAGGCAGAAGGGGCTGTGTCTTCCCTTTGTGAACCTCCTGCTCCCACCTGTGTGGGTTTTCCAGGCTTTTTTGTTAGATGCTTGAGGACCTGAGAATCCCTTGAGCCAGAAAGAGAAAACTGTAATTTGGGGTCAACTCTTGTGTGCCACTTCCAAACGTCACAGTCTGGGCGCCAAAATGGTTTAACATGACTCTCCCGTCGTGGGAACAAGAAAGTCAGTCAAATCCAGGGATAGGCTAGAAATAGAACACATGGGGAAAAATACCAAAAACTCCTTTTTTAAGACGTAGGGAAGGGCAGCACAGAGGAAAGACCGACAGACAGGGGAAGAGGGAGACCCACGTGGGCACAGAGTGGAGCCCTTAATCATGTGCTGGGGACAGACAGAACACGAGCGAGGAGATGGTGGCCTTTGCTAAACTCTAAATCTACTGACGACAGTGGAGGTTTGCTAGGGACCAAGCCCGTGGAAGTTTGCTGTTGAGTTCTCATTCTAGGAAACTTGCCTGAGTTTTCCTTTTCTCTATCCCGGAAGCCCAGGGCGCTTCGAGGCGAGTGGGAACAAAAGAAGGAATTTCCCGTACTCAACACTAGGTGGCGCCAGACAGCTGTGGACGTAATGAGGTTCCCCCCTCCAGGTGGGCTCAAAAGCTGGCGGAAGTTCCCTGAAGGGACCGAGTCAGGCCAGATTACAAGGAAACTGAGAATCCTAAGCACCCACAGGAAGTTAGCCAAAGCATAAAATGGGCACACAGAAAAATAAGTAGAAAAAAAAATCTAAGAGTTGGGGAAATGTAGCACAGAGGCTAGACAGAGTCTACAGTCTGTAAAAGGAACTTAAAAGAACTTTGCCGCGGAAGCCTTGGCAGGAAAGATGTGCAAGTGCAAAAAGATTGGAAGGGGAGGCTTCGCAGGCGTTCATGGTGGGGAGGGTCATGGCCTGGACCAGGTAATGCTGGTGGTGACCACCTTCTGACTGCTGTACCTACATTTACTAGTATGATTCTTTGATACAGCGAGTCAATAAGCCCAACAGGATTCAATAAAAAGAATCAGTAGAAATACATTCTATTCATCTTCTCTGAGCATTTGCTTTTTGTGTGTACAGTTATGGACCCATCACTTTTCAAATTTATTGTGTCCATTGATGTAAGCCAGAACTCTCCCTTTGATGCTCACATTGTCCCAACTTTGGCTTGGGCAAATTTACCCCTTTTAGATTGATTCTTGCATAATTTTGAATGACCCAACTACTGAAAGCTTTGCTTCTGGCCTAACAAAGT
The DNA here is from genome assembly GCF_949987515.2 of Delphinus delphis. Lineage (NCBI taxonomy): Eukaryota > Metazoa > Chordata > Mammalia > Artiodactyla > Delphinidae > Delphinus > Delphinus delphis. Next base: position 114,190,810 of record NC_082686.1, on the reverse strand, counting down.
GTAGGTGTCCTGGGATTGCCTTGCACCCTTCCACCCCAGACCAGGCATGGAATCAGACATTGTTCCAAGATACCATGGCTCCTTTGGGGAGAAAAATAGCATTAGAAACCAAAATCCGGGGTACATTGCAACTGGGCCATTTCAGTGGCAAAAAGCCATAAAGGAAATATATTTTTCATTTAATGTTTTATAAAGACATGACTTCATATTGCTATATTCAGTTCAGTTCCAGCAGTACACTGCTCCTCCTCAAATGTTTGAGTCTACCATTGGTCTTCCCTTCCACTAATCTTGAAATCTAGGTTCCCGTCAAAATAAACACAATTATTGGGCTTCCCTGGTGGCGCAGTGGTTGAGAGTCCGCCTGCCGATGCAGGGGACGCGGGTTTGTGTCCCGATCCGGGAGGATCCCACGTGCCGCGGAGCGGCTGGGCCGGTACACCATGGCCCCTGAGCCTGCGTGTCCGGAGCATGTGCTCCACAACGGGAGAGGCCACAGCAGTGAGAGGCCCGTGTACTGCAAATAAATAAATAAATAAAAATAAACACGATTATTTACTTGCTCTGACAACTTAAGGGAACAGCTTAAAAAAAAATACACTATCAATACAAACAGTATAAATACTGAATATAGTTTTTGTTTTAGACCGCACACTCCTGAGGCTTTGTTGCCAAACCATTTTGTTCTAGAGTCATGCTTAATCTCCCACACTGTGTGACTTATTTGACAGTTGTGGTTCTGCTGTTTCCATTTATTTTCATTCAGAGGAGGCTGCAACCTGCCCTTACCCCACCCCTCCATTTTCTGCTCCGCCTTGTCATTTTCCCATAGGACTTACAAACTCCCAATATACTAGATAATTCACTTAATAATGATCATTGCTAGTATTATTTTATTATTACTTCTCCTTTCCCCCCACATTCGAATGTAAGCGTCATGGAGCAGGGGTTTTATTCCTTGGACTCTGGCAGCATCTGAAGGCAGGACTAAGAAAGTTGGGCTTGATTCTGGGGTCATGGGTGTCAACTCAGTTGAGCAGCATGAAGGACTGTGAGAGATGGTCAGTCTCCCTGCCATCCTGTTGTAGTTATTAATCACACCCATTTTCATTCATTAAAGTGTCCCAGCTTAGAGGGCCGGGTGATTGGAGGGGAGGAGGGGAGGCTGGGGAGTTAGAACACAAGTACTCCGGGCCAGAGGGAATGGCCAGCTACAGGGGAGGCAGCCCCCCTACTTTCAGGAACTAGCTCAATGTCTGGTGCATGGCTGGGCTTCGATAAGTGATTCTGGGGACATGGGACGACACTAGAATAACTGAGAGAAATTCCTGTATACCTGTAAATGCCTGCAAGGTGGATGGGCAGTGAGACTACCTGTGAGAGGGACGCAAGCAGAGGGAAAGTCAGGGGTCATTTCTGGGTTCTGGGCCTAGACAGGTGACGGGGGAGAGGGAGGAGGGGGTTGGTGACTGGTGAACTAGTATCGTCTTTATTTCTGCAAACTAAAAATATGTTTCCAGGTTAGGCCAAAGGTAAAACGAACACATACTCTTCGTACAAGAGTCAGACAACACAGAGGCATACAAAATGGTACAGATGAAATGATCTTCAGTGATCTCATCTTAAAGAGAGCCCATCCTCTGGCTCCTCGAAACCCCACCAGATGGAGAGAGGGCTGTGGGCCTCTATCCTGTAGGGGAAACACCTGGCTGAAGCAGTTAGACTGTCTCCACCTCTGGGCTGGCTGGAAGGGGCCCAGGAAGTGGGGGTGGAGACAAACCAGTTCAGAGGCTCCAGAACTGGGAGGGCTGGGGTCTAAAAGGGAGGCACAGGCCTTGCCCAGCAATCGTTTCAGCCTTCAAGAAACTTCCCCCTCCATCCCTTCTCTGACCCTGACTCTTCCTCACCTGGTGGGGGAGAGGGTCGGGAAGAGGCTTCAGTCGCGTGCCCCAGATGAACATGCTAGGAGAGTTAAGGACACCCGAGGAGCTGTCTTAAGGAAAAGAGGTCCCCAAGGGATTTCCTGTATCACGAGGCCTCCAGGAAGATGCAGGAGCATCCTGGCCGGATGAGGCTTTGGCCAGCTGCTTCAGTCACGTTTCCCATGCAGCCAGACGCTGCCCCTCGCTGGTTCCCTGCCCCATCCCCTACCTGGGGCTACTCCCACATCTCCTGACCAAAGGTGGTCTTCAGGTGACCTGCACTCAAGGTTGATGATATAACTGGAACCCTAAAGACAACTTTTTTGGAAGAAACCACAATGATTACCCAATGTGACACCTTTTTATTTTTCATTCAGTACTATAACAACAGTACAGGAAAAAGGAACACAGCAAACATCGCACTTATGATCAACATCCTTCTGCGGTCTCATCTCATCATGCACATGCATTTTAGCTGCTGTCCTCAGTGTGCACACACTATCTACCCTGTACAGCATTTCACGTGTCTGCAGCATCTGTGCGCGGCTCATTTTCAGGGGGCTGTGGCCTCCCTCCGGGTCATGGTTTGGAGAGCTGGCTGAGCCATTCAGTCACCTCTGAGCAGGCATTTGGCTTGAAGTGAAATCAACCCCATTGCACCCACCCTTCCTTTCCTCTTCAAGGTTCCTCTAGCAAAGCAGGATCTCCAAGCCAGCAGGTGTATAGAGCTTGGGATTATTCCTGTTACACGTGTATCTACTGCTCTTCAGCAAAGCAGAACCAATCCCAATGCACAGTGTTGTCAATTTCCCTACAGCTCTGCAAGTGGTGGAGAGATGATATGGATATATATACATATGGTTTAATGGTTGGGTACTTAATCCCCTCATTGTATAGTTGAGAAAACTGAGAGACGAAGCACCTTCCACAAGGTCATCCCCCTAGAGGACAGCAGAGAGATCCAGTGCTGGAGGTCGCATCCCCTGACCCCCTCTCAGTGCTCCATAGGCCACACCACTCTACCTCTGACAGTTGCTTCTAACACAGACACAGCAGGCTCTTCTTCTCTTGTCCTTTGTCCTTGGAGGAAAGCCGAAGCACGGCCCTTCCCCTCACCGTCCCATGTCCTGCAGACCAGGTTTCTAGACTTCATCTGCTAGATCCAGGCCCTGAGGAGCTCCTCAGAAGACAGCCCGGCCACCACACAGGCTTCTACCTCTTCCCTTCTGCAGCTGATTAGCTTCTGGGGTGAACTGGTTATTTTCTGAAAAACAATTTTCATTCATATTCATTAGGTGAAGAGTCATAGTAATAGTAATCGTGGAGAATATCACCAAAAACCTCAACTATCTGATTCATTAACTTTCCAGCAGCAGAAAAGCCCAAAGACAATTCTAACCCCTAGAGCAAGGGCTTCCCACCTTCACTGAGATCGTCTCCCAGGTCACCGACCAGCAGATGTCTTGGGGTCCTGCCTCTCGGCACTCCTCCCTAGGGGACCCTGCCCCACAGAAGCCCAGAATGTAGTTCTGGTCCAAAAAATCTAACCTTCTTCTGCCAGAGAGCTCTGAAAAGAGTGACCTAGTCTGAGGTGCTCCACGTACAGCACTAGCAGGGTGTCTGGTCCAGGGATGGTGCTCCATAAACAGGAGTCCCTTCCTACTCATACTTCACATCCCTGCTATCTTCTCCCAGCAACCCCAATACATCATCATAACTGGTTGTAAAAATGCAGGTATCAACCTTTCAGGGCGACTTTCCCCAGTGTCGCCCCTAGACCATTCGCCTCCAACAAACTCACTTGGGTCTTGCACAGCGTCTCCCACAGCCCTTCCCATCATCACTTTTCTTTTTTCTTTTTCTTTTTTTTTGGCTACACCATAGGGCATGTGGTATCTTAGTTCCCCGACCAGGGATCAAACCCGTGTCCTCTGCAGTGGAAGCGCAGAGTCTTAACCACTGGACCGCCAGGGAAGTCCCTCCCTGTCATCACTTTAAAGAGTGGCATGTGGGCACAGACAGGTGGGCACAATGGTTTCCTCCACCCCCATCCCCAGAGACATTAGCTTCATCTAGTCGGTTGCCCTTGATCTTGTTTGTAAAGAGGTGGCTACAGGGCTCACTCCTGGTGTCCACAGGCAAATAATGGGAAAGCAAGGCTCACTGAATGGGATGTCAGTGTGGAGCCCACCACCAATTCCCTGATGCTGGTCTGGTCAGATTCCCAGGGCACTGGCTACCTACATCTGCAGTGCTTATACCTGATTGCTTTTTAAACTCTAGCGGAGTGCCTTGCAATGGAAATGTAATGTGAGCTACATAAGCCATTAAAAATTCTCCAGTAGCACATTTTATAAAGTAAAAAGAAATAGGTAAAGTTAATTTTAAAAATATATTTTATTTTAAAAATAAATATTATTTCAACATCTAATCCGCATAAAAATATTAATAAACTATTTTATACTCTTCTTGTACCATCTTCAAAATCTGTCATGTATTTCATAGTTACAGCACATCTCAATTTGGACTAGTCACATTTCAAGTGCTTAATCATCACATATGGCTAGCAGCTACCATACTGGATGGTGTCGTTCTAGAACATTAAAGTGAAACAGCGTAAGCTCAGAATTTCAGAAGGTACAAAACTGTTGTCCCATAGTTTAGAACAAACTTCCAAGCAAGGTTCAGCTGATATATTTTTTTTTAATTTGAATTTGTTCTTAACATTTGAAAATCAGGAGATTTATTATAAAGTCTGGATTTCTGGATTCTCATTTCAAATTTAGGAAGCACTGGCTCACATCCCCTCTTGGCAGCAAACTGCATGAACTGAGAAGAAGCTGGTTTCTTTAGCTGGGCCATGTTTGCCATGGTCCTCCTATCTATCTCTCCCTATTAAATCACATTTATTGCACTGTTCACTCTTTTTTTTTTTTTTTAATCTGTCTGGGCCCCAGAGGCATCTGGGCTCACAAACTCCACTTTCTATGAAGCACACAAAGTCAGACTTGGGATGGCCCATTGGAGCACATCTCAATTTAGAGATGACTAACTTGAGGCCATCTTGATGTTTGCTACCCACATTACAGTGGAATGTGACAGCAAGAAGAGAAAGAATAAAGTGAGTCACAGAAAGGAAACAAAGAACCTTTAGCACCAAAGCCTCCATCCCCATGAAGCAATTATGGATAAAAGACAAGGAAAATACATTATATTTTAAAATAGGGAACACACACTGAGCAGTCTTAGTATAATTTTCCTTGCATATATATTTTTGCCATAGACTGTTACTTGGTGATAAAAACTTGAATGGAAAGACATTCTTAATGGTATATTTCAGAGTGCAACCATCACCAACTGTAAAATTATGGATGAAGACATGAAATGTTTAATCCAAACAGACAAATTAAACATTTACAAACTCAACAGGACTTTTTGAAGCCTTGTCGAGGATTTCCACTTGGTAATTTTCCATGGTTTAATTGGAAAGATGCATGGTCTTTGCAAGGTTGGCTGGAAGTTGCTTTTTAATAGTTTGGAGGATTATCTATGACCAGTGCAAATGTTGAAGCGCAGCTAGGCTGTGCTAAAGTAAAGGCTGAGAGGGGGGAGATGGTGGTGGTGATGTGCAGCTCCAGAACTTATTTGGGATTTGATGCACACTAGCTATCTATTTCTCACAAAACACCGTGGGAAATGCATACACTCAGAGAAACTGTCCATGTTAAAATCTGGAGAGAAACAGAATACAAATTAAAAGCCTTATGGAAAAGAATGCATGTAGGAACAGACACTAGAACAAAGTAGGAAGGATGGTAAGGGAAACAGAGAAGAAAAAGGTGGTCAAGGGTCATGGCATTTACCTTCCACGGACAAAAGTGGTCATTCTCTCATAGAATTTCCTTGTCTCGGGACTTCCCTGGTGGTCCAGTGGGTAAGACTCTGTACTCCCAATGCAGGGGGCCCAGGTTTGATCCCTGATCAGGGAACTAGATCCTGCATGCATGCCGCAGCTAAGAGTCCCGTGCCGCAACTAAGAAGCCCACATGTCACAACTAAGACCTAGTGCAGCCTAAATAAATGAATAAAAAAAAAAAAAAGAATGTCCTTGTCTCTGGTCTCATCTCAGTTGCTTGGTTTTCTCCAAAAGCTATTTTTAGGGTATGGCTCATAATGCATTAGGATTCCTAGGAGCTCTTGCCATTGGAGGGCTTTCCTTGTGCACCTGAAATTCTCCAGGGAACGGACCCTTTACATTGTTCTTTCCCTGGCCCTTTACTCTGTGGCTCCCTAACAACACACTGGGTCCTGGGAGGGAACTCTGCTAGGTCATTGAATGTAGGACCAGAAGAGGGAAATTGAAGGAGGGTATTAGGAATGCAAGAGCTCGTGAGTAGAGGGTAAGCATGGGAACAGAGTTGAGAGGAAAGCTGTAAAGGGTAACTACTCAGTGGAGTCCAGCCGAGGAGGCTGAGCTTTTTACGTGTGTGGAAAAGAAGAGCTAGTGACCTGCTGAGCCAGGAATGCTCCCCTCCCATCATCATCGTTTTGGGTTCATTCAGGGGTTCTTCCTTTACTCCAGGGCTCCGCTTCTACTAACGGCAGAGGAGCACCAAACAGACCAATCTTCCTGCAGATAGCAACTTCAAAAACGGATCAAAATATGAAACCAACTTCCTTAAGTCACAGGAGAGCAACCAAAAGTTGACACTTGGAAGAAGGGAATGTCTCTGGGTGAGTTTCCCATTTTTTACAGTTCCCTGAGGAGCTGAGGGTCTCTCTTGGTGCCATGAACAGAAGAACCAGAAAACAGATATGGGTGCAAACAGAAAAGTTAGGAAGTGAGAGGACTAGAATTAAGTGTTAATGGATTAAACATTGCAATTAAATGGCAGAGATTGTTGGAACAGATTCACTTAAAAAACAAAACAAAACAAAGCAAAAAACCTCTGTGCCGCTTCAAGAGACACCATTTAAATTTGAGAACACTCGTAAGTTTAAGATAAAAATATGGAAGAAGATACACCCTACAAACAGTAAACAAAAAAGGGCTATATTGATATCAGGATAAGAATACTGCCAGAGACAAAGAGGGACATTTCATGATGATAAAACACTCAATTATTCAGGAAGACCTATCAATCATAAATATGTATGCACCTAAAACAGGTTCAAAACACATGAAGGAAAAATTGACATGAAAGGAGAAACAGACACATCTACACTCATAGTTAGAGATTTTGTTGTCTCTCTCTCAATAACTAATAGAACTATTCCAACAAAATCAGTGAGGACAAAGATGATCTGAACAGTATTAAACATTTTGATCCAATTGATATTTATAAAACACCACCCAACAACAGCAGAATACACATCCTTTTGTGCTTCAGGGAACTCTGAGCCCCTCAAGTTCTTGCTGAAGGGGATGCAGGCCAGCCCTGTCCCCTATGTTTGATACATCCCACTGCCTTTATGTTTAGCAGTAAACCCTTTAGTCATCCAGAGGGGCTGGAGGGGGAACCGATGTAAAGAACACTGGTTGGTAAACATTATGAAAAGGGGCAAATGAAATGAGCAAATATCCGTAAAGCCTTAGAATGGTGCCTGGTGCTTAATTCTGGACCAGTGTCCCCTGGAGTCATGACTCCCTAAACTCCTGGAAAGAAAGAGAGCTGACACTAGGATCATATGGTGGGGCGTGCAGGGTGTCCTGAGGACTGGACTGCAGGGAGGGTTAGTCCTCCTGTGAAGGGGGAGCATGGCCTGTGCTCTCAGGGCCCTGTGATGTCACAAGAGGGACCCTTCCAGGGTAACTCCTGGCTGACAAGGAACTACAGGAATGTATAGCTTGCAGGCAGTTCTGGCTCTAGCTGCTTCTGAGAAGCTGACCGCTAACCCCATCCTCCCAGGACAGAAGGGTGAGATATCCCTGAGGCACAGGGATGGGTTTGCTTTTGTTTGTTATTATTTTGTTGTGTTCTGTTGCACTGCTTGGTGGGTTGAGGTCTGGGGCTGAGGTGGGGGGCTAGGGTGCACAGGAAGCAGACAGATGCAACGTGTGAGGATCTCTGGAGACCTGCTTTTGCTTTTCCCCGACCCTGGCACAGCACACAGGGCCTGTCCCCACTGGAGACACTCAGATCTATGGCCCAGTGACCTCAGGAGTAAGATAAGAACCCTGGCTTGTGAGGAGCTGGGATCCCTCACCTTCGGTAGTCACAGGTCCAGCTAGTCCCCCTGCCCCCAGCCAAAGGCAAAGCAGACTCCACGCGCCCTAATTTCACACACGTGCACTTCACCCTGAGGACCCATGAGGCTCTTGGCGTATGAACTGACTATGTTGTGTTGGAACATATTTCTGGATGCAGCTGCTGTTACAATGATGGGAGGGAGGTAAGAAGGCTCGGTAGGCCGGTCCTCAGGGTAAGACTATGCATGACTCCTGGAATGCAGAGCCTCCTGGGCTGGGCTACACACCTGCTGCCTTGGCCGTGCCAGGACCTGGGGGCAAGGAGCAGAGGCCTGATGGGAGCCTGGGGAAGGCCACCACCCCCTGGTGATGGGACGTCTCCCAGCCCCTCTGACTAGGAGGGAATTCCTATAAGTACTCTTCTCCCCTCTTTGTGCAAATGCTTGTAAACCCACGATATGTGTGTCCCTGCCCCACTAAGACCCAGACTACATCGGGTCAGCATCATGCTGAAAGGAAAAAGAACAGTTACCAAGGTGTCGGGGAGCATCACCACGGGGCAACAGGAGTGCTGGAGCAGCCGGCCCATTTTCCAGATGGAGAGCGGCACAACCACGAGGATCAGCATGAAGCCCACAAATGAGAACAGAGCCAGTGCCAGCGGCAGGGTCTCTCCTGGAAACGGAAAGACAGGAACCGGCTTAGGAGACAATCCTGGGCCTCCCTCGCTTTCCTGGATCTGGCTCTGCACACTGGCCAAGAGAGCAGATGCCAACACCCTGACATCTGATGTGTGCCCTAGTGACCGAAATGACCACCATTAAAACCATTTTTCTAGAATCCAGATTGGTTTCCAGAAAGCCAAGGAAGATTACGATCTTTTTCTTGGGAAGGGAAAGGGAGGAGCATCATCTGTTAAGCCACTAGCTGTATTTGCACGTACCTCTGAGCCACTGCCAGGAAGAAGGCAGAGGGCCAGGCCCCGGGCAGGATGAGGGGGAAGCACCAAAAGAGAACAGCCCAGAAGGGAGCTGGGCAGTAACTGAAAACAAAGTGTATTTCACAACTTACTCTTGGCATTGATTCGTGTGATGGAGGAAAATGCTGAATTCAGAACACAGTCACATAATAACTCATATATCAAGCCCCTGCGAGGGTTAAGTGACTTACCCCAGGTCACACAGGTAGGGCTGGCTCCAAATTCTACTAAATGATTTATCAGAAAGTGCCAAGTCTGAACGTCTGGAGATGCGGAAGGGGGGGACAGGTTACCTTCCCATCTCTCTGTCCTATTCGTTTAGCCCCTCTGGGCTGGACTGCTCACCCAGGATGTGAAGGGTGCCACAGCCAATGCAGCTGCAGAGAAGCTGGTGGGCTCTTCCAGATGGCTGGGGTCCCCACAGTTTGTATCAATGATTTTGGAAAATATGTTGGCAGTACATATCAAGAGATACACAGATGTTCATACTCTTTCATCCACTCCTGTGAGTGGATTCCAAAGAATAATTCCAAGGAAGGAAGCATATGCAGAAAGCAGTTCACAGCAACATCTTTATTAGAGCAACAGCCTCGCATAACCAGCCCCCCTCTCTGCCCAAAGCAGCACCTCTGCACCTTCCGCCACCCCAGCACACTCTGGTGTGCTTTCTCATAGCACGTACCACCAAGGGACACCATCTCATTTGTTTACTGCCTTGTAGCCTGTCTCCCCAACTAGAAGGTAAGCTCGGTGAGGGCAGGGACTTCCCTGCTGTATCCCAGTGACGGGCCCAGCAGGTGGCACATAGTCAGTGCTCAATAATTATTCACTGAATGAATGAATGAATCAGTGAATGAACATCATCTTCAAAAGCAGATGGCAATGATCTAAATACCCCCAATGGAGGATGATTTAATACATCATGGGATATCATCATGGCAGGTCAGGAGTTCAGCTATTAAAATGAGAATTAGGATATATACAGACTTGTTCGCTGCATCACGGGTTGTAGTGGCAAAAGACTGGAAAGCACAGAATATACCTATTTATGGGGGATGGTTACATATACTTTGGCACACCCATATACTGGCTTGTTATGCATGTTCTTAAACAATGAGGTAGATCTATATGTACTGACATTAACAGGTGCTCACAATAGCAATACCCAGTGAAGGTGAGCGAGGTACAAAGCAGTAAGCACAGTACAGTCCCAGTTGTGCCTCTGAGTACTGGCATCACATGATGACTGGAGGATTAAATGCCAGACTTGCCAAAGGAAACCTCCTGAGTGGTGTGCGGAGAATGGAGAACGTGTACCTCTTACTTTATATACTTCTGTGTTGTTCGAATTTTTTAACAAGCTTGACTTACATGGTTTTAAAACGTAGTATAAAATGAGGGTCTGGGGGACGGATAAATTAGGAGTTTGGGATTAACATATACACACTACTATATATAAAACAGAGAGCTTCCCTTGTGGCACAGCGGTTGAGAGTCTGCCTGCCGATGCAGGGGACACGGGTTCGTGCCCCAGTCCAGGAAGATCCCACATGCCACGGAGCGGCTGGGCCGTGAGCCATGGCCGCTGAGCCTGCGCGTCTGGAGCCTGTGCTCCGCAACAGGAGAGGCCACAACAGTGAGACGCCCGCGTACCGCAAAAAAAAGAAAACAGATAACCAACAAGGACCTACTGTATAGCACAGGGAACTATATTCAGTATCTTGTAATAACCTATAATGGAAAAGAATCTGAAAAAGAATAGATTTATATACATATATATATATGTATAACAATCATTTTGCTGAACACCTGAAACTAACACAACATTGAAAAGCAACTATACTTCAATTAAAAGATAAAGACCCAAAAAAAGTAGTATAAAATGGTAATCAGAAAATCTACATGGAAAATGTTATGGATGTGATATTTGTGAAAAAGCAGACTCAAAGTGTATATATAATTCAACGACAACATGTGTCTACACAAAGGCTAACAGCCCTTTGACCCAGCAACTCTACTTCTAGGAATTTATCCTTCAAATATACCAGCAAATGATCTATGCCCAAGGTAATTAATGAAAGCATTGGCTGTAATAGCAAAATATTGGGAGAAAAAAACTAAATACCCATCAATAGGGAGCTAGTTGAATTAGTTATATATACATACAGTGGAATACTATGTAGCTACAAAGAAGGATGAAAAAGTTCTTTTCAGATACGGAAAAATCTACAAGATATGTAAAATGAAAAAGACAAGATCCAGAACAGTGCATGGAGTGTGCTAACATTTGTGCTAAAAGGAGGGGAAATATATAAAAGTATATTCCCATTTACTTGTAAATGTATTGAGAAGTCTTTAGAAGGATATACAAAAAGCTAATACCTCTGGGGGAGGGATGGGAATTACATGGATGAGGAAGGCAGTTCCACACGTACCTTATCATTTTTTTTTTTTTTTTTTTTTGCGGTACTCGGGCCTCTCACTGTTGTGGCCTCTCCCGTTGCGGAGCACAGACTCCGGACGCGCATGCTCAGCGGCCATGGCTCACGGGCCCAGCCGCTCCGCGGCATGTGGGATCTTCCCGGACCGGGACACGAACCCGTGTCCCCTGCATCGGCAGGCGGACTCTCATCCACTGCGCCACCAGGGAAGCCCTCAAAATGATAATTTTTAAAAAACTAAAAAGTTAAACACAAATGTCACTCGTGGTGTTTGTGTGGCAAAATCATGGGATATGGGGTTTTGTTTTATTTCTTTTCACTGCAGGCTTTTAAACCATAAAAAATTCAAGGGAAAAAATTAAGTCAAACAAGAGGATTCTACAAACTTTCTATCAGGCCCCTCCCAGCTGGGCGCAGCCATGCTACACAGTGGGCTACGTCCAAACGAGGTCCGACGCTCAGGCCCCGGCTGCCTCACTAGCACCCCCCTCTGATACCCAGGCAGCTGCCACCGGGTCAACCAGCCTTGCAACATCTGGCCTCAGGCCTCGGGAGCTTTCAGGGAAAAGTGTTCTAGACAGCTGCCAAGTGACCCCTGCCCAGCCCCAGGGTGGACTCTCTTCTGGGGGGATTAGAACGCAGAACAATTTCACCACAGGATCTACCCAGCCTGGGGGAGCAGGTCAGGGAAACCGAGGGGATACTCAGAACCAGAGGAAGCAGCAAGCAACAAGCATCGCCCAGGAGGGGCAGACAGGTGGCCTTACCTTGCACCTTGACACATTCTGTCTTGCTGAAGGCACTGTGCCTCCCAATGGCCTTCACGAACGTCCGGACCTTCACGCAGTGTGCAGCCCCTGGCTCCATGGTTTCCAGGTGCACCGGAATGCCCCCGCGCCTCACCATCTTGACGTGTTCCTTTAGGAAAACAGAAAACAGTTACACTCTGGGGGAAGCAGGACACAAAAGAGGGAGAAGGAGGGAAGGGAAGCTGTAAATATTTCCTTTCCAAGATGCATACAGAATGTTCCTCTCATTCATTCATTTATTCATTCATTCATTCTTAAATATTTATTTATTTATTTAGCACCTACGGTGTGCCAGGCACTGGTGTAAGCAGTGAACAAAACAGGGACACAGCATTGAACAAAACAAAGTTCCTGCTCTCGTGGAGCTTATGTGGGGTAAGACAGACCATATATAACACACATCAGGTGGTGATGAGGGTTATGAAGAAAAATGAAGCAGGGCAAAGAGGTAGAGAGTGATGAGGAGGCACCAGAATAGGGATTAGGAAAGACCTCTCTGATAGGGTAATATTTGGACAGACACCTGAAGGTCAGAAATCTGACTGGGGGCTTGGCCGGGCCACTGCTGCCAGGGGGATCAGTGCACAGGAACACTGGAGCCTGTGGGCAGTGCCTCCTCACACTTGCATCCATCCACTGTCTGTCCATCCATCTGCATGCCCCTCCACCCCCACTCACCCCCTGAGGGCTGTGCTCTGCGTCTGAACCTGTGGAGACTCGTCTGGGCCAGGCCCAGGTGGCTCAGGACACGGGCTCCTCTCCCAGCACCGGCTCTGCACCTCCCGAAGAATCCTAGGGATCTGCATGCTCCCAGCCAGCCCAGGCCCTGATCAGTCCCGCACTCGACTCCCTCCGCCTGGCAATGCCACCTCCTACCACTGGGCCCTGACCCAGCAGGAATAAATGCTGGAAACCATGGCTGTTGCCTGTTCCACCTACACATACCACCTTCCAGGGGAAGCTACCCAGCCCACGGTCCCCATTGAGTGGGTGGTAGGGCACATGACCTGTCCCTCAGACACTGGCATTAGGTCAGGGGTACCCTTGGCCTGGAAAGGGTCTATCAGAGGCCAGCCAGCAACCGGCGACCCCTAAGCTTGGCCTGATAAGACAAGCAGTACCAGTCAGATTTCCTCTGCTAGGAACTGATCTTGGGGAACTGATACCTGCAGCTAGAAGCAGGGACCAAGGGGAGAGGACATGGCGAGGAGGAGTCAGGCCTGGTAAGGCACAGCCATAGGCATGTGCAGGAAGGAGTGGTGAGGGATCAGGGCCTGCGAGCAAGCTGGGGAGAGTGCCACGGAAAGAGTGCAATAGAGAGGACCCACTGGAGGGAATCAGAGACTCCACAGACGGGGGCCCCTGGGCAAGTGAGGCTGTGCTGCAGCCTGGCTCTGGGCCTGCTCTGATCATGGAGTCTATGAGAGCCCCTTATAGCACCATATTAATCCCTGTGACAGAGCCTATTTTTCCTTGTGCTGACTCGAGTGGGCCTTGTCACCATTTCAGCTTGGACAGGGCCTCCACAGGTCTGCCCAAGCTCCATCCTTTCTGCTGCTGTGGCTGCAGGATGCTTGGCCACTCCCTCTGGGAGAGCTGACCTCCCACCCAGCCTAGCCCGCAGCATCCATCCCACAGGGTAGGGCAGCGCCCCATCTAGGCATTCCGGGTGCCCATTGGCTCAGAATTAGGGTTGTTTATCAGCCAGCTCCTGACTCTCTGCCCCGACTTCTGCACGCTGCCCAGATACACACCCTCGAGAGCCTTGTGCCAGCCTCATATGCTTTTGAAATCATCCAGTTGATCTGGAACACCCTGGTCTGCCGCCTGTAAACAGCAGGGAGAATGGCTGAGAAGACATGCTGATAAGGGAGAAGAAATGCATTGAAAAGGTATCATGGATCCAACTATGGTAGAGTTTAGGGCAAGGAGGCAGCCCTCATACTTTAGCAAACGTGGCCTGAGACAGCTCCCAGCCACAGTCTGGGTTGGACCAAGGCAGTCCTTTGAGGAAGAGGCTGCCGGGATTGTCAACCTACGCCCATCTCTCCTTTCTCACACTTCACCCAGGCCCGCTCATCCTCAGGCCATCCCAGACAGCAAGCACTGCAGGGGCTGGCTTTCCTCATCCAGCTCTCGGAGGTCTGTGACTGCTTCTCCAAAGTCTAACTCAAAGGCCAAGGGTGGAAGTCTCACCTTGGCACCAGGCTCCCTCTTCCAGTAGGCCACGAAGAACTCAAACTGTGGCCCCAGGTCTTCCAGCTTAATAACCAGGTGGAAGCCATCCTTGGTGATCTCCATCCCAGGTGGGGTGAGGATGGCTGTTGGCAAGACAAGGAAAGAATCAAAGCCAGACCCAGACAAGACTGAGTTCTGTCCAGGGAGACCATGACCAAGCCATCAGTAGAAACATGTCAGGCTCATGGGAGGGGAGGGGTTTGGATATGGCTTCACAGTGTGCAGAGGCGTGTACACTGATCCTCTCCTGTACTCAGCAGGTGCTCAGTAGACACTTTTTGAATGATGAGCAAATGAAAAAAACAAATGACAGGCTTCCCTGGTGGCGCAGTGGTTGAGTGTCCGCCTGCCAATGCAGGGGACACAGGTTCGTGCCCCGGTCCAGGAAGATCCCACATGCCGCGGAGTGGCTGGGCCCGTGAGCCATGGCCACTGAGCCTGTGCGTCTGGAGCCTGTGCTCCGCAACGGGAGAGGCCACAACAGTGAGAGACCAGTGTACCGCAAAACAAACAAACAAAAAAAAAAAACAAATGACAACAACTTACTACAATTCGCATAGACCAGTTATATATACCGGCTGCTGCTAACTCTCAAACATCAGCAAATCAGCAGCCTGTGGATGGGTTGGCCTCTCTATTCTCAGTCCAAGGATTCTTCAATCTCATATCCTTAATGGAAGATGTTAGAAAATCAGAGGGTTTTACAAATTCCAATAATCAGCTCTAGAAATTTACAGCATAAGCACAAGCACCATCCTTCATATTACTGGATCCCAAACACAGAGGCCAGCAGCCCCCATGGATACTTTCCTATCAGGAGACCAAGAACAGAAGGGCCCACACAGACAGTCTTTAGTCCCTGGTTACTGATGATGGATCCAGACTTGCCTCTCAGATCCAGATGCTGCAGGACCAGAGGGGCCACCGCAATTGCTGGCCTTGGCTTGGCAAGTTTAGCAGAGTGTGTTCTGGGCTACATCCTCCTGCACTGGGGTCAGTGGACACTCAAAAGAAAGGCAGTTCCTGCAGGGAGTTTTCAGAGAACAAAGTATTTCCTGGCATTTGAAGAGCTGCCTGGAAAAGGAACATGAGGACTTGGAAAGTCAGGGACCAACTGTACAAAACATACCCAGTTCAGAGGCTTCATATGAGCATACAGCACCACTAGAACTGCGTCTGAAACACCTCCAGTAGGGAGAGAGATGTTTTGACTCCTCCAGTTTTAAGTCAAACATGATTAGAATTGGATTCCCTGATCTCCATCTATGTTGAGATTAGAATTAGACAAAATGACCTAATGTCATTTCAGTTCAGAGAATTTTTTGACAAAGTTGGGACAAGAACTTCTGTCCTATGTACTCTACAAACTTATCTCATTTAATCCATCCAGCAAGCTTAAGAAGGTAAATACTGTTCTTATCGTACAGATAATGTAACAGCCTCAGAGAGGTTGAATGACTTTCCCAGAATCACACAGTTAATGGCCAGAATTTGAGTCCATGTCTTTCCACATTTCTAGACTCTGCTGTGGGGTGTTTTTTAACTCCCAATGAACAGGATGCACATAGATTGCTTAAATCAGACTCTAGGCTTGGGCCCTGGAGATAAGTGGTTCTAAAGCTCCCCTGTGACATGAATTCATATAATTGAGGTTAAGAACCTCTGCTCTCAACAGGCTTCCCTTTAAGAGTAGGAGATCCTTTTCAAGAGAGCCTTAAAATAAGATTTTTCATATGTCTTGGGAGAAGTCAGCGTGGCCTTTTTCAAAGGCCAAAGAACAGACGTAATGCCCTTGAGAGTCTCGATTCCATCCCAGCTCTGCAGCTAACTTCACCTGCATGGGGACCACACAGGAGCAGCTTCTGGGGCAGGTACAGAGACTCCCTTCCTCAGCTCCTTCTGCAGTGGCCCTTTTCCTGTTTATATTGGCCTTCTCAAGCACAAGTTGCTACTGCACACACCCGCCCCCATAGCTTTGTAGGCACTCCCTCAATCTCCAAATGCCCCGTGCCTTCCTTTCCAACAGCTGCCAGCCACCAGCAATGACCTTGGCTGGAGCCCGTGCTTCTAGGAGCCAAAGGGAGGTGGTGCTGGGTGCTGCCCAGGCACAGCAGGCAGAGGCAAAGCTGCACTACCCTCCAGCGCCTCTCAGGCTTCC
The DNA here is from genome assembly GCF_949987515.2 of Delphinus delphis. Taxonomy (NCBI): domain Eukaryota; kingdom Metazoa; phylum Chordata; class Mammalia; order Artiodactyla; family Delphinidae; genus Delphinus; species Delphinus delphis. Next base: position 114,174,073 of record NC_082686.1, on the reverse strand, counting down.
CCAGGGCCTGCAATGGGATCCCACTGCCTCCACCATATCCTCCCAGTGCCTAGAGAAAGAGACTGGGAAGAGGAGCCCACATTCGGCACCAAAATTTCTATTGGTATCCATTCCAATGGTCCCACTGCTGCCCCCAGCTCTTCCCTCCTTCCTCTGCTCTCTGGCTCTCAACTCTGGGCATCCCTTGGGTAATTAATATTAATATTTACCAATAGCTGAGTGCTATGATAAGACAGCACCGCCCTGAGCCTTTGCACTTTTCATCTTGTCCACAACTACCCAGTGAGGCAAACTGTTGCCCTTCTTACAGATGAGGACTCAAGGGGCTGATCTGGGATTTCAACCCCACCTGCCTGACTCTAGAGGGCCAACTTCCCCTTCAAATTCACCTTCCTCAGCCCCTTCTAGCGTGGACTCCCTCACCTTCTAACCGTCCTAATTTCTACCCAATCTCATATAGTCCTCAGTAACCTTTGACTCATTCCATTACTGCCCCAAACCTTCCTTTGTCCTCACTCCCAGCAGAGGGTCACCTGCCACACCAAGAAAACAGGTCACCACAGGCCTTTCCCTTGCCTTTCCTGCATGTCCCAACTGGTCACGTTATCATCCACACCTGCCCTGCCCCTTCCACCTCCATTCAACCCTCCAGCTGGCAGCCTGTCCACCATCACCACGGCTCCATGAAGCCACTTTCTCAAGGACCCATTTAGGGGCCTCCTTCAGGCCCAGCAGCAGCTCATCCGCTCTCCCCTCCATGACCCTCTCCCCACCCAGCACCTACCAGTGACTTTCCCTCTACCCTCTTTTTAAACCTAAGGTTTCCCAGGAGCCTATCCTGGGTTCTTTGTCCTTATGTCTTGTCCCTGGACATCTCACCTGCTCTCAAGCCACTAGCTATTAATTTTGTGTTGTGTGTCTAACCTTGACCTGTCTGAGCCCGAGGGCCTGATTTCCAACTGCCAATCAGACATCCATGGCATGATATCCTATAGGCATCTCAATCTCAAAGAGCCCAAAGCCAGCAGCAACTCTTATTCCTCAGACCAGTTGCTCCTCCTGGGTTCTCTTCCTTGGGTGACACTCCCACTAACACCATCTGGAAGATGGATGCCATCATTATCTCTCCCCATTCTGTCTCCCAGTAACTAGTCCCCAAGCGCTGTCCTTTCTAACTCAGCAATGTCTCTAGAATTTGTCCTCTTCTTCCCATCCCTTCCCCACTTCTGGGATCAGGACCCACCTTGGCTCAGCTGGAGTGTTACAACCCCGTCCTCACCGTTCACCTGCCCTGAAGGCTTGTCCTACTCCAGTTCACTTTTCACACCACAGCCAGAGTGATTGTTCTGTAAGACAGACCTGGCCTAGACCTTCTCTTCTTCTGTGGCCCTCCTCTTCCGACTTGATCAAGCTTTATGTCAAAGCCCTTCACCACGTGACAAGCTGCTTCCTCGCCCCCGGCATCCAGACCCTGCTACTGCGGTTCCCCACACACACCCTTCTACACACTGGCCATTATTTGCACTCTGCCGTATTTGGTCACCAATCTGGATTCTTCCCTTACTTTTTTTTTTTTTTTTTTTCGCGGTACACGGGCCTCTCACTGTTGTCGCATCTCCTGTTGCAGAGCACAGGCTCCGGACGCGCAGGCTCAGCGGCCATGGCTCACGGGCCCAGCTGCTCTGTGGCATGTGGGATCTTCCCGGACCGGGGCACGAACCCACGTCTCCTGCATCAGCAGGCGGACTCTCAACCACTGCGCCACCAGGGAAGCCCTCTTCCCTTACTTCTTTCTCAATTATTTTCCAGGTTCTATTGCTATAGAAAAGTTACTTATTTCCAAAGGACTGTTCCTAATCATGTATAGATCCTATTGCACAAAGAAGATGCTCACAGAGCAACAAAGATGGAGTTAGCGAGGCCCCAGATGGGAGGCAGTGTAAGATTTATGAGGCACTACTAGGGTAGGGAGAGGCCATCCTAGCCCCATCTCCCCACTTCCAGAGCAGTTTTCCTTCCAGAGACAGGACTGACTTCCAAAGTCTCTTTCAAAATGAGAGGGAGGGCCTGTGGGAAGCAGCTGACTTTTTAAAATGGAGCAGTTAGGGCTGTTGATGTTCACAGTACTCTGGCTTTGCAAGACTAATTTGATGCTGAAAAGAATCCCAACAGTCTCAGTGAGCATGGTTCCTGAAGGGGAGGCTGCTGGGGGCAGGGGAGTGAGGAGAGAAGAGCCTTACTTGAGTTTCGATTAAAGGGGTGCTTCAGGGTGCTCCAGGCTGAGGTCAGTGAACCCAGGGTGGCCCTGACCCGGAGGCTGTATGGTACAGTGGCGGTGATGTCATCAGTGATGTCACACTCGGGCTCTTGGGTGGGCGAGCACCAGCTGCTGGGGATCCAGATGTGGCTCATGTACAGGCTCTCATACTCTCTGGCCAAAGAGAGGAGGGGACAGCATCACACCAGCCCCTTCTACCCAGGCTCAATGATGGTTTCAAGTAACTGTTGCATCCACTGACATTTTATGGGTCAGGAAAACAAGCATTTGCTCCATACCCATTTCTCCCCTCTCCTCCCTCACCGACCACCCTTTCTTCCTTACTCCTTCTCACCAGACAAGGGAGACCCAAGCATAAACCCCACTCTGTCCCAGTCTCCCCATCTGCATGCTCACCACCCCAGTCTCAGCCACTGTCATCCCTTGCCTTGCTGTGTGTCTCCTGATTTTCCTGCTTCCTTTCCTGCCAGTCTTTAAACCATGCATCACTCAGCAGAGCATCATATTTGTCTCCTTAGTGGCTTCCAAAGAGTCTAGAATGGAATCCAAACTCTCTCCCATGGCCTACAAGACTCTCTGGCCTTCTCATTACACCCCTAAACGTGATGCTCCCTCCACACAGGCCTCCTTGCCCTCCCTCCGACAGGCTGTCACGTTTGCTGTGTCTCAGATGCTCTGCCCCTGCATTCCCATTGGCTGCCTGCTCCTGTCCTTCAGATATTGGCTTAAATATCACATCCTCAGACAGACCTTCCCCGACCATCTGATAAAAAGCTACCACAGAAGAAACTCTCTGTTGCATCAGCCTTTTAGCTTCCTCCTAGAGCTGATTTCTATCTGAACTTACCTACAGCAATGCTGCCTGATAGAACTTTCTGTGTTGGTGGAAATGTTCTGTATCCCTGTTGTTCTATATGGTAGCTACTAGTCGCATGTGGCTATTAAGAACTTGAAATGTGGCTCATACGACTGGGAAACAGACATTTTAATTTAATTTAATTTAACTTTGATTAATTTTGATTAATTTAAATTTAAATAGCTGTCTGTGTCTAGTGGCTACCACACTGGACAGTGCAGACCTCGTGTACTTATTTCTTTACCTTTTTACTGTCTCCTCTAAATGTAAGCTCCCTCTGTCCAGAAGCTTTGTCAACTGTACCCGTGAGCCTAAGAGAATGTCTGCACGTGTAGTTGTTCAGTTTGTATAAACTGTTAATGAAATATATTGAGCACCTTCTGTGCCCCTGTCACTCCTTGACAGCTCCGAGGGCCTGGACACCTGGAGAAGGGCCAGCTGACCTATACGATCACAATTTGTTTTGGCTTCTAGGGGCAAGCACACAGTCAGGAAAAACTGAGGTCTCCCCCACCCCCAAAGGATCTGAGTCCCCAGTGATTTCTCCACCTCAAGTCAGAGACAAACTTGTTTCTTCTTAAAATTTTCTTCAGCATTAGACAATTGACTCATTGTTGGAAAGAAGCTTCACCAAAAAGTCTTTATACATGTTTGTGCTCCCAGGGAGTTCACTGTCAAATCCATGGGACAATTTCCCTTGTTGCTTCAACTCTCTCAGTGCCCATGCAGACAGAGGATGCAGATCATGGGAAATAACCTCTCCCTGGGCTCACAAAGCCTCCTTGAGCTCTGGAATGAAGGTTGTGATTCCTGGAGAGGAATCAACTAATGTCTAAAAGAGAAAAACGAAAAAAAAAAAAACACAAAAAACAAAACTCACCCTTGGTACTCGACAGAATAGTGTACTATTTCTTCAGGCACAATCACTGGGCTCCATGTCAAGACATGCTTCATGTTGGTTGATTGTACAGAGAGGTTCTGAGGGGCAGGCAGAACAGTCGCTCCATCTGAGACCAAGGCAGATAGACAGGCTGACAGGTGAGCTCAGGGGGCTGGCATCGGGGGAAATGCCACAGCTTCAAGTTAGTTTCTAATGAAAAGCCAAACATGCTTAGGAACTAGAAACAACTCTAAAGTCACCATACTTGTGTTCATGCTAAATTTTTGCTATCATCATTGTAATTCTGCCTTTGGTGATTGAATGGCATGTTAATATTAATAATAATAATGGCTAATATTATTGAGCACTTACCATGCTCTATCTAGGCCGTGTGCTTGGTTGTCACATGATTATCTCATTTAATCCTCATGACCATACTGGGAGGTAAGGACCATTAGTTTCTCTGTTGTACAAATGAGGAAACTGAAGCACATTATGTACAACCCTTATGTCACGATCTAGATGCAGGCCTTGACTCTGCCACTTACTATGTGACCTAAAGCAAGCTGCGTAAACCTGAGCCCCCCACCCCTACATGGCAAACCCATACCGGCTCCTGCCAGCTTCTCATCACCACCTTCTCCTGCTACTGCCATCCCCAGGTACCAAAGCAATTCGTTTGTGTCCCCAAGAAGGCCAAACAGGGCGCAGCTGCCATCTGGGAAGTGCAGGCTCAGGTCTGCCGTGGAAGGAGTCCAGTGCAGAAAGGCACCAAGCCAGCTCGGAGACTCCGCCCCAGGCAGCCTGCAGCCCTCTGAGCCAGCCGGGATTCAAGCACCTGCTCACACAGCTGTGTGCTCAGAGTGTGCACACAGTGGGTCTACAGTTTGCACACAGAATCAAAGAGGCCTGTGAAGCTGAACCTGCCCTCATAAGGACCTTGCAGCCTCAGGGCTCATCCTTGCGTGTAACCCAGGGTGCAGTCTGGATCTTCCGATATGGTCTTCCCCTCCGACTTTCACACGCTCTTCTTTTAATGCCCAACACCTGCCTCCCTTTGCTGTTACAGTTGCAGTGATAATATCGACAGCATGGTGTGTATGAGGCTGGGACCCTCGCCTGGGACTTTTCATCTGTGTGCCTGTCTCCAGATTGGCACCTGCTGTTCGTTATCCAGCGCTGTAACCACGAGAGGATGGGTGCTGCTGGGGACACCCCACCTGGTGCCCTTGCTTCTTCCCTAATGTAGGACCCTTGTGATGCATCCTGATCTCACTCTCAGCGTCCACGGCCTGCCCTGTGAGGAAACACCTAGGGTACCCACAAGGGAGGCATCCTGCCCTCCCCACCTTTAAACCTGTAATCACCCAAGGGATGAAAAGGAAAAGTGCCAGCTGCAGTGAGGTCACCCGGGAGGGTGGAGCCTGGTCCTCTCTGACATCCTTCCTCTGGTAAAGTAGACAAAACATTTCCCTAGTCAGATATGCGAAGATTTTAAAGCTATGTAAATATAAAGCTCTAATTCATAATTCTAAAACTCTCAAAAATGAAATCTCCTGGCCCAGATGGTTACACTGGAGAATACTATGAAATAGTTAAAGAGAAATTAACACCAATTTTATACAATCTCTTCAAAAAAATAGAAGAGGAAAAAGCACTTTCCAACTAATTTATGAGGCCAGTATTACCCTGATACCAAAATCAGGTAAAGGTAGTGTGTATTTAAAAACACAAAAGCCTGCACATCAACATATCTTATGCACTTAAATGCCAAAATCTTCAACAAAATACTAGCAATCCAAATTCAATAATGTATAAAAATGATTATGCACCATGATCAAGTGGAATTTATTCCAGGTATGCAAGGCTGGTTCAATATTTGAAAATCAATTAATGTAATCCACTGCATCAACAAACTAAAGAAGAAAAATCATACAATTAGATCAGTTGACACTGAAAAAGCATTTACAAAATTCAACATCCATTCATGATTTAAAAGCAGAAAACAACAAAAAACCTCTCTTCAAGTCAAGAACATTAGGGAGTTATCTCAATTTGATAATGACCATCTCTAAAAAACCTACAGTTAACATCTTATTCAATGGTGAAAGACTGAATTCTTTCCCCCTAAAATCAAGAAAAAGGCAAGGGTGCTCACCCTCATCACTTTTACTCTACATTGTACTAGAAGTTCTAGCAGCTGTAATAAGGCAAACAAAGGAAGTAAAAGGCATTACAGATTGGAAAAGAAGTAATTAATCTCCCCCTATTTGCACGCTATGTAGGAAATCCCACAGAATCTACAAAAAAAACCTCCTAAAACTAATAGTGAGTTCAGCAAGTTCATAGGATACAAGATAAACATTAAAAATTAGTTGTACTTTTAAATACTAGCAATGAACACTTATACACAGAAATTTAAAATATTATTTACAATCATTCTCTCCCCCTAAAGTTCAGGTGTAAATCTAATGAAACATATCTAGGATTTGTATGGGGAAAACTCCACAATGCTGGTGAAAGATTTCAAAGAAAACATAAATAGATGGAGAGACATACTGTGCTCATGAATCGAACAATCTGACATAGTTAAAATGGTAATTCTCCCCAAATTGATATACAGGTTTAACGTGATTCCTATCAAAATCCCAGCAAGGTTTTTTGTAGATATATACCAGCTTTTTCTAAAATTTATAAGCAAAGGCAAAGGAAGGAGAATAACTGAAACAACTCTGAAAAAGAATAAAGTGAGAGAAATCAATCTACCCAATTATAAGACTTACAGTAATGACGATTGTGTGGTATTGACAAAGAAATAGACATATAGATTGATGAAACTGTATAGACATCCCAGAAATAGACCCACACAAATATGCTCGACTGACTTTTGGCAAAGGTACAAAAGCAATTCAATGAAGGAAGGATAGCCTTTTCAACAAATAATATTAGAGCAATTGGATATTTGCAGGCAAATAAAAAACTTCAACCTAAATCTCATACCTTATGCAAAAAATAACTCAAAGTGGACCATAGACTTAATGCAAAATATGAAACTCTAAACTTTTAGGAAAAAACATAGAAAATCTTCAGACCTAGACAAAGATTTCTTAGACTTGACACCAAAAGCAAGATCCATAAAAGGAAACATTTATAAATGGGCATCATCAAACTTAAAATATCTTGCTCTGCAAAAGACCCTGTTAAGAGGATGAAAATACAAGATACAGACTGGGAGGAAGTATTTGCAAACTATATATCGCACAAAGGATTCATATCTAGAATATATATACAAAGAATACTCAAAACCCTACAGTAGAAAAGCAAACAACTCAATTAGAAAATGGGCAAAAGACATGAAGAGTCATTTCACCAAAAAGTACATACAGATGGCAAATGAGCACATGAAAAGATGTTCAACATCATTAGCTATTAGGGCATTGCAAATTAAAACGTCCCTGAGATAGCACCACACAGCCATCAGAATGACTAAAAATTTTTAAAGTAACAATACCAGACCCTGGTGAGGATGCAGGTAAAGTCACTCATACATCGCTGGTGGGAATATAAAGTGGTACAGCCACTCTGAAAGATAGTTCAGCAGTTTCTTGTGAAACTAAACTGGTAATTACTATACAACCCATCAATTGCACTCTTGGGCATTTATCCCAAAGTAGTAAAAATTTATGTCACACAAGATCTGCACAACAATGTCTATAAACAAACTGGAATCAGCCCAGATGCCCACAGGTGAATGGTCAAACAAATTATGGTACATCCAATAAAAAGGAACAAACTGGGGCTTCCCTGGTGGTGCAGTGGCCAATGCAGGGGACACGGGTTCGTGCCCCGGTCCGGGAAGATCCCACATGCCACGGAGTGGCTGGGCCCGTGAGCCATGGCCGCTGAGCCTGTGCGTCCGGAGCCTGTGCTCCGCAACGGGAGAGGCCACAACAGTGAGAAGCCCGCGTACCCCGTCAAAAAAAAGGAACAAACTATCACTACGTAAAACAATCTGGATGAATCTCTAGGAAATTATGCCAAGTGAAAAAACCCAACCCCCCAAGAGTTACATGCTGTATGATTCTATTTTTATAACATTTTGAAATGGCAAAATTTTAGAAATGGAGAACAGATTAATGGTTGCCAGGGGTTAGGAACAGTGGGGAAAGGCACAGTAGGGGGAGGTTCTAAAAAGGCAACAGGAGTATCATTGTGGTACTGGAACTGTTCAGTATCTTGACTGTGGTGATAAATACACAAACCTATTACACACACACACACAAGCACACGCTCGAACGAATGCAAGTAAAGCTGGGGAAGTCTGAATAAGACGGGTGGATTGTATCAATGATGTCAATATCCTGGTTGTGATATTATACTACTGTTTTGCGAAATACCATTGGGGAAACTGGGCTTTCTGTATTATTTCTTATAATAAATCTAGAATTACCTCAACAAAATTTCAGTTAAAAAATACAAACATAGTGTCATCACACCTAAAAATTTAGCATTAATTCTGATTATCTGCATGACAGGATACATTTTAAAAGACCATGATAGGATAAATTCAAACAGGATGAAATGCACCTAGGAGAAAAGTAAAGTTGTAGAATTAGGTGCAGTCAATTAAATCAGTGAGGGACACCTGTTTAGGGTGGGAGACCTAACAATTAGGTGTCCTAATGACCAGGGCACTCATCAAGGATTTAAGCAACTACTCTGAGGTTGAGTTTCTGGGTATATCTTTCTTCATGAGGGTCACACAGGCAGGACAACAGCAAGAGATGTCCCAAAATTTAGGTGCCTCCATTATGTTATGCAGCAGTTTGCACTTGTGTAACTGTCTTCTCCTACCTGTGAAGTTCCAAATCTAACTCCACTATGGGCAAAATACTCAGTCTCATTCCTGTCTTAAAATGAAAACTACTGCTTCTTTCTGAGCCCTGTAGGCAACATCTTCAATATCTTTATGCCATTTGTACCATATATTCCAAATTCCATCTTTGTTTCGCTGTTGTTTATGTAGCACACATACACATTGGGAATGAGATGGAAAATCAGTAATGCCCATGAACTACTGATGCCAGGGGATGTTTAATTGGGTTACATAGAAAGCATGGTGGCCCTATATGAGGAAAAATCCATTTTATGCTAGGACACTAAATAGGGAAGTCTATTTTCAGCTCAGACTCCAAGCTGAAAGTGACTCCTTTCACCTATGAAGGGTTTCATAGGTGAATCCCCTCCAGTTGTTAGACAAGGCTCACTGTGGTCCTGAGAACACAATTCAGTGGAGAAAAAAAAAACTTTGGGGCTTCCCTGGTGGTGCAGTGGTTGAGAGTCCGCCTGCTGATGCAGGGGACATGGGTTCGTGTCCTGGTCTGGGAAGATCCCACATGCCGCAGAGCAGCTGGGCCCATGAGCCATGGCCGCTGAGCCTGCATGTCCAGAGACTGTGCTCTGCAACGGGAGAGGCCACAACAGTGAGAGGTCCGCATACCGCAAAAATAAATAAATAAATAAATAAAAGAAAAAGAAAACTTTGTTATCCACCCACCATTCTCATTAACAAGAAATGTCATCTACCAGTCAGGAGTAATGTGTATTGAAGTCAAGTAGAAGAAACCAGTTAATAGAGACTCTTCCTGATGTGCATGAGTAAATGCAAAAACAAAGAATGCACTCAAGGCAGGAGGGGAGAGTAAGCTTACAGTGTGAACAAGAAAGACTACTGGCCACAGAGAGAAGGGTGCAAAATTGGGAATAATTATTTTCTCAGCCACACTGGATGAGAACTGTCAACGGAGCTAGACCAAGATATTGGAATATCTTCTGTATAATCGTTTGGTTCCTTGTGAATAGTTATGCTCCTGTCACTGTAGAAAATTGTTCTTGTTCTAGCAGTCTGACTCAGTATCTCAAGAAGGCCCACTGGGTGGAGCCTCTTGGGTGTTTCCGATAGAAACTTGAGCCAGGTGACTGTGACTATTTAAGATTCTGGTGCTCAGTGTGGCAGAAAGTAGCTAAGCAACACTTTTTGCATAGAGCTGCATTCACAAAGCTGATCCCTCTTTCTTGCGGCCTATTAGTATTCTATTGCTGCTGTAACAAATTCCCGCAAATGTAGTATCTGAAAACAACACAGATTTATTATTTTCCAGTTCCATAGATCAGAAATCTTACACAGGTCTAACTGGGCTAAAATCAAGGTGCTGGCAGGACTGCAGGCTCCAGGGGAGACTGTTTTCTTGCCATTCCCAGCTGCTGGTGGCCACCCACCTTCTTGCGCATGGCTCCTCCTTCCTCCATCTTTAAAGCCAACAATGGCTGGTTGAGTCCCTTTCATGCTTCAAATTTCTCCTGCCTCTTTTTCTGTCCTCCCATCTCTCTCTCACTGCATCCAGGAAAGGTTCTCAGCTTTGAAGGACTCATGTGATTAGATTGGGCCCACCCTGATAATCCAGGATAATCTCCTAATCTCAAAATCCCATAACATTAATCACATCTTTAAAATACCTTTTTCCATAAGAGGTAATGTATCCACAGGTTCCAGGAATTAGAACGTGGATGTCTTTGGCGGACCATCATTCTGACTACTCCATGGGGCTTGCACTTCAGGGGATATTGATACCATGAACTGACACGATACCCTAAAATGTCTCCCTCGAATACAGTAAATTATTTCAAGAGAATCCCCTTGTATGTGACCAGAAGAAGAAAAGAGCAAGGCTGAGCTAGGACATGGCTGCTAAGCAGGTTGCTGGCATCACTTGCTGCCTAAGTAACTAGTGCCCCACCCCAGCTTCAGAAGGTATGCAAACCAATTCATGCCTCAGGAAAGTGATCTACTGCTTCAGGATCTTAAAGTATGGTCTTTGGATCAGCAGCATCACAATACCCAGGAGCTTATTAGAAATGCAGACTCTCAGGCTGCAAGCTGTGCCCTACAGAACCAGAAAGTGCATTTTAACAAGATCCCCCAGGTAATTCATAAGCATATTAAAGTTTGAGAAGCACTGGTATATAGAGTTCTAAATGGTTCTCAACCTTGGCTGCCCATGAGAATTACTGGGGAGGTGGCTTTTTGTGGGTGTTTTTTTTAAGTTTTATTTTGAAATAATTTCAGACTTACAGAAGAGCTGCAAAAATAGTACAGAGAGCTCCCATATACCCTTCATTCAGCCTTCCAGATGTACATGACCACAGTACAAATATGAAAAGGAAGATATTAACATTGGCCCAATATCAATAATGAAGCCTCAGTATTTATTCGAATTTCACCAATTTTTTTCCCCTAAAGTCTTCCTTCCTTCCTGCCTGCCTTCCTTCCTTTCTTTCCTTCCTTTTTTTCAGGAACCAATCCAGAATCCCACATTTAGTTGTCATATCTATACTTAGTCTTCTTCGATCTGTCCTCAATCCTTCCTTGACATTTTTGACGGGTACTGGTCAGTTGTTTTCTAGACCATTTCTCAGTTTGGGTTTGTCTGATGTTTTTTCATGATTTGATTAAGGTTGTGCATTTTTGGCACATACTCACAGGGAATACATGATGTTACTATGTCTTATTACCGGTGGTGTTTACCTTGACTACTTGGTTAAGGTGGTGTCTTCACTATAAAATGACCATTTTCCCCTTTATAATTAATAAATAACTTAGGGGAGATACTGTGACACTATGCAAATATTCTTTCTCCCCCAACTTCCATCCATTAAATTTTGTGTTTATTGGTGGATATTACTTGCAACAATCATTGCTGCGATGTGTTGTGATTTTCTATGTGTTAACTGGAATTCTGTAAGAAATAGCTCTTCCTTCTCCACCATTTGTAATAGAAATTTATTTTATTCTATCATTTTTTTTTGTTTTTTGTTTTTTTTTCAGTACACGGGCCTCTCACTGTTGTGGCCTCTCCTGTTGCGGAGCACAGACTCCGGACGCGCAGGCTCAGCGGCCATGGCTCACGGGCCCAGCCGCTCCGCAGCATGTGGGATCTTCCCGGACCGGGGCACGAACCCGTGTCCCCTGCACCGGCAGGCGGACTCTCAACCACTGCGCCACCAGGGAAGCCCTATCGTTATTTGTTACTCAAATCGTTCCAGCTTTGGCCATTGGGAGCTTTTTTGGGTTTTGTGTCCTTTTGACTTACTCCCATCTCTCACTCTCTTTTTTCATGTTATTTTTATTAATAGACTTTTAATTTTTAGAACAATTTTAGATTTATAGGGAAAAAACACAGACAGTAAGTACACAGAGTTCCTGTACACCCTTCACTCAGCTTCCCCTAATGCTAACATCTTATATAGTCACAATATATTTGTCAAAACTAAGAAACTAACATTGTACATTACTATTAACTAAACTCCAAACTTTATTTGGATTTTGCCAAATCTTCCACTAATGTCCTTTTCTCATTCCAGGATCTAATCCAGGATCCTTGTTGCATTTTGGGCCCCATCCTTTTTTGAGCACTTCCTTCCTTACCACAAGATGTTCCAAACTTCTATTTTCTCTTCCCAGTTATGGAATAAACCACTTCTCTAAGGAGCCCCACCCAGGAAGTTTTGAAAAATCCCAAAGACCAGGCAGCACCCTAGATTAGTTAAATCAGACCTCTGGCTGTGAAATCCTGGCATTTGTACTTTTAAAAGCTCTCCAGTTAATTCCAACATGCACTTGAGATTGAGAACCACTGATCTAGACCTTACTTCAGGTACCTGAAAGACAGTTAAAACTATGAACGATATATGATATCACTTATATGTGGAATCTAAAATATGACACAAATGAACCAATCTATGAAACAGAAATGGAATCATGCACATAGAGAACAGACTGATGGTTGCCAAGGGGGAGGGGGTTGGGAGAAGGGATGGAGTGGGAGGCTGGGGTTAGCAGATGTAAGCTTTTATATATAGAATGGATAAACAGGTCCTACTGTGTAGCACAGAGAACTATATCCAATATCCTGGGATAAACCATAATGGAAAAGAATATAAAAAAGAATATGTATATATATATATATATATATATATATATATATATATATGTATGTATAACTGAATCACTCTGCCATACAGCAGTAATTAACACATTATAAATCAACTATACCTCAATAATAATAATAATAATAAACTATGAATGAGAAACCCCTAAAGAATTAGGTGTATTTCCCAGCAGGTTCTTATGTTCCCTGCAGACAGAAAACACTGTTTTGTTCATATCTAACCACCCAGAACGTGGCACACAGCAGGCGCTCAGAAATACAGAATGAATGAAAACGAAACAGGTGAACCAAGTCTTGGCTCCTTAGTGAAATTAGCCTCAGCCTGATTTTTCCCCCCGAATTCCTATCTCACATTAGACCTTTGTGTCATTCTGAGGTTTATGCCCACCACAAAGCCCCTGGGCACATTTCCCAGGCAGAACTCCTTGCATCTCCTCCCTGGAATCACCATGCTGGCTTCCCCTCACTGTGTCTGCTGTCAGTTCCCCTCGTTTGGGCTCTGTTCTGCCACCTTTACTTCCAACAGCCCTTATGGCAAATGTGTCAGAAAACACAGCAACATCTTCTTTATTCCTTTTGCTTTGTCCTTCCAAACTTTCTCTGGCCTGCTTCAATGTCTCAGCTTCTTCTGCAGAGAAGTACAAAGGGCACAGGCTCTGTAGCCAACAGAACCAGAGTCAAATCCCAGTTCTCCCACTTATTAGATGCATACGCTTGGGCAAATAGCTGAACCTCTCTGAGCCTCTCTTTCCTAGTGTATAAAATGGGGGTTATATCACCTACCTTGCAGGATTGATGTGAGATGTCAAGAGAATATTTTTGCTAATCCAGAGCACAGTGTGCGGTCATAAATGGCAGTTGCGATGGTCACTGTCGCTGTTATTATTGCTGTTATTATTACTATTATTATTATTATTGGTAGTGGGAATCAGTTTCCTGAATTACACACTATTATTTGAAAGGGACAGGGCAAGGCAAATAAATTCTGTAAAAGAGAGCAAGACCTCTACCCATCTGTCCCAAGGATCTAGAGTAAGTAGTAGAAGTTCATTTAGACATTGCAGAAATCATTGCAGGCTCCTACACAGTCCAGAGTAAATGGTCAAAATTGCATAAAGGCAACCTCAGCTAAAGCAAATAACTGCTGACACCACCATCGGTTTGCATAACCAACAGATGAAAAGTAACATCTTCAGAGTGCCTTTGTTTTCATAATCTCGTTTGACACCTCCCAACTGAAAGGTAGCTATTTTGACCAATTTGCAGATAAGGAAACTGAAGTGATAAGAAATATATTCACTGAGCGAGCAAGTGATAAAAGTCAAAACTCACACACAGGTCTTTCTCGCTCTGACATCCTTGTGGCTTCTACCACTGGTGGGTTTTTTTTGGTTGCTTTTTTTTTTTTTTTTTTGGGTGGGTGGTGGAGGGGGACAGGGATGGTTGTTGTAGTTTTTTGTTTGTTGTTTTTATTTCTGTGTAAGTTTACAGGTGTCAGAAGAGTACTCACCTCCAGGTCTACTTGAAATAGGAGTCTTCAGGAAAAGGCTTAAAAGACTGGACTACCTCATTGAAGAAAATGTCAAATTAAAAAATGGGTGAAGGGGATCAAAAAGTGTAAATTTCCAGTTATAAAATAAATAAATCATGGGGATGTAATGTATAGCATGGTGACTATAGTTACTATACTGCATATTTGAAAATTGCTAAGAAAGTGGATCTTAAGTCTTCATCACAAGAAGAAAAAATTTGTATGGTGACAGCTGTTAACTAGACTTATTACAGTGACCACTTCACAGTACATACAAATATCAAATCATTATGTTGTACACCTGAAACTAATATAATGTCATATGTCAGTTATACCTCAATTAAAAAAAAATCAGGAAAAATATGCTGGCCTTTCCCCTTCTCATTTGGCCACCCCGTCTTCTCCCTTTAGCTTAGTGGAGGAGCGTTTTCCTAGCAACTTGTTTGTGCCACCAACTAATCAATGAATCAAGTAACTAACCAATCAGCTAACATGCTGAGCCTATGCTAGGGGCTGTGGGGACGCCAGGAAAGATGCCTAGGCCCTGCCTTCAGGCCAGTGCAGGAAACAGAAACAACCCACTGAAACAGAGTACATGGGGTCAAGGATCAAAGGAGAGAGGTCTGGGAAGGGTCTGCAGGAGCAGGGACCCATCTGGAATGATGATGGGAGGACGGGTTTGGGATGGGGTAAGGACTGGCGAGGGAGCTTCTGAGGGAAAGAACTACAATAAAGACCAGGAGGAGGAAATGGGGGGGGTGGGTGATGCGCCAGCTGTGAAGACAGCAGCCACCTGTGGCCCATACTTGTTTTCAAGGAGTAGTGAGAAATAGGATTGGGGTCTAAATATGATGTGTCATGAAACAAACAGCAAATTTGCTCATCATGTGCTGAGACATACAGTTGTGAAGGGTTTTGAGCTACACAGGCATATATTTGATGTTTAAGTCAGCTCTAAACATTTGCTAATCACCTCGGCACCGATTTGTTACCTGATTTAAACTAAGTAGAATAATTAGTTCTCAGTGTTAAAAAAAAGAAAGTACTCAAGACACCCACAGACACTGCAAAGTGCCTAGGACCTTGGTGTATTCAAATTAGAAATTTCTTTTAAATGTTAGTTGACAGGAAGAAACATCAAAAGTGAAAGCTGCGATTTCAGAACAATAACATGTAGGTGCAAGCAGCCAGAATGGAGCAGAGATAATTATGTAATCTTACTGGCAGGCAAAATGCCCCAAACCAAATACTTTTTAAGATGGTATGGAGTACCTGACTGCTACCTTTTCTGAAGTGACCAGGAGAGAATTCCAATTTTCATAAATCTTGTACCCAATATTAAGGTTGCAAATTATGTCTTTCTATTCACATTTTGTTAGAATCTTTACTTAAACCTGTCCTTACAGTGAACATCTCTGAGGCACACACAGAAAGACTGAGATAATAACTATGTTTTGGCTTTTAAAACTAAATAATAAGATAAATAACAAAATACATGGATCTCTGCTAACCTTTAAACGATTTTTCTGATGCTTTATCTTCCTAGATTGTTCTGTGGACACTGAGAGATTTCTAAACAGAATGCAGGTCTTTTCTCTGTGGGGATGGAGGATTAGGAGGTGAGAAACCTTTTCAAAAACAGACATAAGATGTTCTATGCATATATTGCAACCTCAAACCCTGGGAAAGTATTTTTCACCTTCCTAACCTATATTTGAGTCCCAGACTGTAAGCGGTATTCTGATTCATACTTACCCACGAGCAAACAAGGAATCAAGGCGTAGGAAAACCACATGATAAGACTTGTCTCGATTTCTTCTAGAACCATTGTGAGGGTCTCTGTTTGGCAGGCTCAGTTTGACCTGGAACATTGTTTCCTTCCAGAATGAAGCACTCTTTCCGTATCAGCCATCCTTGCTTCGGAACGCAGAAGTTGGAGCTGAGTCTGAGTCGCTGTAAAGCCTGAATTGTTCTGGAAAGAGGAGCCAGCCCAGACACCTCAGAAGAGGCGGGCTGGGCAGCACCCTCCTTTCTGCCCAAACCCAGATGTTGCATCAGGGGGTGTGGCCTAGGAGAGTTCCAGAGAAAAGATAACTGGGAAGCTTAAGAATCTGCATGGGGGAGATACCTGGATCATAGGCTCTGCTCTGGGGGACCCTGGTGGTCTCCAGAGGCACCCCTGGCAGTAGCAGGCAAGATTATCTGAACTTCTTATCAAATAGCTGTTCTCTTCCAACTCTCTCTCCGGTGAGTTCATGCAAGCTAGGTACTGATTAGCTGTTTTTCTACATCTCCACTTCAAAAAAAGTAGAGAAGTTTAAAAATTTTTTTCTAAATATCTTTTATAGAGTCAGGAGGTGAAGAATATATAGCTTCATATGTGCTTGCATCTGCAAAAAGAAAACCCGGAAGGAGATAGAGAAAACTACCAAGATTGTTTACCTTGGGGCAAAGGGAGTGGGAATCAGGAAGACAGAGGACAAAAATGGGAACGAGACTCTTTCCACTACCTTTTGTTTGTTTGGGGATTTTAAAAAATTGTTTTTATTGTGGTAAAATACACATAAATTTACCATCTTAACCATTTTTAAGTATACAGTTCAGTGGTATCAAATACATCCAAATTGTTGTACAACCATTACCACCATCGGTCCATGTAACTCTTTTCATTTTGTAAAACTGAAACTCTATATCCATTAAACAATAACTCCGCCTTCTCCCCTCTCCTGGAAACCACCATTATACTTCTCTTTATGATTTTGACTACTCTAAGTACCTCATATAAGTAGAATCATGCAGTACTTGTCTTTCTGTGACTTACTTATTTCACTTAGCATAATGTCCTCAAGTTTTGCCCATTTTGTAGTATATGGCAGAATTCCCTTCCTTTTTAAGGCTGAAAAATAGTCCATATACATTTTGCTTATCCATTCATCCATTGATGGACACTTGATTTGCTTCCACGTTTTAGCTATTGTGAGTATAATGCTGCACTGAACACAGATGTACTAATATCTCAAGACCCTGCTTTCAATTATTGTGGGTGCTGTTATCTTTTTATATTGTTTGATTACTGAACCATGTGAAATTATTATTGAAAACTTTATTTAAATTTTTTAAATTGGAAGGAAAATCTTATGGTAGGGTTTGGCCCCTTAAAATGTCAGTTTTTTAGACTCTAAACACTCCACGTGTGCAAACGCCTCAGTGGAAAGAACATGAATTTTAGAGTGCAACACATTTGGTTCCAGTGTCAGAATTTATTTGCAATATAACCTTGGGAAAGTTACTTATTTATTCATTCAACAGACATTCACTAAGGGCTTTTATTATGTACTAGATCCTGGGAATTCGATAGTTCCTGCCCTCAACCAAAACCTAGTGGAGAAAATGGACATGAGAATAGTCACAAATCAATACTGAAAATGAAGTGACAGAAATATTCACAAGGGAATAAAGGAGCATTAAAGAGAAACACCTAACCCAGCCTGGGGGTTCAGAGAAGACTTCTTGGAGGTGACTTTGGGCTGAGTATTAAATGCTGAAAAAAATCAGTCAGCCAGCCATAGCGTGTTTGGGAAACCACGATAAGTTTGATGCAACTGGAGAGCAAGGTTGGAGTGGCAAGAAATGGGGCTCGAAGGTAGACAAAAACAGGATTCAAGAGAGAGCTTTGAATGCCTTGTTGAGGAGCTCAGAGTTTATCCTGAGGCAATGATGGTTAAAAGCTCAAATCTAATCTGTCATTCCCTGTATTTGAGCTTTAAAAAATTTATGACTAGGGTAGAGAAAATCGTGGAAGCGGCCAGACTGGAGGCAGGTGGGCCAGAAGGGAGGGATGTGGGTCAGCCAGTTGAGAGATGCTGGCTTCCACTAGGTTTTCCCATGTCTGTAGAGAGAAGTGACTAAATTCAAATGATGGAGGTAGAATTGACAGCTCCTAGATGTTGAGTGGATTGGCGGAGGAGGAGGCAAACATGATTTTCACGTTCGTTTGAATAACTAGGTGGATGACAGCATCCCAACCTAAATAATGTTAAGGAGGTGGGGTGGGAGCAGGGCAGGCAGGGTTGGGAATGGTACAGAAAAAGGCTGCATGTGTTCAGTTTGATACACTCGACTTTGAGGTGCTCATATGGGCAGGGGCAGTCTCCAATATTCAAATGATCTTTGTCTCAGTTTATGAGTGTCAGGGTATGGCACCACTTCCCCTACATTCAGCATTTCATTGGTAGCTGAGACCAGCAAGTGGGTGAGAACATTCAGGGAGAGTATGTAGATTAAAGAGACGTGTGGATACGCTCCAGGAGAAGACCTGCATTTAAAGGACCAGCACAAGCAAAATGACATAGGAAGATATAGGGGGAATAAATAGGTCAGAGAGGTCGTCCTGGAACAAACTATGGTCCTGGAAATGATGAGGGATGGAGTGATCACCAGGGGGGGTGCAGAAAAGAGTCACTGAGTAAATTATCAAAAAATGTCTCCTGGATTTACATCACCTAGAAGGTCATTTGTAATCTCAGTAAGAGGAGTTTCAGCGGAGAACTTGGATCAGAAGCTAGATAGTTGTAGGCTGAGGATTGGATGGGAAAAGTAGTGCTCTTTTGATGTGAAGGGGAAGAAAGCAACTCTGTGAGCGTCATTTTTATAAAACAATGTCTTGCATAGTATTTGTGGGAATTAAAGAATGTAGACAAAGCACATTAGCACAGTGCCAAGGACACAGTAGGTCTTCACAAATGCTGTATTAACCATTTGTTATATTAATAATATTAACAATAAATACATTAGGGTTTATTTGCTCTGACTGGCTGGCCCTTTGTGGGCTGCCCATCTTTCACTTTGGCCCCTGGATCAGCAAAAAAAGCTTCCAGTTGGTGACACCTATTAGAGGGTGGTCATTAAAAGCATGGACTCTGGAGCCAGACTGTCTGGGTTGGTATTGGTGCTCTGCCACTTACTGTGTTTTTTTCGCCAAGTCTTTTAAACAATGTTTTAATGTCCTCCTCTGTAAATTGGAGACAACTGTAATAGTACCTAATTCGTAGGGTTGTTGTGAGGATTATATGAAATGGTACACTTAGAACAGAATCTGGCAAAGTAAATATAAAATAAGTATTCGCTGTATATCTTTTAACTACATCAAGGTCAAGGACACTTGCTGCATCCTCTCCTTGATCCCTGCACTCTATACACATTTCCATATATTATACGACAGACTTGCAAGGTATTGATAAAATTTGATTCCCAACTTTTCAGATGAGGACACATCTGAAGTTTATTTACTGTAGATCCCAGAGCCAGTCAGGGATGGAGACAGGAATTCCAACAGAGATCTGCCTAACTCCAAGTTCTTTTCACTCACCTTACTACCTCCCAATTAGTATCGAAGGAGGGCTCACAATGTGTCTGAGGGACGTAAAAGAGTTAGTGATCTAGGAGATCAGCAAAGGCTTTAGAGAACGGACAATCCTCAATATGGAATTCCAAGGATGTACCCGTTTAGATTTGGATAGGAAAGATGTGCTTGCAGTTAAGCATTCCAACTGGGAGAATGGCATGGGAAGGCCCAAGGATGGAAAAGTTGAGGGGAAAACAGACTGAGGATGAAAAGGAAAAGGAAAGTAAACAGAAAATGGGAGAAAGAACAAGACTCATTTAGTTATGTGATGGGGGAGGAAGGAGAGTTGTTCACCAAACCTTGAGGTGTTAAGATAGCTCAACCTGGGCATGGGTCCCTGTCAAGATGCCCCCGCCCAGCACTTGACAAGTGACAAGCCATGTTGTCACTTGTCATGACATGTTGACATGACATGTTGCCATGTTGACAAGGCAGTACTGCCTGCCAATCCTTCACAAGCCACTGCAGAAAGTCTCTGACCTGGGCTCAGCACACCTCTAGGGGCACTGAGGGGTAATGCTACCTGCCTGCCACAAGCTTTTGAATGGCAGTTCCTCTCAGGACTGGTCCATGAATCAACAAGGAACTCAGACGATCCACCTCTGCATGGGCCATGCCACTGGGTGAGAACCTCTGAAGGGCTGTGCCTCACTTGCTAGCCCCTACCCTTGCCTGGATCCCCGACTCTGATCTTGCCTTTCTCTTCTGGCTTTGAGGAACTTCTCTTTCTACACTTTCTCATCAGCTGGTTGTGATATTTTGTCAATGCAACATGCCAAAACCAAACTGTCCTCTAACCTGTTGCTGCACTTCTCAGATTAATTTCCGCTGCACTTCTCAGATTAATTTCCATGGCCTTCCAGAGTTGAAGATGATCAGTCACCTATGCCTGAAGATGAACCGCTGGAAGAACAAAGCT
The DNA here is from genome assembly GCF_949987515.2 of Delphinus delphis. NCBI lineage: Eukaryota > Metazoa > Chordata > Mammalia > Artiodactyla > Delphinidae > Delphinus > Delphinus delphis. Next base: position 114,153,197 of record NC_082686.1, on the reverse strand, counting down.
ATTTCCTATCATAAAGAAGTACAGTCTAGAAATAGGAATTTTTTTTCCTATTACACTATTTGCAGCTTGAATATTTAATTACAGAAAGAAAAGCAAGGAGTTAAAGGTTTTTGTGGAAAAGTAAAGAGTGGGGAAGGAAAAGGAGATTGATGGTCAAGGAAGAGAATCCCGAGCCCTCTGAGCCCCATAGGGCTGGGACTAGAATGAAGCAAGGGAGGCACCAAGGGTGCAAAATTTCAGGCACTCACTCTTAGGGTTGTGCAAATGCAGGGTAGGTCCTGGTGCCCTGGCACAGACCACGTGGTCAGTTAATTGCAATAACCCTTCCTTCCTCTACTTAACACAAAATAGTTCTCTTCCCTTTACCAAGATTCCTAAATATCTGTCCTGTGTTTTAGCACATCTGACATTTAATTGTAACCCACTGTCTAAATTATTACTATTATATTTTTTTTCTGGAAGTAACACAGTGTATTTAAACAGTGGAATTCTCCTTGTCATAGATTTTTCTAACTCCCGCTTCCACTGAGTCTGCTCCAGATGTAACTTTCACACACTTTCAAGCTCTGGTTTTCAGGGTTCTTACAGCCCTTTTTCAACCTCCTCTGAACATTATTTTCTTCTTCAATTTCCTGCCTCGTTTATTGTCTGGCACCAGTGCAGAACATCAGGAATTTAACCTCCCTTAACCTCAATTCTTTCCTTAGGGGGTGATGAATTAAAACCCTTAAGTCTGTCAAACTGCCCTCCTTCCTGTAGTTATAACTGATTCTTTTCTGTGACATTTCCCAACAACTTCTCTTAAGATGTAGAATCAAGCCTTATTCAGAATAGTCCTTTGTAGTTAAAAGTTCCGTGTTTAAATAAAACAAATACCATTTTATTCAATTCTAAAATTTGAAAACCAGAAACAATGCTCTGTAATAGTGAAGATCTTAATAATTTTCAAATGATTTTGATTGCTGTATTTTCAGTCATTCACTGGTTTAATCCTAGTCATCACTGATTCTATTAAGTGAAGCACACAATATGCTCAGTCTGTTTTATGAGGCCTCCAACCATCCTATATAAATTAACACCCCACTCTCACTCTCCGACCTCCTCATCTTGCTCTGTTTTTTCTTCATAGCACTTCTCCATTAGGCATTACATCACTAGAAATGAAAGTTTTAGGACAGTTTTTGGACAAATTTGTCCATTTTCTTCACTATCATTTTGCTACGTTAGAACAGTCTGGCACCTACGCAATCAAACATTTGACATGAGGTGGTTGGATGGTTGGTTGAAGGACAAGTATCTCCAAAAGCAAAACAAAGACACAAAACCATATACATAGATATAACCATTCAAAAAGTATTTTTCTCATCTTGACGCCAAGTGATTAGCATATGCGCTGATGAAATCAGTACTTGTTTTCTTCTACAACATCCCCCTTATCTACAGTCTAGAAACCATATCAAAACAAGTAAATGTTTGGCATTACTTGTTCCAAGAAAAGACATGCTTATTCAGGGATCACTAATTTCTTCTACAAATGCTCAAAAAAAAAACAAATTTAATAACCATTCCGGTATTTAACCTAAAACAGACAACACTTTAGTCTCATTCTGGACTCCACCTGTCTCCATAATTTCCTGAAAGCTATCTCCAAATGTTCTACATAGCTTCTGAGCCTAGAGATTTAAAGCAACTAAATACCTTAACTACCTTAGATGTCTATTCTTAATTGTCCATTTATGCTTGTCTTCCTGTTCGAGAGTCATTATCATTCCACCGAGGTACAAGAAAACATGGAGAGGAAATTGAGTACTTTTTGTCTTCTTTGTAGTTATAACTACAAATAAAATTTGCAACATTATTTCAAAATACTGAGACCAGCTTTCCCTGAAGCTTTAAAAACAGCTTAAAAAAGTAATTTGAGTGGAAACATTTAGAAAATCAGCCAGTCCGATTGGTAAACTAAAAGTTTGTGTGAATCCTTTGTAGGCATCAGGCCAATTCTGAAGTATTTGAGATAATGAAAGTGCTCCAGCCAACAAACATACCCTCAAAAAGACACTGTGGTTTAAAACATTTACCTTCGTGAACACCGCCAATAATAACAAAAACTCCTCCTCCTGCTCTTCAAAACCTCACCAAGCCCAGTTTATGTTCTACTCATTAAACAAACAAGTCTCAGCAAACTGTATACTTTCAAATCACAAGAGCCCCTCATTAGTAAACAAGAAAAATATATTTCTTTGGTCATTTGGTTTTAGGTCAACAGCAAAAAACTAGGGTGTGGAGTATGCACAGCATGCTTGGTCTGTAAGAGTTTAGAAGATGACAGAGTTGAGTCATATAAACTTGCTAAACCAATAGAACCAGTTTATCAGAAGAGAGGAGCTTCCTACCTTGCCTTGCAGTAGAATAAAATACAGGTTTTCCCCAGAAGCAGTAATATGGCATTTTCAAAAAGTTCACTGGATGCTGTTCAAAACATAAAATGAGGATGTCATCTATCCTGTATCAAATGTACTTTAAGTTAGAAGCAACCTCAGTTGTGAAGCCATTCGAAAACAGTTAAAGGATATATATAAATACAGGATTACAAAGGATTTCCTTTTCTTCTAGCAAAATATTAAAGTGGAAAAGTTAAAGCATGCTGAAATGCTACATTCCTAATTTATTGATTTGGACATTGCACCTGAAGCATTTCTGCAAAATGGTAAGTTTCCAGATAACTCCAAGTTATAGGAAAAACAGGGAGTAACAGTAACTACATTTGGAGACTTGAACTAAGGGGGAATAAAGGCTGGGAAAGAGCCTTTTTTACACTTTTAATTTTGTTTTTAACCATATGCATTGGTAAAAATAAGGGAAGCATCCATACCATCTGATGCCTTCTGGGAATTCAAATTTAGTATTATCAGCTTCTCATTTTTCAGGGGAAAGCAGAACTCTGGATTTTATGTGAAATCTCCCAATTTTAAAATGTTAACCATTACTTTTTTAAGCATTGTGGGTTGAACTGTATTGGCTGTATCCTGAACAGGGCACCTTGCAAGATGGGAGAAGGGTAGTGGTGGTGAGTTTTGGACTTCTCAACAGCAAAAAAAGTGGCCGGGCTTGCCCAGAGAAGAAGGTGCCTTTTCCTAATTCTCACAATATACCTACACAGACAGTAGTGGCCCTGCTTCTCGCAATCTCTGGATTAGATGATAGAATTAAAGCATTAACACTGGAGATAACTTATGTGCCACTGATCTATCCACGTATCTATGAGGATAACATCATTCTAACAATCCAAGTTGCTCATCTGCTAGGCTTTTTATTCTTCCAGCAATGGCAGTTGATTGCACTTAGGCCTTCTGATTTTAAGTGATATGTCTGTGACACACCATCTTTAATAGTGCCAGGTGCCTGTGTTACTGTGTATAGTCAAAGACGTGTAATATATGTTTGTGAATATGTATTCAGCTGAACTTAAGGACTTATGACCAAATAACAGATACAGCAGCAATAGCTTTTTGTTACTGAGTTTATATAAAGTTCTGAAAAACCTTCTTCCAAGATTTTGGAGAAGTTATTTGTAGAAGTGGGTTGGGCAGGGTTATGTGTGTTATGAATATTTAAATTGATAGTTAAGCATCTCCTCACAGGTGGAAGAAAACTACTGTAATACTGCTCTTCCCAGGACTTTCCTCCTTGTCTAAAAACAAGCACAGAGAAGCCAATGTGTCACAATATAGAGTGTATCAGGCTGGGAATAAGGTTTCTAATACAAGTCCTGCTACTAGCTAGCTATGTAGATGTTTTCTAAGATGGTTCTAGTTCTTAAGAAAATTAATTCATGCTTTTAAAAAACAGTCATTGATGTAAAGATTGGTTTTAAGACTTTTAAAAAATTGATAAAATGTTGAAGTAGAAAATTAAGTAGTTCCCAGTGAGGTTTCATCACATAATAGGAGGAGCACACAATAGCTATTATTGGCACACAAGGACTATCTAGGAATTCCCTAGTTATTATAAATCTAATTATGACACAGAAATATGCATTCTGCTTCCAGTGATACTCCATTCCTAGCTACTTTCTCAAAATCCTTAACATCAGCTCTGCAGGGTTTGCTATAAATAGCTCATGTCTGTGATACAAAGTAGTAATTGAGTTGCTCCTCTCCTTTTTTTTTAAACAAATAATCCATTTTTTAAATAAGGAAGACTGGGGGGTGGGGACCACAAAGAGGTGGAAAATAAAAAGAAAGCATCATCAAATGTTTGTTTAAGATTAAGAAGATGTTTGCTACCTAGTCATTTTACAACTACTTTAAAACTATTTTCCTCAATTTATATTCAAGTGATTTTACAGCAAAAAAGGTAAGAATACATGACTTTTGTTTCCATTAAACTTGCCTACTAATAATCATCTTAATAAACAAAGGGGGCTGAGAAAGATAATGAAATATGAACTAAAAGGATTTAAAAGCAGATGTAATGAAGACAGAAAATTGTACAATGTCTATATTTGCTAACTCCTATTGCTTAGTGAGAGAAGTCAGGGCTGCCACCCAGTGGCAATGTAAGTCTTTAAATGATCTGAAGATTTAGAGAATTAAAAAAACATTTAAAATAAAACAAATTTAAAAAAACCAAAGTCAAAAACCTCATCAATTAGACAACTTCAATTTTAGAATCAGTAATTCTGGTGTCTTAAATGTCTGTTCATAACATATTAAAGAATGGAAACATTCATTTGCGTAGGCAGCACTGGGGAAATTTTTTAAAATCTCATGACTTTCTACTATTTACTAAGTTATGTGGTTTTAGTAAGTATTTTCTATTAAAATATTGAAAGTACTTTGCTTAAATTAAATCTCCAGAATTTATAGTGGGGGGAAAAGCTGTGACCATAAAGTATAACTGGTTTTCTTCTGTGATGTATAGAAATAGATTAAATACGCTACAGTAGCCTCTCATCCATACACCCAAACTTCTGCTTGATAAACAAAAACTTAATAGAAGCATCTGAAAATATAAGATTCTAAAAATAATTTTCCCTTACCATTAGCACATCACATCTTTTCCTCAGGTATACATCAATTTTAGTGTCCCAGTCAATAAAATTCAAAGCTGAAAGAAGAAAATGAGAATAGTAGAAATACTATGCCTGATAATTATTGATTTTTTTTTTTGGTGGGGTTGGGGAGAACCAAGTATCTCATTGCCTCTTACTTCTTCAAACTTTGGCCATAGCTTTTTTCATATTGACACAGATATAACATATTCAAAAATAAGATGCTTTGGTAAAATAACACTAGGGGAAAAAAATAACACTAGAGCATCCATTTACAGTTTGAAAAGCTAAATATCTCGGAGACTGTTTTGTTCTCTTGAATAACCAGATGAGAGAGAAGCACCAAAAAAAAAAACAAAAAAAAACTTAGGAATTTACAGATTTTTGTTTCCAACAGTTGTAAATTTAAATTGTACAAGATATGTTTTCTAACCTATGTCCCGTATGTTTTGCTTTACACTGAAAACAAACGAATTTTGGAAAATAATGACAGACACAACATACTTGATATTTACAATGGCTTGTGACAAATATAATACCTGAAAATAATTTCTAATTTTCCATTTATTATTGCTATTTAGTCACAGAAAAGATTAACAACTCTCCAAGAAATTTATTTTAGCATATGCCATATATTGATATAATTGATATAATAATTTTATATGAAGAGAACCATTGCAGAAGTAACTAAGGTGGTGCCCTTACAAGGAAATAAAGGAAAGGCAATAAAGAAATTCTTCCATATAAAGACTTTCGATTTGCATCATTTTTTCAAAATATAAAACCTTAATATTAGAAGCGAAGAGAAAAAGAGCAAAAAAAAAAATAAAACAGAAGACCAAGGATAAGGAATTGCTCTATGCAGATGTTTGGCATATGTAGTATATATGTATGAACTGAGTTATAATAAAAATACTTATGTATTATAGTCAATTTTCATATAGAGTTAGAAACAGCAATTTCCAATCAAGCATGACTGGACTGATATTTTCTCAGTCTTCACATGACGAATTACAACTGTATAGCAGTCACTTCTGGTCAGCAGTATCATGATAAATGCTTGATAAGATACAATTTTTCTCCTTGTTCACTTGTAAAAATTGGTGCCTTTTTGTAATGTTCTACAAGTTCTTCCATGGTGCTGAATTTACGCTGCCCAATGCAGTAGACAGTCTCTTTTAGTTGGACTTTAAAATGCTTGTTTTTCCCTTGTGCTTTTAGTGATACTGAAAAATCATTTGGCTAAAAGAGAAAAAAATTTTGAAAGACATCTATTAGCATTTTTATATTAAACTAGTAACAGCTAAAATGTGAGCACTTTAAGTACTAGGCACAATACTAAATTATTTACATGAATTATCTCCTTTATGCCTCAAAACAAACCCATTTTACAGATGAAAAAAAAATCAAGGCTGAAGAGAAGCTGAGTTGCCTAAGATCATCCATCTAGTTAACAAAAGAGCCAGGATTCAAATCGAAGCAGCCAGACTCTTAAGTCTCTTAACTATTATGCTCTACCTAACACCAGGGCAAATCCTTTAGTTTAACATCTGAAGCATAAAAACTATCTTCTCTCCATTCAAACTACTGGAGAAACATAGGAGAAAATCCAAGACATCCACCCCTTTTCAATTAGTAGCTAACAGTAGCTGTCTTACAGAGTAAATACTCTGAAATCTCAAAGATGAAGGACACAAAAATGAGAACTAATTTAAACTCTAATAAGAGATCATAAACTCAAATGCCTATAAGGGGCAAAAAAGAAATGTAAACAATGGCCAGGGTGGCTATATAGGGGGAAACAACAGTACATGGCCAATCTAAAGGAGGTGGCCACTTAACTGCCAATTGTTGCCTTGTAGGAATACGGCTCAACATTGATAGGCCTTCCAATTTTAAAAGGGAAATCTGATGTCTAAATTCTTATACTAAATCTCCCAATATTTAAAAACTGACAATGAATTCAAATGTTTAAAAACACTGTGCAGGTCAAATGAAATATGCCTATTTGAGACCTCTACTTTAAAAATTCGACTACTAAAAGTAATGGTATATTTTGGATAATATCTATGCTTAATTACCCACAAGAAAATACACAGTATTTTGCAATCAAGTTTTAGGTTTTTTTTTTTTAACCTTACACTCTTCTGAATAGTCTATATCAACCTCTTATACAGTTACTGCCAAAGTTTCAAACAGTGGGTTTCTTGGAAACATCTTATGGTTATTTACCACCCACTCCAGGGTCACTCCCTTCTAATCCTTCTGCCCACTGCTTGTCCTAGAAAGTAGGGCCAGGTCAGGCACCTAACAGAAAACAAATCCCACCACTCTTCCCTATCATAAATCACCTTCTCCTTCTGAGGGGTTATGTACAGGCCCCCATTTCCTGAACTTCACATCAGGCAGTTCAATTAATTTCAATCTCGCCCTCTCATCTTTCCCACCCCTCACCCCTTAAACACACACACACACCACTCAAACAGATAGGTCTTCTTTCTTTCTTTCAACCTTCTATACAATCATACATTAACTTTTGTACAAATACATATACACAAAAAAAGCCAATACTACTCATGGAAAAGTAGTGATATCCTTTATCAAGGAAAAATAAAGGCCATTTTTAAGGGAAATGAGTATTGTCAAATTCTAAAATCCTAGATAGTACCCAAAAGAGCCCACAAAACTATTTTCTTATTCAATTTTTATGGTTTTACAGTTTTATTGTTTTACTAGTATTGGAACAGAATTTATCTTTTATTGCAAATGCACTTCAAATACAGAGTGCATGTTCAAATGGGTTTCTGAGGTATGTAATAGTGTATTCCAACGTCCAAACAAGCAATTTATAAAAAAACCAAATATCAATTTTTTAAATTCAGGGATTTCCTTTATTGTAAGGATGACAGTGTATCCATTATGCAATTTAAGAAATGTTTTCCCAGTTTAGTCTACTGCATTGTTTTACTCTCAGTGAAGAAACCAGTGTTCAATTTTCTCCATTTTTCAGTTTAATGCAAAAGAAAATATTTCAGGAAGGCAAAACCAACAGTACTAGGACAAGGCTTTTAAATAATCCAGGGTAGGGCTATATATTACTAAAATTAAATACACTTGGAAAGAACACTGACTTTCACTAAGAAACTTTACATATTTTAACAAATATACTACCTGGTTAATTTTAGGGAAGCCACTTAACTTCTCTAATCTTCTATTTATTTTTTTAATACTCAGAGTTCTATTTCCATTTACCTTTGAAAACCAACTTACCGAAGATTCACTATCACGAATGAGGAAATCACCTTCATGCCCTCTTTCATTTAATGCCATTTCTGCTTGGTGCCTGGTGACTTTCCCATAATACCATGGATTGCCAGCAAACTTTCCAGTGAGTGAAGGCCTAATGTAATCACACTGTGGAGGCGATGGTTCCAAACCTGAGGTTAATGGATTATTCTGCATAATGGTAACATAGTTTTTCGGCACCAGACCAACCATTCCATTGATCTTCCTGCATTTCCACCACTCAGGGTCATTTTCAGGTTTTTCAATAACATCCATTACATCGCCTTTCTCAAAATTAAGTTCTTCATCATTGGACGAGCTGAATGGGTAAAGAGCCTGTACCACATGTAACACTTGCCCAGTATTTAGGTTACTGACGACTGCTGCTAATTTCTCTGACAAAGAACCCACATGGTCACCCAAAGGACTGTCGCCTTCCTCAGTCACATAGTTTGAAGGGAACCATCCAACATGTCCATTGTAGCTACCCCGCCACCACCCATCACTGCATTTCTCCATGACGATCACCTTTGTCCCTTTTATCAATGACAATTCATCCTCTCTCTCTGCCATGTAGTTAAATTTTACATAAGCAGGCATGTTGAGGTCATACAGACGTTCCCCTGGGTCAACAAAGCTATCATCAGCAGGAGATGCAGAATCTGGCACACTGGGTTTTCTTTTCACTTTTCCAATGCCTGTTTAAATAAAAAAGGGTAATGAGAATATAAAATAATGATAATCAAAAACACCAATTTATTCATTATTAAGAAAGTATCTTCAATTCTGTAATTCCTTCAAGCCTTTTAACTAAGATAACAAATTCCGTCCTTCCTTCCTTTTTCCCTCCCTCTCACTCTTTCTCTTTCTTTCTTTACATCCTCACGACTTATAAAGGCTCCAGCAAACCCATATTCTTCTTGTCTTACTTTATTAACTGAGATTCTATTAACTTGCTGTATAGAAATAAAATAGTAACTTAAATCACAATTTTACATGCAATATAAAATTGTAGTTAAGTCTAGGTAATCCTCCCATTTGCTTTCTTAGTTCCCAAGACCCAGGTTGCTCTATTTATTTTACCTCATGTTTATTTTAAAATAATATATCCACAGCAGCAGAGACTTTTGCTGACTTTGTTCATGGATATAATCCCAAGGATCTCATACAGTGCTTAGTACACAGGAGATGCTTAATATATATTTGTTAAAAGAATGAAAAAAATAACCAAATGGTACTATCATCACAAATGTATGCTACAGCAACTTTAGTCAGGCATTTTCACCGCTGCTCACTTGAAAACTAAGGCATTCCTAGGTAAAATTTCTCAAATACTTTCTCACTATCTCAAAATTCTTTCTCATTACCCTTACTCTTTTTCTTCTCCCAAGTTCCCAACCTCTGATCCTTCTGGGTTCTTAATACCTACCATCTTTCCTGACTCTTTTTGGGACTCTTGACCATCCTTGTTCCCCTCCCACTCACTCCCTTCTATTGTCTAAAAACACATTTAGATCGCTTTTATTCCAAAATAAAGTTACTTCAACTCTGCTATTGTTCTTTAACTACATCATTCTTTATAAAACTGTCTTCCCTTTTTCCTTCAACTTTTTCACCACTCACTCACTCCTAACGCCTTATAATCTGGTTCTCTATCTCCACCAAAACTACTCAATTTGTCATCTCTTCACTGCCAAATTAGTCCCTTTTAGAGCCCTCGGTCTTTTCAAACTCTCTATACAGCAACCAAGATCACAGATAACTCTGTACAACATTTTCTCCTTCTTTAATTTCCCCGAGAGTCTCCTGTTTTCCCTACTGACCTGTTTAAATATTCTTGTGTTCCTCTGTCTGGGTTCCTCTAAACCTTGTTATAAAATTGGATTGTACTTGCTTACTTGTCCATCTAATAAGAGTGAGTTTCCTGGGGGCAGTAAGCTGGATCTTATTACCTTGTATCTCCAGCATTTAGCAGTAACTATACTAGTAGCAGGAACAAAGTGAATGTTTGCTGAAAGAACAAGTGAATGATTCCTTTGTTGAAAGTGTTTCCCAAGATGCCATGCTTGGACTTAGCCTCTGCTTCAAGGAAATCATACACTTTCACTTTCTATAACTTCTGTATAGAAGGTTCCAAGGTCTCTTTGTAGCTCTAAGCTAGAATTCAAGCATTACAATTCCAAATGTCACTAGACATCTACAGAATGAATGTACCATCAGCACCTCAAATACAACCTCCATGTCCAAATAAAAATAACCTCTCCAAGATCCATAAATCAACTAACTCCCTCCCTCCCAATTTCCTTCCTTCTGGTTAATGATGTATCATCATCATGAAAAATTCATACATCAGGGATTTCTGGCACAGCAGGGAACTCTAGGGTTCCATCCCTCCAAAAGAGTAATCAATGAGCTGGCGAATACCGTCAAAACCAACTTTTGCGGAACTCCAGAATCTAGTAAAAAACTTATAAAAACTAGCTAAGCTTAGGGAATAAAGAAGCTGCTGCTTTGTAGTAAGAGAGCACTGTAGCATTTTAAGCTGCCTGCCTAATATCTCTTAAATCCCAAATCAGTGGTGGCTGTGAGGATAGCAAACTGAACTCCTAATGCCAGACAGAACAATACAGATCTTATTCACAAAGAATTGTAATTGTGCGTTTCAACCTATCTGGAAGCTACCTGAAGGACCGGCACAATGACTTGCCTTGGTTTCACCTGACTTGGAGCATTCCCAGGGCTAGGATGTTTTCTGCTGAAATCATTTAATTGATGCAGCAGACTGGTAGAAGAAACAACAACTAGGATAAGAAACAGATAAAAAATCCTAGGAAGGAAAAGTTTGAGTAAGGACACAAATGGGGTAATAAGGGCTTTGAAAAGCCCCTGTGTATACCAGAAAATCAAGAAAGCCATACACATAGCCAGAACCGGCACTTGTTCAGCAAAGGCCTGAGAAGACCCTGAGCTTTCACCTATTGCTGACCTTCAAGCTCTGAAGAAGCAGTAAGTAAAGGCTAAGGAAGAGTTGCAATGGCCTGGCTAAGTGTTGAAAGAGGTTTTTTTTTTCCTTTTCTTTTGGTTTCACGTGTTTAAGAAAACTCTTTCAAAACACTGGCTAACAACTAAGCAAAAGAACACAGATGTGTGTGATCACACAATGACACAGACTTTATAAAAAGAGTTTAGAAAAGTCACTAAACAAGCAAACAAAACAACCACAATAAGGAGCAACAACAAACCCTAAGGACAAGGTAGAATCTGATGCTGAAAGAAAAACATATCAATCAAGAATTCCATGTCCATATATACACTATCAAACGTAAAATAGACAGCTAGTGGGAAGCAGCCACATAGCAGAGGGAGATCAGTTCGGTGCTTTGTGACCACCTAGAGGGGTGGGATAGGGAGGGTGGGAGGGATGGAGACGCAAGAGGGACGAGATATGGGGACATATGTATATGTATAACTGATTCACTTTGTTATAAAGCAGAAACCAACACACCATTGTAAAGCAATTATACTCTAATAAAGTTAAAAAAAAAAAAAAGAATTCCATGTCCAGCAAAAGTGTCCTTTAAAACTGAAGAAGTTAAGATACTCCCAAGGTAAACAAAAACTGAAGGAGTTTGTCACACTACACCTGTGCTACAAAAAACGCTAAAGAGAGTCCTCCAGGCTGAGATGAAAGGTCACTAAAGTCATATGAAGAACAGTGGTAAAGGTGGCTACACTGTAAATATAAAAACCAGTTACATTTTTAGCTTGTAAGTCCTCTTTTATTCTTATATGATTTAAGATGCAAATATATAAAACGGTAATTTCAAATCTAGGTTAATGGGCACACAATGTATAAAGACAAAACTATAAAAGAGCAGACTTTTGTATACTATTGAAGCTAAATTTGCATTACTTCAACCTTGATTGTTAAAAAGTTAAGATGCTAATTGTAATCCACAGGGTAATCACTAAGAAAAAAACTAAACACACTGAAAAAGAAATGAGAACAAAACAAAACGTGCATCATAAAAAAATCAATTATATGCAAACAAAGCAACTGAGAAAGGATTAATCCCCAAAATATACAAGCAGCTCATGCAGCTCAATATCAAAAAAACAACCCAATCCAAAAATGGGCAGAAGACCTAAATGGACATTTCTCCGAAGACGACATACAGATGGCCAACAAACACACAAAAAGATGCTCAACATCACTAATCATTAGAGAAATGCAAATCAAAACCACAATGAGGTATCACCTCACACCGGTCAGAACGGCCATCATCAAAAAAATCTGCAAACAATAAATGCTGAAGAGGGTGTGGAGAAAAGGGAATCCTCCTGCACTGTTGGTAGGAGTGTAAATTAATACAGCCACTATGGAAAACAGTATGGAGGTTCCTTAAAAAACTAAAAATAGAACTACCATATGACCCAGCCAGACCACTACTGGGCATATACCCTGAGAAAACCATAACTCAAAAAGATACATGCACCACAATGTTCATTGCAGCACTATTTACCATAGCTAGGACATGGAAGCAACCTAAATGTCCATCAACAGATGAATGGATAAAGATGATATCACTCATATATACAAATGGAATATTACTCAGCCATAAAAAGGAACGAAATTGAGTTATTTGTAATGAGGTGGATGGACTCTGTCATACAGAGTGAAGTAAGTCAGAAAGAGAAAAACAAATACCGTATGCTAATGCACTTACATGGAATCTAAAAAAAGTGGTACTGATGAACCTAGTGGCAGGCAGGGCAGGAATAAAGACGCAGATGTAGAGAATGGACTTGAGGACACAGCAGGGGAAGTGGAAGCTGGGATAAAGTTAGAAAGTAGCACTGACATATATACACGACCAAATGTAAAATGGATGGCTAGTGGGAAGCTGCTGCATAGCAGAGGGAGATCAGCTTGATGCTTTGTGATGACCTAAGGGGTGGGATAGGGAGGGTGGGAGGGAGGCTCAAGACAGAGGGGATATGAGGATATATGTATACATACAGCTGATTCACTTTGTTGTACAGCAGAAACTAACACAACATTGTAAAGCAGTTATACTTCAATTAAGATATGGAAAAAAATCAATTATAAAAGGTAGTAATAAAAGAATTGAGGGGAAAAAAGGTATAAGACATACAGAAAAAACAAACAGCAAAGTATCAGAGGGCCTTTCCTACCAGTAATTTCTTGAAATGTTGGACTAAAAGGTAAAGATTGGCAGAATGAATTAAAAAAATATGATCCAACACTATGCTATCTATAAGACACTAACTTCAGATCCAAAGATGCAAACAGGTTTGAAAGTGAAAGGATCCAAAAAGACATTCCATGAAAATGGTAACAAAAGACTTTAAGACAAAAATCGTTACAGGAGACAAAGGACATTATATGTTGATAACAAGTCAATCCATGAAGAAGATTTAACAATTATAGATATATACACACCTAACAACAGAGCGGCAAGACATATAATAAAGCAAAAACTAACAGAATTAAAGGGATAAATTGACAGTTCTACGATATAGTTGGAGATTTCAATACCTCACTTTCAATAATGGATAGAACAAAAGACCACAAAACTGAAATCATATAAAATATCTTCTCTGACCACAGTGGAATGAAATTCAGAATCAATAACAGAAAGGAAAATGGGAAAATTTACAAATATGTGGAAATTAATCAACACACCCAAACCACTAGTAGGTCAAAGAAAAAATTACAGGTGAGATTAGAAAATACATTGAGATAAATGAAAATGAAAACACAACATACTAAAACCTATAGGCTATGGCAAAAGCAGTGCTCACAGGGAAATTTATAGCTGTACCAGCTTACATTAAAAAAGAAAATCAATCTCAAATCAATAACCTAACTTTACTCCTTAAAGAACTAAAAAAAGATCAAGCAGAAGCTAGCAGAAGGAAGGAAATAATAAAGATTAGAGCAGAGGTAAATACAAAGAGTACAGAAAAACAACAAAGAGGCAATGAAACCTTTGAAAATATCAAAACTGACAAATCTTTAGCGAGACTGACCAAGAAAAAAAAGAGAAAAGACTTAAATTACTAAAATCAGAACTGAAGTGGGGACATTACTAGAAACCTTACAGAAATAAAAGAATACTACAAACTATATGCCAATAAATTAGAAAACCTACATGAAAAGAAAAAATTGCTAGAAACACACAAACTACCAAAAATGACTCAAGAAGAAACAGAAAATGTGGATAGACTGAAGTAAAAGACTGAATCAGTAATCAACACTTCTCAACAAATAAAAGCCCAGAACCAGATAACTTGACTTCTGAATTCTACCAAACATTTTTCTCTCAAACTTCTACCAAAAGAGAAGGAAACATTTCATAACTCATTCCATGAGGCCAGCATTACCTAGATACCAAAGACATAAAGATATCACAAGAAAACTACTGACCAATATCCTTTCCTGTATGAATATAGATATAAATATACTCAACAGTTAATTTTTGTTATTCATGGTGGTTCTGTTCTATAAGGTGACCATGAATACTTAATTAGCATACTGAACCACTGCTCTAGGGGATACTCTGTTCACAACATTTTTGTTATGTGTGTTTCTCTTTAAAGACACTTTATTTAATATAAATTGTTGACTCACTGACACTGAACTCATGGCCAACAACGCTATAAACTCATGCCTGAATGAAGCTTACCTAGCACACATATTTTTTCCATAAAGCAAATCAAAGCTTTCTTACACTTAGGAACACTAGACAATACTTTAGCACTATGCTTGGGCACCATTTTAAACAGTAAAATCACACACACACACACACACACACACACACACACACACACACACACACACACACACACACACACACACACACACACACACACACACACACACACACACACACACGGCATTAAACTGCAAAAAGGACACTGATTTTCAGTATGAGAGCTGAAATGAGAGGTCACCTTGTTTGACCTCTGCTAGCAACTCAAATTTTTTGCCCTTGGCAAATGTCCACAAAAGTACTGCAAGTAGCAATTTGGGATTTTCATGATAAAAGTGATGAAACACCCTTTCATGATAAAAATGGTCAGCAAACTAGGAACAGAAGGGAATTTCCTCAACAAAATAAAGGGCATTTATGAAAAAACCATGGTTACCATCACACTCAGTAGTGAAAGACGGAAAGCTTTTCCCCTAAGATCAAGAACAAGCCATAAATGCCCTGTTTCACCACTTCTATTCAACACTGTACGAGAGGTGCTAGCCAGAGCAATTAGGCAAGATAAAGAAATAAGAGATAGCCAAACTGGAAAGGAAGAAGTAAAATAATCTTTATTCACAGATGACATGATCTTATATAGAAAATCCTAAAGAATTCACACACAAAAAAGCTAGAACCAATAACTTAGCAAAGTTGAAAGATACAAAAACACAAAAAAATCAGTGTATTTCTATATACTAGCAATGAATAATCTGAAAAGGAAATTTTTTTTTCCTGTGCTCTTAACCCCCCAAACCTTATTGGGCTCCTTCCTCCCTTCCTTCCTTCCATTCATTCATTCATTCAGGCTGGCTGCGTTGGGTCTTCATTGCTGCGCACAGGCTTTCTCTAGTTGTGGCAAGCAGGGCTACTCTTCATTGTGCATGGGCTTCTCATTGTGGTGGCTTCTCTTTGTTGCAGAACACAGGCTCTAGGCACACAGGCTTCAGTAGTCGTGGCTCGTAGGCTCAGGAGTTGTGGCTCGCAGGCTCTTGAGCGTAGGTTCAGTAGCCATGACACACAGGCTTAGTTGCTCCGCAGCATGTGGGATCTTCCCAGACCAGGGCTCGAATCCGTGTCCCCTGCACTGGCAGGTGGATTCTTAACCACTGTGCCACCAGGGAAGTCACAGGAAATTTTTAAAATTCAATTTTTAATAGCATTAAGAATAAAATACACAGAAATAAATTTAATCAAGGAGGTACAAGACTTATACAATAAACACTACAAAATATTGTTGACCTACAAAATATTGTTGCAAGAAATTAAAGAAGACCTAAATAAATGGAAAGACATTGTGGGTTTTTTTTTTTTTTTTTTTTGTGGTACATGGGCCTCTCACTGCTGTGGTCTCTCCCGTTGCGGAGCACAGGCTCTGGAAGCGCAGGCTCAACGGCCATGGCTCACGGGCCCAGCCACTCCACAGCATGTGGGATCCCTCCCAGACCGGGGCACGAACCCGTGTCCCCTGCATCGGCAGGCAGATCTCAACCACTGTGCCACCAGGGAAGCCCCCATTCTGTGTTTATGCATTTGAAAACTTAGTATTTTTAGATGGCAATACAGTTGGCCCTCGGTATCCATGGGTTCCGTATCTGTGGATTCAAGCAACCTCAGATCAAAAATATTTGGGGAAAAAAAACTCCAGAAAATTCCCAAAAGGAAAATGTGAATGTACCATGCACCAGAAACTATTTACATAGAATTTACATTGCATTAGTATTACAAGTAATTGAGAGATGATTTAAAGTATATAGGAGGATGTGTGTAGGTTAATGCAAATACTATGCCATTTTATACAAGAAACTTGAGCAACCTTGAGTTTTGGTTATTTGCAGGGGGTACTGGAACCAAACCCCTGCAGATACCAAGGGATGCCTATACTATCCAAAGTGATCCACAGATTCAATGTAATCCTTATCAAAGTACCAACACCCTATTTTTTGCAGAAATGGAAAAAGCTGATCCTAAAATTCATATGGAATTGCAAGTTATCCCAAATAGCCAAAACAAACTTGAAAATGGAAAACAAAGTTGACGGACTCACACTTCCCAATTTCAAAACTTACTACAAAGCCACAGTACTCAAAACAGTGTAGTACTGGCATAAAAGGAATGAGGAATAGACCAATGGAAACTAATTGAGAGTTCTGAAATAACTCTCAATTCTATTCCAGTTGCTCCATATATTTTGACTTTGACCTTGAGAAGGGTGCCAAAACCATTTAATGGAAGAAAGAATAGTCTCTTCAACAAATGATGCTGGGACAACTGCATATCCACAGGCAAAAGAACGAAGTTGGATTCCTACTTCATACCACATACAAATATTAACTCAAAATGGATAGATGACCCAAATATAAGAGTTAAAACTTTAAAACACTCAGAAGATAACACAGGGAAAAGTCTCATGACCTTGGATATAGCAACAGATTCTTAGATTTGACACCAAAAAAAAAAAAGATAAACTGTACTTCATTAAAAAACATTTGTGCAAAGGACACTACCAAGAAAGTGAAAAGACAACCTACAGAATTAGAAAAGAATATTTGCAAATCATAATGCTGATAAGGGTCTCTATCCAGAACATATATAAAGAACTCTTAGAACCTAAGAACAAAACGGAAAACAATCTATCTCAAAAATGGACAAAGGACTTGAATAAATAATTCTTCAAGGAAGATGTACAAATAACCAAAAGCACATGAAAAGATGCTCAACATCATGAGTCATTAGGGAAATGCAAGTCAAAACCGTATGAACTTTTTTTTTTTTTTTAAAGAATCAATTTTATTTATTTTTGGTTGCACTGGGTCTTCGTTGCTGCGTGAGGGCTTTCTCTAGTTGCGGCAAGCACGGGCTACTCTTCATTGTGGTGCGTAGGCTTCTCATGCTGTGGCTTCTCTTGTTGTGGAGCACGGGCTCTAGGTGCGCGGGCTTCAGTAGTTGTGGCACAAAGGCTTAGTTGCTCCGTGGCATGTGGGATCTTCCCGGACCAGAGCTCGAACCCATGTCCCCTGCATTGGCAGGCAGATTCTTAACCACTGCGGCACCAGGGAACTCCGACAATGAAATACTGATACCATTTCACATCCTACTAGGATGGCTATAATAAAACCAAATTAAACCAAACGAAAAAAAAAGGAAAATAAGTGTTGATGAGGAGAACCCCTCTGGTCAAAATGTAAAATGGTGCTACTGCTGTGGGAAACAGCTGATGGTTCCTCAAAATGTTGAACACAGAACTACCATAATTCCATCCCTAGGTATATACGCAAAAGAACTGAAAACAGGTATTCAAATAAATACTTGTAAACAAGTGTTCATAGCTTCACTATTCACAATAACCAAAAGATGTAAATGACCCAAATGTCCATCCACAGATGAATGGATAAACAAAATGTGGTATACCCATATAATTCAATATTATTCAGCCATAAAAGGGATGAAGTGGTGATACATGCTACAACATGAATGAACCTCAAAAACAGTATGCTGAGTGAAAGAAACTAGACATAAAAGGTTACATATTGTATGATTCCATTTATATGACATAGCCAGAATAGGTAAATCCATATGGACAGAAAGCAGATTAGTGGTTGCCAGGAACTAAAGGGAAGGAGTAATGGGAACAACTGTTTAATGGGAATGGGGTTTCCTTTTGGGTGATGAAAATAGTTTGGAATTAGACAGATGTGGTAGTTGCACAACATTGTGAGTTCAAATCCCAGGTATGCTTCTTACTAACTGTGGAAACTTGAGCAAGCTATTTCACTTTTCTGAGCTCAGAAATGGAGGAAACAGCACTTACCATGAGTGTTGTGAGAACTGAATAAAATAAAGTAATAGTACAGTACACAGAGTAAATGTTAAACAAAAGCATCTTTCTATAACGCCCTGCACTAAAACTACCCTAAATTTTAGTAAGAATGGGCCACTTAAATCCCCTGAATTAGATGTTTCTACCTTCATGACTTAGTTTACCTTGTTAGTTTCTTAGCAAAACCTCATTAAAACTTCTGCCTTTCAAAAATGTACCCATTCAAGAAGTGCCATTTCAAATAACAACTTTATTATTTTATTTATCTTTCTGCTTCATGTTTTTCAACATCCTTCATTCCCCATCGTCACCCTCAATGATATTATAAGCTCTCCTTTTTGAAGTACCCCAGCACCTTGTACTTCTGAGGTACTTGTATGCTAGCATTTCCTGTGTCTTTTAAGCCCATCTACTAGAGCATAAGCTTCCAGAGAGAAGCATTTTTAATGTCTCACTGATCTTTTGTACTTCCTATACTACTTAGAACTGTATATATACAGCAGATGATCAATGTGTTTATTAAACTGATTAAACTGAATACTGACATAAGCAAATATAAAATTCTAAACCTGAAAATAAAGGCTAGTTCAAAAATATTTTTCTTTTGATTCTGAAAAAGATAATGTCTAAGACTAATTAACCTTGTCCAAAAAAACTGTGAAGAATTTTTGGACAGACCCAACAATTAAAGCCCTAAGTGGGAAAACACCAGAACAACCTATTTTAATCTTAGAGGCCAGAAATAGTTCAGAGAAAGAATATAAGCTTAGAATATTTGTTTTCTGTACAAAACAAAGTCCTGTTTATCATGTGAATGACTGACAAATGCATGCGTAATCAATAGCTTGCTTTTTCCCCTGCTTACAAATCTTCCAGAAGGGCCTGTTTATTGCCCTTTGTTTCTGCTTAAAAATAGTCCTTCCAATCTCATGCTATCAATGAGAGAGTAGATGCAAAAGTACTTTACAAAATTATACAAATGTAAAGTATCAGTATCTCTTAATTTCTCAAGTACGTTATAATCAGCAACAATTAGATCATTCCACAACAAGCAGGCTCCCTCAGATCAATGTATTATCTTTTCTAAATTTTTCCCAGCTTCACAGTTAGTTCACCACAATCCTCCTAATTTTAATCAGTCCCTTTTGCATCAAATCTTTTCAATCCATTACTTATCTGACTCTAATCTTTTCTCTACTCTATAGTTATAATGTGTGCACTAGGGAAACTCTTAACAAAAGAGACCCTAAATTTAAACTTTAGTGCTGTTACTTACTGGTTAATCTGATCTTGGTCAAGTTATTTAATCTTCTTTAAACTCCAGTTTCCTTGTTTGTGAAATGGTGGTGTGTAGTAAGTACCTATCTCAGAAAAGTTTTGTAAAGAATTTTTTAAAGTTTATATGTAAAGCACTCAGCACAGTGCATAGCACCTAGCAGGCACTCAATCAATGGTGGTTATTACTTTCCTACCTCCTAGTGCTTCTGGCATTTACTTTTTCAGAGTTGGGAGGGAAATAATACTCAGGTATATGCACTGAGGATGTGCATAACTCTGAGGCAGTCATTTTTATCATTAGCTTTGTTTAAAAAACCAAAAGCATTAGTATAGTTTTCCCCTCACTCCAATCCACTAGTCTTACTTCTTTCTTCCTATAGCACTGTTTCTTGACCAAAACAATGTACTATTAACTCCTCAAAAGTTTTTAAGAATCTGGTTAAGCACTGTAAATATTCCATCTTCACACGATAGTTGTCCTCTCCCTAAGGCAAATCTTTGTACCCATAACTATTCTTTATGTAACCTGGTTTCCAAATCCTTTGATATACTTGATGCTAGTATTTGGAAGCATCTGAGTTTCTCAATATCACTGTTAAAGTATATTTATCCAAAGTGAATAGATGATGTCATGTTTTATTTGGCCAGCACACACACTAGGGAACTACTGCATCCCTTCACCTGAGTGCCTCGTAGATTTGAATCAATGCCATCATACAGAGTGTTGAGATATTTTTTTTAGCACCTACATTATCACAGCAGCTCCTACTAAGTCTTTCACTCATGTAAATTGCAGCCAAGACAAATTCTCAGCAACTTTTTCAATTCCTTTTAAAAACTTAATGTAGAATTTTACATTTATGTCTGTTTCTATTCATCTTGTTTCTCAGTTTTTAGCTTTCAAATAAATTTCTGAACTCAATGTACTAGTTATACTTCCATCATTAGGTCTTTACCTTAAGCATGTCATTTCCCTTCCATCTAAATCAGAGTAAACAAGTGTTCAATAGAATGAGGCCTAAGAAAGTATTACTGATTCTTGCGAATTCTTTAGGGAACTATAATTCTGTTATGTTCCTCCTTCTTCAAAACCAGTTTCTCCCTTATGGACTTTCCCCTGATTTCTATACCACATGTAAGACTGATCAGTTGTTTACCAGGACTAAAGACTTTCAGAGTCAGAAGGGACTTTTTCCAGGATCATCTGGTCTTGCCCGACTCTCGCCTTTACACATAAGGAACAGAAGATTAGGAAAGTTATATACCCTTGGCCACATGGCCTATAAGTGATATATCTGGGAGCAGAACAAAGGAATTCTAAATACATATAAATGATGTTCTTTCCAGTACAGGTTTTTATTTAATTTTTTTGTATTTTTATCTGTTCACTTGATTTATATGAAGATAAATTAGTGCTTTTTATTATTCTCTGCTTTCTCTAAAACAATGTGCCCTTTTTGTTCTCAAGGGTATTCTGGCTACCACACAAGGAGCACATATATTGTTTCCTCTTACTTTTCAAGGCCATTCAGGGAAAAGGTTGGTGAACAGCTACAGAGCTAAATAAATATAAATTCTGCCTTACTGCAGGCAGTGAGGAAAGGAATATTTTGATTATAAATCTCAAATCCTGACTCTCAGTCTACACATGTATTTAAAAATAACTATCAACTTTCTAAGACTCTATAGATTTTATACTGTATTGATGGTATATATTAAATCACTGTATCAATGATATAACATATTCTTTTTATACCACTTCTAGTTGATTTATGGTCAACATCACTTAGATATCAAACTCAGATACGAAATATTAATAATAAATAACAACCACCAGCTACCTCCTCACCAGAATGTAAGTTCTGTGACAGTTAGTGTAACAACCACCACCTACCTCCTCATCAGAATGTAACTTCTGTGACAGTTAGTGTTAGTTTTTCATTCTATAATTTTTGTGTGGCTTGCAGTGGGTAGGCTCTCAATAAAAATGCTGATAAACGAATGAATAAGTAAGCTCTTTAAAAGGAAAACTAACCCCCCAAAATGGGTCTAAAATTTTAACAACTCCCCAAAAAGTAAACAAAAGAGATATATTCTAAAAGGATTTACTTGGCCACCAAAGTTAATTAAAGAAATGAATGAGTCTTAATATTACAACTTTTTTTTCAACAAAGTGCTTTTACTCCCTTTCCATTTTGCTCTTTGCCCCGAAATCTTTTGACAGGTTACTTTTTGTTTCCTTAGACTCCTTACACATAAGAGACTTCTACAACAATCCTTCTGTTCATTTTCCTAGAACCACCGAGCAATTGTTCAAAGAGACCAAATCAAGTTCACTATCATAAGAGTATAAAAAGGCTATCAGCAGATACACAGATGAGGTTCTTGTTAGTATTAGAATTACTTTATGACCTGAACTCAAAAACAATCTAAGAATTCACTATTTTCTGTCAATGTTTTCATATTCTTTGTATGCAGCTGCTCTCACAATTCATTTCAAAATATCAAGTCTCAAATTAACCAAAATAGCAATTTCTAGCAATCCGACATTAAGTCAAAACATTCTCTTTACTGATGCTTTTATTAAACATTATCTTCTACATCAGTCCTCTGAAATCTAAGCAAAAAGCACCAGAACAATATCATGTTACTTCAAATGTTGAGGATGAAGGAACTTGCTCACTTAAAGCCTTTTTCTCCTCCTGTTTTTAATATGTTTACAATTTATGTAATTCACTTCAAATGTCTATGCTAAGTTCAAAGAACTAACTGCATCAAACTCAAATCATTTATATCCTTTTCCTGTCTGTTATTTAAACATTGATATTAAAAATTTTTTAATTACTTATCAAGTCAAAGCTATTGATATTTGATGTATCACCAATCACTTAGCTTATGTTTCATAAACAATATAAAGCACCAGCCTATATAAACCCACCATGTTCTATCCATAGTTTTCCTTTAAATTCACAAAGTGAAAACTCTATTTCAAAAACTGCAAGAAAACTACAGATTTAATAAACAGATTAACTTACTGAAAAAATCTTTAAAGACCTTTAACCAATCCATTCTGAAAAAAAAAATCCCGTGTTCTCTTTCGTCAGTTTGTTAACACAGCTCAGGATAATTCTCGGTGAACTTCCTGGTTCTGCAACATTGAAACTCCCCACACCCAATCCATGTGACTTGGCCCACACCCAGGCAATAGAAAGGTTTGCTGAGGCTTCTCTCTTTCCAAAACACTTTTCCCCTGAACTCCAACAGAACCTATAAAACAAGTATATCATGATGGCCACAAATATGACCTTACTATTCATATTTATTTTGGAAGAAGCTTTAAAGCGTGTATTTTTTTTTCAACAGTTGAAAATATATTCATGTATTCATTCTTTCCTTTGTTCTCTCCTTTTCTTTCTTAACCTTCAAACAGTGTCTCCATCAGCACAATCAATCATTGTGAAAAAAATCCATTAGTTATATGGGACATTTAAGTTACCTACCAAAAAGGGATTCAGAAATTCTGAGAAAAGAAAGAAAGCTGTCCGATGCAAAAGCTGGATTTACATCATTATACAGTCTAACTATAGACCACTAGTCCTCTGGAATAGACAGCAATAACTGTAATATACTAATAAAATTTACAGTGATAGCCTAGAACTTAAATAGATATAGTCTTGCTGAAACTGTCTCAATAATATCAGAAAATAATATGGAAGGTTTCCCAGGAATATTAATAATAAAAACTGTATCTAATAAGGCTTTTAAAATTCATATGCAGTCATATCTAAAACTGGGGTGTTTTTCCTCTTTGCTCTGTATTAGTTTTTTCACTATCTTTTGTTAATTACTGTCACATCTGCTATACCTCTCAGGATACCACTATCCTTTTTAAAAGGAACATAAAAGTTTATCTAGGTGTGGCCCTAGTCCTTTCTGTGCCTTCATCACTGTGAGGCATACTTTCTTGATAGAAGTTACCTTAACTTTCCCTAATACACCTAATCAACATGCTTTAAATAAATGTCCAGTATTTACAAAATCACAAGTATTCCTGGTTGTAACTTTGGTCTCTTCAGCTATTCAAGGACAATCTCTTTCCAAATGTCTTTCATTCATATGAGAATTGTCTTCTATTTAAAAACTACTATTAAAAACTAATAATAATGGCCTTATTTGCAAAACCTTAAAATCTCAAAAAAAGGCAAACCTAGTTAAAGCAGTTAAGTATCATGGTGAAAATTCAGATTAGTAACTCCATTTATTAAATGACCTTTCTAATAGAATAATAGAATAACAATAATGCTGAATAAGAAATAAAAACTAATATAAAGCAGTTAGTCAATAATATTCCATATTCATCAATCATGCCACATTACTCTCAAACTATCTTTTTTCAAGGAGAAATTTTACTTCTTCTCCTACATATATACCAAAAACTATTAAGTAACAGCATGCTTGCCTGAATACCTGAGGGAAATTCTGTCCCTCCCAATTCCTTCCTGTCAGCCAAGGAGAATTAAGAGAGAGAGAGAGAGAGACAGCCTAGGCCTCATTTGCACGTATTTCCTTCCTATCACAGCTTGGCCAAGCCCAATGTGAAGTAGGTTCCCCTATCCCTGGCCCTAACGGAAGGCCAGTAAAAACAAACAAACTTTACAGTTAGGGGAAGAAAGAAGAGGAAAAAAAAGAAACAAAATAAGAAAGAGATAAGCTTTGTAGATGCTAATATACAGTAATGCACAATTTAAAACTCTTTTATCAAATATAAGAATAAAATGATAGTTTGTTTTTAAAAGCACAGTTCAAAATATAAGCCATTAGATGTAAAATGAAGCAATGAAGCAATCCTGTAAAATATGTTGCCTTGATGACAAGGAGGATATTCTGCATCTCACTCATTTTATCCCTATCTCAATTAGTTGTAGAATCTGTCTAAATTCCAACAGGCACTCATGGTTCAAGGAGCCCCTGATAGAAGATCAGAGTTAAGTTCCACTGTCAGCATCACTCTGGCTTGACTCGTGAACTCTGGCCAGATCCACCAGCTAGATTTACAGAAACTGACCTTCACCGGTCTCCTTGAACACACCTGACTTGAATATCCCTGCTATGAGCCAAATTTACCTTGCCTAGCTGAAATCCCAGCCCTGGGATATTCTAGTTGATTCTGCCCACTGCTGCCAAAATTCAGTACAAACAGCCAAGCTCCAGCATTCATTTAAAAGAAAGTACTGTCATTCTTGTTTTAATACAAAAATAACTTACCTAACGTATCCTTTAGGTTTTTTACAATCGATGCTTTCCGAGCACTGTTTTTCCTTTCCACGTAGTTAGAAGGCACAAAACCCGTTTTATTCATGGAATTTCGAACTCGCCACCAGGACTTAGAATCATCCAGAAGCCACAATCTCTCATTCTTCTTGATGTCCAGCTCTTGTTCTTGTTGGGCCACATAATCAAATTTGGCTACTACCACCACTTCTTCTGCCATTTTTCAGCAGCTTCTGCACTGTAACCACACAGAAAATATTTTACATAAGGTTTAACTAGTAGTAGTCTACATGCTTTTCCAAAGAAACACACCTAAGAACCAAAGAGCACTGAATGATTGAAAATAAAAATATGAAAAAAATTAAAATACCAGGCATATGCTAATCAATACAAAACTGATGTAGCTATATTAATAACTTAAGGCAAAACTATTACTAGTGATAAGGAAATTAACTACATCATGATAAAAGGGTTTTTTTTTTTTTTTGGCTGTACGTGGCCCTCTCACTGTTGTGGGCTCTCCCGTTGCGGAGTGCAGGCTCAGCCGCCATGGCTCACAGGCCTAGCCACTCCGTGGCATGTGGGATCTTCCAGGACCAGGGCACGAACCTGTGTCCCCTGCATCAGCAGGCGGACTCTCAACCACTGCGCCACCAGGGAAGCCCATGATAAAAGGTTTTATTCAATATATATAACAGCTAAACTTATATGTACCTATTAATATAGCTCCAAAATAGAACCACAGGGAAAAATTGACAAAATCATCATCATAGAGAACTTTTAACATGTTTATCTCAGTAATAAATTAAGGAGACAAAATATTAGTAAGGCTAAAGAAGAACTGACATCATAACCGCTAAGTTTGATGTAATAAACATATACAAATATAACTTCCAAACAGAAGAATATAAACAGAACATATACAAAAATCAATCAAATGCTAGGCCATAAAAAAGTCTCTACATTTTTCATGTACTTGGCACCCTACAACCATATTCTGACAATTATAATAAAAAGACAGCTTTTCAAAAACCTTATATATTAATATTTAGAAACTTCTAAAAACTCATGAGTCAATGAAGAAATCATAATAGAATTTGGAAAATACTTAAAAGTAAAATTAAAGACTATATAGCTAACTTTGTGGGATGCACCAAAAGGAGTATATAAAAAGGAGATTTGTAAATAGTTACATCAGAAAAATAAAAGTTAAAAATAAATTAATGAACTGATCATCTGTCTTCAATTAGAAAAGAAGAACATAAAGAAAAGTAGATAGAAGGAAATAATACAAATAAAAGCAGAATTTAATGAAACAGAAAACAAAATATAGAAGAAAGGCTCAGCAAAACAAAAGGTAGTTCTTTGTCATGACTAAAAAATGGACAGAGTCTGGCAAGACTAATCAATGAAAAAAGGAAAAGAGCGCCCAGAAATAAACCCACATACCTATGGTCAATTAATCTTCAACAAAAGAGCAAGAAAATACAATGGAGAAAAGACAGTCTCTTCAGCAAGTGGTGTTGGGAAAGCTGCACAGCCACATGTAAATCAATGAAGTTAGAACACACCCTCACACCATACACAAAAATAAACTTAAAATGGCTTAAAGACTTAAATATAAGACATGACACCATAAAACTCTGAGAAGAGAATATACGCAAGACATTCTCTGACATAAATCGTACCAAGGCAACAGAAATAAAAGCAAATATAAACAAATAGGACGTAAACAAACTTAAAAGCTTTTGTACAGCAAAGGAAACCACAAACAAAATGAAAAGACAAACTATGGACTGGGAGAAAATATTTGCAAATGATGTGACCGACAAGGGCTTAATTTCCAAAATATACAACCAGCTCAAACAACTCAATAACAAAAAAACAAACAACCCAATCAAAAAATGGGCAGAAGACCTAAATAGACATTTCTCCGAAGAAGACATATAGATGGCCAACAGGCACATGAAAAAATGCTCAACACTGCTAACTATTAAAGGTATGCAAATCAAAGCTACAATGAGGTACCACCTCACACTGGTCAGAATGGCAATCATTAAAAAGTCTACAAATAACAAATGCTGGAAAGCATATGGGGAAAAGGAAACCCTCTTATACTGTTGGTGGGGATGTAAACTGGTGCAGCCACTATGAAAACCAGTATGGAGGTCCCTCAAAAAACTAAAAATAGAGTTGCCATATGATCCTGCAATTCCACTCCTGGGCATATATCCAGACAAAACTATAATTTGAAAAGATACATGTACCCCCACTCTTCATTGAAGCACTATTTACAATTGCCAAGACATGGAACAATCTAAATGTCCATCAACAGAGGAATGGATAAAGAAGATGTGGTATATATATACAATGGAGTACTACTCAGCCATAAAAAATGAAATAATGCCATTTGCAGCAACATGGATGGACCTAGAGATTATCACAGTAAGTGAATTAAGTCAGAAAGAGAAAGACAAATACAATATATATGACACAAATGAACTTATCTACAAAACAAACTCACAGACACAGAGAACAGACTTTTGGTTGCCAAGGGCAGGGGCTGTGGGAGGGATGGACTGGAGTTTGGCATTAGCAGATGCAAACTATTATATATACCATGGATAAACAAGGTCTTACTGTATAGCACAGGGAACTGTATTCAATATCCTGTGATAAACCATAATGGACAAGAATATGAAAAAGAACATATATATATGTGTAACTGAATTACTTTGCTGTACAGCAGAAATTAACACATTGTAAATCAACTATACTTCAATAAATTTTTTTAAAAATGAAAAAAAGCACACCAAATTACCAGGAATGAAAGGGGAGTCATAATTATAGATGCTACAGACATTCAAAAGACATGGCAATATTAAAAGCTTCATCAATAAATCTGAGAAAAAGTAAAATGTACAAATTTACAGAAAAATTAAAATAACAAAAGTAATAAAATTGAATTAGTCATTAAGAAATCTTCCCATAATGAAAACACCAGGTCCAGATGGTTTCACAGGCAAGTTCTATTAAAATTCAAAGAACAAATAAATCCAACTTATGCAAACTCTTTTAGAACAAAGAAAGGAAATGTTACAAACCTAAGTCACTTCTGAACCTAGAATAGCTCTCTGCTTTCTTCAGAGAGACTATTTTACATAAAGAGCCATCCTGGTTTAGCAAGCAAAAAAAATCAGCTTCTGATTTTGGATATTGACTATCCAAAATACTGATTCTGTTTTCTCAATGATGAAGCAAGTTCTTCAATGTACTCAGGGAAATGCATTTTAATCTAGAATTCAACAAGCCCTCGCATTCAAGTGCAGATACTTTTACATCTACAAGGTAGATACTTTTGGGGGGTTATTGCAAGGTCTCAAAACCTACCATACAGACTTCTAAAATAATGACTCAAGTATATACAGCAGCAAAATTAATAATGTTAAAAAAAAAGAGGACGATGTGGTATTCAAGAAATGACGAACAGGGAGAAACCAGAAAAATTAATTTGTATTCTTGCAATTTTTCTGTTTGAAATTACTTGCAAATAAAAACTTACAACCAGAACTTCCCTGGTGGTCCAGTGGCTAAGACTGCACTCCCAATGCAGGGGGCCCAGGTTCCATGCCTGGTCAGGGAACTAGATTCCACATGCCTCAACTAAAAGTTCACATGCCACAACTAAAGATCACGCATGCCGCAACAAAAAACCGGCGTGCTACATTCAACTAAGACCAGGCGCAGCCAAATTGGAAAAAAAAAAAAAAAAAGGGTACAACCAAGTCTAAATAATAACTGGTGCATGATGTAAAAAATCACAAGTGATAGACTTTTTGAGACACTGAAAAGCAGAGAGATTTTGTCAGGGATACTTGGGCACCAACTGTGATTCCTTCCTGTGGGAACCTGTCTCCCCACCCCCTTACTAATCTAAAAAATTAATCTACAAAATTAATCTTAAAAAAAGAGTATAATGATAAGAGTTGGTTAAAAAAAAAACAACAATAAGAGTTGGTATAATAGTTGGTAGGTTGTATATCCAGCATTCATTTTCTCTTTTCCTAACAATATCCCAATTATCCTTATAGTTGCCACCTCATTATTATTATTTTAGCCATGCAACTTGGGGGAATGACTCTAGCTTCAAAGGTGTATTTGGGTTAATGAAAGCTTTCCCTCCATTTAGAATCACCTATGGAGCTTTTTAAAAAATACAGGAGCTTGGGGCCCCTACTTCAGAGATTCTAATCAGTGTGGATTGTCACTCAGGCATTACTATTTTTAAAAGCCATCCAAGTGATTCTAATGTACATGCAGGACTGAGAACTCATCTAAGCCAATCATGACAATCTCTTCCTTGCTAGTTTTGTCCATATTAACCCACTTAAGGCCAATGGGATGCAAGGAAAACTATGCTAGCAACTTCAGGGTAATGATGACTGGCTCCTGAGAAACGTAGTAAAAGACTGTCTTTGTATTTTGTCATGGACAGATGTGAGGCCTGCAGCCATCTTGTCACCAGCTGGAGAATGAAGCTGACAAACAAATGAAAGGAGAGCTTCTGGGAAATAGAGCCAGATCTGCTAAAGTAAGTACTAAAAACTGCCCCCTAAACCTCCAGTTCCTTGAACTAATGTGTTTCTTTATTACGTTAAGACAGTTTTAGTTGGGTTTTGTTCTTTTCAGCTGAAATTCCCACTATAGGCAAACATACCCTATCAGATATCAAAATGCACTAAAATATTAAAGCAATTTAAAAGAATATGATATTGGTATAGAATATCAAATAGACCAGTAGAATATAGATTAAGGTCCAGAAACAGATACACCTACATACAGGTGGCTTTAGAAGCCCTCTTCTCTAATATACTAGCTATGAGTTCTTCTAATTTAGGTCTTTTTGAAATAGATGGAGTACTTCAAACCACTTAACACAAAATGAATTTTTGTATATATTTTCCCCCTAAACATTTACAGTGGTCTCACCCAGGCCTAATTCACAAGCAAGTAATTTTTTTAAGTGACTTCTTTGTAAGTCTTTCCAAAGCAATCAACTTCGTTTTCACAAAAGCAATTTTCTTTCAGCACTATTTTTGTTAATTTATATAATATACAAGATTATAGTAAGAAGCACACCTGAAAGATACAATACCTCTAATTCTTGGTAAGCAGATTCAACTCAATTGGTGAGAGTAGAAATATGTCAAGGGTATCAGGTTATATGTTTCATAATGGAAATAAAGGGGTTTAGTCAGTTAATTAGGCAAGTCAGCGAACTTCTACTATGTGTCTTTAAATATGCAAAAATATGAGAATTTCATATCTAGCAGGGGTGACATTTCAAATCACTGGAGAAGAATGAGTTATTCAATAACTGATACTAGGACTACTAACTATCTATTTGGGAAAAAAGTGTCCTACCTCACACTATATACAAAAGTAAATTAGACAGACAACCTTGACTTCCAGGAAGACAGAGTAGTTGTACTTTTCTCTATTTCTCCAGCTAAGTAGAACTAAAAACCCTGGATATTACATACGAATCAAACAAAAGAAAACTCTGAAAGGTAAAGAGAAGGAAAATCAGCTGGGAAACTCAGGACCCAAGTAACAACATAGTGGTGAATCCCCTAGGTTTTCTTTTTGCCTGGTATATCCTAGACTTGAAGATTGGCAAGCTAAACACACCAACAGGCAGAGAAAAAAACAACAAAAACAACAAAACCCAGTGCTCTCCAGACAATGGATCAAAAAAGGGACAGCTTAGCAATACAGAAAACTTTTTAGACAATAAAAACTCTACTCCAGTCAAACACTGCAGAAAAAACGGGCCCCACCCATGCCAGCAAAGACCAAGAAGGAAACCTAGATTTTCTACCCTTGAGAGGCTATAATGGGGCACCACAACATCTCTGCCTGGTGGTGTAAGTAAAGACCAACTAAGGTGCCAGGACTTTTATTACCCATCAGCCAGACAATCGGCAAAGATGTAAAAGAAATCAAGGGCTTCCCTGGTGGCGTAGTGGTTGAGAGTCCGCCTGCCGATGCAGGGGACACGGGTTCGTGCCCCGGTCTGGGAAGATCCCACATGCCGCGGAGCGGCTGGGCCCGTGAGCCATGGCCGCTGAGCCTGTGCGTCTGGAGCCTGTGCTCCGCAACGGGAGAGGCCACAACAGTGAGAGGCCCGCGTACCGCAAAAAAAAAAAAAAAAAAAAAAAATCAATAACACATTCAACCAACAGGATCTAACCAACATTTATATAATATTCCAATGAGCGACAGCAAAATATACATGCTTTTCAAGTGCCCCTGAACAAATAACAAGATAGACCATATCCTGGGCCATAAAATAAACCTTGACAAATTTAAAATAACTGAAATTATAAAGTGTATTCTCTGACTACAACAGGATCAAACTAGAAATCAACAATAGAAAGATAACAGAAAAACCTCCAAATATTTGGAACATACTTCTAAATAATCCATGGGTCAAAGAAGTCTCAAGGAAAGTTCATTTACACTGAAATGAAAATGAAAATAAAATCCATCCAAATTTGTGACATAAGATCAACCTGCAAAAAGCAACTGTATTTCTATATACTAGAAATGAACACATGGACACCAAAATTAAAAGTAATACCATTTATAATAAAAGGAAAAAAATGAAAGAAGTGCTAATCTAACAAAACATCAAGAGGACTATATGTTGAAAACTACAAATGCAGATGAAAGAAATCAAAGAAGATCTAAATAATAGTGTTTATGGAATGGAAGATTCAACACAGTAAAGGTGTCAATTTTTTCCAAACTGATATACAGGTGATGTAATTCTTATTAAAATCCCAGAAAAAACTTTTGTATATATAGAATTATTATTCTATAATTTTTATGGAAAGGCAAAATAACTAGAATAGCAAAAACAATTTTTAAAAGTTAGAATAAAGTGGGGAAATACTTACTATGTAGCTACAGTAAGCCAAGACTTACTGTATTTGCAAAGGGATACACACATATATCAATGGAACAGAACAGAAAACCCAGAAATAGAGCCACACAAATATGCCCAACTGAATTTTGACAAAGGTGCAAAAAATAATTCAATGGAGGAAAACAGCTTTGTCAACAAATGTTGCAAGAGCTAATGGAGACCAAAATTGGCAAACAAAAAAAATATACATTAACCTAAACTCACACCTTATACAAATACTAACTCAAACTGGATGACAATCTTAAATATAAAACTTGAAACTTTTAGAATAATATATGGAATAAAACCTTCAGACCACAGAGCTAGGCAGAGTTCTTAAACTTGACACTGAAAGTAAGATCCATAAAAGGAAAAACTCAACAGTAGAAAAACAACTCCAATTAGAAAACAAGCAAAAGACATAAAGAGACATTAACTGAAGAAGATGTATAGATGGCAAACATGCACATGAAAAGATGCTCATCATCATTAGCTACTGAGAAAATGCAAATTAAAACCACACTGAGACATCACTACACACCTATCAGAATGGCTAAAACAGAAGAGTAACAATACCAAATATTGACAAGGATATGTTGAAACTGAATCACCCGTACTTTGCTGATGAGAATTTTAAATGGTACAGACCCCTGGAAAACAGTTTGGCAGTTTCTTGTAAAACTAAACATGCAACCACCATACAAGTGAGCAGTTGTATTCTTGGGCTTTTATCCCAGAGACATGAAGATTTATATTCATGCAAAAACTTTTACATGAATGTTTACAGCAACTTCATTTGTGAAGTCAAAAAATGTAAACCACCCAGATGTCCTTCAACAGGCAAATGGTTAAACAAACTGTGGTATACCCATACCATGGAACACTACTTAGCAATAAAAAGAAAAAAATTATCGATACATGCAATAACCTGGATGTATCTCCAGGGAATTATGCTGAATTGGGTGGGGGGAGCCAATCCCAAAGGTTACACACTATATAATTCCATTTATCTGACATTCTTGAAATGATAAAATTATAGAAATGGTGAGCAGATTTAATGCCTTCCTGGGGTTATGGACAGGGTGGGAGTGGGAAGGAAATGCGTGGTTATAAAAGGGCAGCAAGAGGGATTCTTGTGGTAATGGAAATGTTCTGTATCTTGACTATCAATATTAATACCCTGTTATACTGTACTAGACTTCTGCCCTATGTTACCATAGTACTTCATCATTATACAAGTATCACACTTTCCTCAACTATACCTTACTGATGGACAGTGGGTTGTTTCCTGTCTTCTGGTATTAAATAGTGCTGCAATAGTGCTCATATACATGTCACTTTGTTTTCCTGTTTTCTGTGCCTCTGGGTTCAAGTCATAGAAGAATGCTGAGATGAAGCTTAAGGTTTATATAATTTTGTGAATACTGCCAAATTTCCTATCTATTGGCTCTTTATCTTTTTGTATTCTCAACAATATATGAGAGTGATTATTTCCTCACAGCCTTGCCAAGAAACTATGTAGTCAATATTTTGGATTTTTGCCAATTAGATAAGAAATACTACTTCAGAGCAGTTTTTATTTGTGTTTCTCTATTACAGTGAGATTGAGCACCTTTCCCAAAATTTAAAGGACATTTGCATTTGTTTTTCTGTGTGGACTACTTGTTTCTATCTTTTGACCATTTTCCTATGGTGTGGCTTCTTTCAGTTTTTAGAAGCTCTCTGTATAGTAGGAATATATGCCCTTTGTCTTTGGTATAAATTTTTCCATTTTGTCATTATCTTTTTAATTTGGTTATCGTACTTTTTGAGAAGAAAATTTTTGAAGAACAGCTCAAAATTGTAAATGCACATTTCTTTGAACCAGCAATCTACATACTATGGGCAAAAATGATTCAAGTACCCAAAGTCATTTATGTAAAAATGTTTGCTGCAGCACTGCTTATGTGAAAAATCAGGAGTGAAATGTACACCAAGAGTGCCTAATTATAAATACTGGTATGGTAAAATGTCCAAGAAATATTAAGCAAAAAATACAAATTCAAAACAATATGCTTATTATGATTGTATTTTGAAAACATCCTACTACATATGCTTATATATGCATTAAAAAGTTCAGGGAGGATACACATCAAATTGCACGGTGGTAGCCTCACTGAGTGGTAAGACTGGTAAGACTTTCATTCCCTACTCCATAGATATGTGTGGTTTGAATATTTTTCAATAGGTACGTATTACTTGATTTTTTTAAATGTACTATAAAAAGAGAAAAACAACTGAAAGCTAGCTAATAGGAACTGGTATCCAGAACACAAAGTATGGGTGAGGAAACATGGGGCATGTAAGAGAAAAAAAGAAATGTAAGAGTAGTAAGTTGTCATAGAACTAAAAAAGCTTTACAGTAGAATTACACAGAATTTAAACAATTGGAATCTAAAACGAAAACAAAAAACAAACAAAAGAAAACCCACTTATAATTCAGCTTTCCTTTGATGACCATTTTCCTCAGTTAAGTACCAGATAAAAGAGCTAACCTTAGAGTTCAGATAGTAGGGAAAACTATGCATCTTTAAAAACAAGTAACAAAGTAAACTAACATGTTAACACTACAAGAGGGACAACAATTGAGGCCAACTGAGAAAACAAAGTAAATGCTTCCCATCTCATGCTTACCCTGAAACAGATGCTCAGAGTAGAATTACAGGTAGTAACATTTGCACTATTGTAATAGCCATTTCTCTCTTGCTCTCTTTTGGTTAGAGACTAAAAGTTTAGTTCAAAAAACAGAAATTAAATATGAAGTGACTCCATTGCACTTTGATTCAGCCCAGAGGCCTGGCTGTAAAGGTTGTCAATTAATATTCCACATTCTCCTACAAAAGCTTCAGCTCCATGTTTGCAACTACACTAACAATATTTGCACTGGGATGACCTTGGCCCCACTCTTCTTCCAGGAACTGGATTCTTTTCCTTTTGTCTCTCTGTCCTTGTACCTAGCACCTGAACCCAGGAGCCTCATCAACCAGTGTCCATTTCCTCCCTGACATCAAGTGTTGGATTTCCTTTATAAAATCTGAACTACCTATTTTGATCCTCGCTGACTACCTGCCCTCCTCTGATACTATGAACATCATGGACCTCGGATTTGACATCAGTCCCACTTTATAGTACTCACATCCTGCTTGCCTTTTTCTCCTGGGCTTATTTCATGATCTCAGTTTGTTTTTCAAATTCACTTCCAATCTCATTCCCAAACTGGACCTAGACACTATCGCTGATCATACTTCTGGCCTTTTCTGATCTGGTTACCACAAGAACAGAACCAAGTTGGAATTAAAGAACTCAATCATTTCAACATGTCACTAAAGACAGACAACATGAAATTTACTGTTCTTGGGATCTTCATAAATTACACCATTCTTTCTTATTGGAAAGGGATCAACAGACTAAGTTGGAGAACACCTACTGGCTTAAGATGAGAGGTTTTTACACCGTCACAAAGGCTGAGAGTTGCTAAAAATATGTAACTCTATACCAAGGAACATTTACTAAATGTCTGTAATTCAGGTATATCCTAGCATTTCCCTCACAACAATCATTTAAAGTTTTATCCTCACTTTACAAGTATAATACAGATACTAAGAAGTTAAATGGCTCTTCAACCTTGGAAAATAAGTGGTTGAAGCTGGGAGTCAAATGCATGTTCTTTTCACTCCCCCCAGAGTTCATGTATTTTTGATTACTGCTGACTATTAAGGAACAGAAGAGGAATACACAAGTTATAAATACATGGAAACCAATTACCTAGTAAATCAGCAATTCTCAAAACTATTTGGTTTCAAAACCCCTTTACATACTTAAAAACGGAAGAGCTTTTTTGTTTAGGTTGGGTCTATCTATCAATATTTACCATATTAGGAATTAAAAGTGAGAAAATGTTAGGATATTTTCAATTCAATTAAATATAATCACATTTAATCCAATATACTTTAACATATTTTTATGAAAATTATATTTTCTAAAACAAAACATTAATGAAAAGAATAGAATTATTTTACATTTTTGCAAATCTTTCTAATGTCTGACTTAATAGAAGACAGGTGGATTCGCATATCTGTTTCTGCATTTAATGTATTACAACATCATTTTGGCTGAAAAGAAAACCTGGTCTCACACAAATGTATGGTTGGAAAAGGGGAAGAGTATTTTAAGAGTCTTTTCAGATAACTGTGGATTCTTTTTTGGTACTACACCAAAACTTGACAAGCAGTAGAGTTTCTTAAATACTAGTTTCTAATGTGGAATCTAAAACTTTATCAATGAACTTTTCCATACTGTTTTAAATATTAAAACTCACTGGTCTAAGTATTTTTTTTGTTTATCCACTCACCTTTTGTTTTTATTTTTTATAAATTTATTTATTTACTTATTTATTTTTGGCTACGTTGGGTCTTCGTTGTTGCATGCAGGCTTTCTCTAGTTGCAGTGCGCAGGCTCCTCATTGCAGTGGCCTCTCGTTGCAGAGCACAGGCTCTAGGCAAGCAGGCTTCAGTAGTTGTGGCACGCAGGCTCAGCAGTTGTGGCTCGTGGGCTCTAGCGCGCAGGCTCAGTAATTGTGGCGCACAGGCTAAGTTGCTCCATGGCATGTGGGATCTTCCCAGACCAAGGCTCAAACCCGTATCCCCTGCATTGGCAGGTGGATTCTTAACCACTGCACCACCAGGGAAGTCCTGGCCTAAGTATTTTAAATTTCAGGAATGATGAGTGTAAGCCTGCTGCAAACTTTCTCTCCAACTGTTTACAACTAAAATCTCCAGAAAAAAAATGCAAAGCATCAGCTACCTAAGGACCCTGAAAAGTATACAATAGGTAGATTGGAGAGGGAAATCAGCTTGAAAACAGACGAATACATAAATATCCTGTTGAATACACAAATTTCCTTTGAAATTTGACCAAACAATAAATTTCCTTTTGGTCACCCTACCACACACACACTTTATTTCCTAGCTATGACCCAAAGCCAAGAAGAATGGGAAATTGTGCGGAAGGTGCAGTAAGGAAGAACCTCATTTGGAAGAGAAGTTCATTTGGCCAAAAAACAGGGGGAAAAGCCTCTTGAAAGCCAGAGTGGGTGGGTTAAGTTCCTGAGGTTTTTTCCTTCTTTTTCCCCTCTCCCAGTCTGGTCCCAAGGCCAGCCTCAGTGCAGATCTGCACTGCTGACACAATGATGGAGACAGCATATACATTAAGACCCCAAGAGGGGACTTCCCTGATGGTCCAAGGGTTAAGACTCCATGCTTCCAATGCAGGGGACACGGGTTTGATCCCTGGATGGGGAACTAGGATCCCACATGACGCGCGGTGCGGCCAAAAAATTTTTAAAAATAATTTTAAAAAAAGACCCCAAGAGGACACCTATGCTTTCTCTATAGCCTCTTCACCCTGAAGTCAGGCACAGTCAGGCCCAGAACTGAGCAACAACATGCGAGACTGAAACTCTAATAAGAAAAGCCAATTTTTCTGGCCAAAGGAAGCAAGGGGTCACTGGGAGCTGGAGAATACTGGAGAACTCCCATGAAAGAAGAGCAGAAGAACGTAATCTATGACAAAGACTCTCTCTTTGACCAAACTCTAGCCAGGCTCCTCTGAACCCTCTTCTTAACTAGGCCTCAATCCTGACCTATAAAAACTGCAGACTCGGGGTTTCCCTGGTGGTGCAGTGGTTGAGAGTCTGCCTGCCGATGAAGGGGACACAGGTTTGTGCCCCGGTCCAGGAAGATCCCACATGCCGCAGAGCAGCTGGGCCCGTGAGCCATGGCCCCTGAGCCTGTGCGTCCGGAGCCTGCGCTCCGCAACAGGAGAGGCCACAACAGTGAGAGGCCCGCGTACTGCAAAAACAAACAAACAACAACAAAAAACTGCAGACTCTCAGCATAAATGACTTGTTATAAATGATTACTCACACTAACAGACTTGAACACACTAGGATAGTTTCTAATAGCTTAAGGCTCTATCCCTAAGATGACCCCTCCAGCCCCCTTAAGTTCCTGCCTGAGAAAGCTCAGTGCTGCCAGAATTTACTGTTTGTTCCAGCTAAATCTTGGTGATAGACAGGCCCCTGAACTCCCTCTTAGAGCAGTTACTTTAGAAAGCTTGCAATTATAAATACTTCCTCTGCTCCCTTGAGATATAAATTGTCTACCACCTAAAACTGTCTTCTCAAGGACCCAAGAGCCATCTGTTTAAAATGCAAACATTCAAGGAGATAACTCTCACTCTTGTTCCCAGACCCTGTAGGAAGATAAGGGCCCAACTTTTGGTGGGTGCCTTGCTCTAACTTGCACCACTGCCTCTGTTATAAAGAGAAGTTTATTTCTCCTCTGGATAAGTACCAATTACAAACCTTGTTGCCCTAGCCATATGGATCAATCCCCTTCAACACCGCTCTGTGCCTTTCCCTTAGCACATTCCAACTTCTTAAAAGTCTGCTGCCTTTTGTTTTGGCAAAGTTGAATTCAGTTCATGCTGGACTCTCTTCCCTGTCGTAGTAGTTATTGAATAAAATCTATCCTTACCACTTCAATTAGTATCGAGCTTGTGAATCTTTTATATCTATAATTCTAGTTATGAACCAACTTAAGTACTAAACTCCCCTCCCCCAAGTTGGACATGCATGGAATTTCCAAAGAAGCATGACAAAGGCACTGAGAACGGAAATACAAAATAAACACCGCCCAAGCCCAGACCATCCCTGACTGGTGCACATAGCAAACAGACTCAAATACTACAGCAAAGGTTTAGAAAATGAAACTGATATTGGAACTACTGCCCATAAAACCAAGTAAAAACTGGTTTGAATCTAATCAGATTGATGCCTACTAAAACAACAGTAAATTCTCCAAAGGATTTTAACAGGATCCCAATTCTCACAACTTAATACTAGAAATGTCCAGTATATAACTCAAACTTACCCAACATATCAAGAAGTAGGAAAATTTGGGCAAGAATTGGAAGAAAAAACAACCAACAGATAGATGCGAAACAAAAATAACCCAGATATTGGAATTATCAAAAATCTTAAAGTGGCTAATATAACCATGCTCCATGAGGTAAAGGTGAACACTCAAACAAATGGAAAGATAAATCTCATCTGAGAAGGAGAAGCTATTAAATAGGACCAAATGGAAATTTTAGAGCTGAAAATCATAATATTTGAAATAAAAACTTCACTGGAGAGGCTGAATAGCAGAATCAAGACGGCAGATGTATTAATCTTCTATGGCTGCTATAACGAATTACCACAAACTGGGTGGTTTAAAATAACAGAAATTTATTCTGTCAGAGATCTGAAGGTCTCAATCAAGGATACAATCAAAAAGTCTGAAATCAAGGTGTTGACAGGGCTGTACTACCTCTGAAGGCTCTAGGGAACAACCTGTACTTTGCCCCTTCCAGCTTTTGGTAGCTGTCAGCATTCCTTGTGACTGCATCACTCTAACTCTGCCCCTGTGTTTACACTGCCTCCCCCTCTTCTGTCTAGCAAATCTCCCTCTGCCTCACTCTTATAAGGATACTTGGCATTGGAATTAGAGCTTACCAGATAATCTAGGAATTTATCCTCCTCTCAAAATCCTCAAATTAATTAATCACACCTTTTGTCACATAAGGTAATATTCACAAATTGCAGGGATTAGGAAATGGACATATCTTTTTAAAGTGTGCCATTCAACAAACAACAGAGGAAACACTGTATAAACCTGAAGACAGATCAATAAAAATTATCCAATCTGAAGAACAGAGAGGGGAAAATATTTTTGAAAAAGAAAGAACAGGGCTTCAGGGACCAGTGGGACAATATCAAAAGAGCTACTATTCATGTCTTCGGAATCCCTAAAGAAAAGATACCGGTACAAAAAAATACTTGGAAGAAACAGTGGTTGAAACTTTCCGAAAGTTTGCAAAAGGCATAAATTTACAGATTCAAGAAACTAAGCAAACCCCAAATAGGATAAATTCAAATCATGTCCAAGCACATCATAATCTAACCGCTAAAAACCATAAGTAAAAGAAAAATCTTGAAAGCAGCCAGAGAAAAACAACATATTACATACAGGCCAGTGGTTCTCAACTGGGGGTTATTTCACATCCACGGGTATATGCGACAATGTCTGGAGTCATTTTTTGTCACTGCTGGGGAGGAGGGAGGTGCTAATGGGGATACTGCTAAACATCCTATAATGAATAGGATAGGCCTCCACAACAAAAAATTATCCAGTCCAAAGTGCTAAGGTTGAAAAATCCTGATATAGGGGGCAATCTGAACTACAGGACTTTTCATCAGAAACCATGAACCATATCTTTAAAATGTTGGAAGAAAACAACTGACAACCCAGAATTCTATATTCAGTGAAAATATCCTTCAGGAATGAAATGAAATAAAGATATTCTCAGATGAATCAAAACTAAGTCACTATGCTGCCAACAGGCTGGCTCTAATAGAAATGTAAAGGAAGCTTTAAGGCTAAATGAAAAATGGTATCAGAGGGAAACTTGAAACTTCAGGAATGAAGGAGGAGCAACAAAAATGGGAAATATCTAGGTAAGTATAAGATTAATTTTCATCTCTTAAGCTCTTTAAAACATAGCTCTTGAAACGGAATA
The DNA here is from genome assembly GCF_949987515.2 of Delphinus delphis. NCBI lineage: Eukaryota > Metazoa > Chordata > Mammalia > Artiodactyla > Delphinidae > Delphinus > Delphinus delphis. The sequence continues at coordinate 114,112,083 of NC_082686.1, read as the reverse complement.
TTATAATATTTTCATGGGGGGGCTTTCAACCCATATGTATAATTCATATGACAATTATCATATAAGTGGGGAGGGCAATGGGACCTATATACAGTTGTTAGGCTTTATGTTCTATTTGAGGTGGTAAAATACAAACTCTAGATATACTAGGAAAATTAAGTATATATAGTATATAGTATATTATAATCTTTAGAGCAATTACTAAAAAGAAGGACAAAGAGATAACAGCCATGAAAACCAATATATACATTAAAATGGATAATAAAAACACACTCAATTGAAAAGAAGGAAAAGGGAAAACAGGAACAAAACCCAAAAGAAACAAAGAGAGGGCTTCTCTGGTGGCGCAGTGGTTAAGAGTGCGCCTGCCGATGCAGGGAACACGGATTCGTGCCCCAGTCCAGGAAGATGCCACGGAGCAGCTAGGCCCGTGAGCCATGGCCGCTGAGCCTGTGCTCCGCAACAGGAGAGGCCACAACAGTGAGAGGCCCACGTACCACAAAAAAAAAAAAAAAGAAACAAAGAGTAACAAATAATAAAACTCAAACATATCAATAATTACACAAAATAAATGACCTAAACATACTAATTAAAAGATATACTATCAAGGGACTTCCCTGGCAGTGCAATGGTTAAGAATTCGCCTGCCAATGCAGGGGACACGGGTTCGGGCCCTGGTCTGAGAAGTTCCCACATGGCGCGGAGCAACTAAGCCTGTGCACCGCAACTACTGAGCCTGTGCTCTAGAGCCCACAAGCCACAACTACTGAGCCCGCATACCGACTACTGAAGCCCGCGCCTAGAGCCCATGCTCCGCAACAAGAGAAGCCACCAAAATGAGAACCCAACGCACAGCAACAAAGAGTAGCCCCTGCTCACCACTAGAGAAAGCGCACGTGTAGTGAAGACCCAACACAGCCTAAAATAAACGAATAAATAATTTTTTAAAAGATAAGACTATCAGATTAAATTAACAAATAAGACCCAACTGTTATCAAAAACCCATTTTAAGGGCTTCCCTGGTGGCGCAGTGGTCGGGAGTCCACCTGCCAATGCAGGGGACACGGGTTCACGCCCCGGTCCAGGAAGATCCCACATGCCGCAGAGCGGCTGGGCCCGTGAGCCATGGCCGCTGAGCCTGCGCGTCCGGAGCCTGTGCTCCGCAACGGGAGAGGCCACAACAGTGAGAGGCCCGCGTACCGGGAAAAAAAAAAAGAAAAACCCTTTTAAATATAATGCTATATAGATTAAAAGTAAAAGGATCATGCACACAGTGGTCAAAAGAAAGCTGGAATGGCTATATTAGTATCTGAGAAAGTATATTTCAGAACAAGGAAAATTATCAGGTATAAAGACCTGAGTTAATGAGAAAAAGGTAAATTCATCAAGACAACCCAACAATCCTAAATATGTATATAATTAACAATTAAAGTTCCAAAATACATGAAGCAAAAACTACTAGAACTGAAAGAAGTAAAGAAATCCACAATTATTCTGAACTGTAACCACTCTCAGTAATACACAGACCAAGTAGACAGAAAAGCAGGAAAGATACAGAAGATCTAAACATCAGCCAACTGAATCTAACTGAACATTATACTCAACAACAGCAACAAATGTATACATCTTTGCTAGTACACACAGAATATTCACCAAGATAGACCATATTCTGGACCATAAAACCAACCTTAATAAATGTAAAAGAACTGAAATTACACAGCATATGTTCTCTGACCATGAAGAATTAAACTAGATGCCAATAACAGAAAAAAAACTGGAAAATCTCTAAATATGTGGAAATTAAATAACACACTTCTAAATAATTCATGTGCCAAAGAGTCTTCTCAAGGGAAATTTGAAAATATTTTGAACTGAATGAAAACACAACATATGAAAATTTGCTGGATGAAGCTAAAGCACTGCTTAGAAGGAAATCTGTAGCATTAAAATGCTACTAACAAAATGTTAGAAAAGAAAAAAGATCTCAAATCAATAATGTAAGCATCCACCTTAAGAAACTAGAAAAGGAAGAGCACATTAAACCCAAAGGAAAAAGAAGGACTTTATAAAGATCAGGAATCAATGAGATTGAAACAGAACATAAAAGAAAAATTACTGAAACCAAAAGGATTTTTTTTTCCTAAATATACATATATTTAATATTTATTTACTTATTGGGCTGTGCGGGGCTTAGTTGCAGCACGCCAGATCTTTTAGTTGTGACATGCAGAAACTTCAGCTGCAGCGTGCGAACTCTTAGTTGTGGTATGTGGGATCTAGTTTCCTGACCAGGGATCGAACCCAGGCCCCCCTGCATTGGGAGCATGGAGCCTTAGCCACTGGACCACCAGGGAAGTCCCCAAAAGGATGTTCTTTGAAAAGATCAAGAAAATTGATAACTCTCTAGTAAGAATGACCAAGAAGACAAATTGTTCCTGTCTTAGTGTTCAGTGGAAGGTAAAACTTTTGAGGATGAAATTGGACTATTTGCTTCAAGCTATTTCTAAACAAACTGCAGAAGGTGAAGTTTAGCTTCTCTTGAATGCTTATACTAAAACACAAGTAGAGAAATAAAGATGGAATTGTTAATCAAGAGGGAAGCAGAAATTTAAATATTAAGTTGAAAAATTCTCTGCCTACCCATATTTTTAAAAATGAGAGGAGCTTTAAGATGGCAGAAGAGTAAGACGTGGAGATCACCTTCCTCCCCACAAATACATAAGAAATACATCTACATGTGGAACAACTCCTACAGAACACCTACTGAATGCTGGCAGAAGACCTCAGACCTCCCAAAACGCAAGAAACTCCCCACGTACCTGGGTAGGGTAAAAGAAAAAAAAAAAAAACAGACAAAGAATAGGGACGGGACCTGCACCAGTGGGAGGGAGCTGTGAAGGAGGAAAGGTTTCCACACACTAGGAAGCCCCTTCGTGGGCGGAGACTGCGGGGGGCAGAGGTGGGGTAGATTCGGAGCCACGGAGGAGAGCACAGCAACAGGGCAAAGCGTAGAGATTCCTGCACAGAGGATCGGTGCCGACCAGCCCTCACCAGCCTGAGAGGCTTGCCTGCTTACCCGCCAGGACGGGCGGGGGCTGGGAGCTGAGGCTCGGGTTTCGGTCGGATCCCAGACAGAAGACTGGGGTTGGCTACGTGAACACAGCCTGAAGGGGCTAGTGCACCACGGCTAGCCAGGAGGGAGTCCAAGAAAAAGTCTGGAGCTGCTGAAGAGGCAAGAGACTTTTTCTTGCCTCTTTGTTGCCTGGTGCGCGAGGAGAGAGGATTAAGAGTTCCGCTTAAAGGAGCTCCAGAGACAGGCGCAAGCCACGGCTATTAGCGTGGACTCCAGGGACGGGCATGAGACGCTAAGGCTGCTGCTGCCACCACCAATAAGCCTGTGTGCAAGCACAGGTCACTATCCACACACCCCTTCCGGGGAGCCTGTGCAGCCCGCCACTGCCAGGGTCCCGGGATCCAGGGACAACTTCCCCGGGTGAACACACGGCGCGCCTCAGGCTGGTGCAACATCCCGCCGGCCTCTGCCTCCCAGCCTTGCCCCGCATCCGTACCCCTCCTCCCCCCGGCCTGAGTGAGCCAGAGCCCCCGAATCAGCGGCTCCTTTAACCTCGTCCTGTCTGAGCGAAAAACAGACGCCCTCAGGCGACCTACACGCAGAGGTGGGTCCAAATCCAAAGCTGAACCCCGGGAGCTCTGCGAACAAAGAAGAGAAAGGGAAATCTCTCCCAGCAGCCTCAGGAGCATCAGATTAAATCTCCACAATCAACTTGATGTACCCTACATCTGTGGAATACCTGAAGAGACAACGAATCATCCCAAATTGAGGAGGTGGACTTTGGGAGCAATGATATATATTTTTTTCTCCCTTTTTCTCTTTGTGAGTGTGTATGTGTATGCTTCATGTGCGATATTGTCTGTACAGTTTTGCTTTTACCATTTGTCGTAGGGTTCTGTCTGTCCATTTTTTTTTATTACTTAAAAAAACTTTTTTCTTAATAATTATATTTTATTTTAATAACTTTATTTTACTTTATTTATTTAATCTTCTTTCTTTTTTTTCTCCCTTTTATTCTGAGCCGTGTGGAGGACAGGTTCTTAGTGCTCCAGCCAGGCATCAGGGCTGTGCCACTGAGGTGGGAGAGCCAAGTGCAGGACACTGGTCCACGAGAGACCTCCCAGCTCCACGTAATATCAAACAGTGAACATCTCGCAGACATCTCCATCTCAACGCCAAGACCCAGCTCCACTCAATGACCACCAAGCTGGAGTGCAGGACACCCTATGCCAAACAACTAGCAAGACAGGAACACAACCCCACCCATTAGCAGATAGGCCGCCTAAAATCAAAATAAGGCCACAGACACCCCAAAACACACCACCAGACGTGGACCTGCCCACCAGAAAGACAGGATCCAGCCTCATCCACCAGAACACAGGCATTAGTCCCCTCCACCAGGAAGCCTACATAACCCACTGAACCAACCTAAGCCACTGGGGACAGACACCAAAAACAACAGAAACTACAAACCTGCAGCCTGCGAAAAGGAGACCCCAAACATAGTAAGCAAAATGAGAAGACAGAAAAACACACAGCACATGTCGAAGCAAGGGAAAAACCCACCAGACCTAACAAATGGAGAGGAAATAGGCAGTCTATCTGAAAAAGAATTCAGAATAATGATAGTAAAGATGATCTAAAATCTTGGAAATAGAATGGAGAAAATACAAGAAACGTTTTAACAGGGACCTAGAAGAACTAAAGAGCAAACAAACAGAGATGAACACAATAAATGAAATTAAAAATTCTCTAGAAGGGATCAATAGCAGAATAACTGAGGCAGAAGAATGGATAAGTGACCTGGAAGATAAAATAGTGGAAATAACTACTGCAGAGCAGAATAAAGAAAACAGAATGAAAAGAATTGAGGACAGTCTCAGAGACCTCTGGGACAACATTAAATGCACCAACATTCGAATTATAGGGGTCCGAGAAAAAGAAAGTGATTGAGAAAATATCTGAAAAGATTGTAGTTGAAAACGTCCCTAATATGGGAAAGGAAACAGTTAATCAAGTCCAGGAAGCACACGGACTCCCATACAGGATAAATCCAAGGAGAAACACACCAAGAAACATATTAATCAAACTATCAAAAATTAAATCCAAAGAAGAAATATTAAAAGCAGCAAGGGAAAAGCAACAAGTATCACATAAGGGAATCCACATAAGGTTAACAGCTGATCTCTAAGCAGAAACTCTGCAAGCCAGAAGGGAGTGCTGGGACATATTTAAAGTGATGAAAGAGAAAAACCTACAACCAAGATTACTCTACCCAGCGAGGATCTCATTCAGATGTGACAGAGAAATTAAAAGCTTTACAGACAAGCAAAAGGTAAGAGAATTCAGCACCACCAAACCAGGTTTACAACAAATGCTAAAAGAACTTCTCTAGGCAGGAAACACAAGAGAAGAGAAAGACCTACAATAATAAACCCAAAACAATTAAGAAAATGATAATAGTAACACACATATTGATAATTACCTTAAATGGATTAAATGCTCCCACCAAAAGACATAGATTGGCTGAATGGATACAAAAACAAGACCCGTATATATGCTGTCTACAAGACACCCACTTCAGACCTAGGGACACATACAGACTGAAAGTGAGGGGATGGAAAAAGATATTCTATGCAAATGGAAATCAAAAGAAAGCTGGAGTAGCAAAATAGACTTTAAAACAAACACTATTACAAGAGACAAAGAAGGACACTACATAATGGTCAAGGGATCAATCCAAGAAGAAGATGTAACCATTGTAAATATTTATGGACCCAACATAGGAGCACCTCAATACATAAGGCAAATACTAACAGCCATAAAAGGGGAAATGGACAGTAACACAATCATAGTAGGGGACTTTAACACCCCACGTTCACCAATGGACAAATCATCCAAAATTAAAATAAATAAGGAAACAGAAGCTTTAAATGGCCCATTAAACAAGATGGACTAAATTGATATTTATAGGACTTTCCATGCAAAAACAACAGAATACACCTTCTTCTCAAGTGCTCATGGAACATTCTCAAGGATAGATCATATCTTGTGTCACAAATCAAGCCTTGGTAAATTTAAGAAAACTGAAATCGTATCACGTATTGTTTCTGACCACAACGCTATGAGGCTATATATCAATTACAGGAAAAAATCTGTAAGAAATACAAATACATGGAGGCTAAACAACACACTACTTAATAACCAAGAGATCACTGAAGAAATTAAAGAGGAAATCAAAAATACCTAGAAACAAATAAGAATGAAAACACAACGACCCAAAACCTATGGGATGCAGCAAAAGCAGTTCTAAGAGGGAAGTTTATAGCTACACAATCCTACCTTAAAAAACAAGAAACATCTCAAATAAACAACCTAACCTTACACCCTAAAGCAATTAGAAAAAGAAGAACAAAGAGCCCAAAGTTAGCAGAAGGAAAGAAATCATAAAGATCAGATCAGAAATAAATGAAAAATTAATGAAGGAAACGATAGCAAAGATCAATAAAACTAAAAGCTGGTTCTTTGAGAAGATAAACAAAATTGATAAACCATTAGCCAGACTTAACAAGAAAAAAGAGAGAAGACTCAAATCAATAGAACGAGAAATGAAAAAGGAGAAGTAACAACTGACACTGCAGAAATACAAAGGATCATGAGAGATTACTACAAGCAACTCTATGCCAATAAAATGGACAACCTGTAAGAAATGGACAAATTCTTAGAAATGCACAACCTTCCAAGATTGAACCAGGAAAAATAGAAAATATGAACAGACCAATCACAAGCACTGAAATGGAAACTGTGATTAAAAATGTTCCAACAGGGCTTCCCTGGTGGCACAGTGGTTGAGAGTCCACCTGCCGATGCAGGAGACATGGGTTCATGCCCCGGTCCAGGAAGATCCCACATGCTGCAGAGCGGCTGGGCCCGTGAGCCATGGCCACTGAGCCTGTGCGTCCGGAGCCTGTGCTCCGCAACGGGAGAGGCCACAACAGTGAAAGGCCCGCGTACCGCAAAAAAAAAAAAAAAAAAAAAAAACTTCCAACAAACAAAAACCCAGAACCAGATGGATTCGCAGCCAAATTCTATCAAACATTTAGGGAAGAGGTAACACCTAACCTTCTCAAACTCTTCCAAAATATAGCAGAGGGAGGAACATTCCCAAACTCATTCTACGAGGCCACCATCACTCTTGACACCAAAACCAGATAAAGATGTCACAAAGAAAGAAAACTACAGGCCAATATCACTGATGCACATAGATGCAAAAGTCCTCAACAAAATACTAGCAAACAGAATCCAACAGCACATCAAAAGGATTATACACTATGATCAAGCGGGGTTTATCCCAGGAATGCAAGGATTCTTCAATATACGCAAATCAATCAATGTGATACACCATATTAAACTGAAGGAGAAAAACCATATGATCATCTCAACAGATGCAGAGAAAGCTTTCGACAATATTCAACACCCATTTATGATAAAAATCCTGCAGAAAGTAGGCATAGAGGGAACTTTCCTCAACATAATAAAGGCCATATATGACAAACCCACAGCCAACATCATCCTCAATGGTGAAAAACTGAAAGCATTTCCACTAAGATCAGGAACAAGACAGGGTTGCCCACTCTCACCACTATTATTCAACATAGTTTTGGAAGTTTTAGCCACAGCAGAGAAGAAAGAGAAATGAAAGGAATCCAAATCGGAAAAGAAGAAGTAAAGCTGTCACTGTTTGCAGATAACATGATACTATACATAGAGAACCCTAAATATGCTACCAGAAAACTACTAGAGCTAATCAATGAATTTGGTAAAGTAGCAGGATACAAAATTAATGCACAGAAATCTCTTGCATTCCTATACATTAATGATGAAAAATCTGAAAGTGAAATTAAGAAAACACTCCCATTTACCACTGCAACCAAAAGAATAAAATATCTACGAATAAACCTACCTAAGGAGATAAGAGACCTATATGCAGAAAATTATAAGACACTGATGAAAGAAATTAAAGATGATACAAATAGATGGAGAGATATACCATGTTCTTGGATTGGAAGAATCAACATTGTGAAAATGACTACTACCCAAAGCAATCTACAGATTCAATGCAATCCCTATGAAATTACCACTAGCATTTTTCACAGAACTAGAACAAAAAATTTCACAATTTGTATGGAAACACAAAAGACACTGATTAGCCAAAGCAATCTTGATAAAGAAAAACAGAGCTGGAGGAATCAGGCTCCCGGACTTCAGACTATACTACAAAGCTACAGTAATCAAGACAGTATGGTACTGGCACAAAAACAGAAATATAGATCAATGGAACAGGATAGAAAGCCCAGATAAACCCACACACATATGGTCACCTTATCTTTTCTAAAGGAGGTAAGAATATACAATGGAGAAACGACAGCCTCTTCAATAAGTGGTGCTGGGAAACTGGACAGCTACATGTAAAAGAATGAAATTAGAACATTGCCTAAAACCATACACAAAAATAAACTCAAAATGGATTAAAGACCTAAATGTAAGGCCGGTCACTATAAAACTCTTAGAGGAAAGCATAGGCAGAACACTCTACGATATAAATCACAGCAAGATCCTTTTTGACCCACTCCTATAGAAAGGGAAATAAAAACAAAAATAAACAATGGGACCTAATGAAACTTAAAAGCTTTTGCACAGCAACGGAAACCATAAACAAGACGAAAAGACAACCCTCTGAATGGGAGAAAATATTTGCAAATGAAGCAACTGACAAAGGATTAATCTCCAAAACATACAAGCAACTCATGAAGCTCAATATCAAAAAAACAAACAACCCAATCCAAAAATGGGCAGAAGACCTAAATAGACATTTCTCCAAAGAAGATATACAGATTGCCAACAAACACATGAAAGGATGCTCAACATCATTAATCATTAGAGAATTGCAAATCAATACTACAATGAGATATCATCTCACACCCATCAGAATGGCCATCTTCAAAAAATCTGCAAACAATAATTGCTGGAGAGGGTGTGGAGAAAAGGGAACCCTCTTGCACTGTTGGTGGGAATGTAAATTGATACAGCCACTATGGAGAACAGTGTGGAGGTTCCTTAAAAACTACAAATAGAACTACCATACGACCCAGCAATCCCACTACTGGGCATATATCCTGAGAAAACCACAATTCAAAGAGTCATGTACCAAAATGTTCATTGCAGCTGCATTTATAATAGCCAGGACATGGAAGCAACCTAAGTGTCCATCAACAGATGAATGGATAAAGAAGATGTGGCACATATATACGATGGAATATTACTCAGCCATAAAAAGGAACAAAACTGAGTTATTTGTAGTGAGGTGGATGGACCTAGAGACTGTCATACAGAGTGAAGTCAGAGAAAGGAAAATAAATATCGTATGCTAACACATATATATGGAATATAAAAACAAAAACAATAGAAAGAAAAAAATGATCAGAAGAAACTAGGGGCAAGACGGGAATAAAGATGGCAGACCTACTAGAGAATGGACTTGAGGATACAGGGAGGGGGAAGGGTAAGCTGGGACAAAGTGAGACAGTGGCATGGACATTTATACACTACCAAACAGAAAATAGATAGCTATTGGGAAGCAGCCGCATAGTACAGGGAGATCAGCTCAGTGCTTTGTGACCACCTAGAGGGGTGGGATAGGGAGGGTGGGAGGGAGGGAGATGCAAGAGGGAAGAGATACGGGGGTGTATGTTTACGTATAGCTGATTCACTTTGTTATAAAGCAGAAACTAACACACCATTGTAAAGCAATTATACTCCAATAAAGATGTTAAAAAAAAAATGAGAAAGCACTATGTTCAGAACAGAACACTAAGGTTGTGGCCAAGGACCCCTTGATAAAGAGATTAGTATGGGTGTGAACATCAGACTTTATCAGCCACTCCAGCAGCAAACAGGCAATCAGAACTGGAAGGAGACAGGACAGAATGAAGGAAGATTGTCAGCCTTCTTAGGTTTTACAGGATGGGACCACAAAGCTATTCAGTTGGGATCTCGGGATATTCTTCATGACAAGAAAAGAAGGACCCCAAAGGCTATTCTGAAATCATGAAGGCTGCCTCCCCAGTGTCCAAAGAGGAGGCTATCACCTGGTTTCAACAGGCCAAAGACTCCCAGTCCAAAGCCAAGGGGGTCAGGCCAGTATAGCCACTACTATGTGAGATTCCACACACTAAATTATTTAATAATAAATAATAATTTATTATTAATAAATTATTTAATTAAATATTAAAATATTTAATATTTTTAAGTGGACAAAATGTTGGAACAGATACTTCACCAAAGAAGATATATGGATGGCATATAAGCATATGAAAAGACCTTCAATATCCTTAGTCATTACAGAAATGCAAATTAAAACCACAAAATGTTATCACTACACAGCTATTAAATGGATTAAAAAGAGAAGGGAGGTGAAGAAAGAAAGGGAAGGGAGGGGTAAAGAAAGCAACAAGCTAGTGAGTGAAACAGGAAGACAGAAAGAAGGAAACACACAAACAAACTGACAATATTAGGTGTGAATGAGGCTGCAGAGCAGCTGGAATCCATACACTACTTGTTGGAATGCAAAACAGCACAGCCACTATGGAAAACAGTCTGGCAGCTTCTCATAAACATAACTTACCATGCGACCCAGCAATCTCACTGAGCCAGATTCAAAAGGCTACATATGACATTCTGGAAAAGGCAAAATTATAGGGAAAGAGAATAGATCAGTGGTTTTCACAGGTTAATGGTGGGAAGAGAGTGACTACAAAGCAAGAGGAAATTTTTTTTTGAGAGCAAGGTGAAGGAACTGTTCTGTACTTATATTGTGGTAGTGATTACATAACTCCAAGAATGTGTCAAATCCCATTCATACTCCAAAAAGTGTGAATCCTGTTGTATGTAAACTAAAATAAATATATAGCAGAAAACATTCATTGTTCGGCCTTAAATGGAACTATTTTTACTCATACATGGTTTTGTATCATCACCCAATATACAGTCACTGAGTTTTTGCATATCTTCCATATGCTGACATCTTTATATCATTGTGTTTTATGCAGTATCTGGAAACACCAGAGTAGAAATGAAAACTGAACATCCCAGTCTAATGAAAACAGTTTGGGTCTTATAAACTCCCTAAAAGGTCCACTTTAGGAACCTTCAGAGAATTACTAATCTAAATATGGGAATAACATCAGGCCAAACAGCTAAAAACATGTTCTTCCCAACCTACTTGTAAAAATTCATTTAGTGTATCCATATATTAATGACACTAAGTCACTTTATCAATCATCTTATCAAATCATTTTACCATATTGTGTATGATACGTAAACAATGAGGAAGGGCACTGTTTACTAGGTAAGTATATAGATCATGATAAATATGACCATTTTGGGGAAGCCAGTTATTATATTCCTAGGAAAAAGTAAAGAACCAGCTAGTGATAGAAAATAATTCTAAAGGGAAATCTCCCATGCTAATACAAATGCAATTTTAGAATCTGCTGTACTTTAACACATAACTTGACAACTTCCTGTTTCTGATAAAAATCAGCAGAGTGTCAATACCTAAGTGAGGAGCTCCGGAAGTCTGGCTGGGCTACAGATCTCTCAGTAAACAATGAAGGGGTGAAAATCCCCCAATAACTAACTTCAATATGCTGTAATGCAAAAAGACAAGGCAATTCATAAGATTATTTTATTCTATTCAATGTTTTAAAACCTACTATCTCATCAAGTAATGTTAACTGCTAGACACTCTTACTAATAAAACAACATGGATAAGAATCCCACCATGAGGAAAACAAAAAGTTACAGGCTAGTCTGAAATAAAGACTACTTACCCGTTTTTTTTAAAAGGACAGGTCAAATAAATTGCCATCTTATCCTATCCACTTTTGAAAATATCACTTTGAAAACATCCCCAATATGAGAAAGCACAAGATAATGACAAGAGCTAAAGTCCTGTGCATATCAAAATTTATTCACTTATTCATTCAACAAACGTTTATAGAGTAGTTATTAGAGTAGGACACTGAGCTAAAGCCTGAGAGTAAAGAAAGGCATATGAAGCAAAAATCCTGCTCTCAAAAAATAGACTATAACTCTATCTCTTCAACAACTTGTTTAATTAATGCCTTTTATATACAAGCCATTATTCCCTATATGATTATTTTGTCAGGTATCACAAAATTTTACTTATTACTCTCTGAATTACAATAAGCTGTACCAAGATCACAATAAGAATGTATTGCCATTTTATAATCTGAAGAATACTGCATTTTATATAAATCAAAGAAGTCATTACATGTTACTGCTAAAGTAAAAGCAATATGATAATCTTGCTAAGATTGCTAAATTATGAGCAATTATGGTATAAACCACCATCTATAACAAAAGTGTAACATAATGAAGAATTTAATGTCATAATTAATACAACAAATGTAAACACATTAACTGATCTAATCCTTATTGTGCTTCACAACTAAACATAAATGGGTAAAAAACTGACTGTAATCATATTTTTATATGTATTTTTAAAGTTGTGGTAAAATACATTGTTTTGGGTTGAATTCTCACCCCTCTTCCAAATTCAGATGCTGAAGTCCTAACCTCTAGTACCTCAGAATGTAACTACATTTGGAGATAGGGTCTTTAACAAAGTAATTAAGGTAAAATGAGGTCATTAGGGTGGGCTCTAATCCAGTATGATTAGTGTCATTTTAAGAGCTGATTAGTACACAAACACACTCAGTGGGAAAACTATATGAAGACAGTGGGAGAAGACAACCATCAACCAAGCCAGAAACCAACCCTGCTGACAACTGATGTCAGATCAGATTCTACCTCCGGAATTTTGAGACAATAAATTTCTGTTGTTTAAGTCACCCAGTTTGTGATACTTTGTATTGGCAGCCCTAGCAAACTAATACAATACACATAAAATTTATCATCTGAACCATTTCTAAGTCTACAGTTCCATGGCATTAAGTACTCACAGTGTTATGCAATCATTACCACCATCCGTCTCCAGAACAATTTTCATCTTGCAAAACTGAAACTCTATACCCATTAAATGATGACTCTCCTATATACAGCCAAACTACCAATTAAGTATGAGAGAAGAATAAAATAATTTTCAGACATGCATTCTCAAAATATTTAATTCCAATGTACCCTTATTCAGGAAACAACTGGAAAATATGCTACAGCAAAACAAAGGAATAAAGCAAGATAAAAGAAGACACTAGACCTAGGAAACAGGGGGACCAATGAAGAAAGGCAAAGAGACTTCCAGAATGCCGAGAAAAGCAAATTAAACTCTGTAACAGGTCTACAATAAATAGTCCAAATTGGAGTAGGATTACAGGAAAAAGAGAAAAAAAACCTGATAGATTATCTGACAGGTATGACTATGAAAAATTAACAAAGTATGAATTTTACAGAACTGTCGTTGGGTGTGGGAAGGTTTAGCTATAAATTCAAAGAAAACAAAGAAAATTTTAAATGAGAATCTTACAAATTTCTTACAGATTTCAAGAAAAAAATATGAAGTTACACAAGAAAAGAAATTTAAACAGAGGAGGTGGGTCAGCTGTAAGCAATACATACATGGTTTATGTGGTCACGATAATGAAAACACTGAATCTGATTATATTTTATCAAGACAATGGGGCCAAGAAAGATAGGTTAAGAAAATGAATATCCTCATTTATCTTAACAGAAAATCAGCAGATGTCTAAAATTTAATGAATAAGAGATAATACAGGCATTATATAGTTTTTACTTATCAAAGTAATATATGAACATGGCTTAAAATGTTATATAGTGCTAAGGCACCTATAACAAAAGTAACAGTTGTTTGCTCTCCTGCTCCTTTCTCCTCCCCCTTGCCTCAAGACGTAATCACTTTCAACTTTTTTAGCTGTTTCTTCTTGCTTCATCTGGTATCATTAGAAACAGCTAGGACAGTTGAAAGTGATTACTTCTTGAGTAAAAGGGGTGGGAAAAGTAAAGGGAGAGCAAAGGACTGCTATTTTTGTTACAGGTCTCTTAGCACTATTTGACATTTTAAACGATGTTCATATACTTTTTTTTTTTAATCTATTTTTGGCTGCATTGGGTCTTCATTGCTGCGCACTGGCTTTCTCTAGTTGCGGCGAGCGGGGGCTACTCTTCATTGCAGTGCGTGGGCTTCTCATTCTGGTGGCTTCTCTTGTCACAGAGCACAGGCTCTAAGCGCGCGGGAATCAGTAGTCGTGGCTCGTGGGCTCAGTGGCTCGCAGACTCTGGAGCACAGGCTCAGTAGTTGTGGCGCACGGGCTTAGTTGCTCTGTGGAATGCGGGATCTTCCCAGACCAGGGCTTAAACCCGTGTCCCCTGCACTGGCAGGCAGATTCTTAACCACTGTGCCACCAAAGAAGCCCTCATATACTATTTTGATAATTAAAAAATTTAGAAAGCCTCACTGATCCCTTAAAAATCAAAAATTAAGTCAATCATAATATTGAATAGCTAACTTTTAAGCTGTACCAGCATCTATTCTCTCTTCTTTTTGTGATACTATCTCAACTTCTTTCTGAGAAACTACCCTCTCCATCCCCACCCCCACCCCCACCCCCCAATTCTATTTCACCATTTTTTAGGTGGAGTTCCATCAACTGTGATATAGTATCTGCAATTCTTGCACGGCCAAATCAGAATATTAAATTCCCTTAATTCTTGTGACTAGTTGGAGAATGGGCCTAAAACTCAAGTTCTTCATTCAGAAAGACTTCTGGGATATCTATGGGGTTACTGGGATGACACCATTTTCCCAACAGACTTAAACCTAAGAACATATACACTCAGAGTAAACATCACTATGTAGAACCTGGCAATGAAGCTGAGAGGCAAATAACGATTAGATTTCATTTTTTGAGCCCTTAAACCTAATCATTCCTCAATCTAGAACCTACCTCTGAATTCTTCATTTCAGAGATAGCAAAAAATTACCTTTCTGTTAAAAATAAACTAATAGGGCCAACATGTGTGTACGATGATAATAGGGAACCAAACTGACTGAAAAAAAAAAAGAGTATGAAATTTAAAGGAGAAAAGAACAGTCTAAGAAAGAAGACTTCAGATGGAAGAAAAATGAACAAAAACAAGAATATAAAAAGCTAGATGGGGATTAAGGAAACTCTAATACCAGCAAGTACAGATACTTCCAAATTTAATAACTGTGTGTGTGTGCGTGTACATGTACACTTTGGAAAGGGTTTAATGAAAGCTAACACTGAACACTATTGTGGGTCTTATAAACAACCAAATCACTGATTTTACCAAGCTTTCCCTTGTAAACATTTACCAGGTTTTTTTTTGAGGTCCTTCTATGTTCTAGGCACAGTGTGAGTGAACCAGCTTACAAAGCTAAAGCTGTCCTGGAAGAGCTTACAGGTTAGTGGGAAAAGTTCTATTTCTTGTTAATATTATTTTACCTGTAATTCTGACTTATTTTAAACATATTTTGCTCCCAATTAGCATTACAAACTATGCCAGCTGCATCTGTAAATTAGGTCCAGTGTGTTGCTGTTTATACATTTAGCTACCTCTGACTGGACCAATAAAATTACTTGTCTTTCCACTTTATAAACTCTTAGCTGCCAGAACACACCTATTTTAAAATGTAATATAAAAACATATGGCCTGCCTTGAATACCAAAGGCCTAAAGAACAAAAAATATAATGGTCCTAAGAAGGCAAGCTTGGTATCAGGTTAAAACAGGACAGATCCAGAGGAGCAGCATAACAAGTTTATACTCACTAGTTCTAAGACAGAGGCTGTACATTCTGGTTTCATTCTCCTCACAAAGGGTAATGCCAAAAAGGAAACTACTAATAGTTGGAGAAGAGCTTTTCTACTCCATGTGTCATCCATCCTGGAGTTTCTGGGAAATACAAATTATCTTCCTAAGACATGGAAGGAGCGATTTTATTCAGCCTAGACTGCCTCTAACCCCTAAGCGCTGGGGAAAAGGACTCTCATAAAGAAACATGTCCTTTTCCTAAGGAGAATGGAACTAAACTAGGTGACCGCACCCTCAAAAACAAAACAGGAGTCAGAAACTAGAGACCAGTTTTACTGGACTATGACAGTAAAACACCTGGATTATCTCATGCCTTTATTACTGTTATCTCTACATTGCCTCCATATTTGGGTATGTGGCCTGTTAAGGTAGAGGAAATGAGAGGACTGTCTAGATTCTCTATCTTTTCAGCCAAGCTTGAGAGAACCCCCAGGTGGTTGTGTAGGTGAACACAGCTTTAAAAGCACAAAGGAGGGACTTCCCTGGTGGCACAGTGGTTAAGAATCCACCTGTCAATGAATGGGACACGGGTGCAGCCACAAAGACCCAATGCAGCCAAACATAAACAAATAAATAAAATTTTTTAAAAAAAGGCACAAAGGAAAATCTACATTCTCTGAAATCTGATTCAAGGGAAAAAGGAGAATAGGAACCAGTCCAGGCCTGAAGACAATACACCCTACATTGTTCTCACATAAAGTGAAGCCAATGCTCCACAGGTGTTTGCAAACTGTTAGAGAGCACACAGAGGGCTAGGTCTTAGGGGATAATTCTCTTCTACCATCACCCCGTCTAGCTTCCTCAGGCTATCCCTAATCTGTAGGGCTAGGAGGTATCTCTTACCCTGTTTGACATTTAAACCATGTTCATATATTACGCTGATAAATAAGGATCTTGCAAGTGCAGGATCTGCACCTAAGAGTGAGTACCTCCTTCAATTCTGTACCCTAGGCAACTTAGATGCTTGTCTCACCCTAGTCCCAGCCCTGCTTCATTGCCCCTGTGAATAAAATATGCTTATGATGCATTCAATTTCCTTTTTAACCACATCCTTGGGTTCTAGACACTGCTCTATCATTTGCTATGACTCAGAGAACGTCATATCAACCTCCCTGAAACTCCATTTTCTTATAAGGGAACTGAATAAGATAATATCGAAAAATCTTTTTTTGAGCACCAAAACTATAATCTAAGTTTCCCCTTAAATTTTCTGGGCTAAACAAGGCCAGATTTGTATTGTGTTTTTTTGTTTATTTTTTAGAAATTTATTTTATTTTATTTTTGGCTGCTTTGGGTCTTTGTTGCTGCGTGTGGGCTTTCTCTAGTTGCAGCAAGCGGGACTATTCTTCGTTGCAGTGCGCGGGCTTCTTATTGCAGTGGCTTCTCTTGTTGCGGAGCACAGGCTCTAGGCACACGGGCTTCAGTAGTTGTAGCATGCAGGCTCAGTAGTTGTGGCTCAAGGGCTCTAGAGTGCAGGCTCAGTAGTTGTGGCACATGGGCTTAGTTGCTCCACGGCATGTGGGATCTTCCTGGACCAGGGCTCAAACCAATGTCCCCTGCACTGGCAGGTGGATTCCTAACCACTGAGCCACCAGGGAAGTCCCTGTATTGTGTTTTTTAATTTTTTCATTATATTAAGTGCTCACTATTCCACTCCTTACTCTTTAGTACACTCTAATTACTGTATGCCCTAAAAGTGTCACTCCAAGTTGTACATATTCCCAAACGAGTAAACACAGCACAGGGGACAGCGGAACTATCATTTTCCCCATGATGTACAGTATAAATAAGGTTTAGGTTGCATCATCACTTTTTAGCAACCATATTTTCCTGACGTACACCAAACTTGTGGTCACCTGAAATCCAAGACTTATTTAACATGCAATTATTCATAACATTTGAGCATCTTTCACGTTAACTGCTGCACTTAATTCTACTTCTCTCTCATGCCCTCCATGTGTAATTTTTATTCAAACATAGATTCAGGACTTTACTCAGAAATCACCTCACAGCTATCAGAATGGCTATTATCAAAAAGACAACAAATAAGTATTGGTGAGGATGTGGAGAAAAGGGAACCTTCATGTACTGTTGGGAGAAATGTAAATTGGTGCAGCCACTATGGAAAACAGTATGGAGGTTCCTCAAAAACCTACAAATAGAACTACTATGACATAGCATTTCGACTTCTGGGTATTTATCCGAAGAAAATCAAAACACTAATTCAAAAAGACATATGGACCCCTATGTTCACTGTAGCATTATTTATTTACAAGAGCCAAGATATGCAAGCAAACTAAGTGACCACCCACAGGTGAATGGACAAAGAAGATGTGGTATATATAAATGTACACACACACACACACACACACACACACGTACACACACACAGGAATACTACTCAGCCATATAAAAGATAAAATCTTGCATTTGCAACAATGTGGATGGACCCAGAGGGTACTATGCTAAGTGAAATAAGTCAGACAGAGAAAAAGAAATACTGTATGACTTCACTTATATGTGGAATCTAAGAAACAAATGAACAAACATAAGTAAACAGAAACAGAGTCATAGATACAGAGGGCAAACAGGTGGTTACCAGAGGGGAGGGGTGGGGGGAAGAGAAGTAGGTGAGGGAGATTAAGAGGTACAAACTCTCAGTGACAAAATAAATGAGTCACAGGTATGAAATATGCAGTGTGGGGTATATGTCAATAATTATGTAATATCTTTGTATGGTGACAGATGACCAGACTTATCATGATCATTTTGAAATGTACAGAAATATGAATCACTATGCTATATACCAAGAACATAGTGTTATAGGTCAATTATACTTCAAAAACAAACAACAGACAAATTCAGAAAAAAAGAGATCAGATTTGTAGCTACCAGAGGAGTCAGGGGAGGGGGAATTGGATAAAGGTAGTCAAAAGGTACAAACTTCCAGTTGTAAGTACTAGGGTTGTAATGTACAACATGATAAATATTATTAACACTGCTGTATGTTATATATGAATGTTGTTAAGAGAGAAAATCTAAGAATTCTCATCACAAGGAAAAAAATTTTTTTCTATTTCTTTAATGTTGTACCCATATGAGATGACGGATGTTCACTAAACCTACTGTGCTAATCATTTCACGATGTATGTAAGTCAAATCATTATGTTGTATAGGCCTTAAACTTATACAGTGCTGGATGTCAATTATATCTCAATAAAACTGAGGGAACAGTTTAGGATGGTAAATTTTGTATTATATGTATTTTACCACAATTTTAAAAATCAGGGGGAAAAGTTATATACATTTAAACTTTCTAGGTCTAATGTTTCCCTTTTTATCATTTTCTGTTTAATTATTAAATTCTAAACAACCTAGTCTCCACACTACAGCCAGAGTAATCTGAGCTTTTAACTCCCCTACTCAAAATCCCTCAATGGTTCCTACTAGCCCTCAGGATAAAAACACCTTCATACAGTCATATCTTTCCATATTCTCCACCTATGCTCTACCCATACATAAAGATCCATGTTCTGCTCCCTAAATTTGGCATCCTTTAAGGATGTTTACCTCTGTATTGCTCCTTCTTTGGAACCTAAATTCAAGAGTCATTTCTCTTATCATCAGATAAGGCTGACATAGGTGCCTCTCCACTGTGCTCTTACACAACCTTTTATTTATTTTATTAAGGCACTCAGTGTCCTGTCACTGAAACAGGCTGCTTAAATAATGTCTCCCTACACAGCAAGTTCTTAGATGAACTAGACAAAGTCTCATTTCATTTTGTATCCTTGGCACCTTAATACATGCATGTGATAATTAAATTTACAGAATCAACATCATAACTTTCAGCTCCCTTCACATGGTGTTCCAGTCCTCAATATAGCATGCCCTTCCTCACTCAGCAAACTCCGGAATATCCTTTATGATCTCATTCATGTTTGTTATTTTTTTCATGTTTGTTTTCTTTGCATCACTTCCCCAGACATCTCTGAGCAGAGTTAGTCAATCCCTTCTCTACGCATCTACCTCTTGTACAGTTCTTATAATTTCCGTACCTCCATATGGCAGAATCCATTAGTTGTCTACCTCTTTATTTGTCCTCTTCTTCCTAAGTAACAGAACTCCCCAACTGGGCTCACCACATGGCAACCACAATAAAAAATTATATTTTAAGCCTCCTTTGGAGTTAAGATGTGACCATGTAAGTCTTATTCTCAAGTAGTAGTCAGTTGCAGCTTGCCTCCTATAACAAGTAAGGCAACCCACCCCTACATCTGGTTTTTACCCAGTGTCCTTAACTCTGGTCTCCAGTATCACGTGTGACCCTGTCAGCCTCTATGATCTTACAAGACATGAATTAAAGATCACCTCAACTATTTCCATATCTAAACCTGGCATAGCCAAGGCTTCAACCCCACTTTGCAAGCTGTACTCCTAGTCCACTACTTCCACAGATAAATTTATCTCATTTTTTAACAAGGCTTTCTTTTTTTAAAATTCTTTCTATTTTATCTTATCATTGCTTTTATACAACAGGCATATATTACCCATTCTAATATTTTTTAAAATTAGTTCAAAATTTGTTAATTCAACTAATTATTAAAATTATATGGGTCTCTGAAGATACTGGTGAAGAAAGGTTAATATGACAAAGCCAAAAGATTGTATAGGATATATATGTACCTATTTTGCTATTAAAAAGAAACACATGCTTTTTTTCCCCCTGAAAATCACACTTATCATCTCATCAACTTTTTTCTTTTCTTTTCCCTTCCTTCCTTCCTTTCTTCCTCCCTCCCTCCCCCTCCCTCCCTCCCTTCCTTTCTTTCATACTTTTGCAGTGTAAAAGTTTCCAAATCTACTTTCAGAATACCATCACTACCACTAAGATAGAAACAATATTTATCACTGTATCACCAGTTCCTAGCATATTAGGCACACAAGGATCTAGTGACTGAGGCTGATGCCACATAAGGATATGTCACCTGTGGCAATGAGGTCAATAGGTAAGATTCTACATTCCCACTTTGTTACAAACTGAGTTATGAGCAGTACTCAATTATCAATTCATCAAAAGACAGAAAGAGAAGTAAAAAAAAAAAAAAAGTGGTAAACAAAACAAGGAAAAATAAATCTACTTATAAACTAGATGTAAATGAGTTTAGTTCATTTATAAGAGATTATAATAAGAGGTTATCAGATTTGATATAAAAATAAAATACAAAATCCAACTAAAGCTGCTTATAGGAGAGAAAGGCTGAAAATAAATGAAAAAATATTTTGGCAAACACCAACACAAAAAAGATGATGTAGCGATCTTAATATCAGACAAAACAATATTATGGCAACATTAATAGGTATGGAGAGGTATTTCAAGTACACATGGAACATTTTAAAAAAACAATCGTGGAGTCACAAAGAAAGACAAAAATTTCAAAGAACTTATATCTAAGGCCACCTTCTCTGACCACAATATAATGTTGAAATCATCAATAAAACATCTTTGAAATGTTTGGAAACTTAAAAATGGACTCCTAGGCAAAAAATTTTAAAGAAAATCATAATAGAAATGATAAAATAAGAACCAAGCAACAATAAAAGTATTATGCTATCAAAATGTGGATCTCGGTTTATAGCTTTAATGCATTTTTAACAAAAATATAGATGAAATATGCTTAACTAATATTTTTTCAATCAAAAACTGAAAAAAGATGAGAGTAAACAGAAAGAAAGCATAATTGCATTAATCATGTTTTTAAATTTTCTATATTTTGTAATGCTCTGACATGGCAGGGCCTTTCAGACGCAGAGGACTGTCCCTCCCAGGATTACCTAATCCCTAGAGATAGCAAACAGTAAGCCCAAGAGCACATCTTTGATGTACAACCAATGAATCCAGAGCCCATATCCCCAACCATCTCCATCAAAAAACCTCTCACATACGAAGCCAATATTCTCCCTGCCCTAAATCATGCCAGGGCCACTACTAGAAACAACTAAAGACCACCCCTATCACCCAGAGCTATAAATCATTCAAACTATCCAACCCCAGACTTGCTCAAGCGTGCCTACCCTGACTCATCCTTCTCACAGAAACCACAATAAAGGCTCCATACTTTCCCCTTGACTCCTTTTGCCTCCTTGGTGTGGCGTGGCTTCTGTTTCTAAGGAACTGTGAGTAAAAACTTCCTTCATGACAGTCATTTCCATGTCTGTGTCTTACTCTACCAGATTAAATCAAATCGTGTGTACATTTCAAGACATTAAAGGAAATAAAGAGAAATTAAGAAAATGGAAAATCAGAAAAAAATATCCCAGAGAAGGGAAGAGTTTCTCAAACTTAATCAAAAAGCATAATCCATAAAGGAAAATAAATAAATATGGAAAAGATTGACGAGTGAGTACATTAAATCCTTTGCTTTCCTTAAAATCAGTTGTGAGATAGAATTCACATACAAAATTCACTGATTTTAAGTGTAGAGTTTAATGAGTCTTGACAAATGTATAAAATTGTGAAACCCGCACCACAATCAAGATCTAAAACATTTTCATCACCACTTTCTGGTTCCCTTGTGCCCCTTTACAGTCAATCCTCTCCCCTTTAGCAACTACTAATACTCTGTCACTATAGTTTGCCTTTTCTTAAATTCCTCATAAATGAATCATACAGTTGATTACATAAAACTTAGCTGGCTTCCCTGGTGGCGCAGTGGTTGGGAGTCCGCCTGCCAATGCAGGGGACACGGGTACGTGCCCCAGTCCGGGAAGATCCCACATGTCGCGGAGCAGCTGGGCCCAGTGAGCCATGGCCACTGAGCCTGTGTGTCTGGAGCCTGTGCTCCGCAACGGGAGAGGCCACAACAGTGAGAGGCCCGCGTACCGTGCAAAAAAAAAAAAAACTTAGAAGTTCTGTTCATCAGATTCCCTATTATAAAAAAAATCATTAACATACTTTTAGAAAATGTTATTAAAAAGCCTTACTAAAAAAGACGAAATTCTAGCAAGATTAGGATCAACGCAGAATGCAAACAGCAACTTATCAGACATAGAGCTAAACAGGTGGTATAATGGGGTTGGGACCCTTGCATTCTGGGAGGGAGCAGAACTGACACTTACTCTAGAAATGGAATTGCCTTCCCTGCCCAAAGTGTCCCTCAACATTTACAGTATAATATCTCTGCCCAGCACCACCATCCAATGGTTTCAAAATGTTTGCTTTACCAAAATGAGACCCATCTTAACCTCACCTCAAACCAAAGGACCTGTCTAATGGGGAAGGAGAAATAATAATAAGCATCTGACTATGGCATACTCTGGTCCTACCACATATCACATCACCAGGAAACTGCCAGACTAACAAAATAATGGAATGGCATATTAAAGGCTCAGCTGAACAGTCGCCCTGCTGGTCTTCCAGGACAACCCAACAACTATGGTGTTATAACCCTATTATCTAGAATGCATGAGTCCAGAAACCAAGAAGTAAAAGCTGGACTAACTAACTCTTTTCACCATCAATCCAAGTAACTCATTTGTGGAATCTGGATTTCCCACATACCCACAATTTAAAAGCTCTCCTACGGTCCTGAGGGTAACGCTTCTACCAGAAGATACAATAAGGGTTCTACTAAAAGCTACAACCATGTAAGTTTACGGAAGAAAGGGTTCCAGAGGAGGAGGGCATCAAGCACCTCCTTGATGCAGGATGTGTTCTTTGCTGGAATGTTCTTCCCCACTTCTTTATCTGCTTAATTTCAACTCATCCATCCAGTCTCTAAGTAAGTAGAATTCCCTCAGAGAAACCTTTCCCAATCCCTGAATGCTAGGCCTAGGCTAGTCTCTCTCTCCTTTTACATTTTCTCATGGTCCTGAAAGTTTCCTACATGATGGTTATCACAAATGTGTTGGTTGAAAGGTAACTAATGCAAACCTAATTGTACTAACTGAAATGTAATTAAATGAATGGGCACTAAAAAAAGCTACAACCACTACCTGGGCACTTCGGCCTCCTCATGCTGATAGACCAGCAGGCAAAGAAATAAATATACTAGGAATGATTACTGACTCTCATTATCATTAGGAGTTGTTGTACACAATGTAGGTAGGAAGCAGTCTGTCTCAGACTCAGGTTGTTTTCCAAGCTTGGTACTAATAAAGGAAACAGGAAATTGTAGCAACAACGGCCCAAAAAGGGCAAGACAACTAAGGGCTCAAGTCCCTCCGGTTTGGAAGTCTAGAGGTCACAAGCAACCTAGAGCAGCTGAACTGCCAGCCCAGCATAAGGGAAATCTAGAATGGGTGGTGAAAGAGGAAAATGATGAATATTAATCCCTTCTTCAAGACCAGTTGCAGCAGCAGGTAGCACCAGCTTGCAGCAACAACCCTTTTTAAATTTCGGTTGAGGCTGCAGTGACTCGACAAAGGATTAGCATCAATGCAGGGTCCAAACAGATCTGAGCAGAGCAAGAGGTACATTTGTGGTAACTTGTTACGAAGCAAAAACCTAAAACAGCTAGAATCAAAGGAGAGGCTGGCAGCAAGGCACAGATTCTATCAGAAAAATCTTCATCTTCATGCAATCCAACTCTCCTTTGATTCTAGCTGTATTAGTTTCCTAATGCTATGTAACAAACTGCCATAAATTTAGTGACTTAAAACAATACAAATTTGTTAACTTAAAGTTCTGGAAATAAGTTCAAAACAGGTTATACAGAGCTAAAATCAAAGCCTGCATACCTTCAGGAGGCTCTAGGGGAAAATCCAGTCCAGCTTTTAGAAGCTGCCCACATTCCCTGGCTCCTAGCCAGGTCATCATGACCTCCGCCTTCCACTGTCACATCTCTTTCTTCCTTTCTTTTCTTAAATGAAACAGAGCCAATTTTATTCAAATTCTCCAAAATTTATACTCAACGTATTGTTTCTAAAATGTTTCACCTTTATATAAGTTTTATTATTTCACCTTTCTTTTATATTTTATAGTTTTTCCATTTTTTCTCTTTCTAAAACTTACCCTCCTGCCTTCCTCTTATAAGGCTCCTTGTGATTACACTGGGCGCACCCAGATAATTCAGAAAAATCAACCTATCTCCAGAGTTCCTTCTGCTATGCAAGGTAACACAGTCACAGGTTTAGAAGATTAGGATGTATATATCTTTGGGAGGCCATTATTCTGCCTACCACACTAGTCATAAGCCAAGGCTAATAGTTACAGGTAGGTTCTGACTTACTTCCCCCATAGTGTTCACTGTGATTCATTTTCTTTCTGCCCTAAAGCTTCTTTAAAGCCATGAAGTGAGACACCACTTGGCAGGCTCTCGTGTGCAGCCCTAAAACGGGGGAGGGAAGGAGAAAGAATTTACCCTGCCCTGAGGCAACCGTCAACTGATGGAGAACAAGAACAGATGATACAGTTTACTCCTGTCCATCCCTGAACAGACAAACTGAGAAGCATCTAGAGCCTCAAAAGTTCCCACTGGGTTTGAGTCCTGATTGCCACAGCACTGAATAACTCAATAACACACTCTTGTATTGGCTTTTCTTCTTTTATTTCATTCACGCGGGCCCCTTACTCTTGTTCCCTAGGATCATCTGCCAAATAAATTACCTGCACTCAACTCCTTGCTTTTAGATTGTTCTTTAGGGGACAGGATGAGGAGGAGACCTGGTTAAGACAGTCAGGTAAAGAGTTTTAGACACAGAAAAAGGAAACATAATTTAATAAAATGAAAGCTATGCACATAGGAGGTTGTCTAGTGTTGACACTACCACTGTATAACTTTGAGTCAAATCTCTTAACTTCTATGTTTCAGCAACTGCAAATGAATGGTTTGACCTCCATGATTCTCTATAGTTCCTTTCAGCTCTAAACTTTTACAATACAACCAACAGCGTTATGGATTGGTGAAAGGGGACAGCAGAAAGGCAGAGTTGTGAAATTATCACCAAAGAGGTCAGCCAAGGAAACTTGAAATCAGCCAGTCAGAAGGTAATACAGTGTGGAGAAATTAAAACCAAAAAGTCATGGAGAAATTAGAACCCTCATACACTGCCGGTGGAAATGTAAAATGGTATAGCCACTTTGGAAAATAGTTTGGCAGTTCCTCAAAAGGCCAAACATAGTTACCATATAACCCAGGAATTCCATTCCTAGCTATACACCCAAAAGAAATATATATATTCACATAAAAATTCATAAAATGAAGCTGAACCCTTACCTTACACCATATACTGAAAGAACTCAAAATGGATCAAAGACATAAATGGAAGAACTAAAACCATAAAATCCTTAGAAGAAAACACGGCAAAAGCTTCACAACATTAGAGTTGGCAATAATTTCTTAGATCTAACACCAAAAGTACAGGCAACAAAAGAAAAAATAAACTGGACTTCATCAAAATTAAACTCTTTCGTGCGTCAAAGGATACTATCACAGAATGGGAGATAATATTTGCAAGTCACATATCTGATAAGGAACTGATATCCAGAATATATAAAGAACTCTTACAACTCAACAACAAAAAATCAACCCAATTAAAAAATGGGCAAAGAATTTGAATAGACATTTCTCCAAAGAAGATATACAAATGCCCAACAAGCACAAGATGCTCAACATCACTAATCATTAGGAAAATGCAAATCAAAGCCATAATGAAATACCACCTCACACTCATTAGGATGGCTAATCCTATCAAAAAACAGAAAATAACAAGTATTGGTGAAGACATGGATAAATTAGAACCCTTGTGTATTACTGGTAGGAATGTGAAAAGGTACAGCCACTGTGGAAAAGTTTGGGGTTCCTCAAAAATTAAAAATATAATCAAGCAATTCGACTTCTGGGTATATACCCAAAAGAAATGAAAGCAGAGTCTTGAATAGATATTTGCACACCCATATTCACTGCAGCATTATTCACAATAATCAAAAAGCAGAAGCAACCAGTGTCCATCAACAGATGAATGGGTAAATAAAATGATATATACAATCAATGGAATATTACCAGCCTTAAAAAGGACGTGCTACAATGTGAAGACATTATGCTAAGTAAAATAAGCCAATCACAAAAGGACAAATATTGTATGATTCTACTTAAATAAGGTTCCTCGAGAGGTCAACTACATAGAGACTGAAAGTATGGTGGTTACCAGGGGCAGAGGGGATGGGAGAATGAGAATTTAGTATTTTATTGATACAGAGTTTCAGTTGAGGAAGATGAAAAAGTTCTGGAAATAGGTGGTGGTGATGGTTACACAACAATGTGAATACACTTAAAAGCCACAGAACTATACACTTAAAAACAGTTAAAATGGCACATTCTGTTATGTATATTTTACCACAATAAAACAATTTATACATGAATGTTCGTAACGGTATTATTCATAATAGTCAAAAGGGAGAAACAACCCAAATGTCCATCAACTGATGAAAGGATAAATTTGGTATGTCCATACAACAGAATATTATTCAGCAATAATAATAAAGTACTAATGAGTCATAAAGTACTAATACATGCAATAATAAGGTACTAATACATGCTATAACATGGATGAACCTTAAAAACATTATGCTAAGTGGAAGAAGCCAGCCACAAAGGACCACATATTATATGATTCCATTTATATGAAGTGCCCAGAACGTTCGAACAAATCTAGAGACAGGAAGTAGATTAATGGTTGTCTAGAAGGACTAGGGGTAGGGGAGGTCAGAGGGTGACAACAGGAGTGGGGTTTCTTTTGAGGGGTGGTGTAAATGTTCTATGTGGTGATGGTTGCAAAACTCTGCAAGTACTAAAAGCTACTGAATTGTATACTTTATTTCAAGGAATTTTTAAATTTCCTCTTTGATTTCATTGTTGACCCACTGGTTTTTCAGTAGCATGTTGTTAAGTCTCCACGTAATCCTTGTTTTCTCGTTTCTCTTTCTGTGGTTGATTTCAGAATTGTATACTTTAAATGGGTGAACTGTATGTATGTGAATTATATCTCAATAAAGCTTTTTTTTTTAAAAGCCAACAGGACCCAGTGACTGAATGGAACTGTAAATGAAGCAAAGAGATGAATAAAAGATTAACTACAAAAAAAAAAAGATTAACTACAAGACAGAAACATCATACTTTGAATTCTTGCTCTGACATTTATTATGTGTGTGACCTTGAGCAAGTTACTTAACCTCTCTGTGCTTTGATAACATCTACTTACAGGGTTGTTGTGAAGATTAAACAAAGTCATACATAAAACACTTAGTACAGTGCCCGCTACATAATCCTCTTTCCCTGCCCTATCCTCCCACCTAACGCTAAAACTTCTACGACCAACTGTAAGAAAGTATAAACTTAGTTATATCTGAATTTTAAGAAATTATGTCTGTTCCAGGTAGCAGATAACCCTTAAAGTCACCAATTATATGCTATTGGCAAAGCAATTTTCAACTGCTAATTCACAGCAAGTTGAAACCCCAAGGCAGAGAAAGATAAACTTTAAAAGCTCTATTCACCAATTATCTCTCAGCTACTTTTTCCCTTCCCCTCCATTTTTAAATACTTCTTTCCTTGCCTACCGGCCTTTTTACCTTACCCTTTATTCCAAACTACTACTCTTACTTATAGACTGCTATTGATCATGAAAAGGCAACAATAAGTTACTTTTTTCCATAATAATACATGTTAAGATAGGAGGAAAAAAAAAAAAAAGACTGGTCATGCAAGCTATGGAACAACCAAACAGCCCAGCTAACCTGTCAAAGTTCCCTAAACAAAAAGATAATGACAAGGAATGCAGGAAAGCTCCCACTTCCCCTTGTGTAAATGGCTCTCTTATTTGATTATCTGGAGACAGAATCCTGTGGCAACTGCAAAAAGGAACTGGAATTTCTCCACACTACCTGTGACCAAGTTCCACTACCAAAAGTCAAATACTCTAAGCAGTTAGTACAATTTGACATATAAAACTATATTTCCATTTTAAATATACCTTCATTTCATTTCAATGTTAAATAAGAATTTAGTCTCAACCCATTTTAAAGGACAATGCCTTTCAAAGGAGCACCTGCATTATAAATGCTTCCGGAATAACTTCAGTAAAAGGATGTGGTTAAGAAGCATTAACAGATGAACCGCCATTGTACTGCTATGATTCTGTATATTTTCAGATCAGAAAATTCCTACTAAAAACTTTTCAAAATAAATTCATAAATGTTATCTCTATATAGGCTTTTAGTACAATTCTAACTTACTGGAACATTTAAAAAGAATATATCTCTAAAGAAAAGATGCTACAGCAAGCTCAGACGCCTTTTCTTCCTCTACAAACTCCTTAATGCCTTCTTGATGCTTAACGGTACTGTCTTGTATTATATTTCACTTCAAAACGTTTAATGGACACGTACTAAAAAGAGCAACTACACTAACTGCTTTTAGCATAGTATGTTAATAATCCTCACAGCGACCTTATGAAGCAGATATTAATATCACCATTTTATAACCTTCAGGAAAGGTAACATTTCAGAAGCTTCAAATGCATATCACAAAGAATACCCACACTAGCAGCAGTCAAGCTAAACTTTCTTCTTTCTGAAACTTCCTGGTTTCCTTAGCCCTGTATTAAATTGGTTCTCCTCCCTCTCTACCTACTCCTGGTTTCCATATCTGGCTTCTCTTTTTTTTCCCCTTGCTCTTATCAATATATACCCTCTCTCTCTGTAGATCATCCATTTTTATGGCTTCATCTTATCACCTGGGCCCAACTGATTCCCAAATCTATAATTTCAATTGTGTGCTCTAATCCAAGCCACTGTTCAATATTTCTACATGAAAGTCTTGCTATCACCACAAACTCAACACACATCAATCCCAACTCATCATTATCTCCAAAACACCAACTCTTCTATCCTCTTTACTGATCTGTTAATTACAAACCACTATCATCCCCTTCACCCAGACTCCCCACTTTAGTCACACAGCAATTTGTGTTGGTTTTTCCTTTGATTCCTCTTCATCCTTTTCTGTTCCATTGACACTGCCACCACTAAAACCCAAGCCCTCAGCAATTCACCTAAATTACCATTAGAAGTCTTGGTTATAATTCCCTCCAGTCTCTCCAGTTCAGTCTGTTCTGTATAACAGTCATTCATTCATACAACACATTTACTAGAGTGTGCTAAGCATTGGCTGGGTGCTGCAGGGATACAACAGTGAGAAAGACATCTCTTTCTAGCAGAGGACACAAGTAAAGCAAACAAAATTTTTTTTCAAATAAAATAGTTATACATTGTGATAAATGCTGTGATAGATGTAAACACAGTTGCTATCAAAACGGACAGAGAATAGGAGAGCTATTTTTGTTTGGGATTTTAGTTAGAGATGGATTTTAAGCTGATACTGAAGATGAGAAGGAGGGAGTCATTTAAATATTTAGAGTGCTCCAAGCAAAGGAAACTACAAAACACACAGGTTCCAGGAGGAAAAAATGTTTGGCATGTTATAGGAAATGACCTAGTCTAATGTAAGTTGAGAATAATAAGGGGGAAATGGTACAAAATAAGGTTGGAACAGACATAGGCTAATTTTAGTCTATGGGTAACAAGAAGTCATTAAAGGGTTTTAAGCAAGGGAGTTCTAATCTAATATACACTGTGACAGAGACCGCTAGTGCTCATTAATATCTGTGTTCTCTCTTTCATTAGTACACTGCTATACTACATTTCCCAGCCGCCTCTGTAGTTAGGTGGAGTCATGGGACTCAGTTCTGACCAATAGAATGTGGGTGAAAGTGATATACGCCACTTTTTAGTGGGCCCTAAAATCTTCCTCCATACTTGCTTCCCTTTTCAAGACAGCCTCAAAAGTCATATTGTGATGATAGTGATAATTTAAAAAGAGAGAGTAGCCTGTGCCCCTGAATTACTGCAAGGAGCAGAGGTATCCCCACTCCTACTCCATCACACATATACACTAGACTGACATGAAAAAGTAATTTAAACTTCCACTGTGTTAAGCCACTAAGATTTGTGCTTATTAAAGCTGTTAGCATATCACGATTAATACAGAAATCTTAACCTTTCTTTGATTGCCATGTAAAGAATTAGTTAAAAGGAAAAAAACCAGTAGAAATACAAAGACTAGTTAAGACTCAACAACAATAACAACAAAAGTTTTAAATACAGGACTTCAATAGACATTTCTCTAAAGATATACAAATGACCAACAAGCATAAGAAAGGATAGCTACTATCAAGAAAGGAGGGAAGGAAGGAAGGGAGGGAGGAAAGGAGGGAAGGAAGGAAGGAAGGAAGGAAGGAAGGAAGGAAGGAAGGAAGGAAGGAAGGAAGGAGGGAAGGAGGGAAGGAGGGAAGGAGGGAGGGAGGGAGGGAGGGAGGGAGGGATGGTAGTTCCTCAAAAGAAAGTATTGCAGTTCCTCAAAAAATTAAATAGAGAATTACCATATGGTCCAGCAATTTCTGAAAAGAGACTTGAACAGATATTTGTACATTCATGTTCACAGCAGCATTATTCATAATAGCTGAAAGTGGAAGCAAGCTAAATATCCATCAATAGATGAATGGATAAACAAAATGTGGTATATATATTCGATGGAATATTACCAGCCTTAAAAAGGAAGGAAATTTTGCACATGTGACAACATGGATGAACCTTGAAGACATTATGCTAAGTGAAATAAAGCAGTCATAAAAAGACAAATGCCAATGATTCCACTTAAATGAGATAACTAGAGCAAACAAACTCATAGAAACAGAAAGTAGAATGGTGGTTGCCAGGGATTGGGGGAATGGGTAGTTGTTTAATGAATGCAAAGTTTCGTTTTTGCAAGATGAAAAAGTTCTGGAGATTGGTTGCACAACAATGTGAATATACTTAATACTGAACTACATACACTTAAAAATGATTAGAACTGTAAATTTTATGTTATGTGGATTTTACCACAAGTTTTTAGAAGAGCAGTTAATACAAATGTGAATCATTACACTGTATACCTGAAACTAATAAAATGTCAATTATATCTGAAATAAATAACAACAGGAGTCCAAGTAAAAAGATGATGGTACCTTGGTAGCCTGGACTTGAGTGGTATGGTGACTATGTAGACAGAGAACAGAAGAATTCAAGATGTATTTGGAGTTTGAAGAGACAAGATGGATTAGAAGTATGGGAAGTAAGGGAATCAGGTATGACACCTGGGTTTTAGCTACTAGGTGAGCGGCAATACCATTGAATGAAATGAGAAAGATTGAGGAATGAACTAATGGAGGCAGCAGGGAAAGCGTACAGTTTAAGAGTAAGGAAATCAAGAATTTGTTTTGATTGTTTTAAGTTCAAAATACCTATGGGATATATATAGAAGTGGCAAAATCAAGGAAACAGCTTGATGTATCTGGCATATTGTATTTTCCAAAGATGGCTGAGACAATATCTTCAATGCTTCTCTTACTATGTAATTTAGACACCACCTCTTAATGAGGGGAAAATTTCCCTCCCCTTGAATATTGGTAGGCTTATTACTATGCAGAAGTGAAGCTATGCAAATTCCAAGGCTGTCATAAAAGTGTTACAGCTTCTACTGGATACCCTCAAGACGCTTGTTCTTGGAGCCCAGCCATCATGCTATGATGAAGCCCAAGCAGCCTACGTAAAGATCTACATGGACAGGAACCAAGGCCCCTAACCCAGGGGTCACCAACCCCTGGGCCACGGACCAGTACCAGTCCACAGCCTGTTAGGAACCGGGCCACACAGCAGGAGGTGAGTGGCATGAAGCAAAGCTTCATCTGCTGCTCTCCATCACTCGCATTACCGCCTGAACCATCCCCGCCACCCCCACCCCGGTCCATGGAAAAACTGTCTTACATGAAACCAGTCCCTGGTGCCAAAAAGGTTGGGGACCGCTGCCCTAGCCCATAGCCAGCCAAGGAGTTCACAGTCAACTGTTAACAACAATTTGTCAGCAGTATGAGCAAGCAACCCTAGATGATACCACTTGGAACAGAGACAAGCCATCTCCATCCAAGTGCTGCCTAAATGTAGATCTATGAGCAGAAGAAAAATGATTATTGTTTTAAACCACTCAGTTTTGGAGTGGTTTTTACACAGTAGTAGATAATGGATACAATAAATGACTCTGGAGCTCAGAGCAGAGGTCTTGCCTGAGCAAGAGGTCAGCCACATATCAATACTATTTAAAATCACAGGCTTAAACGAGATCACCTAAGGGAGAGTACAAGAGAGAAGAAATTCCAGAATGAAGCTCTAAACTCCAATATAAAAAGCTAAGCAAACAAAAGATATCACTAATTCAACTTCAAACTCTTTGCCAATTGCCTAATTAAGAGATACAGACATAAGGTATTTTATTAGTTTCATTGTCATAAAACTACCAGGGCCTTCTCACCTGTTCAAATCCAGACTTACTGCTCTTTCATCTGATAATCAGTTAGCATTAAGGGAATTCTCTTTATCACCTTAGGAATTCCCTTTGTCCCTCTAGAATTTGATTTCCTGTCTCCTATAATGCTCACCTTCCTCTTTCACTGAAGTTTACACCTTCCTTTTGGTGGGTGGAGCAAATCACACAATAGCTTTCTGAGAAGGAAGTGAGGAAGAGAAATTTTTGGAGACCTTACACATCTTAAAATGTCTACATTCTATACTTGTACTTAATAATTTGGCTGGGTAAAGAAATCTAGCTTGGAAATCATTTTCCCTCAGAATTTGAGGGCCTTGCTCACTGTCTTCTGGCTTGTGAGGTTGCAGTTGAGAATACTCAATCTCTGAAGTTGAGGGACCCATTTCTCCCCCTCCAGAAGCTTATAGATCTTTCTACCCCTCCGGAAGCTTACAGTCCCATGTATTCCAAAATTTCACAATGAAATATCTCAGCGTCTGTGTGTACTGGTTATTAAGCTATTGTCCTAGACTTCAAACCTACTCTTCTCTACTCTGCTTTGTAATGCTGAGGGGCTGGAACCCTGCAAATCACAGTTCTTTGCTAGCTGGCTTCCTGTTAGACTCTGCCTAAAAGGGATACTAGAAAGACACTGGAAGATTGAAGGAGGGAACAGGGAGATACTCCTTCAGCTCAGTATCAACTGTCAACCTTCAATGTGGAAACAGCAATGGTTCCAGTATCAGCAATTGGTTTCAGTTAGCAACTTTTTGCTTTTGTGTTTTTCCTGCCATTCCCAGACCAGCCTTATCAAGTCTCTTAAAATACTTACACTTCCTGAGCAGGCAGCAACTCCTCAGAAGTTTGAGTTCCAGTTCCTCAGGGCCACTCTTCAAGCTTCTGAATTCCAATAATTCCAATCTCTTCTCTTTGTTCTCCCAACCCTAGGGGCTAATTACTTCCTACAGTTAATTATCTTTGTGATACCTGAGAGTTCCCTTATTGCCTTTTCAGTTCTCCAATTACCTAGTCTATTATAGTTTCTGAGGGCTGCTATAACAAAGTAACACAAACTGGGTTGGCTTAGAACAGAAATCCATCTCACAGTTCTAGAGGCCACAACACAAGTCTGAAATCAAAGTATTGGCCATGCTCTGTCTGAAGGTATTAGTTAGGATCTGTTCCAGGCCTCTCTCCTAGCTTCTGGTAGTCTCAGGCATTCCTTGGCTTGTAGATGGCCATCTTCCCTCTGTGCATGCCTGTGTCCAAATTTATGTCTAAGTTTCCCCACTGTTTTTAAAGAACACCAGTCACAATGGCTTAAAGGACACTCTAATGACCTTACTTTAACTTGATTACCTCTGAGAAGACTCTATTTCCAAACAAGGTCACATTCTGAGGTACCGCAGGTTAAGGCTTCAACATATCTTTTTGCAGGGACACAACTCAACCCATAACATATGGCTAAACAATTCTTTATATTATACAATTCTGTTATAAGTAGTATGGCCTCCATTTTCCTGACTAGACCCTAATTCAAAGTACATTTATCTGTTTTCATCCATTTTCCTTGAGAACCCAGAAGGCTTTGCAATATGCAAATGATATTCCTCAACTTTGGGTATTTTTCTTGAATATTTCACCGTTATTTCTTTTCCACTCTTTGCTCTGTTCTCTCTGACCAACACTTCTGTTGCTTAGAAGTTTATCTCCTGGACTGACCTTTGAATTACATATATTTTTTACTTGTTTTCCATCTTTTCCTCTACTTTATGCAAGGTCTCCTCTACTCTAACTTCCATTCTTTTATTTTCTTCTTACTGTTACCCTCTAATTTTCAAGAGCTCTTTTTTTAGTTCTTATTGCTCCAAATTCTTTTTTTCTATTTGTTTTGGTCTCTTATATTAAAAGCTTTCCTCATGGGCTTCCCTGGTGGCGCAGTGGTTGAGAGTCCGCCTGCCGATGCAGGGGACACGGGTTCGTGCCCCGGTCCGGGAAGATCCCACATGCCACAGAGCAGCTAGGCCCGTGAGCCATGGCCGCTGAGCCTGCGCGTCCGGAGCCTGTGCTCCGCAACGGGAGAGAGGCCACAACAGTGAGAGGCCCGTGTAACGCAAAAAAAAAAAAAAAAAGCTTTCCTCATGAATCTGGTGATCCTTAACTGTCTTGTTCATATTTAAAACTAGGGCCCTAAAAACTGATTGTGAATAACTTCAGAGTTTTTCTCCTTGGTTCTACTAAGAGAATCTTCCTCTAAGTTCCTACTTGATTGTCAGGATTCTGGGACCCCAAGAGAAGGGACCTCAATAAGGGTTCTAACATTGAGCACATTCACTTAATCCAGGTGTTCACTATAGGATAACTGGTCTTCAATTACATTAGTATCTACCCCTCTCTTAGAGACACTGTATTTTATCCACTGCAGAGGATAAATCTTCAGTCTTCTGCTGCCACAGTAAAGAGGGCAGTCACTTAGCTATACAAATTGACAAAGAGATCTAGGCTCATGCTGCCTTCTTGTTGTTGTTTTTTTGTAATAGCTTACTGAGATATAACTCAAATTCTACACAAGTGATCAATTTAAAGCATATGATTCAATGATTTTTAGTATATTCAGTCGTGCAACCATCATCACAATCAATTTTAGATCATTTTCATCACACCAAAAAAGAAACCCGTACCCTTGAGCAGTCATTTCCCATTTCCCTCTAATCTCCCCTATTCCCAGCCCTAGGCAACCACTAATTTACTCCCTATCTCTATAGATTTGTATTTTCTAGACATTTCATACAAATAAAATCATACAATATGTGGTCTTTTGTGACTGGCTTCTTTCACATAAGCATACTGTCAAGGTTCCTTCACGTTATAACATGTATGAGTACTTCATTGCTGTTTATCGCAATATGCATTTTATTTACCCATTATTAGTTGATGGACATCTGGGCTGTTTCTACTTTTTGGCTATTATGATTAACTGAGCTGGCTTCTTAAACAGACTTTCAAGCAATCCTTCTATTTTTAGCACACTCTCAGCCCTTCTTCAACAAGAATACCTGATGCTGCCAATTCCTGAGCCTGAGGATTCTTTTCTATTTTTCCTACTGCCAGTTTAGGATTAAACATTTTTTTTTTTTTTGTGGCACGCAGGCTTCTCACTGCTGTGGCCTCTCCCACTGCAGAACACAGGCTCCGGACGCACAGGCTCAGCGGCCATGGCTCACAGGCCCAGCCGCTCCGCGGCATGTGGGATCTTCCCGGACTGGGGCACGAACCCGTGTCCCCTGCATCGGCAGGCAGACTCTCAACCACTGCGCCACCAGGGAAGCCCCGAACATTTTTAAATCTACTAAAATGTTTCTATCAGGCTGTTGCTTTCCAGCTTCCAAATTTCACTGCTTCTTCCATTCTCTTTACCTATGTAGTTCCAACCTTTAAAAAATATTCTATACGATCAATCATCTTGGTAGGCTTTGGAGGGGAGTAAAAGTAAATGCATCTTTCACTCATCCATCTTTACACAGTAATCTTTTCAATTATTTTTAGCCTTTATTCTAACATACGCATTATAAGGCTATAAACGTTCCTTTAAGCATGGATTACCTGTATCCCTTAAGTTATGTCATATTTTCATCATTCAGTTCAGAAGAGTTTAATGTCATTTCTTCTTTAATCCCTGGGTTACTTAGGAGTATACTGTTTAATTTCCAAACAGTTGACATGTCATTTTCTAGTTATTTTTTGTAATTGATTTCTGGCTTAATTCCAACATGTCAGAGCACATATTCTAGAACTGATTATTTCCATCTTTTTTATGGTCCAGGATATGTAAATTTGGGGGTAAACTTCCATAGGCACTAGAAAAAAATCTGTATTCTTCAGGTGCTGGGTAAAATGTTCTATGCATGTAATTAGACTCATTTGTTAATTATGTTGTTCAAATCTTTTGACTTTTTTGTCTTATTGTTGTTCTACTAATTACTCAGAGTTATACTAAAATATCCCAAATTATATTTATGAATTTGTCTAATTCTCCTTTTAGTTCTGCCAGTTTTTTACCTACCAAGTTGTCAAAAATTAGAATAATTATGCCAAGTAAAGGAACACTATTTGTTGGTGAAGATTAAATTCGTATTTTTTTCTGAATAGTAGTTTGGCAACAGTTACCAACATTTACAACATCTACACTTTTGAACCCTGTTATTTTACATCTAAAACTGATTCTAAAGTTCTTAATGTACACCAATCACTGCTTAGCAGTTAAGTGGATACATGAATTCTCATGTAAACCTTATAATAATCCTTTGATTAAGTATAATCCCCATATTACAGATAAGAAGAATGAGGCTTGTAGACGCCTAAGCCCAAACAGTGATGAAGCCTATACTGGAATTCAAGTTGTCTGTCTCTAGAATCTTTAAACTTATATATACTGACTCAAAAGAATGTTTATAAAAGCCAAATTAGAAAACAAAATGTAGCATGTGATCCTATTTTAAGTGAGCATGAGTTTGTACACTCAAAGAAATAAGTCTGGAATATACATATTAAAAAATAACAGAGAGGACTTCCCTGGTGATGCAATGGTTAAGAATCCGCCTGCCAATGCAGGGGACATGGGTTCGAGCCCTGGTCCAGAAAGATCCCACATGCCGCAGACAACTAAGCCTGTGGGCGACAACTACTGAGCCTGCGCTCTAGAGCCCGGGAGCCACAACTACTGAAGCCCGTGCGCCTAGAGGCCGTGCTCCGCAACAGGAGACGCCCCCACTCGCCGCAACTAGAGAAAGCCCGTGCGCAGCAACGAAGACCCAATGCAGCCAAAAATAAATTAATTAATTAAATAAATTTGTAAAAAATAATAATAATAACAGAGATAGGGACTTCTCTGGTGGTCCAGTGGTTAAGAGTCTGCACTCCCAATGCAGGGGGCACGGGTTAGATCCCTGGTCAGGGAACTACGATCCCGCATGCCACATCCAACAACAACAACAAAAAAAATCAGAGATAAATACTAAAGATAAGACACCATTTAAAGGAAAGAAAGTATTATACAAGAAACCTGTGATGAGACTGCTCACACAATTAAGACTAAACGTAACAGTTTTTCAGCAGCTAGCACTTAAAGGAAAAGACATTTTACTTTATTTCCTATAACAATGCAACTCCTGTTTCTCCCACCCTGCCACGTGGCTTACATTCTCTCTCTCGTTTCTGATATCAGGTGGACAAATACAACCACACACACACATATATACGTACACTTACACATATATATGTATATGTATATTACTGCCTGGAACAGCTTCTTGTCTGGAGCCAATTTATTCTGCCAGTTATGATTTACCAACTACAGAGGAGTTGATGAAAATTGCTCATTTAAAACATGACTTGGGCCTGTTCTCAATGCCCCTTTCCCCATTCTTCAAAGTATACACACTTATGTTCTGCACTTAGATGACAAGAAAAAGAACAATGCACACGTACACTCATTATGCGTTGTGATTTATTTCTTCAGTATTTTGCTTTTCCTACTTCTTGAGATTTTACATTAAAAAATCTCATATCTCTGATAATAGAGTCTATCCTACCAATTCTTAGTCATAACTTCCATGATATGCACTAAACTAAATTAAAACAAATAGCTTCAGGAAGTCCCAAGATTGTAAACTGAAGCCTGAGTGGGAGTAAAAGTAGTAGTAGTCTAGAAGCTTTATTAAAGGAAATCAGAACCATTACAACCAGAACAAAGTAGGCAAACCTTTTCTGTAAAGGGCCAGATAGTAAATGTTTTAGTCTTTACGGGCCACACGGTCTCTGCCACATATTATTTTTTTACAACCCTTTAAAAATGTAATATCATTCTGATTGGTTGGTTACTCCACTCTGAACTAGGGCTCACCAGATATAATTAAAGATCTGTATACTCTACCAAAAGTAGGGGAATGAGAAATCCAATCCCTCAAACCAAAAAAATTGGTGGCCAAACTTTCAGACCTCAAGCAGATTTGAGTTTTCCTTCATGAACCTGACCCAAGAGGAAAACACCTCCTGCACATCAATCAGGGTTTTCTCAAAAAATGGCTCACTTGGGCCACCATGAAATGAAATTCAAAGTCTTCAAGTCCCCATCAATTCAGACTTTCACTCACTAGATAACATCTAAGGATTGATTACTGACACCTGAAGTAAGCCTCCAACATAAAAGCTGGAGACCAATTTAGAAGGAACAGAGGCTGCAAAAAAAAAAAGTTAAAAAAAAAGCTATTTATAGCCTCAGAAATTAGAGAAGACAATGCATCCATGACAGAAGCACAAAATGCTCTCTACAAAAGAGAATCTTTAAGAGAACAAAAAGAACTCTTGGGAAATCAAAATCTTCACAGCAAAAAATGAAAAATTCAACAGAAGGCTTAGGAAATAAAGTTAAGAAAGCCTCCCATATAAAACAGAGCCAAAAGACTAGGAGGTGAAAAGTAAGAGAAAAAGGGAGTATCAGAGGACTAGTCTAAGAGATTCAAACAAAGAACAGAAGTTTCACAGAGAGAGATACAAAAGGGAGGAGACTAAACCACTGTAATGGACTGAACTGTGTCCCCTCAAAATTTGTATGTTGAAGCCCTAGCCCCCAGTGTGACGGTATTTGGAGATACGGCCTTCAGGAGGTAGTTATGGTTAAATGAGGTCATAAGGGTGGGGCCCTAATCCAACAGGATTGGTATCCTCAAAATAAGAGGAGGAAAGATACAGTTCTCTCCATGGAAGGCCTTGTAAGGACACACTGAGAAGGCAGCTGTCTACAAGCCAAGAAGAGAACTCATCAGAAACCAACCCTGACAGTACCTTGATCTTGGACTTCTAGCCTCCAAAACTGTGAGAAAATTAGTATCTGTTCTTTAAACCACACAGTCTACGGTATTTTGTTATGGCAGCCCTAGCAGATTAATCCAACCATCAATGAAAAAAGTCAAGAAAATTTCCCAGAACTGATGAACATAATTTGGCAGATTTGGAGGGCACAATGAATAATATCTAAGGAAACACACAAAAATAGATGTATGCCAAGTCACACCCTCATGAAATTTACAAAATTCCAGAAAGGCAAAAAACAGGATCAGGGATCAGAATGTCTTCAGAATTCTTAAATGGGCCACAAGCTAGAAAACAATGGAGAGATGCCTTCAGAATTCAGAAGGGAAATTATTTCCAACCTATAACTCCTTACCCAACCAACCAAATCAGTGGGAAGACCAAAAATGAATAAAGGGGTTTTTTATTAACACAGATCTCAACTTTTCACAGTAATCTACTGTGGGATATACCCCATCAAAAGAAGGGGTCAAAACAATAAAAAAATAAAAAAGAATTACATGATTCACAGGAAATAAGAGAGTTAAGGCAAAGGGAATCACTAGCTTTATGGTAAAGGGAGAAATCCCAGGAAACTACTATGGACCAGCCAGAGAACTAGTTCAATCAGGTTCAAAAACTGGTAGAAAGGGACTTCCCTGGTAGTGCAGTGGTTAAGAATCTGCCTGCCAATGCAGGGGACACAGGTTCGAGCCCTGGTCCGGGAAGATCCCATATGCCACAGAGCAACTAAGCCCGTGCACCACAACTACTGAGCCTGCGCTCTAGAGCCCGCGTGCCACAACTACTGAGTCCACATGCTGCAACTACTGAAGCCCACATACCTAGAGCCAGCGCTCCGCAAAGAGAAGCCGCCACAATGAGAAGCCGCGCACCACAATGAAGAGTAGCCTCCACTTGCTACAACTAGAGAAAGCATGCACACAGCAATGAAGACCCAATGCAGCCAAAAAATTGAAAAAATTAAAAAAAAAAAACACTGGTAGACAAAAACAGAGCAATTCTACTCCCATGTATATATACTCAAAAGAAATGAGGGTGTATGTCCACTAAAAGACTTGTAAGTAAATGTTCATAGCTGCTTTATTCACAACAGCTAAAAAAATTGAAGTATATCAAACATCCACTAATGGTGAATTTTTTTAAAATGTATATATTCATCCAACAAAATACTGCCATCAGTGAAAAAGACCAACTACTGCTGTACCCAACATCATGGGTGAGTCTCACAAACACAATGTTAAGTAAAAGCAGCCATTCACAAAAGTATATACTGTATGGTTCCACTTATATTAAGTTCAAGAACAGGCAAAAGTAACCTATGGTGATATAGGTCAAAATGGTGATTACTTTGCGGGGGGGGGGGGGGGGGGGGCGGGGCAGGGGAGATACAGATTTGGGAGGACCCATGAGAGACCCTTCTGGAGCACTAGGAATGTTCTATACCTTGATCTGGGTAATGGGCCTATGTCTACAATTGGAAAAATTCATTAGGGATACACTGAAATTTGGCCACTTTGCAATTTAAAAAAAAATGATACTTTCTCTAAACAAGTTTTTAAAGAAATTAATGGAACTTTCAATTGGATTCCACAACAGGAATTAATCAAAAGGGAAATTTTCTAAGGTCTTATACACAAAGATCTTTATTTCAAAGTTATTTATAGGGCGTCCCTGGTGGCGCAGTGGTTGAGCGTCTGCCTGCTGATGCAGGGAACACGGGTTCGTGCCCCGGTCTGGGAAGATCCCACATGCCGCGGAGCGGCTGCGCCCGTAAGCCATGGCCGCTGAGCCTGCGCGTCCGGAGCCTGTGCTTCGCAATGGGAGAGGCCACAACAGTGAGAGGCCCGCATACCGCAAAAAAAAAAAAGAAGTTATTTATAGGAAAACAACTGGAAATAACACTTAATAAATGAGTGTCATGTAAATTCTGGATTTCTCTGCTGTGGGACAGAAATTATTATTCGGTGTCTGTTACTAGCAGCCAAACTTAATACTTATTAACCCAAAAAAGCCATCTGCCAGAGGGAAGAGCATGTTCATAGGCTCCAAGGCAAAAAAGAGCTTGGCTATTCAAGGCCCAAAGAGCAGCCTAAAGGAAAAAGATAATGCCAAGAAATGCAGCTAGAAGCTGGCAAAAGCCAAATCATGGAAGGCTTTATAGGGCTTTCTAAGAATATGTAAAAAAAAAAATGTAAAAAAAAACATAGAAAAACTAATGTATTTGGGTTGGCCACAAAGTTCATTCGGGTTTTTCCAAACTTTTTGGCCAACCCAAAATCTGACTTCCTAGGGCAGCAAAAATTCGGGGTTGGGGGGCGGGGCGGGGGGGGGGGAGGTTGTACAGGAAGTATTCTAAATGTTTCTAAAAATAAAAATGTTGCTTAAAAACATATAGTATCTGGAAGTGATCAAGTATTTCCAAAAACCTTTCCAGTGCCTTGTTTAATTAATAAAATGTTTCTACAATATAGCTGGAATACTCAAAAAATACAAAGAACATTAAATTCTTTGTTATATTTATTATTTGAATTGAGCTAAATGCAACATGATTTTGAAGCATGCATGTACTGAAAGTTTGGGAAGGCTGATTCATTAAAAAAAGAAAAAATAAAACCTTTTCAATGCACCCGTTTTTTAAAAAATCTCTCCAAGCCATACTCTCACTGCTTTATTCAACTGGTCTGTCTGAACAAAAGCAGAAATTATTCATACCATACTTATCCAATTCAGCACTCCTTAGGTACAATTTCAGGAAAAAAGAACAAGAGAAACAGTGTTTCCACAGTTTTTTAGCAGATAATTATTTAAACAAATAAGAATAAGCCATTATAAACAACCAAACAATAGAAGAAAAATAGCTTCTAATTTTTCTAATTTGTTTCAGGCCAAAAAAGTAAAGCATACCCTCCAGAGATATTTCACCTGATAGTTTTCTGTGCTGTCTTATACCATTCAACTCTTGCTACATCAATGTAACAAAAATACCAAGGAAACCCTATGCTGCTGGTATTAACAGAAACTTTAAAGTTAAGAGGGAAAAAAACGTGAAGAACAAATATATAAAAGCTCTCTAACTCCCCAAATGGAACAAATGGTTTACAGAATGTTTTGCTCAATAAGCAGATTGCTCAATAATCTGGTTCTTCACAGATGAACAAAATGAAAAAATAGCAAAATGTAAAAGTGTTACTGTTCTATCAGAAAGAGAAAAAGGGGCTTCCCTGGTGGCACAGTGGTTGAGAGTCCGCCTGCCGATGCAGGGGACACGGGTTCGTGCCCCGGTCCGGGAAGATCCCACATGCGGCAGAGCGGCTGGGCCCGTGAGCCATGGCCGCTGAGCCTGCGCGTCCGGAGCCTGTGCTCCGCAGCGGGAGAGGTCACGGCAGTGAGAGGCCCGCGTACCGCAAAAAAAAAAAAAAAGAGGAAAAGAACATTTAGTTAGGTCAATAAACTTAGTCACCTAATAAGTCATTGTTCACATCTACTTTCAAGGCTCCCAAAGATTCAAGTCTCTTTTATCAAGAGAATCAAACAAACTAAAATCCAACAGTGAAACTTCTAAGAGATTCATTTTTAGTGAGTCAGGACTCAACAGTGGACATGACAGTATTATTTTTGTTAAAGCTGTTAATACATCCAACAAGCTAGAAGTCTCTATGTAGACTTTAAATCACTGTTTCAATGATTCAAACAATGCAAGTCATGAAGGTTCCCCTGCCCTCATACAGAAGTTTTGAATCTATATCAGAAGGCATTAATACACAAAATGCAAAGTAATGTGAAGCAAACAATACAAAATGACATTGCAAGAGATGAAAAGAAGTATAGTTTCATATAGAATACACAATATATTTTTTTTTAATATACACAGCTTGAGTTAGGAAGTCAAGCA
Organism: Delphinus delphis; assembly: GCF_949987515.2. Classification (NCBI taxonomy): domain Eukaryota; kingdom Metazoa; phylum Chordata; class Mammalia; order Artiodactyla; family Delphinidae; genus Delphinus; species Delphinus delphis. The sequence goes on along the minus strand of NC_082686.1, from coordinate 114,067,953 downwards.
GGAAATCAAGGTTTGAGTCTCAGCTCTGCCACCATCACTAGGTGAATTTTAGTGCAGTTAGTCTGTATGGATTACGTTTTCCCTATCTATAAAACAGATGGTTGGATTCCAACGTTCCTACAATATTGTTCCATAGTATTATGATACAAGTCCACATAAGATTAAAAACCAAAGGAATGATAAAACAGTAAGGGCAGTGCATTCAAAGGAAAGCAACAACACAAGAGAACAGAAAGATCTGGAAGGTTGCACTAAAGGACCAAAAATGAAACTTCAACAAAATTTGCCCTCATTTGCCACTTAATTTAAGGAGGAAAATTCCTTTTAAAGAACGCAGGCTATACGTAGGCAAAGTCTCAACAGATACCAAGGTAGAAAAATACAAAGTCTAAATGAGAACAGGAGATTGGGTTGGTTAGGGTGGACAGCTCCTATAGAGAATTAGTGCCATCATTAGAAAAAACAGGCTTTGAGCAGATTGTTAGAAGGCTGGGAATTCTGAACTATACTCTAAATAACAGGGAACTATTGCTGGTTTAACAGTGAGGGCGTTGGAAGCATTATTTTAAGAACAGGCAGAAGGCAGAACATACTGAGTAGGGAGAAAAGACAGGCAGAAAACCCAGTTAAAAGCTAGTGGGAAGGAACAGATATCTGAAAGAAATTTCAGAAAATGGTTGACAAAAATTGGTCAGTGTTAAGTTATGTGGATAGAGGAAGTCAAAGATAAAACCAAGGTTTATGTCTGGGTAATTTAAGGCATGATAAAATCACCAAAACAAAGTCAGCATATGGAATCAGTTTTGAAGGGAAGACTATAAATTCTATCTTTCAAATAAAGTGAGCATCCAAATAGAATTGTTGCCTTATTAAATAATCTTTAAATGTCATTTGTGGGCCTGTCAGCTGTCTTCCTAAAACAGCACAGCAAAGTATTCACGGAGAATTTGTTAAATGCTTAGTTATTTCAAGAGTTTCCTCTAATTCTACTTATTGACCAAACAACTAAATAATCATTTAGTCTTCTGGTGCAGGTAGACAACATTTGGTATTTTTCCATATTATAAAGGTGAGTAAATTGTAAAAATTATTAATTAAACTATAAGAGGGAAAAAATGGACTGCAACTGTATTTATCAATTCTTCCTGACATGTGATTTATAACAATAATCACATCAAATCTACCTTGAGTTCTGGCAGGAAAGTTCTCAAAGATTCAAAAGAAAAATGAACGCAGTGGCATAAAGCATCATTCAATATCTAACAAAATGTTCGAAACTTTATTTACATGGACCTGAAAGCACTGGTAACATCTGGACTAAAGATAATACTTAGAAAAGTAGAGCAAACAATTTAAAATTTAATACATGAACAAGCATAGCTGAGAAATCTTGAACATTCTGCAAACTGTTCACAGATGACAATTTTCCAAAGAAGAAAATCCCAAAGTTTGTGATCAAGATGAAATAAAACTAATATTAATCAACCAATGCATAGTTCTTGAGTTTCTATCAAACTTTGAATGAGATGCCTGTTTAAGAGCCGACCCCATTGACTCTGTGAACTCGCTGAAGGTTGAGACTTTAAGCACAGTGCTTTCCAAGTGCTTAATAAATTGTATAGTTGGTCTTTCATAAATCTACCAAAGTAAGATTTTTAACAATGAATACCTCTTGCAACACTTACCCGTTCTGACCGGACACTGAGTGAGCTTCTTTGCTCACCACCCAAGATGGGGTTAGAAATTTCTCCTTAACCTTATTCTTTCGTAACTCCCATGGTTTATCACCAAATCTAACGGGGTAGAATTATTTTTAGGTGACTAGTTCATTCGTTCGACACTAATTAGGCGTCTATAATGTCAGAGTTCTCAGTCCCGAACAAAATCCAGCTTCCCGAGCTTCTTACGGCAAATTTAACTTTCATGGACACACATAAGAAAGGTTACAAAACAACTATCGAGATACATTTTCTTTTCTTACCGGATATATTACAACTCAAGTCAAAAGCTCACAGCCCAAGCAACTCGCGTACGAATCTACAGCAGGTCCATAAGATTAAAATAACCCAGCTTTCCCGAGGAGGAGGGAAACGGCTGGGGGTGGGAGGAGGGGCGGGAGGCGCATCCCGAAGACGTCCACCCTCCGCACGGGGAACGGCTCCCTCCCCCGCCTCTCGGGCTGGAGGTGAGCGCGCCCCTTTCTCTCCACTACCACGTCCCTACCTTCGCGGCCTCGGACTGCGCCACAACAGCCGACAGGACTTTTGGGGAGAAAAAGAAACGGGGAAGGGCGCGCGCCTCACACTCGATCTCCCAGCTTCGCAGGGGCGGCCGGCCGCGGCGCTCACCCCAACCCGACGTTCCGGGAATGGACCGGGAGGCCGCGGGGCCGCGCCGCCCGGGGCAGTGGCCAGAGGGTCGCGCGGAGCTCCGAGGCAAACGCCCAGGCCCGGCCGAGCGGCCTCCCCGCCCCCTCCGGCTCAGCTCCGGGCCGGCAGACGGCGCCCCGGGGGCTAACTTCACCGGGGAAGAGGAAGCACCGCGGCAAGTAACAGGCTATGTGGATTCCCGGAACAAGGAAAGGCTGTTCTGTGCGTCTGCCTGCCGGCACAACCGTCTCACCTCCCTTCTGCCGAGCCCGGGTGGCCCCAGCTCACCTGAGGAGGGCACCGGGACGCCGCCGCGGCCGCCGCGATGGCCGTTACGGCACGAGGCCTCCGCTCAGCCGCCGCGTAGCTCTGAAGAGAGGGGCGGGGCGCGCGTGTGGAGAGGGCGGGGCTGCAGCGCCGAATGGTCGCGAGGCCGTGGGCGGATCCGCGCGGGCAGGAAACCCCCTCCCTGCCCAATCCGATAGGCTCAGTCTCCCCTTCCACTGACGCGAAAGCCGTCTGCGCCGCGCTGGGATTGGGCGGGCCCCCTTGTCAATCAAGCGCTGTGCTGGGTGTGGAGCGAGCTGAGGCGGCTCCGCGGAGAGGGAGTGAGAACGCAAGAAGCTCCCTGCTTGACTCTGAGTCTTGTTGCTTTTGTCTCCCCGGCTGTTCTGGTTTATTACTCTGGGCCTTCGTCCTCAGCGGCACAGGAGATTCTACGGCAGAAATGACTGCTTCCCGAGTTCAACCCCGACTGCTCTGGGAGCTTCTTTCTGGTTTCTGCACCAGAAGGTCTTGCCAGCGGAAGGTTCTTAGGGGCGGGGAGCGAAAAAGAAAAAACAAACAAAAAGGCCTGGAAATGGGGACCTGAGAGAAAAATGTAAGACATTTGCTTAATTTGAGCCGCAAACCGAAATAAGCTGAGTCTGAGGGCCTTCAAAGTACCCTGGTTCGTGGGTAGCTTCCCGTCTTGGCTGCGGTAGCTTTGCTGTGAGGGGGACAGTGACCTTGGGTGCCGGGTCTGCCCATTCTTAGCGGCCCAGCCCCAGCCGTCAATAAGTTGGTTCTCTTGAGACCCCCGCTGCAGCCCCCAATCACCTGCCTCGTTTCTTCCCAGACATCTCTGGGGCTCTGCTTAGGTGATGCCCCCTTAGGGAAGCCTGCTGGGGTGCACAGGTATTTTCCCCATCCTGCTGTTGAAAGGGCCTGTCCATACTCCTACCTGATTGTAAACTCAATTAAGTCAGGAACCATGTCAGTATTCAGTTTTTACCCAGTGCCTAGCACATGGTAGGTCGTCAGTAAATATTGTTTAAAGCATGAATACATCTTCCATTCCCATTTTAAATCCTGGTCCTGACTGTAAATTCCAAGAGTTTACGCTTTTCTGTATTTAACTTCAAAATTATTCGTTTGGGTCCTGATAGAGGAATGTGGTTCTCTTGCCAGATATAGGATCACAAGGTCAAGCACAAATCACCCATGGTCCCTTCCTGGCCTCAAGTTGACTGGGGCAAATGGACCACGAAATTCTGGGCAAGTACTCTGTCTATATCCCATAATTAGCATCTAAAGTCAATAATATTAAGTGAATTTTGGATTTATTCTGAGGGTCTAAATACCTGTGTATATTTTATCATGGCTGATGTGGACTGAATTGTGTTCCCTCTCAAAATTCGTATGTTGAAGCCCTAACCCCCCAATGTGACTGTATTTGGAGATAGGGCCTTTGAAAGGTAGTTAAGGTTAACTGAGGTGATAAGAGTGGGGCCCTAATCCTGTAGGATTAGTGTCTTTATAAGAAGAGACAGCAGAGAGATTGCTTTCTGTCTTCACAACAAGAAGACACAGTGAGAAGACAGCCATGTGCAAACAAGGAAGAGAGCTCTCACGAGAAACTAACCATACTGGCACCCAGATGTCAGACTTCTAGTCTCCAAAACTGTGAGAAATTAAATTGTTGTTTAAGCCACAGTCTGTGGCATTTTGTTATAGCAGCCCAAGCTGTCAAATACAATAGTTTTATTTGTTGATACATATTATAAAGTTTATGGATTGAGATATTATTACATTCATTTTTGAAACTATATAAACCATTGTCCAGAGGTTGAAACTATTTCTCCAAAATCACATGGCAAACTGTTAGCTACACCTGGCTCAATTCAATTCTAGTTACATGTGATGGGATTAGGGAGTGTGAATACAAATATAACAGGTAAAATATTCCTTGCCATCAGGTAGCTTATATCACTGCCTTAAGTGGGGAAATTAAACCCAGAAAAAATATGCTGAAGTCATAAGTTTAGATTTTATTTTGTATGGGAATATGTATTTTGAATGGGCCAATGATCTGAACAGACCCTTTGTGAGATTTTGATCCAGATCTATTGACTACTGTGTGCCATCTATTTAAGCAGTAGAAGAAGTAAGGGAGAGAGCTTTTTCATAAAAGGATTTTAGTTCGCTGTAAATATGTGTTTTTCTTTTAATCTTCCTTTAAAAGTTCCCTCATCACCCTTTCTTACCAGGAACTCTTAAAAAAAAAAGAAAGAGAAACTAAAAAGATATAAGAAAAAGAGAAGGAATTGAAGAAGAAAAATAAGGAAACAGCAATGAGAGAGGAAAGCATTGGGTGGAAGGGTAGATAGACAGAAAGTCATATATTGCAGTATGGTGTACTTAGAAGAATGGAGTCCATGTTCGTAAGGGGTGGGAGTTGTCCCAGAGACCTCCTTTCACACAGTCTGTCTCCCCAACTTCCAAATGTAAACATGCGCTTGGCTGCTTCTTTCTCTCTTTTAAAAGCACAACTTAAACCAAAAATAGGAATCAACCCTGCTTATCCGTTATGAGTGGACTAGGAACTAGCCAGGATCAGGCAACAACATTTAGGTCAAAACTTATGACCTATGGACTAGAAATGGGGCCTGAGATACGGGTAGCTAATCTGTCTAGGATAAAAACATGTAGACAGTTCACTTCATTCATTCCAAAGGAAAGAATCTGGGAAGAAAAGGAAAGGAAAAATGAGCCTCCATGTCTTAAGACCTTTCCCAGGAAACTATGGAGGGCTTATTGTTGGAAATGCTTAAAACTTCCCTGGTGGCACAGTGGTTAAGAATCTGCCTGCCAATGCAGGGGACACAGGTTCGAGCCCTGGTCCAGGAAGATCCCACGTGCCGCGGAGCAACTAAGCCCATGCACCACAACTACTGAGCTTGCGCTCTAGAGCCCACGAGCCACAACTACTGAAGCCCGCACGCCTAGAGCCTGTGCTCCGCAACAGGAGAAGCCACCGCAATGAGAAGCCCACACACCGCAAGGAAGAGTAGCCCGCACTCGCGGCAACTAGAGAAAGCCTGTGCGCAGCAACGAAGGCCCAACGCAGCCAAAAATAAAATCTTAAAAAAAGAGAGAATGATCTGGTTTAGCATCACTGTAAGGACTATTTAGGACAAAAAAAAACCTATCTACTAATCAGTAAGAAGAAAGTAATCACAGGCTTGACTGTGAAGTATAGAAATTAGTGGACCCTGGTAACTAAATTCAGTTTCTATACTGAGTAATGTTAGTGTTTTATGGTAATTAATTCAACAAAAATTGATTGAGTCCACTCTGTGGTAAGCAGTACAATAGATACCAGAGACCTAAAAATCAGTCCTCAACTTAAAGGAGCTCCATTCAATGTCAGAGAATTAGATTTAAACAGGTACTTATTTGTATAGTAAATACAGCAATAGATATGTACAGGGGGACATTAGTCCACAGGGGAAGGGGTGTGTGTGGTCAAGCTAGTCAGGCAAGTAAGTAGGCAAAGAAGAGAGGATCTTTCCACATAGAGGGGCCTGCGTTAAAAAAAAAAAAAAAGGTATTACACAATAGTAGAATATTGCTAGAGCAGAAGATGACTAAAAGTGTAAACAAGAGTGGGTTATGCAAGTTAAGGGCCTTAGACTTTATCCTATAGGCAATGAGAAGCCATCAAAGGGTTTTCTTACAGCACTTTAAACTGTCATTCTGTTGTTTTCTGGCCTCTACTCTTTCTGATAAGAAGCCAGCTGTAATTCTTATCATTGTTTTCTTGTGTGTCATATATCTTTTCCTCTGGCTGCTTTTAAGATTTTGTTTCTTTATCTTTGTTTATCAGTAGTTACACTATGTTTCCAGGTGTGATTTTCTTTGTATTTATGATGCTGGGGGTTCACTTATTTCCCTGGATCTGCAGATTGCTGGTTGTTGTATCTTTTTACCCAATTTGGAAGACTTTTGGCCAGTATTTCTTCAAATCTTTTTTTATGCCCCATTCTCTCTCTTCTTCTGTGACTACACTTACACTTATACTAGACTTCTTACCCCTTAGTACAGGTCATTCCAGGCTCTGTTCATTTTTTTTTTTCAAATCTTTTTGTTTCTGTGCTTCAGTTTGGGTAATTTCTATTGAGAGCCAGTAATTCCTGAAAAATCTGAATGTTAACATTTTCCAAAAGCACAAACACCCTAAAAATGACTTTGGGTTCCTTTTGGGGTATCTTTGAAGGCATATTAGGAGAACAGAAATCACAAGATATTACAACAGAGAACATAGTATTGGGTGTTGATGGACTGGAAAAGCAAAAAGGAAACACTGAAGCAGCCCAGATATGATAACTATAGAGAGCAGCTAGAACCCCTAGGAGTAGTGAAAAAGAGGAATCAAGGTTGGATCATCAGGTCTCAGGAGCTCAGAGGAATGACTTGCTGACCTGTAGCTTATACCCCTGGGAGGATGCTGTGCAACTGGTCCTGCTGCTACTGAGAGGGAGATGATGAGGCTGGGTAGCGGGTGGAGGAGTGCCAAAAGAAGCTTAAGGCTGAGATCAATTGCTGCTTCTGGACCAAAGGGCTCTTGCTTATTGCGGGGGTAAAAATGACAGAAACTGCAAGCAAACAGAAAGAAGGAAGTCCTTTATCCTCTCTGTTTTACAGTCTCCCTCTAATGCCCTTTATTGGTGGAACCTAGTGAGACCAGCTGGCATAGGAAAAATGTAGTTTGCAGGGTCTGAGTCATAGCATCACAGAGGAGAGTTATAGATGGGTGTATTTGAAGTTAAGATAGCTCAATAACGATAGCTTAATAAGCAATACCATATCAACATTTGTTTGTGCTAAATTAGTAAAAAATTCCCAAATTAGACCCAAATTATTGTTACTCTATGTGGTTTTACAGACTTAAGCTCTTCTGAAAAGAATCTCAGGACACAAAGTTTTCAGTTTTCTGCTGTACTATGATTACTGTTAGTGTCTTTTTCAGGGGTAAGGAGTACCTTTACTGAAGCTCACACATATACTTACTACATAAACAAGGGCAGGTTTGGAAGAGATCTGCATAACTGAGGATGAGTAGACCCTCCCCCCAACATTCTATCTCCCACCATAAGGCACAAAATGGCATAGACTAAGTAGAGCTGGCAGGAATCCAAGCTTTTCCCTACCTCCATTTACTATGCATTGCCTAATGTGGCCTCAGCAAGGGGAAGACCAATTTCTTCTAAGGTAGGACAACCACCACTGCCAGTGAAAAACCAGCTCCTTTCCTTCGTTCCCTCTTTCTTGCCTCAACTCACTCAAGCTACTTTACCAAGCCCAATCACCTCTAGTTTTCTAATGCAAATAGGTGACAAAACAGGGCTTGGTATTCAGCATTTCACCTTATAGATTTTTGAATATCGAAGGATTTTTGTTGAACATTTATAGAACATTGGGCATGAACTTTTTACTAATTTTTGAACTTCAGGACCACAGAATTTCCATCTGAAAGAGGTCATTTCTTCAAGTCTTATGTTCTTTAGCAATAAAAGTTAACATTCTCTACCCTTTTATTATTTATAATAAATAATCATTTTTATAATAAAAATTGCCTTATTATTAACAGCAAAGAGACCAGATTCATGGTATTCCACATAATTTAGTATATGTTTTTAATTTATTAGACTAGAATAAATTTTTCCACGTCTGCATATATTAATTATATAGCACTCTGTCAGTTATACAACATATTTCCAGATGAACATTAAAATGTCTGTGTATCTATTAATAACTGAACATTAACAAGATAATAATCAGGTATTCACTTAATGGGAGAGTCTAGTATTTCCTGATAATCCTGCCTTCTTAAATTCCTCCAGTAAAGTTTATAGCCAGCAAGGACAAAAACACTAATCATAATGATTACCCCTCCAAAGACATCATAGACACTAGGAAATATATGTAACACTAGAAGTTGCAACACCATGGCTACCACAATCTCCAGATGTTGCACGGTGCTGACCAAAGCTGGATGGAATTTGTCCAAGGCATAATAAACTCCTAAGAAGGCTGCAGTAGAACAAATGCATATAGCAATGAGATAACTCCAGGTTTCTCCATCTAATGGGATGATGGGTTCTTGAAGAATGAACATAGTAGATACTCCCCAGACTGTCCCAGTCCAACCAAAGGTAAACAGTGCAGTCCACATGCTGATCTTCTCCTTAATGGATCTGTATACTATCATGGAAAGAGCAGTGGTCAGTCCAGCCATCACGGTCATAGTGTACCCAAAGGCTTCTTTCCAGGCATTTAACAAAGAATTATCTTCATCAACAATGTTGGGGATCATGACAAGACAAACACCTAAGATGCTGCAAACAACTGTAGCCGTGTCAACATAAGCCATTTTCTCATCTACAAGTAAAAAAGCCAAAATGGCACTGAAGACTGTGGTTGTGGCTCTCCACATAGTGGTCCCATTGCTGGGAGGAACTATTGAAAATGATGTATAAGCACAGGTGATAGAGATGACATTGCATACACCATAAAAGAAGAGTCGCAATCTGTATCCACTGGGTCCAAAGGGGGCTTCCTGGTAGTAACACACAACTAACACAGATAAGACCTGCAAAACAGAACGGATAAAAATCAGTTCTAGAGATGGAACTTTGGAACGATCAGAAACAAGCCTAGTGATAAGAGCTACACATCCATGAGCCAAAGCAGATCCAAACAGCACTATCCACATTTTTCTGGATTGAAAAATATTTTTTTCTGCAAAACTTTGGAATTGTCCAATCTCATTGGTCATTGGGTCTTCTGTTGGTGGATGTTGAGTATCCATGGTTCCAAAGAAAGTTCTTCCTTTTCTTTTCATTTCACTCAGCAGGCCTTTCTTTGGATTTTCTTCCATAAAATTTCCATAGTCTTCATTGATTTCTTCATATCCATCATCCCCAGGCTGAGGATAATGAGAAGTATATTTCACCATCACCGTGTTTGGGTGTATTTTCACCCGTTTTTTAACTGGATATTTTTTGGAGGGAGAAGTATCCATTTCTTCAGGCAATCAATTCTATTTAAGAGGGAAAAAAAAAGACAAATGTACATATTCATCACTTGAAATATAGTTTTAATTTCTATTATAATCATATGTACCAATTCAATAACAGATAGTAGAGGTTGTAACAGGAGTTTTTTTTAAAAAAGTAATAGGAAGAGATGATCTGGCAATATGCCTTATCAGATGTATGAAGCCCAATGAAATTGTCTACCCTTTTTTCACTCTCATCTTAAGTCTGCCCCTATGTCTCATTCTGATTTTTCTTTGTCTCATTAAGCTGTATTTTCTTTACATCACAAACAACTGATATTTTTCCATTTGTTCATTCCTCCCTCTCTATGCATCCAATAAGATAAACACAAAAATAAACGACAACATAGATCAAACCTTTCCTTCTCATTGTGTCCATTTGTCTGTATTATAAATTATAATGATTAAGTCCAAATTCTTTTGTATAATCACTTCTGTATGATACCCAAACTAGTCTTATATTACAAATTATAGTGATTTTTTAAAATGTTTATTCTGGCTTCCGATACATTTTCAGATATATGGGATGCACTGAAATTAGAAAATAAATAAAATGGATTTCGTGACATTCATGCATTTTTGCTATATACAGCTTTTCTGATGAGCAACTGGGCAATATGTTTAAGATTTTAACTAAAACTACCCTTTAATTCAGCAATATCACATCTAAGATTTTACCCTAAAGAGATGATCACAAGATGCATTTTACCTTATGTTTTTTTTTAAAAAAAAGGAAAAAATAAGAGTACATATTTATGTTTGTTTATATAATATAAAAAGTATAACAAATGAATTATGGAAAGAGATAAAGGAAGCTAATAATCATTGGGGTGGGACAGGAAACAAGAATAGAAGGAAACATTTTTACTGTATACTTTTTACTATATTTTTTGAATCATGATAATTGTTTAAAATTAAATTACAAACTAAAAAGAAAAGTTCATCTGTTATTGAGAAAAAGAGAGCATACAAAAAGGTGGGGAAAATGTATGAATAGGAGAGTTCATTGTAGCTTACCAGAATGACCCTCGATACTATGCTATGCAGCCATTAAATGACAATGCGGACCTTTACTGACATAGAAGGATGTCCATGACATATAAAGGATTTGCCATAGTGCTGGCATATAGTAAACTCTCAATGAATATTAATAAATTCAGCTTCCTTTCACCTATAATTAACTCTTTTGAAACACTGGGTGTCTTCTACAATGTTATTCTTTCTTTGAGACCTGTATTTGTTCACTTAGTTCTCTTTAGTTCTTTCCCCTCTCCCCAAGAACAATTTCCTATTTCCTTCCCAATTATTTCTCCCCTCCCCTCTAAAACATAAAAATTTTTAAAAAGGAAACCTTCTTATTTTTTGTCTTCATGACATATTCCCTGTTGCTTGCCAAAAACTCACCAGTTCTAGGATCTTAAACCATGGTCCAGAAATCAAATCCTATTTTGTTCTTTAACACCATCTGGGTAAACCAACTGTTCCTATTTACTCCTTTCTCTTCTAAATGACACCACCTTCAGTTGGAAGAGTCATTTTAAAACACACCACCTGTGCCTCCAAGCCCTTCAGTTCCTAGCATGGACCCCCCCACTTGCAGTCCTTCATGCATATTGCTATCAGGCTAATCTGGATGTTCTCTTTTTTCAACTTTTATTAGGATATTTCCACTTCAAATCATGACTTTAGCTTCAATAATCACAAACTGAATTAACAGTCTTGGTCTCCCAAATAGATTTTCCTTCCCTAAATTCCTCACTTATGTTTGAAATACCACCATCTTTCTAGTTCCCCAAGCTAGAAACCAAGGAATACTCAATTATCCTTTCTGCCATCACACTCCATTTGGTCATCAATCTTATTGTTTTTGTCTTTGAAATATTTCTCAGATTTTTCCTTTCTCCTCCAATTCCATTTTACCTTTGTGATTCTGGATCAGGTTTTTATGAATTCCCATCTAGAATATTGCAACAGCATCCTGACTAGCCCTCTTGGATCCCAGTCCTTCTGCCCTAAAATCCAACTATATTATACCACTGTCACATTAATGCCTTTAACAGATTCAAAACAAAACAAAAAACTTCCCTCAAGCTTTCCATTCAAGAACCTACAAGCTTTCCTACCAACTACGTCATTGGTCTCAACTCCTCTGCCTAACTCTCAAGACCCTGCCTAGTCTAGCCCCTATCGATACTTAGCTCCTTAACAAACATACTTTGCTCTGATCAGTCCAGTGTTCTCCCTGTCCTGACTCCCCACATGTACATGTTTCTCTAAGCTTTTATTCTCCCTAGCTTCCCCTCTGCTCCCACTTTCTAAATACTGCTCATCTTTTAAGGAGGCCCAGTCCAAATCTTGCCTTTTAGAAACAAGCCTTCCCTAACCACTCTAGCCACTTATTTTTTTCTTCTTTGTTTAACATCTGCAGTAGTTCTTCTAATTTTTGTAATCTCATCATTTTGTTATTTAGTTGTCTCAATCAGTGGAATTTTGTCTCCAGTCATTGTACCCAAATTTGCTGTTAAATCTCTTTTCCTTGCTAGTCAGCAAATATCTTAATGATACCTCAGTTAGATCCCATAACTTCCCACTTGCTTAAAATTGTTAAAGTTGTGTCTTATATCCTTTCAAAGCTTTCCCCTTCCCACTGCAGGCCAGATTTGTAGCTCCAGGGGCACAAATAGGGGAAGGACGTATTCTGTTGGTTTACTCCTTCTCCCTTTCCCTCCTTTTGGAGTCCTTGGGAGGGCAGTATGGTCTACCTCTGGGGCACTTCCTCCATCTCTCTAGGCTCCAGCTCCCCTGGTGTATTGGCACAGGGAGGAAGGAAAAGGAAAAGACACATATCTCACACAGTGGCTGCTGTTGTGTGATGGCTTTTTGATATATAAACTTGGCTAGGCTGAACTACATTCTCTAGTTATTTAATCAAACACTAATATAAGTGCTGCTATGAAGGTTTTTGCAGATGTGATAGAAGTCCCTAATCAGTTGACTTTAAGTTAATAAAAGAAAGACTATCCTGGGTGGGCCTGACCTAATCAAGTAAGCCCTTCCAAAAACGGATTAGGCTTTCCATGATTTCACAGATTCCAAACAATTCATGCCATTGGGGTTCTAGCCTGCTCATGACCTTCCTTTCCTTACTACCTGTGGACAAGAAACTTTGGCCTTTGCTCATGGGTTCCAACATGCTCCTGATCTTTTCTTTCTGACTGCCTGCCCTACAGACTACAAACTTCCTTATCCAGCCACCACAGTTACATTAGTCAATTCCTTGTAATAAATCTCCTATTGGTTCTGTGTCTCAGGTTGAACCCTGACTCTAATACATGGTGAAATTCTCTCTTTGATTATTGTCTTTGTTTCTGTGCTAACTCTGATAGGCCATTGATACTCTGTAGGCTGCAGGCATCCAAATGCAGGCTACCTTACGTAAGTTCTGTAGAGCCTCCCCAGTGCACAAATTCCTGATGTGGGGGAGTCTCCTGCCCTGGGGCTATGGCCCACAGGTTTTTGCTTTTTTTAAAAAATTTTATTTATTTATTTATTTATTTTTGGCTGTGTTGGGTCTTTGTTTCTGTGAGAGGGCTTTCTCTAGTTGTGGCAAGCAGGGGCCACTCTTCATCGCAGTGCATGGGCCTCTCACTGTCGCGGCGGCCTCTCTTGTTGTGGAGCACAAGCTCCAGATGCGCAGGCTCAGTAGTTGTGGCTCAGGGGCCTAGTTGCTCCGCGGCATGTGGGATCTTCCCAGACCAGGGCTCGAACCCGTGTCCCCTGCATTGGCAGGCAGATTCTCAACCACTGTGCCACCAGGGAAGCCCAGCCCACAGGTTTTTGCTGTTTGGGTCCTCTTGCCGGGTGGGCAGTTCTCTTGGCTAGGCACCAAAAGTATTCACTTGACCCCAGGAAAGTCACATATCCTTACAACTCCAGTGAGTATATAGGCCACTCACCACTTCCCCCTTCTCTCCAATTTTCTCTTTCCTCGAGCAAGCAAAGAGCAAATTAAAATGTGCTGTCTAAGCAGACTTCCAATTGGAGAACGAGAAAGCACACCCAATCATTGTAAATAATGATCTGGTAACTTTCACCCTCAGTTGGCTCTAAGGAGGAACATCCCTGTCCCCTCCCCATTAGGAAAAAGCACAACATTCTTCTTAGACCAAGGACCCACAATAGATAATATGATCCCTTTGACAGACTGCATTTTCCAAAGAGAGTCACTAGTCTAGTATCTCCCATACTACATGTCTGGTTTTGTAAAATGTGAGTTTGACATTATTAAATAGAGAGGTAGGGTCTATATTCCCTCCCATTAAAAGTAGCCCTGCTTTTGTGACTGTTTCAACGAATAGAGTATGGTAAAAGTGACCTATTATGATTTCTGAGGCTAGGACATAAAAGGAAATATAGCTATTCCTTCCTAGCTGCAATACTTGTGCTTGGAGCTCTGAGCCACCAAGTAAGCAGTCTGACTGCTCTGAAGTCACCATGCTGTAAGGAAGCTCAAACTAGCCTATGTAGAGAAACCACATGGAGAGGTCCTGAGACCACCTGAAGAGAGAGAAATTCCTGGTAAGCCCCCAGCTGCTCCAGCCCCCTGCTGTTCGAACTCCAGCCACCCATCTGTCTTCAAGTATATAAGAGACCCTGAGTCAGGATTGCCCTGCCAAGTCCTTTCCAAATTCCTGATCTATAGAAACCATGACAGATAATAAAATGATTGTTGTCGTTTTAAGCCACTAAGCTTTGGAGTGATTTGTTACCTGCAATAGATAACTGGAACACCCTATTTCCCTCCCTAGTATTTTAAGGAATCGGAAGGAAGAGTGGTCTTAGTGACAGTTAAAGTAAAAGGCCTCTTATATTTGGACCAAAATGATTGGCTTTTGAAACTGGGATATTTTGTCCCCCATTGTGAGATCCTGGATTCTCATTCTGAGGTAAGAGGAAACTTTTTTTTTTCATTAAAGTATAGTTGATTTAGAATGTTCTGTTAGTTTCTGGTGTACAGCAAAGTGGTTCTGTTATATGTATGTGTGTACATATACATACACACACATATATATAACTGAATCACTTTGATTGTTATACATACGTGTGTGTGGTGGTGTGCATACATATATATATATATATATATAATGAAGAGGAAAGTTTTAGTCAACATCCTGTTAGGTATAAATTAATGTATTTAATCCTAGTCCAACTGTATACTTTAAACTGTTATTTGAACTGTGTCATCTTTGTTCATTTCTCTCAGTGGATTAGTCTATAACAGATATATTCCAGGTATTTCTCAACACCATTAATATTATATTGTATAGGGATTCCCTGGCGGCGCAGTGGTTGAGTCTGCCTGCCCATGCAGGGGACACAGGTTCAAGCCCTGGTCCGGGAAGATCCCACATGCCATGGGGCAACTAAGCCCATATGCCACAAGTGCTGAGCCTGTGCTCTAGAGCCTGCAGGCTGCAACTACTGAGGCTGCAGGCTGCAACTACTGAGCCCACGTGCCACATCTATTGAAGCCCGCGCACCTAGAGCCCGTGCTCGGCAACAAGAGAGGCCACTGCAATGAGGAGCCCGCGCACTGCAACGAAGGGTAGTCCCCGCTCACTGCAACTAGAGAAAGCCCACGCGCAACAACAAAGACCCAACATAGCCAAAAATAAAAATAAAATAAATATATTTTAAAAAATATTATATTGTATCCCACTGATGCAAAAGCCATCTTATACTAAAGGGATACATAAAGATTTTTTTTTTTTTGGCCACACCATGTGGCATGTGGGATCTTCCCGTGCCCCCTGCATTGGGAGCATGGAGTCTTAACCACTGGCCCCCAGGGAAGTCCCAGGATCTTATTCATTCTCCCTAGTTTTCATTTAATTTCAGCCTTTGAAATATAATTATTGAAGAGAATCTGGAATCCTGACTAGTAATTACATTTTTGCACATTTAAGTCTTTCAACCTGTGAACATTTCAATAAATACTAACTGAGGTACCATGTGCCCAGCACCATTCTAGGCTCTATAAATATGAAGATAAATAAAACAGGCATGGCCCCAGCACTCATAGAGCTTATAGACTAGTGGAAGAGACAACAAGTAATTCAAATTTAATATTTTAATAAGTTAATAATGCAAGTAACTACATGAAGTACAAGAAACTGTTGGAGCACATACAAAGGGCATGTAACCCAAATATGGGGGATCTTTGCAGGTTTCCAGGTGGAAAGGATGCCTGAATTGGGACTCTAAACATATGTAACATATAGACAAGTAAAGAGGAGAAGGAGAAAAACAAAACTTTTTTCCAGAGATTAAAAATTTGAGTCAGAAATGTTGGTTTTGAGTTCTAGCTCTGCCACCAACTAGAGCAATAATTATGTCTATTTTAAGAGAAAGTTTTAGATGATAATTGTTGGGGTCTTTTAACTCAACTCTCAGTTTGTCTGTTTAATGATTTCACACTTTTAGTGTTTTGATATCTCTCCCATGCGAGACCACCATGCAATTCAGTGATCACAAATTTTTACCACCTGCTCAAAGTTGTTCTGACCAATATGCCAACTCAGTTTCTCCTCATTCCTTACAGAGAGGAAGAATCTGAACTAATTTCATGGCTCCAGTTGCTCTGACATTTATGTGGGGCTGTCCCCTCCCAGGCAGAGGTGTCCATTTCAGCTGCATAGAGCAACTCAGCTGAGAAGAGGGAATGTCAAACAATAGGACCAGAAGACTAGCCTATCCAGCTACAAATGTATCAACCTGAAATGTTGGGCAAATGGACTAAAAGGATACATAGTTTGGTGTCTGCTTGAACAATGGGCGCAATTCAGTATTGCAAGCCTGAAAAAGCAGTATTTGTATCTAAAAGAGGTACTGTTTCCTAAGCTACATCCCACAACCTAAGGCCCAAGATCACCTCTCTCCTAAGGCTGAGAAAACGAACAGTGCCATCCCTACTGTCTTGGTGGGAATCCTTAGAAAATCTCCTTATGGTGCCTACAGCAAATGCCACTTGGTAATCAGAGCTTCTTTCTTTAGTTACCAGACTGATCCCTAAAATGGTAAACAGTCTTAGATATAAAGCTGGCTAGTACAACTTGATTATAATACAGTGGTTTAAATGTGGGCATTGATGTGGTATTTGACACTCACTGAATCAGACTGGCTTTGAACTAAATATTTATCACAAACTGATAGGTTACTACATTATACCTGAGCAGCCCAGTCCTGAGATACCTTATTCCCCCAGTGTGCTTGGACAGTCTTGCCGCTGAATGAAAATGAAAAGACCACACCTAACTGGTCACCTGAAAGGGAAGACCCAACAACCACCTTTCCAGGATATTGTGAAACATCAGGACATGCATAGGATCTGTGCTGTTAAACATATCTCCTGAGAACTATTGAGAGAAGCCATTCATCCCTCCAAACTGATGAAAAGGGGCCCATATTCTGCGGCCTCAAGGCTGTGAGCACGAGTCTACCAATCCTTATGATGAACCCAGCTTAGCATAACCTTTAACACCCCTCTTTGAATAGGGATTCACTCTCTTCCCCACTGCAACTCATGAGGATCAGGAGAACTAGAGGCAGCATTTAAGTCTGCTTGTACTTTATTAATACTCTTTGGGACTGTATCTTTGTGTAAAGGTCCACTGCTTTAGAGAGGAAAGAACCTCCTTCTAAGCTCCAACCTCTGGAACTAGAAAATCAGTTCTTAAATAAACTAATAAAGTAGAACTTGAAAGACAAGAATAATGATAATAAGTGAGAAATAACAGAGTAGAAGATAAAGAGCATGCCTTTCTTAAATCAGTCACATTCAGAAAGTGAGGGATTTATCATGAAGAAGTAGATGTTTGCCCTTCTTAGAAGGTTGATAATATTCACATTGTGTGTTAAGTGGCAAATGATCAAAATGAAATAAGTCAAATCATGAAATGGAACAGTTTTATGAAGATGTAAAAGAGGGGCTGCAAGAAAAGTTAATTGTATAATATTTCAAATACTCAGATTATAAAGGAACTACCATAAGCAAATTCAACCAAAGGGGGAAAAAAAGAGGAGACATACAGTCTAGTAGTCTTCTATGGTAAACCAACTGAATCTCTATAAAAATATAAAAGGAAATTTCAGAGCAACCAGGACAGAATCATTCTTACTCAGATGTATTACTTAGGATAGATATACCATATATAATGGCAGGAATTGCAATTAGAATAGCATTCATATTGCATCAGATTATTGCCTGACAAACAACAGTCCATCTACGTCTCTCTTAGAAAAGCAAAAAATAAGGCACATCATCAATTTCTCCTTTGTAACACTTAGATTAAAGCATCCTTGCAATAGCTCTCAGAAAAAGACTAAGAAGACAAGATCTTGATTTAGCCAGAGATCATGAAAACATTTTCAGCTCTAATGGAAACAATCAGAATTAGCATAAAAGCAAGAATGGGAAAACAAACAATAAAGAAAGGCACAACTGATGGCTCTAAAATCCAGTGAAAACAGAAGGAAATATGGAAGAAGTCAATAATAACAATACTATCAATAGCCAGATGTATTGATATTTACATTTGTACAGACAACATGCTAAATTCTAAACATGGGTTAACTCAGCTTTGAGAGGAAGTGAAATCTTAGGAGGTTTTGGAGTGGGAGAGCATTGGGGAAGGGTGGAAAACAAAATATTTGGAGAAAACTAATGGCCTACCTCACTTTGAACTGCAATAACTTAAAAGGAAGTAAAGGTAAGTACTCACTTTAGGAAACTAACTCGTTACATATTATTGAACACACTCTATGTGAAGGGCACCAGGTAGGCCACGAGGAGCAGGTCAGTAGGTCTTATTGTTGAAGACAATTTGTCCCAAAGTTTTGTCTAGAACTTTGTCACCTAGTGCCCCAAATTAGTCTCTCCTCCCTGCTCTTCTCTCACTCTTTCCTCTCCCCAATCCCCTCCCTCTTTCTCCATCTTACCTTCTCAACGTTACTCCTGTCTCCCACAGAGACAGCCCTGTCTGACATCTTAGCCCAGAAGTAACTGCCACTTATTCATGCAAATGATTTCAGGGAAAATGATATTTATTTTATTCCCTTAAAGGACAAAGTATTATCACTGTCAGAGTCACATTCCACTTTCATAACAGAATAAGCTATTTTCATTTTCCTGAAATCATAATTTCTCTGACAGGAAGCAAGAGTGATGATGACAAAACATCTGTGCGGAAAGTAGGAGAAAAGCCTCAATCATGTGAGCACCCCTGCCACTAGAACTCCACCCTAAGAACTAGCCTCCTGTCATCCAAACCAAAATGTATACATGTCACTCCTCTGGGCCTTTTACCAGTGTCATCTGGTACTTAGCCCCTGCCTCCTTTTGTCATTTTTTAAAAATTTATTTTATTTAATTTTTTTTTGGCTGCGTTGGGTCTTCGTTTGCTGTGCATTGGCTTTCTCCAGTTGAGGCGAGTGGGAGTTACTCTTCCTTGCGGTGCCCAAGCTTCTCGCTGCAGTGGCTTCTCTTGTTGCGGAGCATGGGCTCTAGGCACACAGGCTTCAGTAGTTGTGGCACGCAGGCTCAGTAGTTGTAGCTCACAGGCTCTAGAGTGCAGGCTCAGTAGTTGTGGCACACGGGCTTAGTTGCTCCACGGCATATGGGATCTTCCCAGACCAGGGCTTGAACCCGTGTCCCCTGCATTGGCAGGCAGATTCTTAATCATTGCACCACCAGGGAAGCCCTCCTTCTGTCATTTTATTCTCCTTGTGTGTGACATTGTTAAGTTTTAAAAAGCAATGGTTCCTCAGTTTTAAAAAGCAATGGTTCCTCAGTATGTGTTTTTAGAAAGAGGGACAACCTAGTGCCCCAACCGATGAGTGGATAAAGAAAATATGGTATATCCATACAATTGAATATTACTCATCCATAAAAAGGAATGAAGTTCCAATACACGCTACAACATGGATGAACCTTGAAGACATTATGCTAACTGAAATAAGCCAGACACAAAAGGACAAATACTGTATGATTCCACTTATATGTGGCGTTTAGAATAGGCAAATACATAAAAAGAGAAAATAGATTAGAGATTACCAGGGGCTGGGAGAAAAGGGAATGGGGAGTTACAGCTACAAGGTTTCTGTTTGGGGTAATGAAGAAATTTTGGAAATAGATAGTGGTGATGGTTGCACAATATTGTGAATGTAATTAATGCTATTGAATTGAACATTTAAAAAATTTGTTAAGGGACTTCCCTTGTCTCCAGTGGTAAAGAATCACGTTCCAATGTAGGGGACGCAGATTCGATCCCTGGTCAGGGAACTAAGATCCCACATGCTGCGGGGCAGCTGAGCCCGAGTGCCGCAAACTACAATGCCCATGCTCTCTGGAGCCCGCACACCACAACTACAGAGCCCATGCACTCTGGAGCCCGCGTGCCACAGCTAGAGAGAGAAAATCCACATGTCACAACTAGAGAGAAGCCCTCGCACCGCAAGGAAAGATCCCACGTGCTACAACTAAGACTTGATGCAGCCAAAAATAAAAATAAATATTTTTAAAATGTGTTAAAATGGTAAGTTTTGTATTATTTATATTTTACCACAATTTTATTTAAATAGGAAAAAAAAAGAAAAGAGGGGCTTCCCTGGTGGTGCAGTGGTTGAGAGTCCGCCTGCCAATGCAGGGGACACGGATTCGTGCCCCAGTCCGGGAGGATCCCACATGCCACGGAGCGGCTGGGCCCGTGAGCCATGGCCGCTGAGCCTGTGCGTCCAGAGCCTGTGCTCCGCAATGGGAGAGGCCACAACAGTGAGAGGCCCGCATATCGCCAAAAAAAAAAGAAAAGAAAAGAAAGGGGGAAAATGTAGTGCTTCCTCCAGTGTGGGGCAGGGGAGAAAGGAAGGCATTGGTATTTTCAAAAACCTCCCCAATAATCCTAATGTATAATTTTCTTGTGGGAGAACCACTCAACTAGATTATCTAAGGACCTTCTGGCTTTAAGATTTAATGAAGCTGTATAGGTATACATATAGCTGATTCACTTCATTGTACAGCAGAAACTAACACAACATTGTAAAGCAATTATACTCCAATTAAAAAAAAAGATTTAATGACTCTGTGGCTGCTACATGATTAAGGAAGACAGAGAGTGGCACAGGGATGGAAATTTAAAAAAGGGGGTGGGGGCGGGTGGATACTAAAGCCAGACTGTCTGGATTTGAATCTTAGCTACAGAACTTATTAAATATGTGACCTTGGGCAACTTACTGAACATCTTTACCTATTTCCTCTTCTGTAAAATTTCGATAATAATAGGATAGAATAAAAATATTAAATCAGTTAATACATACAAAACACTAAGTATCTTGCACTTAGCAAGTGTTCAATAACTTTTAAATCTTTTTTCACATGATTCTGTCTGCCTGGAATGACATGGGCCTCCCCCTTTCTGCCCTTGTCTACCTGTAGAGCTCACATTTGTGCTTCAGTGATTTGCTCAAGTGTTACTTCCTCCTTTGCAAAGTCTTCCCTGTTCTCTCCAATTTTTGTGCCCCATTGCCCCTGCATTCATTTGTTTATATCCTGTCTTTCTCACCAGACCATACACTTCATGATAGCAGACTTTCTCACCATTATATCCTCAGCCCCTAACACAGTGTCTGGCACATACTGGCACTCGATAAATGTTTGTTAGATGGAATGGAATGGATTTGAAAACCAAGAAGAGGAAGACATGGAAAAGAATGGGGAATGATGTTGACTACTGACATCTCTATAGGATTTTTATAGGCCCACATACCCACTTCTGGTGTCTTAGCATCACTGCTCAATCAATGGTAGGCAGCTGAAAACCTGCAGTTTCCCGTGATCATCAAACTGCAGAACTGTTCAGAAGAACTCTCCCTGTCCTCTGCCCTTACCCTCTTTACTAGTCAGAGTTCTCCAGAGAAACAAAATTAATAGGATGTGCATATATACACCTATATAGAGAGAATAATTTTAAGGAATTGGCTCACGCAATTATGCAGGCTGGCAAGTCTAAAAGCTTCAGAGTATGCCAGCAGGCTGTAGACCCAGGGAACAGTTGCAGTTCAAGCCCAAAGGCAGTCTGCTGGCAGAATTCCTTTCTCCTCGGAGGATGTCAGGTTTTTTCTTCAGACCTTCAACTGATTAGATGAGGCCCACCCTCCATTATGGAGAGCAATCTGCTTTACTCAAATCCACTGATTTAAATGTAAATCTCATCCAAAAACACCTTCACAGAAACATGAGCATAATCTTTGACCAGCCAAGTTGACACATAAAATTAACCATCACAGCCTCATCCTTTGCTTGTCCTCCATAAGCACAAAAGTTCTGGCTATTCCAAACTGCAGGAAATTCTCTATGTCATGCTCTTTCATGGCTCTGGGTTTTTACATAAGCTGTTCCTTCTTTATGGAATACTCTTTTCCTGCTTTTTCACCTGGTAAATTACTGCTCATTTTTCAAGGCCCAGATTAAATGTTACCATCTCTGGAAAACTTCCCTAGGCCCATTTCCCACCCCAGTCTGAGTTAGATGCCCACCTCAGTTCTTCAATCATAGAATTTATTGAATGCATTGAATTACAACTGTGTTTTTGTCTTTCTCTTATGCTAGATCTGTGAGGGTTTTAACCCCACAGGTATTAAAATTAGGTATTATTAATTTTTATATTTGCAGCATCTAGCTCAATGCTTGGCATGAGATAGGTACTTAATAACTGTTTGTTGAATGAATGGACTATTTTTTAATGAAGCAAATTTTGTTAAGAACAAAATATAAGTAATATAAATAAATGGATTTAAATGGCTAGTAACCCAAATAGGGAGCCTTATCCATTAAAATACTTTAAAGTCCTTAATAACATTTCAAGAATAATAAAACATTAGGGTGAGCAGTTTAGCTATTAAGGGAATGTGTGTGTTTAGCTTCTCTGCCTCTGGCTCTATTTATGCTGCTAGGTCTCCCATATTTTCTTTAATATTAAATTCCTCAGGCATAACTGGAGCTGTTCTTTAAATAAAGTTTATCTACTTTTCTTAATTAAACTATTATCAACCAGTTAAGAAGGGTGTGGAGATACATGTCTTTCAGCATCACCAGGCTGAACTTCAGTTGCTATTTCCCTGCTTCCCAGAGCATGTCTCATAGCTTGGCCCAGTCAAGTGAGTCCCACCAACAAGACCACAGCAGTTCCTCATCAGGATTCCCTGGGCTTGCTCAGGACAAGCTTGACTGAGAAGCTATTTACCACCATCAGCCCTTTAGAAAAAAACACATTTTGTTTATTCCTATTACAAAAGCAATATATGCTTATTGTAGAAAATTGAGAAATGTGAGAAAGCAAAGAAAATAAAAACAACTCATAATCCTACCACCCAGAGATAACTACTGACCCTTCCAGGTCTTTTTCTATTTGTGAACATTGTTTTCCCCAAACATGGTATCAACCACTCTATCCTATTTTATAACTTCCCCTTTACTTATCAGTGCACTGTACACATTTTTCCATGTCATTAAATATTCTACAACACCATTTTTAATGGCTAGTTAATATGGATCCAATACTGGGTTCTGAACACAATAGGTCAATCATTAACTTCAGCTTTCTGAGAGTTTAAAGGTAAATGGGATGACCAGCTGCCACTGATCCTTTACACAGGGGTAGATCCATAACCATCACAGGAAAAGTCACATATGTGAAAAGGTACAGATAACAATGTTGACGTTTTCCCTGAATGTAAATGAGGAAACAGTTTTTGATGGCCAGGGGAAGATTGTGAAAGAATAACTAAGAGATAAGTCAAGAGGATTCATGTTTCCTCTTTGCTCTCTGTTGAGACGTCATCTACAGAGAGAAACGAGCTGAGACCAATAGTGAGATAAAGTGTGTCTTCATTCATTTTTTGTGTTTATTTAGGATCAATACACTGGTTTTGAAAGGACTTGAGGCAACCATTCAACTAGAGTTAAAGGAAAAATGAAACCACAGGAAATATCAAGCACAGATGCCTCGAAGTACCTGGGAAGTACTCTTTTGGATTGTTTCATCCTGAATATGGCTCTAGATTCTCTAATTATAAGGA
This sequence comes from Delphinus delphis, assembly GCF_949987515.2. Classification (NCBI taxonomy): domain Eukaryota; kingdom Metazoa; phylum Chordata; class Mammalia; order Artiodactyla; family Delphinidae; genus Delphinus; species Delphinus delphis. The sequence continues at coordinate 114,044,073 of NC_082686.1, read as the reverse complement.
TAGCTATGATTATTTAGCCTCTATTCTGTGACAGGCATATATTAAGAACTTTATTTTATCATTTAAAGGTCAAAACAACTCTATGAAAGTAGGTATTATAATCTCCACTTTAGATATGAGGAAATAGGTTCTGAGAGGTTGCCAGTTAGTGGGTGACATAACTAATTAATGGTAGAGACAAGATTCAGGTCCAGGTCCAAGGTCCAAGCCCTTTCTTCCATACTACTCTGCAAAGTAACCATCCATGGTAGGCAGAATAATGCCCCCCAAGCCCCACCAAGATGTCCACATCCTAATTCCCAGAACTTTACCTTATATGACAAAGGGGAATTAAGATTGCAGATGGAGTTAAGGCTGTTAATCAACTGACCTTAAAATAGGGAGACCATCCTGGATTATCTGGTTGGGCCCAATGTAATCACAAGACCCTTAAAAGTGGAAAACAGAGACAGAGAAGATGTGACAACAGAAGCAAATTCAGAGTGACGCAATGTGAGGACTCAGCCTGCTGTTGCTGGCATTGAAGATAGAAGGGAATCATGAGTCGAGGGGTGTGGGCAGCCTCTAGAAGCTGGAAAAGGCAAGGAAGTGGATCCTTCCCTAGAATGTCCAGAAAGGAATACACCCTGCCGACACATTGGTTTTAGCCCACTGATACCCCGAACTGGACCTCTGACTTACAGAACTGCAAGATAATAAATTCATGTTGTTTTAAGCCACCAAGTTTGTGGTAATTTGTTACAGCATCAAACAGAAAACTCAGACACCATCATTTTGTGAAAGTCTAAAGATCAGATTTGTATTCTTAGAGAAAAGATCCAAACACTTAGTATTGGTGTGGAAAATAACTGCCTGCATGTAATCCATGATTTTCCCCAGAAAGAATTGTTGATCTTCTTAAGATCTAGAAAAGTGTTGGATGAGACTACAAAGTTCTGGGTCAAGTGGCATGGACAAGATTATTTTAGCCTGACATAGAAAATATTTGCTGGCTGCTTACCCCTGTGATACTGTTTGAGACATCTGCTTTTAACAACCACATCCTCATGGATCATCTAGAAATAACGTGAATTATAAAACACCTCTCAAGGGCTGAGTAAACTGCCCTGTTGGATGTAGTCATTAAATACTGAATCAGAACTTTGGTTGGATACCACCAGATAGATTAATTACCAATGCTGGGGGACTTCCCTGGTGGCGCAGTGATTAAGAATCCACCTGCCAACGCAGGGGACATGGGTTCAATCTCTGGTCTGGGAAGATCCCACATGCCGCAGGACAACTAAGCCCACGTGCCACAACTACTGAGCCTGCACTCTAGAGCCCGCGAGCCACAACTACTGAGCCCGTGTGCCACAACTACTGAATCCCACGTACCTAGAGCCCATGCTCCGCAACAAGAGAAGCCCACGCACTGCAATGAAGAGTAGCCCCCACTCGCTGCGACCAGCGAAAGCCCATGCACAGCAACGAAGACCCAACACAGCCAAAAATAAAATAAATAAATAAATTTATATATATATAAAAATAACCAATGCTGGACAACAGGTCTAACCAATTCTTGAGGCAGCAGATTTGAGCTTGAATTCTACCTCTATCACTTTCTGCCTGGGCATGTATCGTGTAACCTTTCTAAACATCAGTTTCTTCATTTGTAAGATGGGCTGATATTACTAACTTGGAAAGGTTATTACTAAGGACTTAATGAAAAGATGGATCAAAAGCATCTAGAACAATACCTGGCACATAGCAGGTGCTGAATAAGTACTAGCTTGCTCCCTTCATGTTAGCCAAGTACTGTGAAGATTTTGTTACTAGTATAGAAGAAATGGTTATTTTCCTCTCTGATCTGTTTCTATAGCAAGAAGGCTTACTTATAGTTTACAGATTTCTAAATTTGGAACTTTTTTAAAGGATAAAACAATGCACTCTAGGAAATGTGCCTGGAGGCCCAGATTAAAATCTGCTCCTCCAGCCCTTCCAATGATTTGAGAGACTTCTGATTCCTTATATTATATCTCTTCCTGATTGAAAGAGCCAGAGTGATTTTTGTTATCTGTAACTAAACCTTGCCATATACACAGATGCACTGTGTATTACACCATGTGATATGTAAAACTGAATCCCACCAGTCAAGGAACCTCTCCTGCTTATTCTGCTTTTAACAATATTATTTTAATACAGATGCCAATAAAGCATTAATATTTTGAAATTTATGGAAGAGTATTCATTCATACATAATGCCAGTCTAATGAACCAAAGACTGAAGATAATGCTGGTGATCCCTTCCAATAGTCTTAAATTGCTATTAATTCTTTTCTTGACGAGACAGGGTGGTGAACAACAGTAATTCATAGTAGACAATTTGCTTACATTTTGTTCCTCATGTGGTTATTGTTTCAGAAAAATAGCCTAAAATTTATCAAGAAAGTTAGAATCGATTTTTGAAAGAATCAACCAGGATTGGTTGGTAGTCTGGAGTAAGAATAACATTAAGATTTTCATAAAGATGGGTAGACAGCACTTTGAGCTCATACTGAAGAAATACATGTCAATTGTAAATAACTTAGGACTGCTAATTAAGACAGAATCCGAATAATTCCTTCAAGCCATCTTCTGCTAGAAACCTTTTAAATTTTATGTGATTACTTAGATAGTTCTCTGGAAAAACAACTATCAAGGCAAGTTTATTATAACTTCCTTACGCATTCTGTCTACTCAAATCTTCATCTAGGCCCAGCTAGCAAACCAGGCCAAGAGACAAGTATTAGAAGTCACTCAGACCTCTGATTTTTTTAAAGTGCTGTTTCTGAGAAGACTCAGAGCCACAGAGAAGTCAGGAGCCATCACAGTATGACTCCATCTCCTCCCACATCCATGCTGGGCAGGACTTTTCAGCACATCTCAAGTTTTCTGGGTTTTGCAACAGCCCAGGGTAGCTCCTTAAATCTGCCATGCCTACTCTCTCAACAGATCTAGGCACCACCTAAAGGGAGTTTGCCAAGTCACAATCTCCTTTGTGGTCTGTGAGTTCCACGAAGCCAAGAGAGTTCTCATTCATATTTGTATTCTTAGCACACAGAGCACACTTAACAAATATTGAACAAAAATAAAGACTCATTCCTGAACTGCATTCTACAACTGCTCCTTGAACTCTGTCCCATCCTGCTATCAGTTATCACAAGCTCTGCTGTTCATTCTCCCATTTCTGTCCTGGTTTCACCTCTGAGATTGTCCTCACACTGTTATCTTTGCTGCTTGGCTGCAATTCTGAGTCTCTGTGCTAGAGGTACTGGTTCCAGAACCCTGAGGAAGCCTTCTCCTGGTTTGGCCTGCCACTGGACTCTATGCTGGCCCCATGCTGGCCCAGGATTGTCACAGCAGCCCAGCCAAGATATATCTGGGAGAGGGGTCAGCATCCCTGCAAACTTCTTGGATTGAGACAACTTTCATCTGAGCTACATTATTGAAGAATTTTCAATCTAAAAATAGGAAAGCCCTTCAACCCCATTCCTCATGCCTCCTTGTCTTGTGAAAGAGATCCTGAACCACCCACCAAGAAAGAAATAAGGAAATGGCAATGAAATCAGACTGAATGAACAGAGGGAGTAAGGGTATTCACTGAAAGGTTGGCATTGAGCATTTGGAATTTAAAAGACCAAAAAAAGTCTTGGTTTTACCTTTTTTTTTTCCATTTTCAAAATGTTTCGGTGGCTAAAATAAGTTATACTTCGAATTCACTTAAGAGCAATGAATGTTAATATATTAGAAGTTACTTCATGAAATAAGGACAACGTCTTTACTTCAAAATACTTCAAAGTAGTCATCTGAATATTTGACAGAAATATTATATTTTATTAATCCTGTGTTGAAATGATTGCTTAATTACTTAGTATTTTCATTTACACTAGCCAGAAGTGATTATTTTCCACATTTTAAATTTTTCAGAGTAAAAATGATACAATCTTAGACTGGACTTTAAGTTGGCTATAAACTGGGTTTTTTCACACATAATTTGTGAATATAACTGATGGTAGCTACTCTTAGGTGTTTATCCCCAAAATGTTACATTGGGGGTCCTTGGGGATGAATTCTGATCTTTATATTCACATTGTTGGCCAGTAATAAACTGACATTTGGCCTAAAAATTAGTAGGATATGTAATCCTTCACTCTATCCATGCACTTCTTGCTCTTGAGAAAAAATAATTTACTCTGGGAGTCTGAGGGATAGCTAGCTTCTTGCATCGTGGAATTTGATTTTGGTGCTCTGACCCTGATAGTCCAGCTCTTCACTAGGGCTCACTTTTGTATTACTGTAGCAACAGCTAGCTTTATGTCTCCATAGTCAATAACTGCATCTCCTGACCCTGCCAACCGTCTCTCAAATTCACCTTCTTTTTTTTTTGTTTGTTTTTTGGGGTTTTTTTTGCGATACGTGGGCCTCTCACTGTTGTGGCCTCTCCCGCTGCGGAGCACAGGCTCCGGACGCACAGGCTCAGCGGCCATGGCTCACGGGCCCAGCCGCACCGTGGCATGTGGGATCTTCCCGGACCAGGGCACGAACCCGTGTCCCCTGCATCGGCAGGCGGACTCTCAACCACTGTGCCACCAGGGAAGCCCTCAAATTCACCTTCTTACTTAGAAGAAACAGGGGAGGAATGTGGATGAACCACTCTAAATCCATCATCATTGCTCTATTTTGCTGGTGACAGGTCTGTGGTGACATCCTGTGTGAGGATCACTCCCTGTGCTAACAGATGCACAACAGCACCGGAACGGTATGACAGCTCACTCACTCCAGGTGAGAAGAGGTTCGGGGCACACTAGGCTGAATGATAAACTCCTCAGCATGCTAGCTAACATTGCTTAGAAGAGGGATACTTAGGTGAGAAAGAATCCTTATTCTGGGCTGAATAGCAGAAGCTGCCCAAGTGGATGTGGGTCAAGGCTCCTTAGATGGAGCTGAGATAGGCTGAAGTTGGGGTCGTGGCTGGCTGAGCTGGGGATGAAGGCTGCTTAGCTGAACTAAGAAGGGCAATAGATCCTGGATTCCAGAGTAGGCCAGGCCGGGAGGAACAAGGTAGAATGTGGTCTAAGGGAGCTAAGAAGAATTGCACTATGCTGGGCTATGGGAGAATGAGAGCAAGGCCTCAGGATGTTGCTGGGCTGTGTCAGTCTGGGTTATAGGAGAGGAGAGAATTACAGCTAAATGACTTGGAGATGAGGTGAGGTAAGGAGAGAGATCGGATGGGATGGGTATGGGGTCGGGGAGAGGCAGGAAGGAGTAGTGGAGAGATGCACCAAACAGGAGGCCTAGCGCAAGTTTGAGCTGGAGACTCAGCTGACAGTTCTAGGGCAGGAGGTTAGGAAAGGGATAGCCAGGGACTATCAGCTGTGCAGGAGCTGCTAGGAGTCAACAGCTGGCTCTGGGAAGGACAAAGAATGAGAAAAAAGAAATCATTAAATTTGTAGGAGCAGAAGGTGGGAAAGGGGGCTGGGGATGAGAGTTCTCATTCTGGTTAGAGCTGGCCTAAGTATTCTATGTTACCATCACCTTGGAAGTTCTGGGCATGCTAGTTGCTGTGTAGGCAAAACTGGAGAAGCCCGTCTCCTCTGTACTCAATCGTGGCTAATGACTTTAGTAGACTCTAATGAACCGTGCATACCAGGAAAGGAAAAGGTTAACTGAGATTGAAAAAAAGCCTTATGTGGCAGTTTTCAGATAAGCGGGTTGACTTGGCTTGTGTGAGGGTGATGATGCCTGATTTGGAAAAGAGCAATTTATGTTGTACCGTTTTAAAATCCATTCTGGCACACTGTGATGAATGTGTTGGCTGGCAGCTAAGAACTTGCTGAAATGCAAGAGTCTTTCACCGATTATAATCGACACTTCCCCCTCCAGGAAAGAGCCTTTCTCATCTCTGAAGCAGTGGACTTATCAATTTGCATAAAATATGCCATTCTCATTGAATATATATTTATCATCTACCACTTACTTTCCTACTGTCTTTTTTTTTTTTTTTTTTTTTCTTTTTGCAGTACGCAGGCCTCTCACTGCTGTGGCCTCTCCCGTTGCGGAGCACAGGCTCCGGACGCGCAGGCTCAGCGGCCATGGCTCACGGGCCCAGCCGCTCCGCGGCACGTGGGATCCTCCTGGACCGGGCCACGAGCCCGCGACCCCTGCATTGGCAGGTGGACTCTCAACCACTGCGCCACCAGGGAAGCCCCCTACTGTCTTTTTTTTTTTTAAAAAAAGCAGAATTAGTTTACAGTGAATCAGCATCTTTAAATTCAGCTGTGCTGGGTGAATCTGTCAAGAGTGGCAGGAAGTCATCGCTAGAAGGGGGAGGGGAAGGAATAAAATGATCCTTTTCTGTTTCCATGATCTTTTCTGTATGTATCTAAGTGGTTAAATCACCAATTAGGTTAGATGCTAATTAAATATAAAACAGATTACAGCGCTGTTCTGATATCTTGTTAAAGTTGTACTTATCGGTTGTTTATTCTTTACCTAATTCTCACTAGAGAGGATCAAATAGCCCAGCTGAGTTCAAAGAAGGCTGCCAACCCCCCAGGTCTTACACCAGTCCCTGAACAAAAAAGGAACACCCAGGATCAACAGCCTACTCTCAAATCCCTCAAATACTACATATACCACCTGCTCACATTCGCCCTGTTCTGGCTGCTGTTTATCCATGAAAAAGCCAAGCCTGAATTTTCTCGAGGCCAAGATTTATGAAAATGCCAAATGAATCAGTTCAAAATTGTACACATTTGGTTTCATTTGATCATAACTGATTCTTCACACTGTAGACACCACTCACATCTCAAATTTTATTAAACTCAAATAACGTAAAGCAATTGAAAAATGGTGAACAGATGGCAACTTGTTTCAAACTGTAAGTCGGATTTTGAATGAAACTTGACAACATCTGGTTGCTTAAGTGGCATACCTACATTTATTAAAGTCGTTCCACTCCTTTAATGCTATTTAGAGAACACACACAAATATATAATGCTACTGCAAAGCTGAAAAGAGACTTTATAAAGTCCCATCACTGGCAGGGACATTGTATAGGAAGGAAAAGCACAGTATAATCCATCCCATCAGGAGTTAATTTTACCAGCAACATGTACCAAAATTTAAAATGTGTGAACTCTTTGACCCAGCAATGCCATTTCCAGGAATATATCCTAAGGAGATCACTAGTAAAGTACATAAAGATGGCAAGTAATGATATTCATCATGGCTTTCTTTACACAATGAAAAACTGGAAATAACCTAATTGTCCTTTAATGAGGGACCTGTTAAATAAAAACATCAATGCAATATTATGCAGTCATCACAAAAGATACTATATATGTATATATAGACATTAAAAAACCTTCATGTCACATTGCTAAGAAAAAGAAGGGTATAAAAGAGTATTCATGGTATGACTTTATATAAAACAATTTATATCTATACTTACAGATGGTGAAATTTCAATTATTCAGCACTTTCTTCTTTTTACTTTTTAGGTTAATTTTCCACATAAGCATGCATTTATTTTAAAATCCAGGAAAAAAATCAAGCTATTTTCATTAGAGGAAAAAAAGTCATTACTCGGTATTTCAGTTAGACAAAATGTCACCCAGGAAGCCAAATGTAGCTCTTATATTTCTGTGCCTTCTGTTGCAAAGAAAATTGTGGATAAACAGACCATATTACAGAGAGAAACTGGATGGATGGTGTGTAGAACCCAAACCAAAACAGAGGTGAAATACTACATAAACTAAGGAGGATGCCTTTATTATACATAGTGTTTGAAAGAATTAATTCATTGCGCATGTGTGCGTGCTTTATTATATTTTCAGGGCTAACAAAAAAAAATAGTATGGATCCTAAATGACAGCAAAGAATATAATCATCATTGGTTTTTCTTACATAAGTTACCACTCTATAAATCTCTGTGTTAATGTGGAAAAATCTGACCTGAACAGATGGACCTCATGCTGTTTTCTAAAACATGAACAGATTTCTGATCTTCTGGACCAGGAAATGGAGTCAGCACTAAAACAGCGGACACCATCATCCATCTCCTAGAATTTCAATTTAAGGAGCTGCTAATAAAAGCAATATTTCCTCTTTAAAAATAATAGCACAGTGATATGTTTCTGTCCTAACGGAATGTGCTCTCAATATAGTAAAAACATAGTGGAGATTTGTTGCAGTGGAGGTGCTGGCTGATTACTGAACTGCACCAATTTTGGAGAATCCCCTCACTGTCGTTCTTGGCAGGTAGCATCATTTGGCAGCTTCCATCCTTCACTCTCCAAGTTTCTCATGGAAGGCACAGTCCTGAGGGCTGCCAATCTGCCTGGTTAAATCTTCATCCCATTAGCCCAAGGGCCCCCTTTCCTTGAGCATCTTCACAGGAGCAGTTTCACAATAGATACCCTTGGGCTTGAAGTCCCAATAAAGGGCTCTCAGTCAAGTAATTAGCAACTTTGCATTCCCCCCACCCCCAGCTCCACCACTTTCTAGCTGTGTAACTTAAGGCTGTGAGGAGGCTGGTGGAGGCAGCAAGACTGGGTCTGAGGAGGAAATTGGGGCCAAGGGGATGGCCCACGAGGTCAGGATATTGGTTATATAAAGGGAGAATGAGGAAATAGTTCAATACCCTGAAGATAATGGGAACCAGATTTCTTACCATCAGAGAAGGAAGATACAAACAGAAAAAGGGTGAAGACTAGAATGAGCACTGTGGTGTTGGAGTGCAGTTGAAGATATTAGAATAAACACATTTTAATATAAATAGATGAATAGATATAGAAATAAATATAGATGTGCTTAAGAGTTTCCCAGTTCTGTCTGCTAAGATGGCCCTAAAGTAACAATACTCCAGTAGCAATGACCACACCTAGCACCCAGATCTTGCATTCTCTACTAAAAGGAAGCTGGGCTCTTTGGAAAAATAGCTTTTGAAATGACTGAAATGGTTGGGGCAGGAAAAGTACAAGATGAGCCTGGAACATCTTACACTAGAAAGTACTCTGATAATAGAGATGTCAAAACAACACAAGAAGCAGCTTGAATGGGATTCGAATGGCCAAATCTGTAACAATTTCAGCATCAAAGTCAATAATCATTAATCATAGTAATTGGTTATAATCCACCTAATAGAATAGAAATCCACAAGTCCAAACTAATGTAAATAAATGAATAAACAAACAAATAAATAAATAAAGGAAGAGAAAACTCTCCCTTACAACAGAATACCAACTAGTAAAGGTCAAATGAATGTTGGAATTGGAAAAATTGCCATTTGGCAATCATCATAGTAATAATTTATTTGAGCAAGAACCATCATAAAATAAGTGACCAAAAGTTTGTTGAAGAATAGGATGTTTACATAGTCTCAAAGTGTCTCCCCACAAAATGCTTATAATTACAAAGGGAAAAATAACAACTTTACAGTGGAGAAGTTATCACCTTAACCAAGTCATCAAAGTTAACATCACCAGCAAAAAGACAAATCAATATTGTATCCCTTAATAAGATCCACTGAAAAAAACACAGTATTGCTTCTATCATTTTCCTGACAAAAATGTGTAACTATGCCAAAAATGCATAACGTGCATCAGACAAACCTAAATGAGGAACATTCTACAAAATTAATGGCCTGAACTTTCAAAAATGTCAAGGTCACTAAAGACAAGGAAGAAATGAGGAACTGTCACAAATTAAAGATTAAAGAAACAGGACAACTAAATGCAATTCATAACCCTCGATTTAACTCCAGACGAGAAATAAAAAACATTTTTCTGAAGAGGAAATTATTGGGGGAAATGGCATATATTGAATGAGGTTTGTGGATTCAATGGCAGAATTATATCAGTCTTAAGTTCCTCATTTTGGTGATAATTCTGTGGTTATGCAGGAGGGTGTCTTGTCTTTAAGGAAAACTACTTAAGTGTAGTCTTCCTACTTAAGTACTTAGGGGTAATTAGGCATCACATCTGCAGCTTATTATCAACTGGTTCAGAAAAAAAGAGAAAGTATATGAATGAATGACAAAGCAAGCATCGTAAAATGTTTATAATTGGAGAACTTGGGATGAAGTATATATAAGAATTACCCTTCACCCCAAGAGTTCATTGGACTATGCATGCAAGTTTTCTGTAAGTTTGAAATTATTTCTAAATAAAATATGAAAAAATATACTGGGGATAACAGAATCTACCTAGATTTTTTGGGAGAAGTACATGAGTTAATATGTGTGAGGTGCTTAAAGCAGAGCTAGGTATATAGTAAATGCTAAATAAATGTTAGCGATGATGGTGATAGTGGTAATGAAATCCTGAACTTTACATCACAACTCATCTGAATCAGGACAAGCTGACTCTGGTTCACTTACTTGTTTTCTCTTTTTAGATTCAATTTAGAAATTGAAAAAAATATTTATTTACATTTGAGATGCTAACAACATTATTAAACTTGTTTACTGTAGTTTAAGCACACAGTGTTCATGTAGAACAATATTTTATAAACTGTTGTCCTCAAGAAAAAAGGATGTTAGTAGTATGTTTTAAATAATCAAGATCAAGTTTTTGAAATTTTCATCCTTCATTAATTTAGGCAATATGATAATAATGAGATTATATGATAAGTACATACATATATATATATTTCTTTATCCAAATACAGTATATACATTAACATGTATATATTTACTATAGGGTAACTATATACAAATTATAATAATATGCATAGAATTAAAGACCATGAGAGTTGAAAAAGGCTGTGGAGTTCATCTACTCCAATTTCTTTGAAACTAACTCTAGCCTCTACAGCAACCCCAACAAATAGTACAGTTTCCATTTGAACTTACAGTCACAGAAAACTTATTCCTTCTCAAGGCAGCCACCTGGGAGTCATTCTGATTGTTAGAAAATTCTTTTTTAACATTGAGTCAAAAATCTCTCTGTATGTAATCTCCAGTGTCTGTTCCTACATATTTGCTCTGGGATCACTAATTAATTCCCTCTTTCACATGACATTTCAGTATCAGGAACTACTATTTCCTACCCTCCCCGTCCCAGGTCTCCTATCATGAGTTTTCTCTTCTACAAACTGAAAATCTTCTCTTTCTCAATTATTCCACGTATAATCGTGGTTTTCATCTTACCACCTTAACCATTCTTCTCTGAACATATACCGGTTTCTATGATCTCTCCTAGTCAGGAGATCCTGTTTCTATGAGGGCAGCCTGAGATCACACCAGCTATTCTGACAGCCTCATGCATTTATGTTTATTCCTTCATTTGGTCAATATTTACTAGGTGCCTATGATGTGGAAGGCACTGTGCTAAGATAGTATGAGAGATAAAATTAAGAAAACAGGGACTACCCTGGTGGCGCAGTGGTTAAGAATCCGCCTGCCAATGCAAGGGACACGGGTTCCAGCCCTGGTTCTGGGAAGATCCCACATGCCGTGGAGCAGCTAAGCCCTCTGCGCCACAACTACTGAGCCTGTGCTCTAGAGACTGTGAGCCACAACTACTGAAGCCCGTGCTCCGCAACAAGAGAAGCCACCACAATGAGGAGCCCGCACACTGCAGTGAAAAGTAGCCCCTGATCACCGCAACTAGAGAAAGCCCATGTGCAGCAATGAAGACCCAATGCAGCCAAAAATAATTAATTTTTAAATTTTTTAAAAAACAGACAATGGTAATAAAAGATAACTTTTTAAAAAATCTAGAAAACATACGCTTTCTCTTAAAGAACTTACATGTTCATTTTGGAGAAAAGAAATATGCTAACAAGTACCACAAAACAGACACAACAAGTGCTATGCACATTAAAGGAAGTTATACAATTAAACATGTATTTGCGGGCTTCCCTGGTGGCGCAGTGGTTGGGAGTCCGCCTGCCGATGCAGGGGACACGGGTTCGTGCCCCGGTCCGGGAGGATCCCACGTGCTGCGGAGCGGCTGGGCCCGTGAGCCATGGCCGCTGAGCCTGCGTGTCCGGAGCCTGTGCTCCGCAACGGGAGAAGCCACGACAGTGAGAGGCCCGCATACCGCAAAAAAAAAAAAAAAAATGTATTTGCTTTAACATCAGAGTACTAGAGAACAAAGCAAAAGTAATGACAATTTCAGACTAGACAATTTCAGACTAGCATGAGAATCAGTAAAAAGCAGCAGCTTGGGATTTAAGCAACATTAAGAGAGAAATTTCCAGATTAGGAGAATTATTCACAGATTCAGAAGACACAAACGGTTCATAGTTTTACCCTTAAGAGCTCTGACAATGGGATCAATAATCACTTGTCCAGAGTGATTTACATGCAACTTTATAGAAAGGCAAGAAAATAAATAGACTAGACTACTATGCACCAGGCTTATACCAAGGGCTCAGTGTGTATTATTTTACTTAATCCCACAACGACTCCAACAAGGCAGGCACTAATATCAGTCCCTCTTTAAAAAGAAAAAAAATTAAGTGAAGATCAGCAAGCTTCAGTAACTTGCCCAAGCTTACAAGGAGCTTACTATGGCAGTCAGCCTTCAAATCCAGACTGTCAGCTTCCACTCCAACTTGAGGCCATCAACTACTTACTACCCAACAAAGCAATATCTGGCAAATTCCCACCCACATCCCCACAAACTTCCAGGAGAACTACTTGGAGAAGGCTCTCACTAAACAATCTGTTCCTCCTCTGGACTCAAGAACAGTTTCTACAGGACTCTGTTACAGTCCTTGACACAAGGTATCAATGTGAATTGTGTATGTAACACAAACCCCTGATAAAGTGTTCCTGCTCCAAGAACAGAGATTGTGTCCTTATCTTCTTCTTGGACTCCCCAGGCCCTAGGGCATTGCCAGACTCAACAAATGCTAGGAGAATGGCATAGCTGGTCCCCTTTGAAGAAAGTCACCCTTTTAACCAGAGACCTCTAATTCTGGGTCTAATTAGTTGTGGTGCAGAGCTTTGGTTGCCACAATGCTGCAACCTAACTCTATCTTCTATCTCTTAACTCTAACTAAATTAAAGGAATCTGGGAGTTCTCTGGCAGTCCAGTGGTTAGGACTCCACGTTTCCACTGCAGCGGGCACGGGTTTGATCCCAGGTCAGGGAACTAAGATAATGCAAGCCTCATGGTGCAGCCAATAAAATGATTTTTTAAAATTTTTTTATAAAAGGGAAGGGGCAAGATATATTTGACTACATAAAAACTGAAATGTTCCATACAGCAGAAAATATCATAAAGTTTAAAAATAAAAAAATCAAGAAAAAATTGCAACATGTAACAGAGTCTTCAGTATACAAAGAGTTTTTACATATAAGAAAAAGAATATAAGAAAAATAGAAAAATAAGGATATGAGCTGGAAACTCACAAAACAAAAATAAGTATGACCAATAAATATATAAAAAGATGCTCTTTACTGCCTATCCAATTGGAAGAAAACCCTGATTTTGGTGATAGTGTGGGGATACTGACATTCTAATTCAGTGTTTATGTTGGTATATATTGGTACATCTTTTCTGTAGAACAATCTAGAAATAGTGTTCTTCCAACAAATATGTCTTGAATACACATATATTTCACACTGTGTAGATACTGAGAACATAGTAAAGAATAAAGCATACAAGGGAGGAGACAGGAAATAATTGAACAAATAAATAAACAAATCAATGTATCAAAACATAAAATGTACATATCCATTGAATGATCAATTTCACTTCTAGGATTTTTTTTCTAAGAAAATAAATAAGTGCACAAATGTTTGTTCAAAGATATTATTTGCAGAACTGCCTAATAACAGCAAAAATTGGAAATAAATAAATGTTCATTATTATAAGATTGCTTAAACAAATTATGTTCTGCCCACATAGTGCAATATTATACACCACTTGATGATGATGACCTAGTTTTATATGTATTGGTTTGAAAGACATTAATGATAAATTACATAGTGAAAATGCAACCAACAGAAGGTTGGTCCATTTAAAATGCATGTGTGTTCATCTAAGAGAAAATCTGTTAAAGTATGGAAGTTCCATAAAAAACTAAAAATAGAGTTACCATATGATCCAGCAATCCTACTCCTGGGCATATATCCAGAAAAAATGAAAGCTCTAATTCAAAAAGATACATGCACCCCAGTGTTCATAGAGGCACTATTTACAATAGGCAAGACATTGAAGCAACCAAACTGTCCATCAACAAATGAATGGATAAAGAAGATGTGAGATATAGAGATATAGGTATAGATATAGATAGATAGATACACAAGGGAATATTACTCAGCCATAAAAAAGAATGAAACAATGTAATGTGTAGCAATATGGATGGACCTAGAGATTATCATACTAAGTGAAGTAAGTCAGACAAAGACAAATATTATATGATATCATTTACATGTGCAATCTAAAAAAATAATACAAATGAACTTAATTACAAAACAGATGCACAGACCTAGAAAACAAACTTATGGTTACCAAAGGGGAAGGAGGAGATAAATTGGAGTATGGGATTAATGCACACTACCATATGCACACTACCATATATAAAATAGATAAATAACAAGGATTTACTGTAGAGCACAGGGAACTATATTCAATATCTTGTAATAAACTATAATGGAAAAGAATCAGAAAAAAGAATATAATGCATATATGTATAACTGAATCACTCTGCTGCACTCCTGAAACTAACACAATATGGTAAATCAACTATGCTTCAATTTTTTAAAAATCTATTTACAATGGTTTTCTCTGGTTTTATGTATTTCTCTGTCACCTAAATTTCTTACAGTGAGCATACATTTTATGAGAGAAAAACCACAGATATTCAATGTTTTGAAAAGTATATATGTAATCTTTACAGAGTTCACAAACCATATCCCACCAGTATATTTGAAATTGTCAGCATTATGATACATCTTAGTCATATTTTCTTCAGATTATAACTTTCCATAAGATCGTTAGCTAGCTATTGTTCTGTATTAAATTTTTCATTAATTCTTTTTGTTTAAACTTCCTTTAGCAACATCTTTTTTGTATCAATATCAATTTTACATCTTTCTAGACTATCTTTGTTCTGGAATTAAAATATGTGTAAATACTTCGTTGCTCAGCAAAATACCAAACACTTTAATTCACCTGTTCCCAAAGTTCTGTGACTTGGGAACAGATAACCATGGAAGTTAATGGTTCTGCGGAGTTCAGAAACGTGTCAAAAAATAAAGATGGATTACACAAGAAGCTCTGGGGAAAATGTGTGACTTGTAGTGTGTGATGGCACTGAAAACCAATGAGTGTATTTACATGTGTGTAATGTTTGTGTGCATATGCACATACATGCATCCTACATATGCTATGCATATGCATACGTGAGATTTCATGTTTATGCTCACCCTATGTCCTCCCATGTAGGTAAATCAAACCTGTTATGCATATGCTTTATCTGCACCCCCGGGCGAGCCACATTTGCCTTCATGTTATCTGCGGGAAACCAGCATCAATCCATCCGCAAAGGCTTTCAGTGTCGAGCCCGGGAGCCGGCGCCACTCTGGCCACCTGCCTTGGAGAGCGGCTACTCAAAGGTGCGGAGTAGAACCGCAAGGCAGGCCGCCGCCCGGGAAGTAAGCCGACGAAGGAGCTTGAAGCACTTCAGCACCACGGACACGGGCAACCCCAATCAAGTCCTTTCGAGCCGTAAAGCTGGCGGAGACCGCCCCTTCCCCAGGCGCCCCCAGCCCTCTTCGCCTAGTGCGTCACTATCTCCGGGCCCTCAATCGTCACTGAGACGCCAGCTTTCCATCCCGCTCCTCGCCAAGCCCGGCAAAAGCCTGGCCGGAGATGCGGGTCCGCGCAGCGCTCCCACTCGCCCTTCCTGCTGGCCCGCGCCACCCTGCCATCCTCTTCTCTCTAAAGAGGCCAAACGGGCGCACGAGGCGTAGAAATTCTACAGCCCGGAGCCGGGTCAGGGAGGGTCCTGTTTTCCTCCCCGGAGGTGGGGAAGGCTGAGCGGACTTGCTCTGAGCCTCCACCCGCTACATTCGGCCGCGGCCTGGCCCTTCCTCCTTGCCCTCGCCTTTCGTTGGGGAAAGATTTCTCCAAACCGTTTAATCTCCGCGAAAATCTCAACCCACATAGACTGGCGTCCAAGAGGCAGAGACAGACAACAGAAGAAAGGCAAATACTCATTCTCGGCCCTATTTCTAAAACCATCCAGCATTCTTAAAAGTTTGTATTTGAAATTGATCCCATGGCGCCATAGGGACTCTCCCTTGTTTGGGTGGGTTCCTGGGCGAAAGGAAAGCAGTAGCTCCTGGCCTTTATCAGAGAGGCTGGGGAAGGACCCATACATGCGACAGTGGCAGGAAACGGGGGCGCACAGCTGATACTGACCCTACCGAACCGGCGTCCAGGTTTTCCAAGAGAGCAGTGCCGGGAAGTGGCGGCCCGCAGCCGTTCAGGCGTCGAGCAGAGCCTCCGCAAAGGCTTGTAAAGGGGGCGGGGCGCTTCGCCCAGGGCCCGGCCTAACCCCAAAAGAGGGAGTCGGCTTCTTAAGTGCCTCGGCTAAAAGCGAGCGTGTGGGGTTCGGGGTACGCTCCCACTCCTTACGGGTGGGGCGGCCCGGCAGGCAGGGTCAAGGTCCCAGTCCACTGCTGCCGACCGGCTGCCGGGGCCCGGTTACCTGTGCGTCGCAGCGAGGAAGGAGCGCCCGGTGCTCCGGCCGGGGCTGCCCGCTGCCGCGCGCCTAGTCCAGGCTCTGAGCCCACTGAGGCCACCGCGCGCTTCGCCAGGAAAACCGCGGCAGGGGCGGCTCAGGCCGCCTGGCTGGGCAGGGAGAGCGGCGCCGCAGGCACGAACCCTGCGCCTGCGCTCTCCGCTGCTCCCCCTCGCTTCCCACCGGCAGGTGCCCAAGTGGAAGACCAAAGGGGAGCGCCGGGGATTTGTGCCCCTTACTCGCGCGGTGGGAGGGCCCAGGCGCCGCGAAAGTGCCTTCCGGGATCGCTTTAGCCTATGCCCTTCGAGAGACCCGGTCTGCCGGAGTGACATGGTTTTGAAGCAATCGCCGGTCTGCCGGAGTGACATGGTTTTCTGGAAGGGGGCAGGGAGGCAGCCTCAATCCATTTCCACCTGTCCCTTTGCGTTTAAAAGTCGCAAGTCGATTCCTTGATATTTAAAATATGTCTAGCATCAGTAAATCATGGTCCGGGAAGGTCTTCGGGCATCCCCCGGCTCCACCTGTTGTTTTACCGATGAGGTCTCTGGGGCAAGGGTCTTGACGCTGCAGATCTGGTTCCTGGACGGAGGTCTATATACCCCAATCCCGTGCTGAATGAATACAGCTTCTTGGAAACAGGGACACGAGGACAGGCAGGAAGGCCATCAGCATAGGCCAGGCAAGAAAGGGTGAGGCCTGAACCAAGGTGCTAGCTGTAGGAAAAGATAGGAAATGACTGCTGGGTTTTCCTCTGTCCTTCCAGATCCACTCACCACCCTGTTCTGTGACTCAGGACTGACTTTTATGGACGACATCAACTGTCCTCTGGCTTTTGTCTGGTTTTGGCCAATGGGAGGCATGTGCAGGAGGTCCACCACAGGGCAGAATGTAGATCACAGGGCAGGATGTTATTCAGGACCTCTCCCCTACATTCTCAGAGGGCCATTCTATTAGCAGTGGCTGCATTCTTTATCTGAACGCCATTACTCCAATCCTGTGGCCCTCTCCTACAGTTCATTCTTAGTCCTGTTTACCACTTGCTGCCCTTGCCCCTGCAGGCCTCGCTCCCAGATGTTTCCTTTAAACCTGTCCACACCTTTTTAAATAGTCTCTTCCTTAAATTCTCAACTATCCCCTGGATGTGGCATGCCATCTTTATCCTACCACCTTTTTCCTACCATTCCAGGACACTATAATACTTCACTGCGGTTGGGAAGATTCATAAGAAAAAAAAATGTGTCAAAGAAAGATGAGACTTTTGGGACTTCCCTGGTGGTCCAGTGGTTAAGACTCCATGCTCCCAGTGCAGGGTGCCCTGGTCAGGGAACTAGATCCTGCATGCTGTAACTAAGAGCCTGCATGGCACAATTAAAATACCCTGCATGCTGCACCTAAAGATCCCGCATGCCCCAACTAAAGATCCTGCATGCTGCTACGAAGATTCCACATGCCACAACCAAGACCTGGTGGAGCCAAATAAATAAATAAATAAATGTTGGAAGGAAGGAAGAAAGAAAGAAAGAAGGGACTTTTAAAAGGTGAGATGTCTCCCAGAGTCATCTTGCCAGGCTCCAGGCAGCCATCATGCTAGGTGATCTCCCCACCAAGTCCTCCAGTCTGAGGGTATCAAAGACAGTTTGAATAGACCCAAGAATGGGATTCAGACTACTCAGAATCAATGTGTTCCGCAAAAGGACTGGGGGTTATCTAAGTGTCCAGCACAATAGAACTTTTGGGTGCCTCTTGATGGGAAGAGACAATCTAGATCTTTATGGAGCAAGTGCTGATGCTCTCCCAACTGCAGCTGGGCTGCTTTTGAATGAGTTGATATCCTTAGGACACTTAAAAGAGTCTTGGGCACAGTGTCTGAAAAATGTGTTTATGAAGGAGCTGCTGAGTGATGCAGTTGTTGATGAGAGTCTCCGGCTGTTTCAGTAGAAAACCCAAAGAATGTTCCCAAAGAGGGAGGAAATAAAAGGCAATAGAGTGAGTAACGATTACCCCTAGCACTCCATGTCAGCTGGGTCTGAATCCAAGGCCTGACCATCTCTCTGACTTGTAAAAATGATCAAACTGGTTTAACTAGTTTAATTCTTTCCCCATCCCACCCCTTCAAAAAGCACACAGACAAAAACAAAACAAAACACCGAGGCATTATCTTGGCAAGACTTACCCAAAGGTAACCCCAGGAGTAGCTGCTTGCAAACAGAATTAATATCTCCCCTTTTTGTACTGAATACAAATGAGACCAGAACAGAAAATTAGCAAGTATCTTTGGCCTTTCTTCATTTTGAAGAGGAAGGATCCTTTGTTGTTCAGAAAGCAACCTGGGCATTAACTGTGCTGATCTAGGTAAGGAGTAGAGGAACAGAAGCAAAAGGAGCCTCAGAAGGCTAGACTCATCCACAAAGCTCAGCTAGATTTTATGTTTCTCTTGGAGGAAGTGGGGGAGGAAGAGAGCCAGAAAAGTTTTGAGGATGGGAGTGAGAAAAATGAAGATGTAGAGTGATCTGAGTTTGAGAGGTTTGAGACTAGGAATTTAGCACAGCTGCCATTCTGAATGATACTGAGAGACACTGAGAAACAGGAAGAAGGATTTTTAGATGTTTTGTTATGTGTAATAAGTGGAATTCTTCTTTTGTGCTATAATATTGAGGACTTTTTCCGACAATTGTCAAAAACGCAAACTGATTTAACTGAAAAAAATCTATAAATAGATAGCTTCAGGTATGGCTGGATCCAGGGTGCAAACAATGTCATCAAGATATGGTCACTCCTTCTCTCTCTGTGGACTTCAAAGAGTTTATTCTCATGTAGTGATTTTTCCCCACCTCCCCACCTTTCCCCAGTGTTGAAACTATATCATCCTTATAGCTAATCATTCCAGTAGAAACAAAGCACATATTTCCAAGTAGTTCCAATAAAATCTTATTACGTCTCATTAGCAAATTCTGGATCATATAGCCAACCGTATGCTTTAGTCTGGGGACAAAGAATGGGGGAGGAGTCATTCTCCAAAGAAAACTCAAGGTTCTATTATCAGAAAAAAAACCATAAAGTGATGGGCAAATTTGGGTGTCACAAACTGTGATAACAATATGAAACAATTTCTAAGAATATACTGTTAAGATAGGAAATACACAAACAAACAACAACAAAAAAAACAAGTAAAGACCAGTGTGGAATGTAAGTTGCTGTTTGTGTGAAAGAGGGGGACTAGAGAGTGAGAAATGGACAAACAGACAGACCAATAGGCAGGTAGAAACATAGAAATGTATAGGGACATACAAATATACATGTCTAGACAGAATATCTCCAAAAGGATACACAAGAAAAAAAAAAGTGATGGGCAGGTGAAAAAAGAACATGTCCATTATAGGTAGCTCTCAAAGAAACTTCAGTTAAGATTTATACTGCTTTTCAATTTTTTAATACTAGACTAGTGTTTCTTTTGAAAATGACATCATGTTGACATGGAGAGCAAGGCAGCTGAAATTCTTTCAACCTAAAAAATAAAGTGAAATATTTTGCTGTTCCTACAGAAAGAGATGTCAGAAAAGATTTTTTAAATATATTTTGTTTTGTTTCCATATACATACAGCCTTTATTCAAGAGGCCTGTTTTCTGATCCCAAAAAAATGATTCAAATTCCTCAAAGCCTGAAGAAGTTACTAGAGTTCCTGATTACCGTTGTGAAAATACGTGTTTCCCCCATCAGCACCACCACCACTTCACTCTTGCAGTTAGACACAAAACTCAGTTCTTGTAGCACTCTGGGCCAAGCAACTAAAAATTGGTTTGTATATCCACACAGGGAGGCACACAGTAACACCCCATTTTAGGAACATTCAGACTTTTATCAACCTCAAATACCTGGCACACCACAAATCTTGAAGTAAGTGAGGCAACTTGCTGTCTCAAAATTCAAGCACTTGCCTTAGTCTTCAAATTGTGTACAAAACAAAGGGCACCAACAATAAGCACAGTTATCTATTTTCCTCCAATCAATTCTTTCTTCATTATCATTTACTACTCTATTACCACATTTGCTCACTTCACCAATTACTAGTTCTGAGCTTCAGATTCCTCATCAGAAAAGGGGACAATAATAACCTACTATACAGGGCTGTTATGAGGATTAAATTAACTAATACATGTAAAGGGCTTAGGACAGTGTTGGGCACCCAGCAAGAACTAAATTAATGTTTACTATTAAGATTACAGGGGCCCAAAAGTAAATCCCTCTAGATAAGTAAAACGAGTAAAAAGTCTGTATGGAGATCATGTCTGAAGAGAATGCTGTATAAGGAGAGTAGCTGTTCGTTCAGCTTCAGAGACCATAAAGAAATGTGAATCCAGTGTTGAAAGATCTTCTATTTTTTAAATATGGGATAGAAATCTTAATTTTTTTTTTAATTCTTTCTGGGATAGATTTTTTTTTAATATATTTATTTATTTATTTTTGGCTGCGTTGGGTCCTTGTTGCTGTGCAGGCTTTCTCTAGTTTCCGCGAGTCGGGGCTACTCTTCGTTGCGGTGTGCAGGCTTTTCATTGCGGTGGCTTCTCTTGTTGTGGAGCACGGGCTCTAGGAGTGCAGGCTTCAGTAGTTGTGGCACACAGGCTCAGTAGTTGTGACTCACGGACTCTAGAGCACAGGCTCAATAGCTGTGGCGCACGGGCTTAGTTGCTCCACAGCATGTGGGATTTTCCCGGACCAGGGCTCAAACCCATGTCCCCTGCATTGGCAGGCAGATTCTTTTTTTTTTTTTTTGCGGTACGCGGGCCTCTCACTGTTGTGGCCTCTCCCTTTGCGGAGCACAAGCTCTGGACGTGCGGGCTCAGTGGCCATGGCTCACGGGCCCAGCCGCTCCACGGCATGTGGGATCTTCCCGGACCGGGGCACGAACCCGTGTCTCCTGCATCGGCAGGAGGACTCTCAACCACTGCGCCACCAGGGAAGCCCGGCAGGCAGATTCTTAATCACTGCACCACCAGGGAAACCTTGGCTTGTGGGATCTTAGTTCCCAGACCAAGGATCGAACCTGGGCCCACAGCACTGAAAGCGCCGAGTCCTACCACTGGACTGCCAGGGAATTCCCAGAAATCTTGATTTTTAAATGAAATTTTCTGGTTATTAAAAATGCAAATGCATTCATGATTTTTAAAAACTCAACAAACTAAGAATAGAAGAAACTAACTTACCATAATAAAGGCTATATGTGAAAAACCCACAGTTAACATTACACGCAATGGTAAGAGACTAAAAGCTTTTCCTCAGGAATGAGACAAGGATGCCCACTCTCACCACTTCTATTCAACATAGTACTACAGGTTCTAGCCAGAGCAAATAGGCAAGAAAAAGAAATAAATGACATTGAAATAGGAAAGGAATGATTTCTGTTACAAATGACATGAGTTTATATGTAGAAAACCCTAAATACTCAATAAAAGACTGTTAATAAATTAATTCAGCAAAATTGAAGGATACAAAACCAATGCTCAAAAATCAGTTGTATTTCTATACGCTAACAATGAACACTCTTAAAAGGGAATTAAGAAAAAAATCCATTTACAATAGCATGCAAAAGAATAAAATACTTAGGAATAAACTTAACCAAGGGGATGAAAGACTTGTATAATGAAAACTAAAAAATTGGCTGAAAGAAATTAAGACAAAAATAAACAGAAAGATACCTTGCGTTCATGGACTGTATGACTTTAAATTACTAAGATGTCAGTACAGCCCAAAGTGATCTACAGATTCAATGTAATCCCTGCCAAACCTCCAATGATGTTTTTTGCAGAAATGGAATCCATCCCAAAACTCATACAGAATCTTAAAGCCAAAAAATGTTGAAAACAAAGAACAAGTTTGAGGTTTCACACTTCCTGGTTTCAAAACTTACTGTAAAGCTACAGTAATCAAAATAGTGTGGTATTAGCACAAAGACAGCCACATAGACCAAAAGAATAGAACAGAGAGCCCAGAAACGAACACATATATGGTCAAATGATTTTTGACAAGGGTGCCAAGACCATGCAGTAGGTAAAGGACAGTCTTTTCAACATTTAATGTTGGGAAAACAGAATATCCACATGCAAAAGAATGAAGTTGGATTCTGCCCTTACACCATATACAAAAATTAAGTCAAAATTGATCAAAGACATAAATGTAAGAGATAAAGCTATAAAACTCTTAGAAGAAAACATATGGCAAAACTCCATGACATTGGATCTGGCAATAATTTTTTGGATGTAACACCAGAGGAACAAGCAAAAAGAGAAAAGATAGCTAAGTTGGACTTTATCAAAATTAAGTGTCTTTTGTGTGTCAAAAGACACTATCAACTGAGTAAAAGGCAACCCATAGAATGGGAGAAAATATTTGCAAATCATGTATCTGATAAGGGATTGATAACCAGAATATATAAAGAATGCCTACAACGCAACAACAACAACAAAAGCAACTGATTAAAAAGTTATCAAGGACTTCCCCGGCAGTCCGGTGGTTAAGACTCCCCACTTCCACTACAGGGGGCGTGAGTTCGAACCCTAGTCGGGGAACTAAGATCCCACATGTTGTGCAGTGAGGCCAAAAACAAAAAGTTATCAAAAGCCTTGAATAGACATTTCTCCAAGGAAAATGGCCAATAAGCGCATGAAAAGATGTTCAGTATCACTAACCATTAAGGTAATGTTAATCAAAACCACAATGAGATACCACTTCACACCTATTAGGGAGATTATTATCAAAAACAAAAACAGAAAATAATAAATGTTGGTGAGGATGTGGAGAAACTGGAACACTTGTGCATTCCTGGTAGGAATGTAAAATGGAATACTCACTACAGAAAACAGTATGGCAATTCCTCAAAAAACTAAAAATAGAATTACCATATGATCTAGCAATTCTACTTCAGGGTATTAAATGTAGTGAAAGCAGGGACTTGAACAAACATTTGTAAACTCATGTTTGTAGCAGCCTTATTCACAATAGCCAAAAGGTGGAAGCAACGCAAGTGTTGTCAGATGAATAAACAAAATATAGAATGTACATAAAATGGAATATTTTTCAGCCTTTAAAGAGAAGGAAATTCTGTCATATGATACAGCATGGATGAACACTAAGGACATTAGGCTAAGAGAAGTAAGCCAGTAACAAAATAATTAATGTCGTATGATTTATATGAGGTACCTAGAGTAGTCAAATTCATAGAGACTGAAAGTAGAATAGTTGTACCTGGGACTGGGGGTGGGTGGGGGCTGAGGAAGAGAGGATGGGGACTTAGTGTTTAATAGGTACAGAGTTTCAGTTGGAGAAGATGAAAAAATTCTGGAAATGGATGGTAGTGATGGTTGCACAACAATGTGAATACACTTTAGAACTGTATACTTTAAAATAGTTAAAATGGTAAATGTATGCTATGTATATTTGCCATCATTTTTAAAAAGTTAACTTAAAAAATGCAAATACATAAACACTGTCAAGCACATCCACAAGTCATAGTACTCACAGAGGAAACTATGGGCTTACAAAAAAAAATTAAAAATCACATGAGGAATCACCAATAGAGAGAGTCAAGGAGATGCAGCAGGGAAGATTAACTCTGGTCCTGGTTGCTTTTTACTGGCACTATGGATCCCCCGATGTCTGGCTGTGACTCCCAGAGGATTCCCAGCCCAAGTAATTTGCAAGCGTCTTTTGGCTGCGAAGTCACTTTGCTGCCACCATGGTGACAGACCAACTAGCACCATCAGCTACTTTCTATATCCCTCACAGTGCAGGCAGGAGCCTCTGGATCACTTCCACACTACACAAGAGTATGAGTAGAATGAGGAGAGTCACCTCGACGACTCCTTGTCTATGCCACACTGCACTTTTCCTCTGCTTTAGTCATCCTGTGTTGGTGCAGAGGCACCTTGGGGGGCTTCCTCCTCCCACATTCCCGACAGGGAGTAGAACAGAAGCCCCTTCTACTCTCAGCTTCCTCCACAGTCTATTCAATAGCCTTGGAATTTCTGCCTGGAAAGTTAAAGTCACAATACAAGGGTCTACCTCTTTACTCCCAATCTCTCTCACTTTCTTCTCCTTTCTGCACTCAAATAGCAAAATGAACTTTGACTCTTTTTTTTCCTCATTAAACTCCTTTTTTAGGAGTCCTAATCCTCCCCACCCTCATGGTTAGTAGGTACCTTTGGCTGACTAGAGAGAAAGTCATATACATGGAAATGCAAAAGAGATGAACATGTCGTGTATTATTTTAAATTAAGTAAAATGGACAATGGCAATAAAGGGTTATAATTGCTCGTATAACTGAACAGTCCAGAGTCTTAGGCCAGGCTTTAAGCAAATGCTGAAATGATGGGATTAGGACTCAGTTTCTCTCTGTTTCTCAAATCCACTTCTTCATTGTTGGCTCCATTCTTGGCAGACTTCTCCCCTCGTGGTTTCAAAATGACTATCAGAGGCTCCAGGACCCACATGTTTTCTTGTTCACATAAAAGGAAGAAGAGCACTTTCCCTCTTCCACTTTTTGAACCAAAGTCCTGAGCTTACCCTGGCTGGATTTGTACTTCCCTTATCCAATCATTGTGGTGATTGAGATGATGCCTGTTAGCTTATGTTAAACACCACATCCCATCTGACATATTCCATTCCTAAAGCAGAAGAGGGGTATCAAGTTCCACTGAAGCCCATGGATCTTGAGAATAAACATTAGATACCATTACCAGGAAAAAGGCGAATGTGTGTTGGGTGACCAAAGATAGCGATGTCTACCACCTCCAATGTCTACCAGATCTGATTTGACTTACTGCTCAACAAGACTTTATTAAACTAAACACTGAAAAACAAATGCAAAACAGAATCAAGTTAATCTTAGCAGCTCTTCCCCACAGTACACGCCATTTCTGACTCCTGATTCCTGTTCTGGGAAATTTCTTTTAAAATAATATCCTAGTGTCTGCACTTGACACACCAAAATTTGCCTATCTCCTGGGTGTCCTGGACCACTTCTCTCATCAGTTTCTGTCCTTGCCCTAGGACATGGTTTGAACCCTAGGGGCTTTACAAGGAACAGGAGCCTGCCCATGTGGGCAGGCTGCCAGTCTATGTGTCCACACCTCCTTAAAGATCATTAAAGTGGTTAATAAACCACCGAACAGCCAAAGTAGAGTTTGCTCTAATTTTTATCACATTCATTATTATTATTTATTTTTATATTAATAATATATGTAATATATGGATCTTTCTGCTTCAATTTGACTGTGAAAATACCCACAAAGTAAAAGAAGGGGGTCTGCTGGGAGGTAGGGGTTCACCGGAACCAGGTCCAACAGAAGTACTAGGGGTAGAGGGGGCTCATCCCGGCTTCCTACCTTTGCGCCTCTGCCATTTCATTTTTTCTCCCCTCTGCACCCTCTCTAAACAGGTGAAGAACAATAACCAGCCTGCCACCAAATTTTCTATATGCAAAATAACCTCTGTCTTCTCGCTCCATTAATCCTCAAAGACTTTTCCACTTTAGAACTTGAGATGTGATTGCTCACACTGGGTATTTAATATCATTTGTAATAATCAGTGTGATAAAAATTAGAGCAAACTCTGCTTCAGCTGTGAGGTGGTTTATGAACCACTTTAGTGATCTTTAAGGAGACATGGTCGCGCAGATGGGCAGACTGCTCGCGCGGCAGATGGCGTTGGGCACAGGCTCCTGACTGCAGGGTGGGGGGGGTGGGGGGGAGGCCTGAGTGGGGAGGCCTGAGCTCTATTGTTAGCTCTGCTGCTCTGTAACTGTGTGACCTTGAGCAAATCAATTAACCCCTCTGGACCTACCAGTTCCTCAGCTCTAAATAGCAGGATTAAACTTGATGTTCTCTAAGCTCTTTTCACCTGCAGCATTCTAAAATGTTCAGAGAAATTGATTTTGTTTTGTTTTGTTTTGTTTTGGGCTGTGTTGGGTCTTCGTTGCTGTGCGTGGGCTTTCTCTAGCTGCTCCGAGCGAGGGCTACTCTTCATTGCGGTGCGCGGGCTTCCCCTTGCGGTGGCTTCTCTTGTTACGGAGCAGGCCTATAGGTACACAGGCTTCAGTAGTTGTGGCACGCGGGCTCAGTAGTTGCAGCTCGCGGGCTCTATAGAGTGCAGGCTCAGTTGTTGTGGCACACGGGCTTAGTTGCTCCACGACATGTGGGATTTTCCCAGACCAGGGCTCTAACCCGTGTTCCCTGCACTGGCAGGCAGATTCTTAGCCACTGTGCTGCCAGGGAAGTCCCTGATTTTGTTTTTAACGGTTCACAAATGAGAAGTTACCAGTAAAGAGTTCTTATCTTTTCTAGAACTGGAAAGATCGCCAAGAGACACTCATTCAGCCTGAAAGGAGTTAAGGAAGAGGTGGAGTGTAAACAGTGAACTAAGTGGTGATCGGATGGTGGAGGACAAGCTCCTGTGTGGGTCCTGACCCTCCTCTGAGTCTCCAGTGAGCCTCAGAGAGCACCCGCACAGCCTCGGGGGCTGTGTGCACTTAACCGCAAGAATTCCCCATGCTCTTTGGCCTGGGGAGAGGTTGAATATTCTAGATTCATAGGATTCCCTTCTTCTGAAGCTCCTCCAGGGACCCAGTCCTCTCTCCCACTACCTCTGTTTCCCAGAGGAGGGCCCTAACTAGGGGGAACATCCAAGGTGTGGTCCCATGACACCTAAATTAGGATGACAATTGGAAAGTTTGAAGTAACCTCTGCTCTCGCTCAAAAATCTCACTAAAACAACTAGGAAGGGATTTTTTAAAAAGCCATATATCTACAAGGACCAAGAGAAAAGGAGACAACAACAACGGAATTTTGGAGGTTAGAAAACGCTTGAACAAGCAGTAACTGGCTTAGCAGACTCTAGTAAATGGAATCCACAGTCAGTGATGGTGGAAGGTAAGAAACAGCCCGATTTACACTGCAAAACCCAAAAGGTCATGAATTGGCAGCACCAGATACCACCGGAAGTGAGGTTGAAGTAAGGGATAGAGATAAAAGGGATGAATTGAAGGTTCTTTTAAGAAGCTGTCAGTTCCCCAGATGTCCCTCCCAATCCACACAGCAAGGAAATGACCTCACCCCCACTCTCGAAGGAGACTGGAGGGCTTCCTCTCTGAGAGCAGAGAGGACTGCTCTCTGGAGAAGGAAAATCTGAGGGTCTCTGAACTGGGGGACATCAGGCCCAACTGGGGATAGGGAGATCCACATGGAAAACAAGAGAGTGTGAATGTTCACATACTGAATGTTAAAACCACTAGTTCTCTTCTACCTCTTACCTCCCAGAATAATGGCAGCCAGGCATGTACTCTCCAAGAGCCTGGAGGATCCTTCTCTGAGTATTCTAACAAGCTCAAGAGAGAGACTTCAAAATTCTGACATAGGGATTCGCTAACCACTGGCCCTGCTAGACCACTGTACAGTGAAATCCACAACTGACAAGCCCCAACCCAGGCTCTCAGAGCTCCCAATCAGCTTTTTATGCCCTATCTTTAAATATTAGCAGAGGCCAAAAATCACCACACATCTGAGAAAAGCCTCAGAGAGACCAAAACAAACAAAGATAATTTTGAGGAAACAGAGCCTAACCTGGGAGAAAAAAAAATTTTTTTTTTTGTAATAAACAAAATTCTCGGAGAGAGTGATATTACATCATTGAAAGAGGAAAAGTGTATATTTATAAAAAGGAATATTCAGAGAACACAAAGGGAGACTTGAAAATTTAAAACATGATAGTAGAAAGTTTTTTA
This sequence comes from Delphinus delphis, assembly GCF_949987515.2. Lineage (NCBI taxonomy): Eukaryota > Metazoa > Chordata > Mammalia > Artiodactyla > Delphinidae > Delphinus > Delphinus delphis. The sequence goes on along the minus strand of NC_082686.1, from coordinate 114,015,574 downwards.
GAGTTAGTAAAAAGATGGAAAGGGACAGTTTCCCATGATGTGAAACAAAAGGACAAAAAGATGGAACACTGGACAGAAGAAGTAAGACAATTAGAACACCTACTCAGGAAATCCAAATAAAGAGTCCAGAAAGATAGAACAGAGAAAACAGAAGGGAGGAAATAATCCTTGAAATAATTCAGGACAATATCTTAGAGTTTGCAGATCGAAAGGGTCTATAACCCCACATGGTTCTCTAAAACAGGCTCACTTCAAGGCATATCTTAGTGAAATTTCAGAATCCTAGGGACAAGCAGAACATCTTCAAGCTTCTAGAAAGAAAATAAACAAAAACAAAAAAAATTTTTATAGGACATATAAAAAATTAAAGACAACACAAACAGATGGAAAGACACACTGTATTCTTGGATTGGAAGGATTAATATTGTTAAAATGACCATAGTACCCAAGGCAATCTACAGATTCAATGTAATCCCTATCAAAATATGAATGACATTTTTCACAAAAGTAGAACAAACAATTTTAAAATTTGTATGGAAACACGAAAGACCCCGAATAGCCAAAGCAATCTTGAGAAAGAAAAACAGAGCTGGAGGAATCAGGCTCCCTGACTTCAGACTATACTACAAAGCTACAGTAATCAAAACAGTATGGTACTGGTACAAAAACAGAGACAGATCAATAGAACAGAATAGAGAGCCCAGAAATAAACCCATACACTTATGGTCACCTAATCTATGACAGAGGAGGCAAGAATATACAATAGATAAAAGACAGTCTCTTTAATAAGTGGTGCTGGGAAAACTGGACAGCCATATGTAAAAGAATGAAATTAGAACACTAACACCACATACAAAAAGAAACTCAAAGTGGATTAAAGCCCTAAATGTAAGACCAGAAACCATGTTTCCTAGATGAAAACATAGGCAGGACACTTGTTGACATAAATCATAGCAATATTTTTTGGATCCATCTCCTAAAGCAAAGGAAATAAAAGCAAAAATAAATAAAGGGGACCTAATTAAACTTAAAAGCTTTTGCACAGCAAAGGAAGCCATTAACAAAACGCAAAGACAACCTACTGAATGGGAGAAACTATTTGCAACTGATATGGCCAGTAGGGGTTAATATCCAACATATATAAATAGCTCATACAATGCAACATCAAAAAACAACCTGATTTTAAAAATAGGTAGAAGAACTGAATAGACATTTTTCCAAAGAGGAAATGCAGATGGCCAACAGGCACATGAAAAGATGCTCAAGATCACTAAACATCAGGGAAATGCAAATCAAACCCACAATGAGATGTCACACCTGTCAGAATGGCTATCATCAAAAAGAACACAAATAACAAATGTTGGCGAGGATGTGGAGAAAAGGGAGCACTATTCTACACTCTTTGTGGGAATGTAAATTGGTGCAGCCACTGTGAAAAACCTTCATACCGTTTTTCACAGTGGCTGCACCTATTTACATTCCCACCAATAGAACTACCGTATGACTCAGCAATTCCACTCTTGGGTATATATCTGAAAAAAACAAAAACACTAATTTGAAGATACATGCACCCCAGTGTTCAGTATTTACAATTGCCAATATATGGAAGAAACCCAAGTGTCATCAACAGATGAATGGATAAAGAAGATATCGTACACACACACACACACACACACACACACACACACATACATACACACACACACACACACACACACATACACACACACACACACACACACGTATACAATGGAATACTACTTAGCCATAAACAAGAATGAAATTTTGATATTTGCAGCAACATGGATGGACTTGGAGGGAATTATGCTAAGTGAAATAAGTCAGATAGAGAAAGACAAGTGTATGATATCACTTATGTGTGGAATCTAAAAACTACAGCAAACTAGTGAATAAAAAAAGAAGCAGACTCACAGGTATAGAGAACAAACTAGTGGGTACCAGTGGGGAGAGGGAAGGGGGGAGGGGCAATATAGGGGCAGGGGAGTAAGAGGTTCAAACTATTATGTATAAAATAAGCTACACGGATATATTGTACAACATGGGGAATATAAGCCAATATTTTATAATAACTATAAATGGAGTGTAATCTTTAAAAATTGTGAATCACTCTTTTGTACACCTGTAACTTATGTAATATTGCACATGAACTATACTTTAATAATCAATCAATCAGTCAGGAATTAGAATTCTTAGGACTTCTTGACAAAGCCCCTGCCATGTGCTCCAGGCAAATTTTCAGGGCTCTACTTGTCTCTCTCTCTTTTTCTTTTTTCTTTTTTTTTTCTGGCCATGCTGCACAGCTTGTAGGATCTCAGTTCCCTGACCAGGGACTGAACTCAGGCCATGGCTGTGAAAGCCCAGGATCCTAACCATTAGGCCACCAGGGAACTCCCTTCATTGCTCTACTCTTAAATATGAGTCAAAGACAGAGGCCAAAGGAAAAGTATAAATGATGGTAGTAGAAGACTAAGACTTAGAAGATTAAGTCCTGTTTAAAAGTTTAAAACTCCCTCCCCTCTCCACTACTCCCTGAGCAGCCAGTGGGATGGACAGAGCCAGAGCCAAGGACCTGCCTGCAAGCCATTTGTTTACTTTTCCCTCAGACTTCACCTCTGTCACCCAACCCTTCACTATTCACTGCCTCCACCTCTCTCTCTCTCTCTCTCTCTCTCACTCTCTCTCACACGCACACACACACATGCATGTGTGCTGGCTTGATTTGAGAACATGCATCATGCTGCTTTTCTCGATAGCAAACATTGTTAATTATGGCTCTGCCTAGGAAATAGGCAAAGATCCCAAGAGCTCAGGCCTTGACAGTAGGGAGCTGCACTTCTTTCTGGACAAAGAGTCAGACTAGATTTAGTGACAAATTCTAAATTGCTATGAGACTTCCCCATTTCCTTGAAGCATAATGCTCCATCGATTGATTGCAAGCTGAGTCATATACTGAGTCTGCTTCTCACACTATCAGCGGGAAGTGTAATTCCTGAATGACTCCCAGCAGACATTTATAGATTTTTCAGTCTGTTGAGTTATAAAAGATACCCAAAGCCTTTTTTTTCTGACGACCTTTAAATAAATCTTGATCTTAACAGCTAAGTCATTGAACATAATCACATTCAACACACTGGGAGTAATCTGCATAGAAGCAAGAGTTAAGTTAATGAGGATAGAGAAACAATTAAGTAAGTGTGTAAAGAAACAAAGAACAGAGGACTGAAGACTGGAGTTCTGCCTTGCAGTTTGCTCTTGTTTAAGAGGTAGAAGAAAGAAAAATAACTATTTGAGGAGATAGGGCAAAGAAGGGAATAGGGACTTGGTTAGGGTACCAGGACAGAAATCAAAGAAAAAGAATACTTCAAGAAAGTGCTGGGGAATTAGTGCTTCCCCATCCTCACTACAATGCAACAGCCCTTAATCAATGACTGACTGAAGTTGGTGTATAAATATCCCGGATCCCACACTCCTTAGGATAACTCTGAGCCCATGTTCTACACTGACTCCCAGAGTTCCCCAGAAGCATTAAGTTTTAGTCACTCACACTGGTAATTGACTTGATAGGGTACCATTTATTGGTTTTCTTCCTTTTTCTTTCTCACTTTCCTACACCCCTACTGTTGCTTCCTGGCATCATCTCCAAAAGACTGGGATGAGAAAAGGCCACTGATAAGATTCTTGAGAGATCAAGATCTGTAGAATGTAAAAGGCAGAAGCCATACTGCTGGATTCTAAGGGGAGAGTTGGAGATGAGGAATAAGAGACAGGAATGGAAAACTGTTTCCAGAAGTTTAGCATTTAGAGGAAGTAAAGAAATGCGGGGGGGATATTAATGAGGCAATGGGACTGGGCAAAATTTTTTTGTTTACATCTATCTATGAGAGATCCAATGCACATTTTTAGACATTTGACTCTAGGACCGTTTGTGTCTTTCTGGAAGCTCCCCTCCCTCTTTAGGTTCAACTTCTACTTCTCTCCTGTTTTTATCACCTCTTTGGCTAGCTTCTCTTCTTTGCCCAGATTTGAGTGTTTGTTTTTCTGAGGATTCTGCACTTGGCCCTCTCCTCATCTTTTTCTATACCCTCTTTCTGGGTAATCTAACCCTATCTCATGACTTGAACTTCCACCTGTACACTACTGATTTCTAAATTTGTATGTTCAACTAAGCCTCCTTTCCTGGACTCTACACCCAACTGCCTACTTTATCTATCCAGCAAGCAGCTCAAAATAATCATGCAAAAATTGAACTTCCCATCTTCTCAAATTCATTTTTTCTTTGTATTTGATTGGTGAATGGTACTAACATTCATCCAGTTACCCATATTGGAAAAGTGGAACTCATCCTGAACCCCACTCTCTCTTTCATCACCTTCATTCAGTCAGTAATTAAGTTGAATAAGTCCTTTCCTTTTCTTTAACATTTCCCAAGTCCACCCATTCCTTCCATCTCCACTGTTCCTGCCTGAGTTCAGGCCATTAGCATCTCTTCCATGATACCATAAAGGTCTCTTAAGTGGTCTCACTGCTTTTAGTCTTAACCCATTCATATATTCTTCACACTCCTGCCAGATAGATTGCCTGCTGTTTAAAACATCTCCAGTCTTTGTCACATGCATGTGTTGGGTGGGTGGGGTGGGGCAGGGGGCATTGTATGAGAGAGAGAGAGAGAGAGAGAAAGACTCTACAAGAATGTTCATGGTCAGAGTTGGGGAAAATTGTGTCAAGGACCCCAGAATTCTGGGTCCGTTCCCATCTCCCTTTCTGTAGGTTCAAACCAAGATAACAACTCTACCAAAGGTAATTATTCCACTGGAATCTTTTTCTGGGTTTAGCCCCTGTGAAACAGGATGAAGATAGGAAAGACATCCCTGGTATTTTTTATCTATGGATGATAGCCACCACTGGAGGGCCCAAGGTTAAGAAGCAGAGCTGAAGGAAGGTCATGATACAGAGACAGAAAGCTCAAGGTATAGGAGCCCTTCTAACACAAGCATCTTCAAGGCAAAGGCCAACATGGCAAGACACAAGAAGGGGATTTCTTTTTTCTTACAAAACTCTTGTTTAGCAAGTTGATTGTGGACTGGGGAGGGAGACATTCCCATCCTAGATCCCACATGGATCAGCAACAACATCTCCTAAGACAGTGATCTTCAACCTGAAGCCCGTGCAGCGCTAGAGGCACATGAAGACTTTATTTCTTTTTTTCTAAATGATTGACGTGGGTTTGTATCCTGCAGGTTCTCCTATCCTACCTACTATTTTACAGTTATCCTTCTCTCTCTTTAGAAAAGAAAGTCAGACCTGAATCTTACTGTGGTGCACCAAACAAGGGTGTGCATGTATTGGGGTAAAGGGGGTACATGTTTGGGTGTTGGTGCTGAGAAAGTAAATCACTGGATAACAAAACTTTTTGTAAGCCAGGTATTTCCTATTCTTTCTTCAATAAAACTGTAGGAGGATCTAAGCAAGTTATCAGCTGACAGCTCAAAGAAAATAAATTTTTATAATATATCATTATGTTATTTTGTGGTGTATAACTTAAGAGGAGTTTGAAGCACTGAATGCATTTGTTTATAACAAAATGATTTCCATCATCTTATTTATATAAATAAGATTTTCAGGGCTCACACATATATAAACAAACAAAAAAGGAATATGATTGGTACTGGATACTGTCTCATTCCAGCAATAAATAATTTTCATCTATGCATTCATGAACCAATTTTTAAAATAGCCCTCTACCTCATTAATAAACTTACTTCAATAAATTTTAGTTTTGATATTTAGTATTACTTATCAAAGTTTGTGATATATTTATATTGTTTTAATCAAATATGTACTTATATTAATTGTAATGATAACTCAATCCAGAAGAAATATTTAAATAAAGTGTAATGGTCATAGCAAATGTTATAAAATTCCATTTCAATTTATATACATGATTTTGTCACAAAGAAGTATGATACTGTGATCAATAAAAGATTTTCAAGCATAAAAATATAATTTTGTGAAGGAAGTGCAATGGAAGTATAAGTTCAAGAAGAAAAAATAGATGCAATGCAATTTTGCAGTGCAAAATTTTCTACTGAAAAAGAGGTTGCTTGTGTATGTTTTAAATGAACATTGGTTGGAGGATGGTATTGCATTGCTTGGATATTTAGATTCCACAGGATTCATTTAAAAGAGTGATATAACAGTTTACTTATTTATTTATTTATTTTTGGCTGTGTTGGGTCTTCACTGCTGCACGTGGGCTTCTTATTGTGGTGACTTCTCTTGTTGCAGAGCACAGGCTCTAGGCATGCAGGCTTCAGTAGTTGTGGCATGTGGGCTCAGTAGTTGTGGCGCACAGGCTTAGTTGCTCCACGGCATGTGGGATCTTCCCGGACCAGGGCTGGAACCCATGTCCCCTGCACTGGCAGGCGGATTCTTAACCACTGCGCCACCAGGGAAGCCCATAACAGTTTATTTTAAAATGTCAATATTTATGAAGTGCCAGAAATTATATCCTTTGCCATGATTAAACTTATGATAAACATGTTAAACTTAAAAATATGCACAGTATATACAGTTTTCAAATAATTTTAGGGAATTTAAGAGCAAAACTGTTTGAAGCCCACTGAGTTAAGATTCTGTTTTGTTTTAAGTTAACCAAGACCAAAAAGACCACCATCACCATAAAAGTGTTCCTGGTCCTGATAATGCTCCTTACCACTGGGGATAAACTTCTTAGCATTGAGCCAGGGTCATAAAGTTCTGGCCATTTCAGATTCCATCAGCTTCCTATTTGGCTAGCCACCTCTCTTCGCCTCATTTTCCACTCGGCATCCCCTGTCAACTCCAGAGTAGAGCCACATGAGATCCTTACAACTCCCCCCAAGACCACCATCACATTCCATACCTCAGGCCTTTGCTCAAACTGCTCCTTCTGCCTGGGATGCCCCTCACCTCTCTCCTCAGTTCCCCTTCTCCATCCAACAGGGAATTTCTCCCTCAAATTGTCATTCATAACTGGCCCTTAATTTAGCATGACCAACCATGCCAGTTTTCCCAGGACTGAAAGGTTTCCTTGGGGGACTTCCCTGGAAGTCCAGTAGTTAAGACTTCGCCTTCCAGTGCAGGGGGTGTGGGTTTGATCCCTGTTTGGGGAGCTAAGATCTCACATGCCTCGCGGCCAAAAAACCAAAACATAAAACAGAAGCAATATTGTAACAAATTCAATAAAGACTTTAAAAATGGCCCACATCAAAAAAAAATCTTAAAAAAAAAAGGAAGATTTCCTTGGGATGAGAGACTTGCAGTACTAAAACCAAAATAGTCCCAGGCCAACCAGGATGGCTGGTCACCTCACTGTTCTACGTTCAAGGGACTCACAATTTGGTTTGGGAAAAGTGACCCCAACTTTAGGGTGTTAACTTCTGTCTTCTTCCTACTGACCACCTTTCACCTGTGGAAGACAATCAGTCTTCCATGCTCTGAGAGCACATTCTTAGGATAATACAATTCAAATGCTTTAAGCATTTAAGTCACTGTATTCCCAATTACCAGCTCACACTTCAAAGAGCAGTTACTCCGTGATCTTAAAAGACACACTCTCTTCTAATTAATTAAACTCATTAAGCTTGCATATTCAACTCCTGCCAGTGCATGCCTTAGATTACCACTCCAAAATAATTTATCTACAAAGATTGGGGCTCTTAATCTCCTAAAAATAATTTTGGGAGACGCATTATAAATTTCCTGTGACTGTATGAATCTGTGTTTGGGGACATGGCAGATGGAAGGTTGATTCTAAACCACTGAAGAGTTTCCAGAATTTCCCAAGTTAGAATGTGGTCAGAAGGGAAGAAGCCATAGAGACATGTTACCTGACTGAACCTCAGTATCCAATCCAATGAGCCTAATAACACCTATTTTATTAAATTATTGAAAGGATGAAAAGAGGCAGTGTAGCAACTTAGTTAGGAGCACAGATTCTGGAGTCAGGCAGCCTGGGTTTGAATGTTGTCTCTATAGCTTACTAGCTATGTGACCTTGGGCAAGTCACTTAACATTTCAGTACCTCAATTTCATCATCTGTAAAGTGCGGATAACAATAGAAGATGCCTCGTAAGCTTGTTATGAGAATTAAATGAATTAATATGTGCGAAGTGCTTAGAGCAGTGCGAGGCACATAGTAAGTGATATATGTGTTTGTCAACTAAGTGCATGGAAAGTGCCTGCAACATTAATAGGAGCCCAGGAAATGGAAGCTATTATTGTTTTTATAGACATTCTTTCTTAGTGGCATCTCTAAACTTTCAGAGAATAACTGGATTCAACAGAAGTTCAACAAATTACTGAACCGTGAGAATAGATTTTCTAACTCTGCACTGAGAGTCCTTTGTTCATATTATTTAGGGCTCACTTAGAAAAGACTTTGAGAGAAGAGGTTTTTTTGCATTGATAAGAAAGTCTGACAATTGACAACATAATTATTTTAAATAAATTGTTTTATATTAGCAAGGGTATTGCTGAGGTTTTCATTCCAAGTATTTTATTTCCATCATTGTTCTGCCTGTCTGGGAAGGGAAGCCAGCATTTGCAGCATGGTTCAGAGTCCAGGTCAGCAGGCAGCCTTCCTCAGCAGGGCTCCCCTTGGTACACAGGACTGTGAAACCAATTTTGGGTTACCATGGTGACTAAGGGAGCTTCCGGAAATTTTTCCAAATGAAACATTCATTCAGGACATCAACAGTCATGGCCTGGAGGGAGGAACAAAAATGCACTGTCCCTGACCCCACCAAGTTCACAAGTCTATTGGAGAGCAAGAGTATTTTTTCAAAAATCATTATCTTAAAAAGATGATTTTAAAACATTTTAAAGCTTCTGAAATCAGATGTGTCAATGGATGAGTTCTTTTAACGTTATGGGTTCCCGTGACCCAGATATCTATTGCTAAGTTAATAGATTAAAAGATGTCTTACAATCTGTAACTTTTGGGAACTGAAGAAATTTGGTATACTAGTGTGCCCTTTGCTATGACTGAAGCACATACAAAGGACAGAAGGGGCCAAGCATTAGAGGGAGGGGAAGCAGCATGAGTGTAGTTGAGCTCCCCAGGAAGCTTTCTGCAAACTTCTGCCTTGGTTCTTTTTTTTTTTTTTTTTTAAATACATTTACTTATTTATTTATTTTTGGCTGCCTTGGGTCTTCATTGCACAGTCTTTCTCTAGTTGCAGCGAGCGGGGGCTACTCTTCGCTGCGGTGTGCGGGCTTCTCACTGCAGTGGCTTCTCTTGTTGTCGAACACGGGCTCTAGGCGCACGGGCTTCAGTAGTTGTGGCACGCAGGCTCAGTAGTTGTGGCTCCCAGGCTCTAGAGCACAGGCTCAGTGCTTGTGGTGCACAGGCTTAGTTGCTCCCCGGCAGGTGGGATCTTCCCGGACCAGGGCTCGAACCCGTGTCCCCTGCATTGGCAGGTGGAGTCTTAACCACTGTGCCACCAGGGAAGTCCTACTGCCTTGGTTCTGAATTATTTGGATCCAGAGAAAGATACAAGACTCTACCAGCAGGATGCAAATCAAATTGCCATCTCTCTCTCTCCCTCTCTCTCTCTCCACATGGCATATACCAGTCTTACCTTATGACAGAAAGATGAGAGGAACAGGACTTGGTGGTGGCATGGCTCGTGCCCACAGATGGCCAGCCTGAGAGCACTCATCCCTGGCTCTTGCAGCCCAGGCAGCAAGGAGCAGACCTCCTTGAGGAGACTCTGTAGCATCAGCTTTTAGCGTGCTGATCAGGGACACCTCCAATCACACTAATAAGGAGCTCTACAGTTAAGGCCCTACATATACCACAAAGTGTCAGCACTGTACTCTTTCTTGTGGACTGGAGGGATAGTACTGTCCAAAACCAAGAATAGCAAACACTTCTATAGCCCTTCCTATGTAAACACTCTGACACTGTCCTAAGAGCCTTACATAGCTAATTCATCTAATCTACACAACAACTTTATAGGTAGATACTATTACTATCCCCATTTTACCGATGAGAAGATAAAGGCATAGAGGTGAAATAACCTGTTGGCAGCCCCACATTCTACAGGGTGCTGAGATTTGAACTTGGTCTGACTTAAGAGTCCAAGTTCTCTACCTTCTGCTGCCTCTCAGCCTTGCTGTGAGTTAGACAAGCACACATGGGGAGTCCAGGACCACGCACAGACAACTCTTTACTTTGACTTTCATTGAATATTCCCACCCTTAGAGAGTAGAGAGCAGGGAGAAGGAGTAAAGGTGGGAAAGGCTTCTATTGAACTTCAATGTTTAGTAACTCCCACAAGTGTGGGATGAGGTGGGGTGAGGGTCCCTGACTCTCAGACCACCCCATGTGGCCAACTCCTCATAGCTGAAAAAGGAACTTCTCCCCTTTGCATCCTTTCCAGCCCTCCATCCACAGCCCTTTCATTCATTTACCCAGAGGCCTTCAGGGGCCAGGAATGTTAACATAAATAGAGAACTAAAGAACAAATTCTCAAATTTAAAAACATTAAAATCTATGCCTGACAAAGAAAACACTTCTGGAGATAGAATGTAGACTGGGGAAGTTGCCACGTTGCAATCGCTGGTCTATTTCTTTGTTTCCTACTCATAGCCAGAGCCTCACCCCTTTCTGGTGCTCAGCCTCCAAGGAACTGTCACCTAGTCATCCTGCCCCATCCTAATCCCTTGCAGGATAGGCCAGATGAGTCTTCGTTGATCTGGGTCTTAAAGGATGGGTAGGAGTTTGCCAGGGAGTAGTCTGAGAATGAAGAAAAATGTAGAAAGAAATAGCAAGAGCAAAGGCTGAGAGGTAGAAAACTTAAGAGACTGCTTGAGGGTCTGTGGGTATTTTATGTGACTGGAGACTGTGGGCATCACATGAGGCTGGAGAGGGAGGCAGGGCCAGGTGTCAGCAGGATTCCAGCATCTACTGAAGAAACTTAGCTTTTACTCTGGAGTCGGTGAGAAGCCCTCAGTGATTTTAAGTTGGAAAGTAAGATGCTCTGATTTCCATTTAGAACCTTCACCCTGACAGCTGGGAGCTGCAAGCAGGCCAGGCTGTTTGAACCAAAGCAGAGGCTCTCCGGATAGAGGGCGGAGGTGCCAGAGATATTTAGCTTGTAGGAATGATAGTGCTCAGTGATAGGGGAGGAGAAGGGGAGAGAAAATTGCACTGCGGATAAGGTTAGAGCTGGCTCAGGAAAACAATCTAGAACATGATACTTGAATGTCTTCGTACAATCTGTACCATTTTGACTTAAACTTACCCTTGAATTGTCTCAACCTACTATGAGTAAATCCCTGTAGAACTGCTTAAAAAGCTCATTCTTTTCCAGTCCAGTTGTAATTGAGATGTCTAGTAGAGGAAACAAACACAGAACCGGTTTGTGAGGAAACGTGGAGGTAACACAGGCAGTAACATGGCAGCAGCAGATGGGCACGTAGCCTGTGTGACCTCCATGATTCCTGGTGGCTCCCATGCTCTCTTGGTTTCTCTCTCTCTCTTTCAGAGCTTCCAACTGGCACTGCCCCTCTTCAGTCCTCCAGCCTTTAATTAACTGGATACTCAGGGGCAGGCACCTCTGGACTATTTAGTCAATGCCCTGAAAGGGCGGAACAACACCTAGTCAGAGGGACTCCAATATCTCCAGATTCAGGACAATTATCAGAAGAGTGAAGGGCCAGAGGGTAACAGGGAAAACTGCTCTTTGAATCAAGGTCCCCCTGGGGAGATGAGCTGTGGGTGACTCAAGGCTCAAAGGTTTTGTTCAGAATGAACCATAAGGATTGGGAGGCATGACGGTCAGCTTTAAGCCACTTCACAAGGGACAGTGCCTGGGCACCAGAGAGATGAAATTCAGCAAATAAGAAAAGGCTGTGGCCTTTAGCTGCAGGGGTAGCGAATCCAACTGCCTACAGGGACCATGCAAGAGTGGAATGGGCTAGGGAAGACTGTAGCACCCTGCAGCAGCGGTGCTTCATGTAGAAGGGCCAGCTCCTACTCAGATCCAGCCAAGACCATGTGGGAAGGGAGAGCTGCCAACTTCTCAAGAGGAGGGAGAACTTCAGAGTTTTATGAGCCATCTCCTGATTTGGGGATGCTGGCAATTAATTCAAAGTTTAAAATCATTGAGCAGGCCAAACAAAGCTCACTTGTGGGACAGATTTGGCCCAGCAGCTACCAAGTTGCAACCTCTGCTCAGAAACTTGGACATTAAGCTCTGAATTCCAAAAATCTGGAGCTAGAGCAGGAAAGACGGTGGAGCTATTAGGAAGTTGGAGTGAGGCAAATGGTTCATCAGACCTTAGGAGTCATTAGACCAATTTCTAATTGCATAGATGGGGAAACTGAGGCTTGAGAAGACAAGTACTGAAGGGCACACGGTTTCAGGCAACCTATGGCATTTGCAGCAAGAACAAGGAGACTCAGATCAGGTTCCAGAGAAGCAGCACTGAGCCAGCCTGACTGGCATTTGCTCCTCTCCCCTCAGTCTCCTGTTTGCTTATTTGTTTCTGTTGCCTACTTTGCAGCTGTGACTGATACATACGTCCTCTCCTGAACTCTGCATTCTCCCCATCGGACTCCCGGAGACTGTCTTGAGCTTCATCTGGAGCCCTGCCAAGACCTCTCGGCCTGGAGCTGGTGCTATTTCTGAGTCTGTTGGCACTGTGGGCGCCACCCCCCCCCCCCCGCACTCTCCCTGGGCTCCTCCCTGGGCCTGTGTGAGGCCCACCTGTGCCGGCTGTGACACACAGCTAGTAAGGGGCAAAAATATGGCTCAATCTCAGTCTGCCTGAGTCCTATGTTCTGTCCACTCAGACACACTGCTTCCCAGGCTTACTATCTCCCTGCAGAATGGAAAGGTAGGTTTGAATATCATTTTTGTGTGTGAACTATAAAGTGAGTTTGAGTACATTTCAGTTTTGCTTTTTCTTGCCCATTTTGCCCTCTCATAGTCAGGGACAACTTCCCCGTTAGGCACGGCAAGCACAGTATCGAGGGTCCATGGTACTCTAAAGGGACCACAAAATGTTTTCATCTTCATTTCTGTAAAACTCATAATAAAAATAAATACAATGAATATATAAAACCGAATCCAGTGTACTTAATGCCAGTGAACTGTACACTTCAAACGGTAAATTTTCTGTTATGTGTATTTTAACACAATAAAAAAAAAAGTGAATGCAGCCTGGATTGTATTCATCTTTATACCAACACAGTCATAAAATACAATTTTTAATATTTTTTATGGAAAAAGGGTCCACAAATTCAAACTTCCAGGGCCCATGAAAGTCATAATTCAGCCCTTGCTAATAGTGAGTATTTGGCTAATTCATATCAAAGATAAGTTTCATACTTATGGACCAAACCATATGGACTGCCACTTGTCCATGGCCTTGAGAGCCTAAGGTTACATGTGTGAAGGTTACACACCATGATCCAGGCTCCTAGCACCTGTCACCTGGTGGCAGCTACAGAGATTGTTCAGGTGAGATGCTGAGGACAGTGGCTATGAGAACTTTGTTAGTTCCAGTCTCCACAGTACACATTCCCCTTTCACACAGTGAAGCCAGATCCTTGGAGGTGATCAATCTTATTCCAGTTTTTTTTTGTTTTTTTTTTTTGGCCGCACCGTGCAGCATGTGGGATCTTAGTTCCCAGACCAGGGATCGAGCCCTTGCCCCCTGCAGTGGAAGTACGGAGTCCTAACCACTGGACCGCCAGGGAAGTCCCCCAAACTGCATTTTTGACGCTTTTTAAAATTAGCAAATCTTTCTCTTGGTTTACCAAAACAGCCTTCTGGTGGCTCTCCCTGACTTGACTTTTGCTCCCATCCAACCCAGTATGGCCTTTGTAAACTTTTATCTCCCTAAAATAAGATTATTCAGTGACTCCCAATATTGTCATTATTTCAAAAGCTTGATGGAAACCCCACTTTTACTCATGGCAAGTAAAATGAACTAACTCGAAGTTGCTTGAGTTTGGGCTAGAATTGTACCAGCATACTTGGTATAATTAATAAATTTTGAGAAAACAAATGGATTTTTTTCTTTCACACATGGGCCCTTGGGGAAAAGTTCATGAATGGGTCCTGGGAAGTGCAAAGGCCTGGGGTTCCCTGGAAATGTCTCCGCAGAGCTGGCCTGACCCTTCTGGGGGGCAGCTGCTACTCCAGCCACAGAGAAATTACTCACTAGCTGACTACAGGAGAGGGGGAGGGGACGATGAGGAAACATCACATTAAAATTCAATGCAAAGTGAAAGCTTGTCTTGAGCAAGAGTGAATGACTCAGCAAGAAACCTTTTTCCAGGATTTGGTTACTGCTCTCTGCGATTCCTATATTAAATAACAAGCACATACTTATTATTTACTTGAAGTAATTTCATTACTCACCAGATGGCAAATAAGCAGCAAACACATTTCCTGGAACGTTTTTTAAATCCTAAAGCGAAAGTACTGCTTAGGGTCACAGATACTTGGTGCATCTGGTCACTGAGGGGAACTTGGCTTTTGGCACCATGAAAGAGGTTTTGGTTTTTAAGTCTAGTTCTGCTTGTTTGTCTCTATAGTACATAGTTATCATCTCCCCCTCCCAATTTTGGGGGGCAATAATAAATACATACATACTCAGTTCACTGTTTTCTTTATTTAAGTAATACTTATTAGATATCTTCATTGTGCTATTCTGGACCTAGGGGCTGCAGCAGTGAACAAAATCAAGGTCCTTGATGAAACAAATTCAGGAATTCAGGTTTATGCGGTATAGGTGGGCATGTGACCTTGGTTATTCCTTAGCATAATCTCTCTCCTTAACCATCATTCAGTAACGGACTCAGAAATGTGCATGTGTCTCAGATGAGGTTCCCTAGAAGCAGAGCCTGAGGCAAGGATTCAGATGTAAGGAAGACAGGTGTGCTCTTAAGAGAAACACGTAAGGGAGTGAGGGAAGCAAGATAGAGAAGAGGAAGGAGACGAGAAGAAAGCTGGTGTCAGGTAAAGTCCAGATTTGACCTGATTTTGTTTCTGGAAGGAGAAGCTTGCCTCTGGAACACAAATTGCTCTACAGAGTTGTTTCTGCCTGGAGGCAAGGTGCTGCCCTTTTGTACCTCCTTGTCTGTCAGTCACTGGTCTAGAGATAGAGGCAGTGTAACCTTCCAGGCATCCTTGGGTTAGGAGGCTCTTATTAACCAAGGGCAACTCTCATAAGTCAAGGTCACAGGTTTAAGCTGCTAGCCACAGCCTCAAAACAGCTGTGGGTGGTGGGAAGAGGGATAAGGATGGGAAGAGTGTAACAGCTGATAGAGGGGATCTGGATGGAGCACCAAAAACATCTACTACTCTGTGTGTCTCAACCAGGCTAATCTTAGACTGTGAGATTCACTTCTGCGACTTCTGTGGGAACCACTGGGAAAATAACCACTCCTTTTGCTCATTGTGAAATTAGTAGGGTGTATGCCTGCAGCTGCTTAAGTCCAGGAGGAGTCAACTGAAAGGAAGTAAGTATAGAGAAATGTAGAGAGACAGAGTCCTGATGACACTGAGTCTCACAACCAGCTGTACAAACAGGCACGTGGCCTTGGCCACGAGTGATGTCCAGCTGGGCAGAGTGTAAAAACTGAGTCCCAGGGGCACAAATATTTAAAGAGAGAACCAAAGAAGAAGCAGTCATGGAGGATACCGGGGTGTCGGAGAAATGGGAACCTAAACTGAAGAAGACGTTTTGAGCCTGTATCAGTAAGGTTTTGCATAAATTCCTTTAGGGAATTAGTTTAGTAGAATATTTCTGGGTGGCACATTCCCCCTTTTTCTAGATCTCCTGCGACTGCGAAATGAACATGTTCATTTTTGCCTCAACACCCCCTCTTGGAAATGATCCCTTGCGTAGCTCCTACTCAGCCTGGGATCCTGCCTCCTCTGGCCACATTTTATTAGAACCTATGGAAACCAATCCAAAGGCAACCAAATTCCCTGAATAAGCTAAGCTGGAAAGCCCAGTGATTGTCTCTGATGGATATTTTAATTAAAAACACATACAGTGTGAGCCTAAATCAGCACAGGGACAAGCCAGCACCACAGCTAGTAGGAAGCTAAAATAATGAGAGAAGAGTCACCTTGGGAAGAAAAAAGAAACTGGTCCTCACAAAGAAACAGATTAAATAAAGCAAATGCAAAAGAAGTGGAAACCAAGAGCCATGCAACTTTGTGAGAACTGGAGGGGTAGCATCACATCCTGACTTTCGGTTTTGAGTCCCATGTCACCAGCACAGTCTCATTTCCTGACCTCAGATGCTTAAGACACTGTCCATTGACCTCTTATAATAATGTACGCTCCACATAAGGTAACTCAAGTGACCTTCTGTTCTGTGACCAGTCCTCCCTGAATTATGAGACAAAATGCCTATCACATCTATGTGGCCCACTTAAACAGATGTGTATTACATTTAGACAGTATGGTGGATGGATTTATTGGCACCAGTCCTTCACCTTTGTCTGCATCCACACCCTTTGCCATGTGACTTTACAGTTCCTCTCTTTAGAGGCAGGATATATTTCTCCTTACTGTGTGCAAAGTTTTGTGATTCTCTTTGGTCAGAAGGATATTATCGGACACTGTGCAAGGGAGAACTTGAAATCTGCTTGTGCAATTGGGCTTGCTCTCTTGCATCTCTGCTATCACCATGAGAAGAACAGTCCCCAGGTAGCTACTGCCCGATCAGCCTGAGCCTTAGAATGAACACATATGGAACATATCTGAGCCGTACTCTTAATGAAGACCCAAACACAGGTGAACCCACAGCTTGAAGCAGAGCCATCCAACCAAATCCAGTCTAGATCAGCCAATTCTCAGATACACAAGCAAGAATAAATGAGTTTGGGATTATTGTTACACAGAATTATTGCAACTATAGCTCACTGACACATATACTAACAATTCCTGGAATATTACAGCCAAGCAATGCTATTACCACCTTTCTACACTTACTGAAATTTCCTTGGCCTTACCCTCAGTTCATAGGGGGATGGTGTGGTGGGCTCAGCTTTGTGCATCAGGCCTCATAGTATCCCAGCTCTCATGAGGCTCCACTGGACACAAGAACTTTCATTCTTTTCAGGGTCCACACTAAAATCATCTTCTTCAAGCTCATGGCTCAATCCTAGCAAGGCTGGTGGATCCTACCTATAGCAGGTTCTGGGTTTTGGAGCCTAACAGCAAAGCAGTGCCGACTATCTTCTTTCTGCCACAACCAGACCATGAGATAGTTAAATAAGAAGGCCACCAGACACTGGTAGGTAATTTACATAAATTCTTTTGTTTAATCCTCATAGTAAATCTTGACGTATTATTATAAAATGTTATGTTATCTCCACTTTCCTTTGGAGATTGAGAGAGTTTGAGTGATGTGCCCAAGGTCACCAGCTGGTTAATGGAAGAGTGAATCAGGTCTCTGATCTCCTAAATCCTAGTTGGTGTTTTTCCCTCTGCTTACCAAGGTGTCCTCCACCCCAATGTGTCCAGTTCCCTTCAGCCCACATCAGCTTAACCCAGCTGGGAGGGGACTCAGTAGTCATGGAGTCAAATTCTCTTACTTCAGAGGAGAGATTAAGTGAGATTAAGGTGGCAGAAGATTGGGGATTAGAATTCAACCTCGCGACTGAAATTGAGGGCATGTTCAGGGCACTAAGCTGTCCCAGTTCTTGGAAGGGACTAAAATTCTTTTGCCAAGGAAAGAGTATTTACTTTACAAGGTCAAACTGTAAGAGAAACACAAGCACAAACTCTGCCTGGTGATTGTCCAGTGTATTCCAGTTTATGGAGCATTTTCACATCTAAGATATCCCTTGAGACTCCCACCAGCCCTGGAGGTCACCAAGTCCTATGCCCTCTGCCATGTCTCCCTGGAAACTCAGAGTGATCGAGTGTTCCACTCAAAACAGAACTGGGACAGGATGAGGGCCAGCTTCTGTTCTGCCTCCTAGCTACATGCAGGCTGAGAGAGGCCCTTCCTGGAGGCTGCAGCTGCACACTGTGAATGCAGGCTGGCTGCACTCACCCTCAGCCTCTGTTGGCTCTGCATTTCTTGCATTGAAAAGTGCCAGCAGGCTGAGGGCCAGAAGAAGATCTCATTAAGGAGTATGAAACATATGCTTCACTGCTCCTTTGTTGCTGTCAGACAAGAAGACTGAAGAATTAAGCATGGATGAATTTCTGGACGTGAACAAGGATAGTGCCAGAATCAAGTGTACAAGAGAAAATAGCAACTTTTTTAAAATTACAAAATCCAAACTTGAAGAGACTGTAAGGTTTCAAGCTGCTGGCTAGTTGTCTACCTTGGAGCGATTCCTCTGCCCTTCTCCATATTCCAAAGCTATGTTATTTCTGAAAAATATCCTCCAAGGATTAGCAATGCTTTTGTGGGACTAGTTAGTGATGCATCAGAAATTAGAATAGAACTTTTAAAACTTGAAGTTAGGATTCTCCAACTGCATTTGTACTTTTCTGAAATACAATGTCAAAGGCTACCTCCTTCCATCTGGACAGCTGGGCCATTCAGCTCTGGTGAATTTCTCCTTGGTGAATGTCATGAACATGGTAATCTGCCACTCAGATCCCCTTCATT
This sequence comes from Delphinus delphis, assembly GCF_949987515.2. Lineage (NCBI taxonomy): Eukaryota > Metazoa > Chordata > Mammalia > Artiodactyla > Delphinidae > Delphinus > Delphinus delphis. The sequence goes on along the minus strand of NC_082686.1, from coordinate 113,996,910 downwards.
GCAGGATTGCTGCCCCAACTACTAGGAGTGCTGTTAGCAGACAACCTTTGGTCATAAGTTCCTTCAGGGGGTGTCTCATCTGTAGAGATTAGCGTCACCTAAGGTTAGTCTTTCAGGGCTGGCCATTCACCCAAGGTCAGTCTCAGGACTGGCCATATCCAATGAAGAAAGATGCAGGAAATAAAGACCTAGCCACCTCAACCCGACTTGGGAAAACTTTGAAGGGCCACTCTCACTCTGAAACTCCATTTGAGGGAGCCAAGCCTACCGTTGGGCTTGCATCACAGTTTGATTTCTCGCTGTCAACTCCTGTTTCTGTCAACTCCTGCTTCTTTCCCCTTCATTCAGCAAGAGTCGATCCCGAGGGTACTTCCCCATGAATATCCAGCTCACTAAACTCCATCTCAGATCTGCTTCCTGGAGAACATAATTTGAGATAAATTGTTTCAATATTTTTTTCAACTTTTAGATGATTTTTAGAACAGGTTTAGGATCACAGCAAAACTGAGCAGAAAGTACAGAGATTTCTCATGTAACTCCTTGCCCACCACACACACAGCCTCCCCCAGTATCAAAATCCCACACCAGAGTGACTCATTTGTTACAGTTGATAAACCTACTCTGACACATCATTATCACCCAAAGTTCATAGTTTATATTAGAGTTTTATAGGTTTTGACAAATGCATTATGATATGTGTCAACTATTATGGTGTCATACAGAGTAGTGTCATTGCTCTAAAAACCCTCTGTGCTCTGCCTGTTCACCCCTCCCTCCTTCCTTTATTCCTGGCAACTGGTGATCTTTTACTGCTTCCATAGTTTTGCCTTTTCTAGACTGTCATATGATTGGAATCATACAGTAGGTAGCCTTTTCAGATTGGCTTCTCTCACTTAGTAATATGCATTTAAGCCTCTTCCATGTCTTTTCATAGCTTGATGGCTCATTTCTTTATAGTGAATAATAATTCATTGCCCAGATGGACCACAGTTTATTTACCCATTCACCTACTGAGGAACATGTTGGTTGCTTCCAAGTTTTGGCAATTATGAATAAAGCTGCTGTAAACATTCCCATGCAGGTCTTTCTGTGGACATAAGTTTTCAGCTCCTTTGGGTAAATACCAAGGAGTGTGATTGCTGGATTATATAGTAAGAGTATTTTTAGTTTTGTAAAACACTGCCAAATTGTCTTCCAAAGTGGCTGTACTCTTGCATTCCCACCAGCAACGTAAGAGAGTTCCTGTTGCTCCACATCCTCATCAGCATTTGGTGTTGTCAGTGTTCCAGATTCTGGCCATCCTAATAGGTGTATAGTGGTATCTCGTTGTTGTTTTAATTTGCACTTCTCTGATGGCTTGTGCAGTAGAGCATTTTTTCATATGCATATTTGCCATTGTATATCTTCTTTGGTGAGATGTCTGTTAAGGACCAAAGTCCATTTATTTGGGTTGTTTATTTTCTTATGGTTAAGTTTTAAAAGTTCTTTATATAGTTTGTATAACAGCCCATTATCAGATGTGCCTTTTGCAAATATTTTCTCCCAGTCTGTGGCTTGTCTTCTGATTCTCTTGACATTGTCTTTTGCAGAGCAGAAGATTTTAATCTTACTGAAATCTGGCTTATCAGTTATTTCTTTCATGGATTGTATCTTTGTTGTAGCTAAAAAGGTATCACCTTACCCAAGGGCATCTAGGTTTTCTCCTATATTATCACCTAGGAGTTTTATAATAAGTTTTGCATTTTACATTTAGGTCTATGATCCATTTTGAGTTAATTTTTTGTGAAGAATGTAAGATCTGTGTCTAGATTTTTTTTTCTGCATGTGGATGTCCAGTTGTTCCAGCACCATTTGTTGAAAATATATTTTTTCCATTGTATCATCTTTGCTCCTTTGTCAAAGATTAGTTGATTATATTAGGGTCTATTTCTATGCTCTCAGTTCTGTGCCATTAATCTATTTGCCTATTCTTTTGCCAATATTGCACCATCTTGATTACTGTGGCTTTATAGTAAGTCTTGAATCTGAGTTATGTCAATCGTCTAACTTTGTTCTGCTCCTTCAATATTATATTTATCACTCTGGATTTTTTGCCTTTCTATGTAAACTTTGTTTATTGTTTAAAATTCTTAATTTTATTTTTTCCCAGCTTTATTGTGATATAATTGATATATAAGGTTGTGTAAGTGTAAGGTGTACAGTGACAATTTGATATATGTATACATTGTGAAATGTTTGCCACAATAAGGTTAGTTAACACATCCTTCACCTCACATAATTACCATATTTGTGGTTCTTCTTCATATGGTGAGAGCATTTAAGATCTACTCTCATAGCAACTTTCAAGTATACAATAAGGTATTGTTATCGATAGTCACCATGCTGTGCATTAGATCCCTGAAACTTATTCACATTGTAATTGAAAGTTTGTAACCTTTGGTCAACATTTTCCCTTTTTCCCTACCCCCTATTCCCTGGTAACCATCAATCTGCTCTCTATTTCTATGACGTTAATGTTTTTAGATTCCACGTATAAGTGAGATCATACGCTATTAGTCTTTCTCTGTCTTATTTTCTTTACCCATTCGTCCATGGACGGACACTTTGTTTTCTTGTCTTGGTTACTGTGAATAATGCTGCAATGAACACAGAAGTGCAGATATCTCTTCAAAATAGTGATATCAGTTCCATTGGATATATACCCAGAAGTGGGAATGCTGCATCATATGTAGTTCTATTTTCAATTTTTTAAGGAACTTCCATACTGTTTTCCATAGTGGCTGCACCAATTTACATGCTCACCAACAGTGCACAAGGGTTCCCTTTTCTCCACATCCTTGCCAGCCTTTGTTATTTATCTCTTTTCTTTTTGATAATAGCCGTTCTAACAGGTGTGAGGTGATATCACGTTGTGGTTTTGATTTTCATTTCCTTGATGGTTAGTGATTTTAAGCACCTTTTCATGTACTTGTTGACCATATGTATGTTTTCTTTGGGAAAATATGTATTCAGGTCCTTTACCCAAAACCAAATTAGATTATTTGGTTTTTTGCTATTGAGTTTCTATGAATTCCTTATATATTTTGGATGTTAACCCTTTATTGGATATATGGTTTGTAAATATTTTCTCCCATTCCTAGGTTACCTTTTCATTTCATTTTGTTGATTGATTCTTTGGATGTGTCTTTTTGTTTAATGTAGTCCAACTTACTTACTTTTGCTTTTTTTTTTCTTTTCTTTTCTCCTTTAACACCCTTATTGGAGTATAATTGCTTTACAATGTTGTGTTAGTTTCTGCTGTATAACAAAGTGAATCAGCTATATGCATATGCATATCCCCATATCCCCTCCCTCTTGCATCTCCCTCTCACCCTCCTTATCCCACTGCTCTAGGTGGTCACAAAGCACAGAGCTGATCTCCCTGTGCTATGCAGCTGCTTCCCACTAGCTATCTATTTTACATTTGGTAGTGTATATATGTCAACGTCACTCTCTCAATTCGTCCCAGCTTACCCTTTCCCCTCCCTGTGTCCTCAAGTCCATTCTCTATGTCTGCATCTTTATTCCTGTCCTGCCCCTAGGTTCATCAGAACCATTTTTTTTAGATTCCATATATAAGTGTTAGCATACAGTATTTGTTTTTCTCTTTCTGACTTACTTCACTTACTTCAGTAAGTGAAAGTAAGTCTCTTTCTGACTTACTTCACTTACTTCACTCTGTATGACCCACTCTAGGTCCATACACCTCACTACAAAGAACTCAATTTTGTTTCTTTTTATGGCTAAGTAATATTCCTTTGTATATATGTGCCACATCTTCTTTATCCATTCACCTGTCAATGGACACTTAGGTTGCTTCCATGTCCTGGCTATTGTAAATAGTGCTGCAATGAACATGTGGTACATGACTCTTTCTGAATTACGGTTTTCTCAGGGTGTATGCCCAGTAGTGGGATTGCTGGGTCATATGGTAGTTCTATTTTTAGTTTTATAAGGAACCTCCATACTGTTCTCCATAGTGTCTGTATCAATTTACATTCCCACCAACAGTGCAAGAAGGTCCCTTTTCTCCCCACAGTCTCCAGCATTTATTGTTTGTAGATTTTTTGATCATGGCCAATCTGACCTCTGCATACAGGTCTTTTGTCTCCTTAAGTAGGTTTATTCCTAGTTATTTTATTCTTTTTGTTGCAGTGGTAAATGGGAGTGTTTCCTTAATTTCTCTTTCAGATTTTTCATCATTAATGTATAGGAATTCAAGAGATTTCTGTGCATTAATTTTGTATCCTGCTACTCTACTAAATTCATTGATTAGCTCTAGTAGTTTTCTGGTAGCATCTTTAGGGTTCTCCATGTATAGTATCATGTCATCTGCAACAGTGACACTTTTACTTCTTCTTTTCTGATTTGTATTCCTTTTATTTCTTTTTCTTCTCTGATTGCCATGGCTAAAACTTCCAAAACTCTGTCAAATAATACTGGTGAGAGTGGGCAACCTTATCTTGTTCCTGATCTTAGAGGAAATGGTTTCAGTTTTTCACCATTGAGAATGATGTTGGCTGTGGGTTTGTCATATATGGCCTTCATTATGTTCAGGTAAGTTCCCTCTATGCCTACTTTCTGGAGAGTTTTTATCATAAATCGGTGTTGAATTTTGTTGAAAGCTTTTTCTGCATCTATTGAGATTATCATATGGTTTTTATCCCTCATTTTGTTAATATGGTGTATCACATTGATTGATTTGCGTATATTGAAGAATCCTTGCATTCCTGGGTAAATCCACTTGATCATGGTGTATGATCCTTTTAATGTGCTGTTGGATTCGGTTTGCTAGTATTTTGTTGAGGGTTTTTACATCTATGTTCATCAGTGATTTTGCCTGTAGTTTTCTTTTTTTGTGACATCTTTGTCTGGTTTTTGTATCAGGGTGATGGTGGCCTCGTAGAAAGAGTTTGGGAGTTTTCCTCCTTCTTTTATATTTTGGAAGAGTTTGAGAAGGATACATATTAACTCTTCTCTAAATGTTTGATAGAATTCCCCTGTGAAGCCATCTGGTCCTGGGCTTTTGTTTGTTGGAAGATTTTTAATCACAGTTTCAATTTCAGTGCTTCTGATTTGTCTCTTTATTTTTTCTATTTCTTCCTGGTTCAGTCCCAGAAGGTTGTGCTTTTCTAAGACTGTGTTCATTTCTTCCAGGTTGTCCATTTTATTGGCATATACTTGCTTGTAGTAATCTCTCATGATCCTTTGTATTTCTGCAGTGTCAGTTGTTACTTCTCCTTTTTCATTTCTAATTCTGCTGTTTTGAGTCTTCTCCTTTTTTTTTTTTTTTTTTTGTTGTTGTATGTGGGCCTCTCACTGTTGTGGCCTCTCCCATTATGGAGCACAGGCTCCAGATGCGCAGGCTCAGCGGCCATGGCTCACGGGCCCAGCTGCTCCACAGCATGTGGGATCTTCCCGGACCGGGACACGAACCCATGTCCCCTGCATCGGCAGGTGGACTCTCAACCACTGCGCCATCAGGGAAGCCCTCTTCTCCCTTTTTTTATTGATGAGTCTGGCTAATGGTTTATCAATTTTGTTTATCGTCTCATAGAACCAGCTTTTAGTTTTATTGATATTTGCTATTGTTTACTTCATTTCTTTTTCATTTATTTCTGATCTGATCTTTATGATTTGTTTCCTTCTGCTAACTTTGGGGTTTTTTTGTTCTTCTCTCTCTGATTGCTTTAGGTGTAAGGTTAAGTTGTTTATTTGAGATTTTTCTTGTTTTGTGAGGTAGGATTTTATTACTATACACTTCCCTCTTAGAACTGCTTTTGCTGCATCCCATAGTTTTTGTTTGTTATGTTTTCATTGTCATTTGTTTCTAGGTATGTTTTGATTTCCTCTTTGATTTTTTCAGTGATCTCTTGATTATTTAGTAGCACATTGTTTAGCCTCCATGTGTTTGTATTTTTTACAGTTTTCTTCCTGTAATTGATATCTAGTCTCATAGTGTGTGGTCAGAAAGGATACTTGATATGATTTCAATTTTCATAAATTTACCAGGGCTTGATTTGTAACCCAAAATGTGGTCTATCCTGGAGAATGTTCCATGAGCACTTGAGACGAAAGTGTTTTCTGTTGTTTTTGGATGGAATCTCCTATAAGTATCAATTAAGTCCATCTTGTTTAATGTGTCATTTACAGCTTGTGTTTCCTTATTTATTTTGATTTTGGATGATCTGTCCATTGGTGAAAGTGGGGTGTTTAAATCCCCTACAATTATTGTGTTACTGTCGATTTCCCCTTTTATGGCTGTTAGCATTTGCCTTATGCATTGAGGTGCTTCTATATTGGGTGAATAAATATTTACAATTGTTATATCTTCTTCTTGGATTGATCCCTTGACCATTATGTAATGTCCTTCTTTGTGTCTTGTAATAGTCTTTATTTTAAAGTCTGTTTTGTCTGATATGAGGATTGCTACTCCAGCTTTCTTTTGATTTCTATTTACATGAAATACCTTTTTCCATCCCCTCACTTTCAGTCTGTATGTGTCCCTATGTCTGAAGTGGGTCTCTTGTAGGCAGCATATATATGGGTCTTGTTTTTGTATCCATTCAGCCAGTCTATATCTTTTGGTGGGAGCATTTATTCCATTTACCTTTAAGGTAATTATCGATATGTATGTTCCTATTACCATATTCTTAATTGTTTTGGGTTTGTTACTGTAGGTCTTTTCCTTCTCTTGTGTTTCCTGCCCAGAGAAGTTCCTTTAGCATTTGTTCTACAACTGGTTTCATGGTGCTGAATTCTCTTAACTTTTGCTTATCTGAAAAGGTTTTAATTTCTCCATCAAATCTGAATGAGGTTCTTGCTGGGTAGAGTAATCTTTGTTGGAGGTGTTTCCCTTTCATCTCTTTAAATATGTCCTGCCACTCCCTTTTGGCTTGCAGAGTTTCTGCTGAAAATCAGCTGTTCACCTTATGGCAATTCCCTTGTATGTTATTTGTTGCTTTTCCCTTGCTGCTTTTAATATTTTTTCTCTGTATTTACTGTTTGATAGTCTCATTAATATATGTCTTGGAGTGTTTCTCTTTGGGTTTATCCTGTATGGGATTCTCCATGCTTCCTGGACTTGATTGACTATTTTCTTTCCCATGTTAGGGAAGTTTTTGACTGCAATCTCTTCAAATATTTTCTCAGTCCCTTTCTATTTCTCTTCTTCTTCTGGGACCCCTATAATTCAAATGTTGGTGTGTTTAATGTTGTCCCAGAGGTCTCTGAGACTGTCCTCAATTTTTTTCATCTTTTTTCTTTATTCTGCTCCTTGGTAGTTATCTCCACCATTATATCTTCCAGCTTACTTATCCATTCTTCTGCCTCAGTTATTCTGCTATTGATTCCTTCTAGAGTATTTTTAATTTCAGTTTTTGTGTCCATTACTGTTTGTTTGCTCTTTAGTTCCTCTAGATCCTTGTTAAATGTTTCTTGTATTTTCTCCATTCTGTTTCCAAGATTTTGGATCATGTTTACTACCATTATTCTGAATTCTTTTTCAGGTAGGTTGCCTATTTCATCTTCGTTTATTTGGTCTTATAGGTTTTTACCTTGTTCCTTCATCTGTAACATAGTTTTTTGTTATTTCATTTTTTTTTTCTCTTTTTGATGGGTGGTGCTGTATTCCTGTCTTACTGGTTGTTTGGCCTGAGATGTCCAGTACTGGAGTGTGCAGGCAGTTGGATAGAGCCGGGTCTTGGTGCTGAGATGAGGACCTCTGGGAGGTCTCACTCCGATTTGTATTCCCTGAGGTCTGAGGTTCTCTGTTAGTCCAGCAGTTTGGACTCGGGGGTCCCACCACAGAGCTCGGGCCCAACCTCCAGCCTGGGAACCAAGATCTCGCAAGCTTAGTGGCATGGTAAAGAAAAGAAAGAAAAGGAATAAAAGGAAATAAATGAGCAGTAGAATATCAAAGAATAAAAAACAAAATAAAATTTAAAAGATACAAAATATATTAGGAAAAATAAAACTATAATTGAAACAACTGCAACAAGGTAAAATAAAACCACAACAGAAAAAACAAAATTTGCAGGGGCTGGGATGGGGAACAAGCCAAAAGGAGAGAACAATAACAAAGTATAAAGGATAAAATAAAATTAGAAAAATAAAAGATTTATTAGGAAAAATCAAAATATAAAGGTATCAACAGGGCTTCCCTGGTGGTGCAGTGGTTGAGAGTCCGCCTGCCGATGCAGGGGACACGGGTTCGTGCCCTGGTTCGGGAAGATCCCACATGCCGCGTAGCGGCTAGGCCGTGAGCCATGGTCGCTGAGCCTGCACATCCGGAGCCTGTGCTCCGCGTCGGGAGAGGCCACAACAGTGAGCGGCCCGTGTACCGCAAAAAAAAAAAAAAGTATCAACAACAATGAATCAACAGGTAAAACAGAACCCCAGTCTAAAAGAGGAAAAACAAAAGCCTTGGCTATGGGGGTGGAGTTTAGGCAAGGGTGGAACTTAGGCAGGCGCGGGGTTTAGGGTAGGGCGGGGCCTAGGCTGGTGGAGGGGTGAAGTTTGAGCATGGGGCGGGACCTAGGCGGGTAATGTTCAAGCGTGGGGTGGGCCTCTGCTTAGGACCTGCATGCTGAAGGAGAGAGGCAGCACGGGGAAAGGAGGGCCTCTGCAGTGTGGAGTTCCGGAGTTTGGAGTTAGGGCCCTGAGTGAGGGTGTGTGTGCGGGGTTTAGGCCCAGCGCTTTGGAGGGGGTCTCCGAGTGTAGAGGTAGGGCCCTGGGTGGAGTGTAGGGGCAGGACTAGGGTTCTTCGCGGCAGGAGGGAGGCTCCGAGGGCAGAAGGATTAGACCCAGGATCCCAACAGACTCCCCAGTGCCTAAATGGACCGGGAAAGCACTGGCCGCATTCCCTTCCATTCCTTCACGCCCCTCTCCCACCATCTCCCCCAGGGTCTCCCCCATCATCACTGGACCCCTAACCGTGGGTGGGTCCCTCTGGGTGTAAGAACTCCTCCCTTCCCCCAGCCACCCCTCAGAGGTGCCAGTCCTGGTGGTCCAGCCTTTACTTTTGCACCCCCTTCCCTCCCTCCCACTCCCTCAGGACCCACGTGGCTCGAGGGGGCCTCCGTGGGCAGAGGATCAGGCCTGGGATCTCAGCAGGTTCCTGGGGGCCCAAGTGGGCAGGGGAAACCTGGCCATGCTCCCTTTTGATCCTCTGCCCTCCTAATGGTTCCCCAATTTCCCCCTTCTGGCATGGGATCCCTTCCCCTTCCCCAGTCACCTCTCAGGGGTGCCAGTCCTGTCCCGCCTCCACATCTCCTCCCCCTTCACTCCCCCCACACCCCACATCCTACCCAGTTGCTGGGGGTTCCTCCCGTCCCCTTAGGTGTCCGTGGTCCCCCACCGGTGCCTGGTAGGTGCCCTAGTTGTGAGAAGATGCAAATTCCATGTCCTCCTAGTATGCCATCTTGACTCCACCCCCACTTTTGCTTTTGTTGCTTGTGCTTTTAGTGTCATATCTAAAAAATCATTGCCAAGACTGATGGTAAGGTGTTTTTTCCCTGTTTTCTTCTAGAAATTTTATAGTTTGGGGTCTTATTTTTAAGTGTTTAATCCATTGTAGCTTAGTTTTTGTGACTGGTGTAAGTTAAGGGTCTAAATTCATTCTTTTTAATGTGAATATCCTGTTTTCCAACACTATTTTTTGAAGAGAGTATATTATCCCCATTACGTATTAGTTGACCACATATGTGTGGGTTTATTTCTGTGATCTCAATTCTCTTCCATTGGTCTACGTGTATGTTTCTGTGGCAATACCATGTTGTTTTGATTACTATAGCTTTGTAATAAAAGTGTGAAATCAGGAAGCGTGATGCCTCAAACTCTGTTCTTTCTCAGAATTGCTTTGGCTATTTGGGGTCTTTTGGGGTGATTGCAAATGAATTTTAGGATTATGTTTTCTATTTCTGTGAAAAAATGATATTGGAATTTTAATAGGAACTGCTCTGAATCTATAGATGACTTTGAATAGTGTGGACACTTTAACAATATTAACTCTTCCAATCCATGAACATGAGAGATCTTTCCATTTTTTTGTATCTTTCTCAATTTCTTTCACCAATATCTAACAGTTTTTGGTGTATAGACCTTTTACTTCCTTGGTTAAATTGATTCCTAAGTAGTTTATTGTTTTTGGTGTTATTCTAAGTAGAATTATTTTCTTTATTTCTTTTCCAGATAGTTCATTTTTCATGTAGTTCATCTATATTCATCAGGGATATTGGCTTGTAGTTTTCTTTTCTTGTAGTATCCTTATCTGGCTGTGGTAAAAAGGTAATGTTGGCCTTGTAAAATGAGTTTGAGAGTGTTCCTTCCTCTTCAATCTTTTGGAAAAGTTTAAGAAGGGATGGCATTAGTTCTTTAAAAGTTTTGTTGTATTCACCCATGAAGCCACCTGGACTTTCCCCTGTTAGGAGGATTTGATTACTGATCAATCTCCTTACTTGTTGTTGGTTTGATTTCCTATTTCTTCATGATTCAGTCTTGGTAGGTCGAATGTTTCCAGGGACTTATCCATTTGTTCTAGGTTGTCCATTTTGTTGACATAATTGTTCACAGTAGTCTCTTATGATCCTTTGTATTTCTGTGATATCAGTTATAACATCTCCTCTCCATAGGTCCATATATAACATCTCATCTCCATAGGTCCCACAGGTTTTCTTCTTTTCTTTTCATTCTTTCTGCTCCTCTAACTGAATGTTTTCAAATGATCTGTCTTCATTCACATTCACTGATTCTTTCTTCTGCTTGGTCCAGTCTAGTGTGGAAGCTCTCTATTGTATTCTTCAGTTTAATTCTTTAATTTAATGCTTCAATTTAATTCTTCAACTCCAAAATTTCTGCTTGGTTCTTTTTTGTTATCTATCTCTTTGTTAAACTTCCCGTTTTGTTCTTATATTGTTTGCCTGATCTCATTAAATTGTTTATCTGTCTCCTCTTATAGCTGTTGGGCATCTTTAGACCAATTATTTTGAAAATTCATGTATTTCCACTTCTTTGTGGTCAGTTACTAGAAGTTTACTGTGTTCCTTTAGTGGTGTCATGTTTCCCTGATTCTTTGTCATCTTTGTAGCCTTTCATAGGAGTCTACACATTTGAGAAAGAAGTCACCTCTTCCAGACTTTATGAACCGGCTTTGGTAAAGAAAGACATTCACCTGTGAGTGGGGTACACAGGAGAATGCTCTGACCTGGGGTTTAGAGGTGTAAGGTGTAATGTGCAGGGACATGTGGCAGCTCCAGGTCTATGGTGTGTGTGTTGACAATGGCTCAGGTTGATGGGGCCCACGACGTTGACAAGTGTGTGGTCTTTTGTTGTGGGGAGTCTACAATGGTTGCAGTGGCTTTTGGGTCTAGCAGCTAGAGATCAGGGCAGGCACTGGTGGTGGTGGCTGGAGCCAGTTGTGTGCACACACTTGGCTGTGGGAGCCAGCTGCAGGTGTCTGTTTAGTGGCAGGGGATGTTGCAGACACAATCATAGTGGTGTGTGGGAAAAGCTGCTGGGGTCCCCTGAAAATCTGGTCACTGGAAAATGCAGGGGCTCCCACCATATGGTTGATATTGCGAGCGCCTGTTCCTAGCTGTCTGTATATGTCTTTATGTCTCTATATCTCTATATGTCTACATAGCTCTATATGTCTCAGCTTTGCCAGTCTCTGGGTGGGGTAAAACTGAACCAGGTCCTTTGTGTATTGCCCCCAAAGGCTGGTTGTTCATCCTGCTCTCCCTTTACTGATGAGGAGAATTCTTTCTAGCTGGGGAATTCCCTCTTGGAGCTGAGCAGTGCTGACCTGGGGGATAGGATGATACAGGCAAAATGAAGCTGTTCTTTCTTCCCTTTTTGTGAGTTAGTCTCAGGTTAAAAAACTTTTTTTTTCCTACTGTGTTGCTGAAGTTTCTTAAGTGGAATCCTGAGGTCTCCCAGGCTGTTTTTATTTGTGGATACCCATCTAATTGTTGATTTTTGTGGGAGGACAGAGACTGGGGTCTCCTACACTGCCATCTTGGTGACATCACCCCATATACAATTTAGAATCAGTTTGTAAATATCCACAAAATAACTTGCTGGAATTTTATTGGGATTGTGTTGAACCCATAGATGAAGTTGGGAAGAACTGACATCTTGACAATATTGAGTTTTTATCATGAATGGGTGTGGATTTTGTCAGATGCTTTTCCTCCATCTAAAGCCATCTGCAAACCAAGTTGAGAGGCTTCAGAAGAAAAAAAACTTTGCTGACACCTTGATCTCAGACTCTTAGCCACCAGAACTGTGAGAAAATAAATTTCTGTTGTTTAAGCCACCCACTCTGTGATACTTTGTTACTGCAATCTTAGCAAACTAACACAAGGACTAATTTTAAACACGTTTTAAACTCATGATGTTCACTCATTGGTATGTTGTTAATGTTCCAGTTGTAGTGGCACATTTTGAGTTTTATATTGTCTTTGTCCATATCAATATGTGGCATCAAATCAGCCAGAAAGTTAAACACAGAAATCCTGACAAGTTCTAGTTCATGGAAATCCCATCAAAAAAAGTTGAAGAATGTATTAAGTATTTATAGTTATAATTGTTTTGTCACTAAGTATATTCCCAAAGGCATGAATAAGAACAGAATTACCTGCTTATAATTGTTCATGTGTAATGGTTGCTAAAATATTCCACAAATTAACATCTGGATCTGTATATTTCAAACCATATTTCCACTCCTCATATACTTCCATTGCCAGGTTCTATGGACAACTTCGTAAGGCAATCCATCCTCTAACTTCGTACTTTCACGTCATGATCCCGGGTAAATCAGTGTATTGGACAATAGGAGTTCTCCTGGAAGGCATTTCTATCCAAAGGACAGCAAGAAATAAATTACTATGTATAGAATTGACTGATGAGTACATAAATACCCTTCACTAAATCCAAACTAAATGTTTCTCCTACTTGAGTTCCCCTTAATCAGATTCCCAAAATGTTCATGGCCATTCCAATGCTACACAACTCACGAGGTGTGACACAGGAGAATTATAAGTGGAAATCAATTTCTTATTTTTGCAAAGTTTACAAAAATATATCAGTATTAGAAAATTCTTCTAGTGTCCTCCCTGAAGTTCTGGAAGAGGTGTGGGCATGTCAGATCCCTGAAGCTTAAGTTCTAATGATTTCACTCTAAATCTGCCTCTGCCACTGTGAGACCCTTCACCCTAACACCAATCGGGAACTCCTACATGGTCCTCAGACCTTCCCACTCCTAGCGCTTACCTAATTTGCTGATCTCATCCCTCTCAGATCAGTGTAAAATTCTGCCATAACAATATCAAAGTCAATGGCTCCTTCAAGAATTTCTGCCCTATGCTCCTGTCCATAGCCCCATCCAGTTTAGGTTTATCATGGTCTTCTTCCTGAGTCTCTCTATTTTGTATTCTAATTATCCCTCAGTATTGTCACAATAGAAAGTGACACCATTGCTTATCACCTCAGACACTTGAATAGACCCTGAAAGAGGGAGGATCAAGGAGGAGGCAGAGTTATGGGTGAGCAAGGATGGGGAACCATGACCAGAAACACAAGGGCTTAAGTCAGGAGGAAGAGCTGTTCATTTTATTTTTAGATTAAACGTGTTCCTTGTGAAAAGTAAAAATAGCATAGACAAGTTTAACATGAAAAGTAAGAATTCCCCCCACTGTGAAGCCCTAGTCCCTTACCCCATAGTTAATCAGTAACTGTGGTTAATGATTTCCTCTGGGTATGTATCTGAAGGATTAATTTTATGAGAGAGATGATAACTCTGGCTTGAGACACGTTAAGTTGAGGATTATGATGTTACATCTTGGTGACAATGTTCCAAGAAACAGCTGGATATTTTAAATAGGCAGCTGGAGAAGTGAGAACTAATGAGGTAGATCTGGAAATTTTTTTTCCGTATTGTTAATGGTATGAGAGTGAAGGAACTATGAGGGAGAGAAATGAGAGGTAGAGGGAAAAAGAGCACAATTCCCAACCCTAGGCAACATCCACATTTCAGAGGTAGCCAAGGAAAGCTAGCCCTTGAAGGAGACAAATGCAATAGTCAGTGAGGTAAGAAAAGTTGAGAAATGCTTCTGTATTTTAATGATATATAAACCCTGCTTCCCCGTGAAAAATGCAATATAAATATACCTGGCAGCCAATATTTCTACTGACAAGAAAACTTATAGCAAACATAAATACATTTTGTGCTATATTCCACTGCAGAATTTTCTGTTGCTTGCTCTTATTCACCAGTCTCCTACTCTGAGTTTGGGCCTCAAGTCCAACATACACATGTGGGGACCACAAGCTCTCCCTGTGCCTCAGCTTTCTTTTCAGTTCTGCCCTCTAGCCATTGTGGAAACCTTCTCCTGTTTCACTGTGGTAAGCAGACTTCTAAGGTGGCCCCTAATGATCCCCCAACTCCTAGTATTCATGCCCTTGCATAATTCCCTCTCCTTGAGTGTGGGCTAGACCTAGTGAGTTGATTCTATGGAATAGGTGATGGGACATCATTTCCATGATTAAGTTATAAAATATTGTAACTTCTACGTTGCTAGCAGATATTCTCTATTGCCTCTGGGTTTGAACATTTTGAGGAGGTAAGCAGTCATGTAGTAGAGGACCATGTGGCAAAGAACCGAGGGCAGCTTCTAGCTCATAGCCAGCAAGGAACTGAAGCCCTCTGTCCAACAGGCAATGAGTTGTTACCTTGGAAGCCAATTCTTCTCCAGTTGAACCTTCAGATGAGATCACAGACCCTGGGCTAAAATCATGATTCCAGCCTTGTGAGAGACTGTAGAGGACCCAGCTCAGCTGTGCCCCGATCCATGACCCACGGAAACTGTAACATGATATATATGTATGGTTTAAAGTGGCTAACTTTTGGAGAAATTTTTACACAACAATAGATAACTAATACACATACCAAACCCCTAATGCTGGTTGTCTCAGAGTGTCTAAAGTCTCAAGTGTTGGGCTCCAGACATGCAGAAGGACCAATCCAGAAGAGTGATGCAGAAGCCTGAACTAGGACAGTGACAAGGGGAATAGAGAGGAGTAGTGCATAGGAAGAGTAGGAAGCAGGACCAGCTAGATTTTATCAACTGGATGGTGGGGGATTCAGAGGAGGAGGCGACCTGGGCTTCCAGGGGGAGGATGGGGCTATTCACTAAGGAGTGGCATACAAAGGATGAGGTGATGGGGAGACAGTTTTGCATATTATGATCTGTTCTCAAACTACAAAAAAAAAAGTTTACTTTCAGACTTCTTTGATCTGCTTAAAAGCAAATCTGTTGGGAAAATGTGTAGGGGTATATACACTGTATTTTTGAAGCTGGGTCATGGATATATGAAGGTATACTCTTCATTTTACAGTTTCCTCAAAATTTGTACATATTTGAAATTTTCCAGAGTAAAAAAAATTTAATGGAAAAGGTTAATAGCTAGATGGATCACCTAAGTCTATCAAAAGGAAAAATGAAGAGAGAGAATGTATATTAAAGATAACAGGCAGAAGAAGAAAAATCAAATAAAGACAAGCAGCCTGGTGGGAATTCCCTGGCAGTTCAGTGGTTAGGACTCCCCACTTTCACTGCTTGGGGAATGGGTTCAATCCCTGATCAGGAAACTAAGATCCCGCAAGGTGCACGGCACAGCCAAATTTAAAAAGATAAAAAAATAAAGCAGCCTGAGAAGTTCACTCAGCTGAAGAGGACAGTAGCTAGAGCTTTTAAGGGGACCTTTTTTTTTTTTTTTTTTGCCGTACGCAGGTCTCTCACTGTTGTGGCCTCTCCCATTGCGGAGCACAGGCTCCGGACGCACAGGCTTAGCAGCCATGGCTCATGGGCCCAGCCGCTCCGCAGCATGTGGAATCTTCCGGACCGGGGCATGAACCCATGTCCCCTGCATCGGCAGGCGGACTCTCAACCACTGCTCCACCAGGGAAGCCCTTAAGGGGACCTTATGACCTTGGCCACTGAAGGCCCTGAGTCAGCCTGACTCTGAGCTGCAAAAACAGTCCCACCCTTGGGCTTCCCTGGTGGCGCAGTGGTTATGAATCCGCCTGCCAATGCAGGGGACATGGATTTGAGCCCCGATCCGGGAAGATCCCACATGCCGTGGAGCAACTAAGCCCATGCCCCACAACTACTGAGCCTGTGCTCTAGAGCCTGCAAGCCACAACTACTGAAGCCCGCGTGCCTAGAGCCCGTGCTCCACAACAAGAGAAGCCACCGCAATGAGAAGCCTGTGCACCACAACGAGGAGTAGCCCCCACTCACCGCAACTAGAGAAAGCCCGCGGGCAGCTACAAAGACCCAACACAGCCAGAAGTAAATAAAATTTAAAAAGTTTTTAAGACGTATATAAAAAAATGAATGTTTCAACAGTAAAAAACTAAAAATAACCTAAATGTCCACATGGTACATTGAAATGCTATTCAGCCATTAGAAAGAAAGTAGATGTATATAGATAAATAATCTCCAAACTCAGTTGTTAGAGAAAAAGGATGATGTAGGAGAACGTTAATGTTGATAGTATGCTCTCATCTGTGTAAAAAATGTAAAAAGTGCAATATGGACACAAAGTATTTCTTATGTCTGGATGCAGACATAAGAGATCTGTGAAAATGTTTCCTCTGGGATCTGGGGGATCTGGAATGCGAGGAAAGTTTAGTTTCCCTTGCATATACCTTTTTGCAATGTAATTTTCTATTTTAATAATCATGTGCATGTATATTACTTTTTTTTTTTTTTTTTGCAGTACGTGGGCCTCTCACTTTTTTTTTTTTAACATCTTTATTGGGATCTAATTGCTTTACAATGGTGTGTTAGTTTCTGCTTTATAACAAAGTGAATCAGTTATACATATACATATGTTCCCATATGTCTTCCCTCTTGCGTCTCCCTCCCTCCCACCCTCCCTATCCCACCCCTCCAGGCTGTCACAAAGCACCGAGCCAATATCCCTGTGCCATGCGGCTGCTTCCCACTAGCTATCTACCTTACGTTTGTTATTGTGTATATGTCCATGACTCTCTCTCACCCTGTCACAGCTCACCCTTCCCCCTCCCCATATCCTCAAGTCCGTTCTCCAGTAGGTCTGCGTCTTTATTCCTGTCTTACCCCTAGGTTCTTCATGACATTTTTTTTTCTTAAATTCCATATATATGTGTTAGCATACGGTATTTGTCTTTTTCTTTCTGACTTACTTCACTCTGTATGACAGACTCTAGGTCTATCCACCTCATTACAAACAGCTCAATTTTGTTTCTTTTTATGGCTGAGTAATATTCCATTGTATATATGTGCCACATCTTCTTTATCCATTCATCCAATGATGGGCACTTAGGTTGTTTCCATCTCTGGGCTATTGTAAATAGAGCTGCAATGAATAATTTGGTACATGACTCTTTTTGAATTTTGGTTTTCTCAGGGTATATGCCCAGTAGTGGGATTGCTGGGTCATATGGTAGTTCTATTTGTAGTTTTTTAAGGAACCTCCATACTGTCCTCCATAGTGGCTGAACCAATTCTCATTCCCACCAGCTGTGCAAGAGGGTTCCCTTTTCTCCACACCCTCTCCAGCATTTATTATTTCTAGATTTTTTTGATGATGGCCATTCTGACTGGTGTGAGATGATATCTCATTGTAGTTTTGATTTGCATTTCTCTAATGATTAATGATGTTGAGCATTCTTTCATGTGTTTGTTGGCAGTCTGTATATCTTCTTTGGAGAAATGTCTATTTAGGTCTTCTGCCCATTTTTGGATTGGGTTGTTTGTTTTTTTGTTATTGAGCTGCATGCGCTGCTTGTAAATTTTGGAGATTAATCCTTTGTCAGTTGCTTCATTTGCAAATATTTTCTACCATTCTGAGGGTTGTCTTTTCATATTGTTTATGGTTTCCTTTGCTGTGGCCTCTCCCGTTGCAGAGCACAGGCTCCGGACGCGCAGGCTCAGCAGCCATGGCTCACAGGCCCAGCCGCTCCGCAGCATGTGGGATCTTCCCGGACCGGGGCATGAACTCGTGTCCCCTGCATCAGCAGGCGGACTCTCAACCACTGAGCCACCAGGGAAGCCATATATTACTTTTTTTAATTAGAAAAGATGAAAGATTTTTAAAAGAACCAGAAATTCCAATATTCAGGAATATTTATTGTTAATATTTTGATATATTTTCTCCCAGTCTTTTCCTTTGTGAGAGCACATGTATGTGTGTGTAGATACATATACATTCATGTGTATATATGCTGATAAGAAAACAACCCCCAAGATAATGTCAAAATTATCAAACTGTACATATAATCTTATATATTAATTTCTACCATTTATTAGCATTATATTGCGATATTTTTCATGTCAATAAATATTCTTTGAAAATAAACACTATTTTGAATGGCTATGAAATTTATACACACAAACATATAACATGTACATGTGTGAATCATTTATGTTGTTTATTTTTTTTTAACATCTTTATTGGAGTATAATTGCCCTACAATGTTGTGTTAGTTTCTGCTGTATAACAAAGTGAATCAGCTGCATGTATACATATCTCCCCATATCCCCTCCCTCTTGCACCTCTCTCCCACCCTCCCTGTGCCTCCCCTCTAGGTGGTTACAAAGCACCGAGCTGATCTCCCTGTGCAATGCAGCTGCTTCCCACTAGCTACCTATTTTACATTTGGTAGTGTATAGCTGTAAATGCTACTCTTTCACTTCATCCCAGTTTACCTTCCCCCTCCCCATGTCCTGAAGTCCGTTCTCTATGTCTGTGTCTTTATTCCTGTCCTGCCCGTAGGTTCTTCAGAACATCTTCTTTTTCTTTTATTGGATTCCATATATATGTGTTAGCATACGGTATTTTTCCCTTTCTGGCTTACTTCACTCTGTGTGACAGTCTCTAGGTTCATGCACCTCACTAAAAATAACTCAATTTCATTTCTTTTTATGGCTAATATTCCACTGTATATATGTGCCACATCTTCTTTATTCATTCATCTGTTGATGGACACTTCGGTTGCTTCCATGTCCTGGCTATTGTAAATACAGCTGCAATGAACATTTTGATACATGACTCTTTGAGTTATGGTTTTCACAGGGTATCTGCCCAGTAGTGGGATTGCTGGGTCATGTGGTAGTTCTATTTTTATTTTTTTAAGGAACCTCCATACTGTTCTCCATAGTGGCTGTAACAATTTACATTCCCACCAACAGTGTAAGAGGGTTCCCTTTTCTCCACACCCTCTCCTGCATTTATTATTTGTAGATTTTTTGATGATGGCCATTCTGACAGGTGTGAGGTGATACCTCATTGTGGTTTGAGTTGCATTTCTCTAATGATTAGTGATGCTGAGCATCCTTTCATGTGTTTGTTGGCCATCTGTATATCTTCTTAGGAGAATTGTCTATTTAGGTCTTCTGCCCATTTTTGGATGGGGTTGTTTGTTTTTTGGATATTGAGCTTCATGAGCTGCTTGTATATTTTGGAGATTAATCCTTTGTCAGTTGCTTCATTTGCAAATATTTTCTCCCATTTTGAGGGTTGTCTTTTCATCTTGTTTATGGTTTCCTTTGCGATTCAAAAGCTTTTAAGTTTCATTAGGTCCCCTTTGTTTATTTTTGTTTTTACTTCCATTTCTCTAGGAAGTGGCTCAAAAAGGATCTTGCTGTGGTTTATGTCCTAGAGTGTTCTGTCTATGTTTTCCTCTAAGAGTTTTATAGTGTCTGGCCTTACATTTAGGTCTTTAATCCATTTTGAGTTTATTTTTCTGTATGGTGTAAAGGAGTGTTCTAGTTTCATTCTTTTACATGTAGCTGTCCAGTTTTCTCAGCACCACTTATTGAAGAGGCTGTCTTTTCTCCATTGAACATTCTTGCCTCCTTTGCCAAAGATAAGGTGACCATATGTGCATAGGTTTATCTCTGGGCTTTCTATCCTGTTCCACTGATCTATATTTCTGTTTTTGTGCCAGTACCATACTGCCTTGACTACTGTAGCTTTGTAGTATAGTCTGAAATCAGGGAGCCTGATTCCCCCAACTCCATTTTTTTCCTCAAGATTGTTTTTCCTATTCAGGGTCTTTTGTGTTTCCATACAAATTGTGAAATTTTTTGTTCTAGTTCTGTGAAGAATGCCATTGATAGTTTGATAGGGATTGCTTTGAATCTGTAAATTGCTCTGAGTAGTATAGACATTTTCACAATATTGATTCTTCCAATCCAGGGACATGGTATATCTTTTCATCTGTCTGTGTCATCTTTGATTTCTTTCATCAGTGTCTTATAGTTTTCTGAGTACAGGTTTTTTACCTCCTTAGGGAGGTTTATTCCTAGGTATTTGATTCTTTTTGTTGCAGTGGTAAATGGGTGTGTTTCCTTAATTTCTCTTTCATATTTTTCATCATTAGTGTATAGGAATGCAAGAGATTTCTGTGCATTAATTTTGTATCCTGCTACTTTACCAAATTCATTGATTAGCTCTAGTAGCTTTCTGGTAGCATCTTTAGGATTCTTCATGTATAGTATCATGCCATCTGCAAATAGTGACTGTTTAATATCTTTTCTGATTTGGATTCCTTTTATTTCTTTTTCTTCTCTGATTGCCATGGCTAAAACTTCCAAAACTATGTTGAATAATAGTGGTGAGAATGGGCAACCTTGTCTTGTTCCTGATCTTAGAGGAAATGGTTTCAGTTTTTCACCATTGAGAATGATGTTGGCTGTGGGTTTGTCATATATGTCCTTTATTATGTCGAGGTAGGTTCCCTCTATGCCCACTTTCTGGTGAGTTTTTTTTTTTTTATCATAAATGGGTATTGAATTTTGTCAAAAGCTTTTTCTGCATCTATTGAGATTATCATGTTTTTTATCCCTCAGTTTGTTAATATGGTGTATCACATTGATTGATTTGTGTATATTGAAGAATCCTTGCATTCCTGGGATAAACCTCACTTGATCATGGTGTGTGATCTTTTAATGTGTTGTTGCATTCTATCTGCTAGTATTTTGTTGAGGATTTTTCTATCTATGTTCATCAGTTATTTTGCCTGTAGTTTTCTTTTTTTGTGACATCTTTGTCTGGTTTTTGTATCAGGGTGATGGTGGCCTTGTAGAATGAGTTTGGGAGTGTTCTTCCCTCTGCTACATTTTTGCAAGAGTTTGAGAAGGAGGGTGTTAGCTCTTCTCTAAATGTTTGATAGAATTCCCCTGTGAAGCCATCTGGTCCTGGGCTTTTGTTTGTTGGAAGATTTTAAATCACAGTTTCAATTTCAGTGCTTGTGATTGGCCTGTTCATATTTTGTATATCCTACTGGTTCAGTCTTGGAAGGTTGTGATTTTCTAAGAACTTGTCCATTTCTTCCAGGTTGTCCATTTTATCGGAATATAGTTGATTATAGTAGTCTCTCATGATCCTTTGAATTTCCTTTTTTTAAAAAATAAATTTATTTATTTATTTTTGGCTGTGGTGGGTCTTTGTTTTTGTGCGTGAGCTTTCTCAAGTTGCGGCAGGAAGGGGCTGCTCTTTGTTGCAATGCATGAGCTTCTTATTGTGTTGTCTTCTCTTGTTGTGGAGCATGGGCTCTAGGTGCACAGTCTTCAGTAGTTGTGGCATGCGGGCTTAGTAGTTGTGGCTTGTGGGCTCTAGAGCACAGGCTCAGTAGTTGTGGTGCACAGGCTTAGTTGCTCTGCAGCATGTGAGATTTTCCCAGACCAGGGATTGAACCCATATCCCCTGCATTGGCAGGCAGATTCTTAAACACTGCACCACCGGGGAAGTCCCCAATCCTTTGTATCTCTGCAGTGTCAGTTGTTATTTCTCCTTTTCCATTTCTCATTCTGTTGATTTGAGTCTTCTCCCTTTTTTCCTTGATGAGTCTGGCTAAAGGTTTATCAATTTTGTTTATCTTCTCAACGAATCAGCTTTCAGTTTTATTGATGTTTGCTACTGTGTCCTTCATTTCTTTTTCATTTATTTCTGATCTGATCTTTATGATTTCTTACCTTCTGCTAACTTTAAGTTTATTTGTTCTTCTTTCTCTAATTGCTTTAGGAGTAAGGTTAGGTTGTTTATTAGAGATTTTTCTTGTTTCTTGAGGTAGGATTTTATTGCGATAAACTTCCATCTTAGAACTGGTTTTGCTGCATCCCATGGCTTTTGGGTCATCGTGTTTTCATTGTCATTTGTTACTAGCTATTTTTTGTTTTTTCTTTGATTTCTTCAGTGATCTCTTGGTTATTTAGTAGCATATTGTTTAGCCTTCCTGTGTTCGTATTTTTTACATTTTTTCCCTGTAATCGATTTCTAGTCTCATAGTGTTGTGGTTGGAAAAGACACTTGATACAATTTCAATTTTCTTAAATTTACCAAGGCTTGATTTGTGACCCAAGATATGATCTATCCTGGAGAATGTTCCATGAGCACTTGAGAAGAAAGTGTATTCTGTTGCTTTTGCATGGAATGTCCTATAAATATCAATTAAGTCCATCTGCTCTAATGTGTCATTTAAAGCTTGTGTTTCCTTATGTATTTTCATTTTGGATGATCTGTCCATTGGTGAACATGGGGGTGTTAAAACCCCCTACTATTATTGTGTTACTGACAATTTCCCCTTTTATAGCTGTTAACATTTGCCTTATGTATTGAGGTGCTCCTATGTTGGGTGCATAAATATTTACAATTGTTATATCTTCTTCTTGGATTGATCCCTTGATCATTATGTAGTGTCCTTCTTTTTCTCTTGTAATAGTCTTTATTTTAAAGTCTATTTTGTCTGATATGAGGATTGCTACTCCAGCTTTCTTTTGATTTCCATTTGCATGGAATATCTTTTTCCATCCCCTCACTTTCAGTCTGCATATGTGCCTAGGACTGAAGGGGGTCTATTTTAGACAGCGTTTATGTGGGTCTTGTTTTTGTATCCATTCAGCCAGTCTATGTCTTTTTATTGGAGCATTTAGTCCATTTACCCTTAAGGTAATTATCGATATGTATGCTCCTATTACCATTTTCTTAATTGTTTTGTGTTTGTTTTTCTAGGTCTTTTCCTTCTCTTATGTTTCCTGCCTAGAGAAGTTCCTTTAGCATTTGTTGTTAAGCTGGTTTGGTGATGCTGAATTCTCTTAACCTTTGCTTGTCTGTAGAGGTTTTAATTTCTGTCAAATCTGAATGAGATCCTTGCTGGGTAAAGTAATCTTGGTTGTAGGTTTTTCCCTTTCATCACTTTAAACATGTCCTGCCAATCCCCTCTGACTTGCAGAGTTTCTGCTGAAAGATCAGCTGTTAAACTTATGGAGCTTTCCTTGTATGTTACTTGTTGCTTTTCCCTGGCTGCTTTTAATATTTTTTCTCTCTATTTACTTTTTGATACTTTCATTAATATGTGTCTTGGCATGTTTCTCCTTGAATTTATCCTGTATGGGACTCTCTGCACTTCCTGGACTTGATTGACTATTTCCTTTCCCCTGTTAGGGAAGTTTTCGATTATAATCTCTTCAAATATTTTCTCAGACATTTTCTTTTTCTCTTCTTCTTCTGGGACCCCGATAATGTGAATGTTGGTGCATTTAATGTTGTCCCAGCAGCCTCTGAGACTGTTCTCAATTCTTTTTCTTTATTCTGTTCCCTGGCAGTTATTTCCACTATTTTATCTTCCAGGTCACTTAGCCATTCTTCTGCCTCAGTTATTCTGCTATTGATTCCTTCTAGTGTATTTTTAATTTCACTTATTGTGTTGCTCATCATTGTTTGTTTGCTCTTTAGTTCTTCTAGGTCCTTGTTAAACGTTTCTTGTATTTTCTCCATTCTATTTCTGAGATTTTGGATCATCTTCACTATCATTACTTTTAATTCTTTTTCAGGTAGACTGCCTATTTCATCTTCATTTGTTTGGGTGTGGTGTGTTTTTTCCTTGTTCCTTCATCTGCTGCATATTTCTCTATCTTCTCATTTTGTTTAATTTACTGTGTTTGGGGTCTCCTTTTCACAGGCTGAAGGTTCGTAGTTCCCATTATTTTTGTGTCTGCTCCCAGTGGGTGAAGTTTGTTCAGTGGCTTGTGCAGGCTTCATCGTGGAGGGGACTTGTGCCTGTGTTCTGGTGGGTGGAGCTGGATCTTGTCCTTCTGGTTGGCAGGGCCACGTCTGCTGGTGTGTTTTGGGGTGTCTGTGAACTTAGTATGACTTTAGGCAGCCTCTCTGCTAATGCGTGGCATTGTGTTCCTGTCTTGCTAGTTGTTTGGTATGGGGCGTCCAGCACTGGAGCTTGCTGGCCATTGGGTGGAGCTGGGTCTTAGTGTTGAGACAGAGATCTCTGGGAGAGCTCTTGCCTATTGGCGTCACATGGGGCTGGGAGGCCTCTGGTGGTCCAATGTCCTGGACTTGGCTCTCCCACCTTGGAGGCTCAGGCCCGATGCCAATCTGGAGCACCAAGACCCTGCCAGCCACACAGCTTGGAAGAAAAGCAAGGAAAAAAGAAAAGAACATGAACAGATAGAACCCGAAATCAAATGGTAAAAACAAAACTAAACAGACAAAATCACACAAAGAAACATACACACACACATTCATAAAAAGAAAACAAAAAAAAGAAAAAAAAGAAAACAAACAACAAACAAAAGAAAACAAAACAGGCAGACCAGTAGGACAAATGGTAAAAGCAAACTTAAACAGACAAAATGACACAAAGAAACATACACATACATACTCACAAAAAGAGAAAAAAGGAAAAATATTTAAAAATTAAAATAAATAATAAAAAAAATTAAAAATGGAAGAGAGCAACCAAACCAATAAACAAATCCACCAGTTATAACAAGCACTAAAAACTAAACTAAGATAAACATAAAACCAGAAACAAATCAGATGCAGAAAGCAAACCCCAAGTCTACAGTTGCTCCCGAAGTCCACCGCCTCAATTTTGGGAACATTCTTTGTTTATTCAGGTATTCCACAGTTGCAGGGTTTATCAAGTTGATTGTGGGGATTTAATCTGCTGCTCCTGAAGCTGCACAGAGAAATTTCCCTTTGTCTTCTTTGCTTGCACAGCTTCTGGGATTCAGATTGGGTTTTGGCCTCCCCTCTGTGTATACACCACCCTCAGGAGTCAGTTCCCCACCCAGACAGGAGGGGTATAAGCAACAGCTGATTAGGGCTCTCTTGCTCACTCAGCCCAGGGAGAGAGGAGTATGGTAGTCATAATTGGAATGTGGGGTGAGCCTGTGGTGGTAGAGGCCGGCTTGACATTGCCACAGGCTGGCGCACACTGTGTGTTCTCTCAGGGAAGTTGTCCCTGGATCACGGGACCCTGGCAATGGTGGGCTGCTCAGGTTCCTGGTGGTGGTGGGGGTGTGGGTAGTGACCTGCGCTTGCACACAGGATTCTTGGTGGCAGCAGCTGCAGCATTAGCGGTTCATGCCCATATCTGGAGTGCAAGTGGATAGCCGCGGCTTGCACCAGTCTCTGGAGCTCGCTTAGGTAGTGCTCTGCCTTCTGTGGGTACACAGAGCAGGAATCCCCTCTCCTCGCATACCCCAGAACAATGGTCTCTTGCCTCTTAGGTAGGTCCAGACTTTTTCCCAGACTCCCTCCTGGCCAGCTGTGGCACACTAGACCCTTTCAGGCTGTGTTCATACAGCTAACCCCAGTCCTCTCCCTGTGATCTGACCTCTGAAGCCCGAGCCTCAGCTCCCAGGCCCCACTCACCCCGGCGGGTGAGCAGACAAGCCTCTCAGGTTGGTGAGTGTTGGTTGGCACTGATCCTCTGTGCAGCAATCTTTCCGCTTTGCCCTCTGCACCCTATTGCTGCACTCTCCTCTGTGGCTCCGAAGTGTACCCCCTGCCCACCCCGTCCCCCCCAGTGAAGAGGCTTCCTAGTGTGTGGAAACTTTTCCTCCTTCACAGCTCCCTGCCAGAGGTGCAGGTCTCGTCCCTATTCTTTTCTCTCTGTTTTTTATTTTTTCTTTTGCCCTACCCAGGTATGTGGGGATTTTCTTGCCTTTTGGGAAGTCTGAGGTCTTCTGCAAGCATTCAGTAGGTGTTCTGTAGGAGCTGTTCCATATGTAGATGTATTTTTGGTATATTTGTGGGGAGGGAGGTGATCTCCATGTCTTACTCCTCTGCCATCTTGAAGGTCTCTCTCTATTTTTTTTTTTTGACTAATATAAGTAAAGCTGTAACAAATATCTTTGTATATATTCAATTACATTAATTTATTTAATTCTATTTTAAATTAGTTTCTAAGAATAAATTCCTCAAAGTAGAATTACTGGGACTTAAGGGCCTTTATACATATGGTTAAATTAATTTCCAGAATGTTTACACCAGTTTACTGCCCCAGCTGTGGAAGAGATTGTCTATTTATGACAAAGTTGATTTTCCAAAACGAAAATAGCTTTGTTGCACTTTCTGATTATAAAATCAACATATAATAAATAGAGAAATTCAGAAAATACAGGAAAGTAATAAAAAGGAAAATAAAAACCACTATCCAGAGATACTCACCATTAATACTAAGGCATACATCCAGATTTTTTCCTAGTACATATTAACTTGATTTTGTTTAACTTAATGTTTCTTTCCAAGCTAATTCATCATATGGAGGTACAGTATCTTTTTAATAGGTACACTGTAATCTATTAGGAGGATATACTATAAATGGCTGTGTCAGAATGTGTCCCCTGGGAAGCAGACTCTGAGGTGAATTTTAATAGGCAGGATATTTATTACGAGTGCCCTTGGTATCAAAATCTGTGGAAGGAAGGGGAAAGAAGCAGAATTGAACAGAGGGAAAAGTTAAACTGGGATGCAAACCAATGAGAGCCTCAGCTGACCTCACAAGGAATTCTGGTGCAGAGTTATCCCAGATTAGACTGAGATGACCAGGACCCTGGCACTAACTAGTCATTGGATATGGGCCATCCTGGGAAGGGACATGCCTCTCCACAGTGGAGGCAATCCCCAAAGGAGTTAATAGAATTCCTGGAAGTCGGGGTAACAAATCCTTCACTGAACATAGATCTGGGCAGCATGTCACATTGCCCACTACAGTTGAAACCAAGCAGGACCCTGCAGGGCCTTACTGGAGATGGGGCCCCATATCCCCCACCTCTTATTCATAGAAAAGCCTTAGCCTCCTAGGCCTTCCCCAAATTCCAAAGAGCAAGTTTAATCAGAAAAGGAAGAAAATGCAGAAAGGAAGGAAAAGGTCAAGCAAGACAAAATAATAATAGTTTAGCCATAAAGCGAAGTTAAGGACCTTTGGTTCCTCCTCAGGGGTTATAGATATTATCCTGACCCATATCCTTGAGTTGTTTTGTTGATTGTGGGTATAAATTGGTACTATCCTTTTGAAGGGCAATTAAAATTAATGATACAATTTAAAATCCATATACCCATTGACCCAGCAATTCTACTTATCTTCCAGATGGAAGAAGTTAACTGCATAGTGACTGCTAGCACATAGACCGTAGACCAGTCAGAACCAAACCAGAAGGTTGATGATTGAGATTCCCAAAATACCACCCGGTCACCTCACCAGCAACAATCAAAAGAATGTCCCCTGGCTGATCAGGCATATGGGACTCTCTCCCTCACCTTGCCTTTAAAAAACTTTCCCCCAAAACCATCAGAGAGTTCAAGTCTTTTGAGCATGAGCTGCCCATTTTCCTTGCATGGCCCCATGTTGGGCATCTTGCAATAAATGCTATACTTTCCCTCACTACAACCCAGTGTCCGTAGATTGGCTTTGCTGTGCATTGGGCAACTGAACCTGAGTTTGGTTAGGTAACACAATCTACCTGTTGTTCTATTCAGATATACTTATTCATTTATGTTCTTGGAGCAGAAACACCATAATTAGGATGGGCCTCTTTTTCTGTGGGAAATACTAAAAAAGAAGGTTAATGGCACAAACTAAAACTCCTAACTGAAGCCAGTTAGTCTCTGGCTTCAACTGATACTCATTGTCTCCTTCTTTCTCCATCCATTCTGTGTTCCCCTTACCCTAAACTATCATACCTGCTGGGCTGGTGGCATGACCCAGACCCTCAACCTTGAATGTTATGAACCCTGTCACTATGTCCTTCTTGCTCTGAGATTGCTACACTAGTCCACTTATGGTCAAAATTGGACAAGAGTTCA
This sequence comes from Delphinus delphis, assembly GCF_949987515.2. Classification (NCBI taxonomy): domain Eukaryota; kingdom Metazoa; phylum Chordata; class Mammalia; order Artiodactyla; family Delphinidae; genus Delphinus; species Delphinus delphis. The sequence continues at coordinate 113,968,713 of NC_082686.1, read as the reverse complement.
CCAAGAGATGTGCATTTGGATCACCTGAACGCCAAACATGTTCCTCTCTACCTCCATGTGTAACCTTCTGATGCCAGAATCGTGACTCCTCTTTTTGCCCAAAGGTCCCTGGAGTCAAAGAACACAAAGAAGTTGGGTTAGCAGCCATAGCTTGTAGCTCACTGGGAGTCTTGCTGTGTTCCCTGGTGAAACTGTGTTGCCTTTGGAGACCTATACCTCCAATTCTGCAGAATTGGGAGACAATTTTCCATGGATCTCTTGTGTTTCTGCTCATCTTACATGCAGACACCAACAGCTTTTGTTCTGAACTATTTTTTCAAGGATGTTTGTATAGGAACAACCTTATAAGATAGAGATAGTATCTCTCTTCAGAACAAAAGACAACTCTTTTTTTAAGAAAATTGAAATATAGCAGGGACTTCTGTAGCAGTCCAGTTGTTAAGACTCCACACTTCCACTGCAGAGAGTGTGGGTTCGATCCCTAGTCGGGGAACTAAGATCCTGCATACTGCACAGCACAGTGGAAAAAATAATTAAAAATAAAAATAAAATTAAGTAAAAAATTGAAATATAGTTGATTTACAATATTGTTTCTAGTGTACAGCAAAATTATTCAGTTACATATATTTTATTTCAGATTATTTTACATTATAGGTTATTACAAGATATTGAATATAGTTCCCTGTGCTATAAAGTAGATTCTTGTTGTTTATCATTTTTATATCTAGTAGTGTGTATCTGTTAATCCCAAATTCCTAATTTATCCCTCCCCCGCTTTCCCCTTTGGTAACCATAAGTTTATTTTCTATGTCTGTGAGTCTGATTTTATTTTGTAAATAAGTTCATTGGTGTCATTTTTCTTATTCCACTTATAAGTGATAGCTTATGATTTTGCAAAAGACAGCTTTGTTTGGTGTTTGATATAATAAAGATAATATCTCTGTCTGGGGAAAACTTTGGGCAGGTTGTTTGATAAAAGTTTCTCTAAACTCAGAGTATCTCAGCCATGAAGCAAACCCACTGCATGTACAGCTCTATCTAGACCACCTCACATCTTCCTCATGGTTCCTGGGGAACAAGGGAAACTAGTGCAAATGTAAGCTTCACGCTGCTTGTTGTGCTGTGAACAATTAAGTCTACTGACTGACCCAGGAGTCTCATGTCTTCTGCCAGCATCTACAATAGTGGCAGGCTAACTTGTCAGCTTGCAAACTGGGTAAAATCTCAGACCCTTCACAGTTCTTGACAACTATGTTATTACTAAGGGTGGGAAAATTAACAGCCCTGGGGCAGAAATGTTATCCATTACATGTATATGAGAACTGTTTCTGATTCTCTTTTCTGAGATAGATGGAAAAGAACATACTTGTCAGTTTAATAGTCGCATACCATGTACCTGCGTCTATGTTATTCTGCTTTAGCAAAGAATTGTATCTTGTATTTTTCTCCAGAATCGGTCTGGTTTTTGCAGGGACCAGACTGGTGAATAAAATGGAGGTATGGGGAATTCCCTGGCAGTCCAGTGGTTAGGACTCCATGCTGCCACCATCGGGGCCCCGGTTCAATCCCTGGTCAGGGAATGGCAAGCCTTGTGGAGTGGTCTAAATAAATAAGTAAATAAATAAAATTCATCTTTAAAAAATGGAGGTATGATGGGGATCACCAACTTTTCATCCTGTGGATCTTTAGAAGTGGCAATAATTTCCATCATTCTCCCCAGCAATACTTTTTAAAATTTATGTCTACTAAGGGAGGGGGAAGTTTCAGAGGCTTCAGGTTGGTTTTTTTCATTATGATCGCTGTTACTTCATAGAGCAAGGACCCAATGTGGGAGTCGTGCCAACTGTGATGTATATCTATTCTGCTTGTATATGTGACGATGACGACTGAAGAAATGACTAACATGTGAATCTATAGGTCATTTGGGCTCACTGTGAGCTGGACCTTGGATAGAACTTCATTTTACCTGGTCCCTATGTGCACCTACTCTGAAAAGGAGACCATGATGATTCTCTGGATCTCCAAGTATCAGTGTCAATGCAGACTCTATGATCAACAGGCCTTGAAATGTTTATGTATTCTCATTTTCCCTGTGCACAGTTATCTGAGTAAATGGCCTTAGGTCCAAGGGTTCTGGAACAACCTTTGGCGAAAAACTGAGGAAATCATTACTGAGTACATTTGCATGGTATTACAGGTTTCCTTCCTCCTGGGGACCTGATCTCTTCTTAAGTTAGTGAGCTCCAGGTCTAAACACAGATTCATATTTGGAAACTTGGCAAGGAATCATGATTTTAACTGGGGCGATTACCTCAGTCTCCTGACTATGCAGTTTTGAATACAACTGATGATACAAACTGAGTGGTACCTTTATTGACTGCCCATTTATTTTTCCCCTAGGGACATCATATTCTATTAATTGTCTGCGTAATTCTGTGTAGGTCACTTCCCACTGGCTGCTCCTCTGAATTTATATTACAATAATTGTCCAACTTGGCTTCTGACCATTAAACAACCTGACCTCTATCATTTGGGGGTCCTATTATCCCTGTTGCTATCATTAAACCTAGTTCCTTAATGGCTTCCTTTACCATCAGCTCTGGCTTATAGAAAGTCACCATGGAGCTTCTTAATGAGACTGGTGCCCCTCACAACAGTACATTTCTTATGTCCTTACATATGGTGTAGCCTCCTGGCCTTCAGTAATTTGATCATCTTGTGGGTTTTCATCTTTACATAGTATATGGTCTCTAGCATGACCAATTGTCGGATTCTTTGAATTCTTTCTTCCACTGTTTTCATGGTAATTATGGCATTTTAACCCAACTTCCTATGAGCCATCACTTTTTCCATGCTTCTAGAAATCATCCTAGTAGCAAATTCACACTGTCTCCTGGGTTTTTGTAAATATGTTTTTTATTCTTCAATTTGTTAATATGGTGTATCACACTGATTGATTTGCATATATTTAAGAGTCCTTGCATCCTGGGATAAATCCCACTTGATCATGGTGTATGATCCTTTTAATGTGTTGTTGGATTCTGTTTGCTAGTATTTTGTTGAGGATTTTTGCATCTATATTCATCAGTGATATCAGTCTGTAATTTTCTTTTTCTGTAGTATCTTTGTCTGGTTTTGGTATCAGGGAGGTGGTGGCCTTGTAGAGTGAGTTTGGGAGTATTCCTTCCTCTGCAATTTTTTGGAAGAGTTTGAAAAGTATGGGTGTTAGCTCTTCTCTAAATGGTAGAATTCACCTGTGAAGCCATCTGGTCCTGGACTTTTGTTTGTTGGAAGAGTTTTAATCACAATTTCAATTTAATTACTTGTTATTCGTTTGTTCATATTTTCTATTTCTTCCTGGTTCAGTCTTGGAAGGTTATACCTTTCTGAGAATTTGTCCATTTCCTCCAGGTTGTCCATTTTATTGGCATAGAGTTGCTTATAGTAGTCTCTTATGATGTTTTGAATTTCTGCGGTGTCCATTGTAACTTCTCCTTTTTCATTTCTAATTTTATTGATTTGAGCCCTCTCCCTCTTTTTCTTGATGAGTCTGGCTAAAGGTTTATCAACTTTGCTTATCTTCTCAAAAAACCAGATTTTAGTTTTATTGATCTTTGTTATTGTTTTCTTTGTTTCTATTTCATTTATTTCTGCTCTGATCTTTATGATTTCTTTCCTTTTACTAACTTTGGGTTTTGTTTGTTCTTCTTTCTCTAGTTCCTTTAGGTGTAAGGTTAGATCATTTATTTGAGATTTTTCTTGTTTCTTGAGGTAGGATTGTATTGCTATAAACTTCCCTCTTAGAACTGCCTTTGCTGCATCCCATAGGTTTTGGATCATCATGTTTTCATTGTCATTTGTTTCTAAGTATTTTTTCAGTTCCTCTTTGATTTCTTTAGTGATCTCTTGGTTATGTAGCCATGTATCGTTTAGCCTCCATGTGTTTGTGTTTTTTACGTGTTTTTCCCTGTAATTGATTTCTAATCTCATAGCTTTGTGGTTGGAAAAGATGCTTGATATGATTAATTTTCTTAAATTTACTGAGGCTTGATTTGTGACCCAAGTTGTGATCTGTCCTGGAGAATGTTCTGTGTGCCCTTGAGAGCAAAGTGTAATCTGCTGTTTTCAGATGGAATGTCCTATAAATAGCAATTAAATCTATCTGGTCTATTGTGCCATTTAAAGCTTGTGTTTCCCTATTAATTTTCTGTCTGGATGATCTATCTGTCCATTGGTGTCAGTGAGGTGTTAAAGTCCCCCACTATTATTGTGTTACTGTTGATTTCCTCTTTATAGCTGTTAGCAGTTTCCTTATGTATTTAGGTGCTTCTATGTTGGGTGCATATATACTCATAATTGCTATATCTTCTTCTTGGATTGATCCCTTGATCATTATGTAGTGTCCTTCCTTGTCTCTTGTAACATTCTTTATTTTAAAATCTATTTTAGATTGTGGCGCAGTGGTTGAGAGTCCACCTGCCGATGCAGGGGACACGGGTTTGTGCCCTGGTCCGGGGGATCCCACATGCCGCGGAGCGGCTGGGCCCGTGAGCCATGGTCACTGAGCCTGTGCATCCGGAGCCTGTGCTCTGCAATGGGAGAGGCCACAACAGTGAGAGGCCCACGTACCGCAAAAAAAAAAAAAAAAAAAAAAAATCTATTTTATGTGATATGAGTATTGCTGCTCCAGTTTACTTTTGATTTCCATTTGCATGGAATATCTTTTTCCATCCCCTCACTTTCAGTCTGTATGTGTCCCTAGGTCTGATGTGGGTCTCTTGTAGACAGCATATATATGGGTCTTGTTTTTATATCCATTCAGCGAGCCTGTGTCTTTTGGTTGGAGCATTTAATCCATTCACACTTAAGGTAGTTATCGATATGTATGTTCCTATGACCATTTTCTTAATTGTTTTGGGTTTGTTTTTGTAGGTCCTTTTCTTCTCTTGTGTTTCCCACTTAGAGAAGTTCCTTTAGCATTTGTTGTAGAGCTGGTTTGGTGGTGCTGAGTTCTCTTAGCTTTGACTTGTCTGTAAAACTTTTGATTCCTCTGCCGAATCTGAATGAGATCCTTGCCAGGTAGAGTAATCTTTGTTGTAGGTTCTTCCCTTTCATCACTTTAAATATATCATGCCACTCCCTTCTGGCTTGTAGAGTTTCTGCTGAGAAATCAGCTGTTAACCTTATGGGAGTTGCTTTTATGTTATTTGTCATTTTTCCCTTGTTGCTTTAAATAATTTGTCTTTAATTTTTGTCAGTTTAATTACTATGTGTCTCAGTGTGTTTCTCCTTGGGTTTATCCTGCCTGGGACTCTCTGCGCTTCCTGGTCTTTGGTGGCTATTTCCTTCTCTACGTTAGGGAAATTTTCGACTATAATTTCTTCAAATATTTTCTCAGGTCATTCTCTCTCATCTCCTTCTGGGACCCCTATAATGCGAATGTTAGTGAGTTTAATGTTGTTCCAGAGGTCTCTGAGGCTGTCTTCATTTCTTTCCATTCTTTTTTCTTTATTCTGTTCCATGGCAGTGAATTCCACCATTCTGTCTTCCAGGTCACTTATCCATTCTTCTGCCTCAGTCATTCTGCTACTGATTCCTTCTATTGTATTTTTCATTTCAGTTATTGTATTGTTCATCTCTGTTTGTTTGTTCTTTAATTCTTCTAGGTCTTTGTTAAACATTTCTTGCATCTTCTCGCTCTTTGCCTCCATTCTTTTTCCGAGGTCCTGGATTATCTTCACTCTCATTATTCTGAATTCTTTTTCTGGAAGGTTACCTATCTCCCTTCATTTAGTTGTTTTTCTGGGTTTTATCTTGTTCCTCCAGCTGGTACATAGTCCTCTGCCTTTTCATTTTGTCTATCTTTCTGTGAATGTGGTTTTCGTTCCAGAAGCTGCAAGACTGTAGTTCTTCTTGCTCTGCTGTCTGCCCTTTGGTGGATGAGGCTATGTAAGAGGCTTGTGCAAGCTTTCTGATGGGAGGGACTCTTGGGGTTTTTTTTTATGTTGTTAAATCCTTAGTACTAGGAGAGTGCTCCCAATTTCTCCCTTATCCAACTTTATATTCCCTTTCTGTTCATCAAGCACCCTCAAAATTCAATCCTACATATAGTCTCTCAATTTATGATGACTGTATATTAAAGCTCCTTTTGGGTATAATCCCTTTCTTACATTATTATATCCAGCACATTGAGGCTTATCATCAGTTAAGGCCTATAGGATGGGAGGCAACCTGAAAACAAATCTTGAGAGGGAGAGCAGTTGTTGTCTTGATGTGAAGAGGTCTTTTTACCATCTCTGAACAATGGAGGGAAGTGATAGGTCTTAGCAGAGGAGGGCAGGCCTCTTCTGGAAATATCCTCATCTACTGTGTCAAGCCCCATTGTTTTCCAACCAGGGCCCTGACCTTGGCTTAGTATATCTGTCTTGGCTAAAAGTTTAATCTTTGGAGCTTAGCCACCCTGAGTTTATTCTGGTCTCCCACTGCAGGAGATGAGAGCCACTTTATGCACTACAAAAGAGACCCTGTAGTCTTCATTTTAGCTTTCAATTGGTGGTTAATCACTCAGCTTTTCATTATCTTTTTACAGTGCATTTATCTGGCTAAGGAATAGTCACCTGTTTTAGTCAGCTTAGACTGCCATAACAATATACCATAGACTGGGTGACTTAAACACCAGAAATTTATTTTTCAGATTTCTGGGAAGAGATCAAGGTGCCAGCCAATTCAGTTCCTAATAAAAACTCCCCTCCTGGTGTGCAGACAGCAGCCTTCTGGTTATATCTTCACATGACCTTTCCTTCCCTGTGTGTGGTGGGGAGAGAGGGGAAGAAGAGGGGGAGAGGAGAGGAAAAGCAAGGAGAGAGGGAAGGAGAGAGAGAGAGAAAGAGAGGTGTCTTCCTCTTCTTATAAGACCACCAATCCTATCAGATCAGGATCCTACTCATAAGACTTCATTTAACCTTAATTACCTCCTAAAAGTCCTATCTTTAAATGCAATCTTGTAGGGGGTTAGGACTTCAACATATGAATTTGAGGGGAGGGGGACACAATTCACTCTACAGGACCAGTTAATTTCATTGTCCTTATAGTTACTATTTTCCCCATATGTCTCAAGTACCTGATACATCATATCCATTAATACATAGCCTTCCACTAATTACCAACCTGATTTACCATCCATGAAAGTTTTAACAATTGGACTGTAATTGTGTGATGGTGTCCTTATTGTCAGGTGGGCAGCTAATGATCAAACTCCAAGACCCCATCTTAGGGCCTACTTTCTCAGATCTCACTCCTGACACTAAACGTCACAGGTTGGTTCCTGGGAAGCAGAGTATGAGATAGAGTTTAACAGGCAGGATATTTATTAAGGAGTACCCTTGGAACTAACACTTGTGAACCAGAGAAGAAGGAAGCAGGATTGGGCAGAGGGAGAACTGAGCTGTATGCAGGTCCTGTAGTGAGGTCAGGAGATTAGAATTGACCTTCAGAGTTGACCCAAGTTGGCTAAGATGGTCAGGCTCTTATACCCCAACTTTGTTTAGTAATTGAATGTGGGGCAACCTGGGAAGGGGCCTAACATTGAGCGATGTAGCTTTCTGCAAAGGTAGCAATCCTGAAGGTTCCAAAGATTCTGCCAACAGCACCCAGTACCTGGGACAAGTCTTTATAGTAGGGGGATCTGGGCAGTGCATCAAAATGCCCACCACAGGGGTGAAGCATTTAAATTTCTCACTCCTTTTGTTTTCATAGAGGGAAGAAAATTTCTACTCCCCAGAAGGAAAAAGAATGAGAAGAATTCAGCATCTTTCTCTTCCCAGAGAAGTAGGAATGACTTCTCTGGTAGATGAGATTAGAAGGAATCAAGCTTAAAAGACTAAACCTTTTCTGGGCTTCCTCTGTTTCTGATTCTGTCTAACTTCCTTTCTGTTTCTCTATCCCCTGGCTTGTCAGTAGGATTCAACAAATTCTCTGCTCCTCAATGTTATAAGCTTATGGGGAAGGCCTGAATCTCACGGGAAAGCCTGAGGTTGTCCAGTTTTGCTTATGACTGGGTGATGGGTGTATTCTGTTGCATGAGGGGACCATTAGCAAGCCCATTTGCCAACCCAAAGGTATTTCTCTAATTAGCTTTATCTAAGCTAATTTTTTTTTTTTTTTTTTTTTTTTGCGGTACGCGGGCCTCTCACTGCCGCGGTCTCTCCCGTTGCAGAGCACAGGCTCTGGACGCGCAGGCTCAGCCGCCATGGCTGACGGACCTAGCTGCTCTGCCGCATGTGGGATCTTCCTGGACCGGAAAATGAACCCGTGTCCCCTGCATCGGCAAGCGGACTCTCAACCACTGTGCCAACAGGGAAGCCCCCAAGCTAATTTTTATAAATTGTATTTATTATGAAAATTTCAAACGAACAAAAAAGAGAGAATAATACAATGAATATATTCAGTATCTAATTGAACAAATAGCAGGATTTTTATTCAAATCAATATTTTGATTCCCTCCTGTCTTGATTCCTGAATTTTATTTTTCATTTGTTTCCATATTTAAAAAAAAAATTAAGAAACTTCACATACAATCTGGATTTGTGACTGCCCTTGGGGAAAAGAAAAAGAAACAAGGAAACCCTGGCAACACTGGACAGCCTGGCAAGAACCAGATGATTCTGAGAAGCTACCTGCTTTAAACTGGGTTCAAGCTCTCCCGTTTGTCATAATCTCCACCCATCCCAACATGGATACCAAATGTCAGTTTGCCACTCACCATAAAGCTTAAACTGTTGCTTTTATTACGTCAAATTTTCCCCTCCTCCCTACTTATTTATATTATCTGTCTGGCTCCTGTAGGTATTTGAATTTTTGGTCCTTGCTCTACAGACGGCCTTTTTAGTCTACCTACAAAAGATCAAATCCAGTAAAACATAATCACAGTGTTTGAGTGTTCATAACAGCTTTACCATAAGAAGAAAAAATTATGTACAAAATGTGCATCAGCATGTAAATGGATATATTGTAGTCTAATCATATGGTGGAATACTACAGCAGCACTAAAAAGGAATGAATGATTGCTATACACAACCATATGGATGAATCTCAAAATAATTGTACTGAGTAAAGAAATAAAACAAAAAAGAAAGTATTATTCCATTTATGTAAAATTCTAGAAAATGCAGTCAACCTTTAGTGACAAAGCAGATCAGTGGTTGCCTGAATGGACGAATAAAGGCAGGAAGGGATGGATTACAAAGGTCTATGAGGCAACTTTTGGAGTTGATGGATATATTTATTATATTGATTATGGTGATGGCTCCATAGGTTTATATAGGTTATAGATCATTAAATCATACACTTTAAATATGTGTAGTTTATTATATGTCAATCACACCTCAATACAACTGTAGCAAAATAAAACTAAACCCTCAAAACAAAACAAACAAACAAAACACCAAGTATCTGCCATGTATACTAGTAAGTGCTCAATGCATGTCTCCCTAAATACCATTGACAGAAGATGCTTATATTCATTAATTGTTTACATGTATTCAGAAAAAAAATTGCAGTTCTGGTCCTAGTAACTTGTTATTAAATTTTGATCCATAGAAATATCATAACACTAAGATTAAAGAGAAAATCCAAAAGCTTCTGGAAATGGATAACAGTGGCTGCTTCTTGAGAGGAGAACTAAGAGGGTAAGGGAAAATGATAGGTAAGTAACTTTTTGAACTGGTCACATGCATGTAATATTTATACTAAAAAAGTTCTTTTTCTCGGGCTTCCCTGGTGATGCAGTGGTTGGGAGTCCGCCTGCTGATGCAGGGGACACGGGTTCGTGCCCCGGTCTGGGAGGATCCCACATGCCGCGGAGCGGCTGGGCCCGTGAGCCATGACCGCTGGGCCTGCGTGTCCGGAGCCTGTGCTCTGCAGAGGGAGGGGCCGCAGCGGTGGGAGGCCCCTGTACCACCAAAAAAAAAAAAAAAAAGTTCTTTTTCTCAGTGTAATAACAAGGGTTCTTATAAGGGCACATCAGAGAGGAGAGAGGATGTGACCACAGAAGCAGAAGCTGGAGTGATCTGAAGAAGCAGCCATGAGCCAAGGAACGCGAGCAGCCTCTAGAAGCTGAAAAAGGCAAGGAAGTGGATTCTCACGTAGAGCCTTCAAAAGAACTCAGTCCTGTGGACACTATTTAGAGCTTCTGACCTCCAGAACTGTAAGATAATAAACTTGTGTTGCTGTAAAGCCACTAAGTTTGTGACAGTGTATTACAACAGCAATAGGAAACTAATATTAGACCCCAGTTCATCTCACAGTCCAGATATCACTTATGTAAGTCTGATTAAATTAGTATGAAACATGCAAAAAAAAGTTCTTTTTAAGAAATAATGATTTTCTTTAGGGCTTCCCTTGTGGCACAGTAGTTAACAATCCGCCTGCCAATGCAGGGGACATGGGTTCGAGCCCTGGTCCGGGAAGATCCCACATGCCGCAGAGCAGCTAAGCCCGAGCGTCACAACTACTGAAGCCCGCGCGCCTAGAGACCGTGTTCCGCAACGGCTATTTGAAACTCTACAAGAAATAAAGCCAAACAAAGCAGCTTACCGCTCAAGTGTGAAGCACAAATATTTGGGCAGGGGATAATAAGGAAAGAGAATCCGTTTGATCCTGATACTCTGCACATTTTCCTTTGAGTGGCTTTCTAGTGGATGTGACAGATGTCTTGAAGAGAAGAAAATGTAATCCTGGCACTCTGCATAGCCTGGAAGCTGGCTGTTAATTTTGAGTCAACTAATAGACAAAACACAAAAGATATTGACTGTGTTTAAGGGAGGTGAGTAGGTGGGAAAGAAGAATGGTGGTATTAATATCAGAGAGTCGAAATACTATCTAAGGTTGAAATATTGTCTAGAGTTTCACAGTGTACTACTAAAAGTTACAAAGATAACCAACAAAAGAGCTAAAATTAATGTAACTCTTAAATATTGGAAGAATGGATGTTAACATAATCCTTATCTTTTGTACCAAGGAGTTGTTAGATATTGTCTAAAGCTGATATAAGCATATTTAGAAATACTGAAGTAATCACAAACAAAAATATGCAAAAGAGGTTGTCCCTGGGGACTGGTCCTAGAGGTAGAAAGGATTAGCATGAGATTTGTTGCTTTTCATCATAAATTCTTTTGTGCTATCTGATTTGTTACAATTTAATTTGTTTCATTTTATTTGTTGTCATATGTGCATTTCTTTGACTGGAAAAAGAAATTAGAGGCTGGTTGCTCTGTTTATATGGAAACAATATTTCAGACATCTACCTTTATCAAGGTTGACTCCCTAAAATATGTCAGGCATTATTCTAGATCTTTTAAAATGAAATTCCAAGGATACCAAGACACTTGGACTAAGCAAATGGTTGTTCCACTGATACTTTATTCTCTACCCTAAATGATATTTAAGAGCTCTTAACGCTACCTTCATGAGTTCCAGCCCTCTGCTTATGAGATTTCTTTTTTAAAGTGTCTGAGTAGTTCTGTTCCTCCATTTTGGGGGGATAGCATTTTGCCTGAACCCAGGTTACTGATTCTGAAAGGGGAGGTCTTCTGGCTCTGTCTTATTACCCATCTTGGGACAGAATTAATTGCTCATGTTTAGAAGGAATTGAAAACAAATGGTATGGAAAAATCATGGTTTAATCTGATAGGTAGGACACTATGGCACATTACTGCCACCAATTGGCAGCACACCTTAATTGCAAGAGTAGAAAAGAAGGGAAAACCATTTCTGATTTTTGCGAAAGTCTGGCTGATAAACAACAGTAAATATCCTGTAGCCAAGTGAAAAATGCAAAGGAAGAATACTTGATTTTGGGAGAGTAAAATGGGACAGTGGTCATGATCCCCAAAATACTATGTTTTAGATATTCATGTGGTATGTGGAAGTAGTCAAAGTGAAGTGTGAGAAAGCATAATCAGAAGACTTTTCTGTAGTCTAAATATCCAGTAGCTGTGTCTAGAACTCTGTAAAAGTCATGGAAAAGGGAACAATCATGAATCAAATGTTACTTTGAAAAGTTTATCTTACAAGATCTATATGAGGAAAATTACAAAACTCTGATGAATGCAAACAGAAAAGAGCTAAATAAATGAGGAGATGGATAGGAAGACTCAATATCATCGATGTCAGTTCTTCCTAACTTGATCAATAGATTCAATGCAACCCAAATCAAAATCCCAGCAAATTATTTTATGGATATCAACAAACTGATTCTTAAGTTTATATAGAGAGGCAAATGACCCAGAATAGCCCTATAATACTGAAGGAGAAGAACAAAGGTAGAGGACTAATGCTACCCGACTTCAAGACTTATTATTAAGCTACAGTAATCAAAACAGTTGTGATATTGGCAAAAGAATAGACAAATAGATCAATGGAAGAGAATAGAGAGCCCAGAAGTAGACCACCATAAATATAATCAATAGATCTTGCAATACAGTGGAGTAAAGATAGTCTTTTCAATAAATGTTGCCGGAAGAACTGGACACACATATCCAAAAAAAAAAAGGAGAATCTAGACATAGATCTTACATCCTTCACAAAAATTAACTCAAAATGGATCATAGACCTAAATGTAAAGTGCAAAACTATGAAACTCCTAGATGATAACTTAGGAGAAAACCTAGATGACCTTGGGTAGGGTGATACCTTTTTAGGTATCACCCAACACCAAAGACATAATCCATGAAAGAAATAATTGATAAGCTGGACTTCAGAAAAATTAAAAACTTCTGCTCAGCAAAAGACAATGTTAAGAGAATCAGAAGACAAGCCACAGACTGGGAGAAAATATTTGTAAAAGACACATCTGATAAAGGACTGTTATCCAAGATAGACAAAGAGCACTTAAAACTCAACCGTAAGAAAACAAACAACCCAATTTAAAAATGGGCCAAAGACATTAACAGACATCTCACCAAAGAAGATATACAATGGCAAATATGCATATAAAAAGATGCTCTACAGCACAAGCCATCAGAGAAGTGCAGATTAAAACAACAATGAGATACCACTATATACATATTAGAATGGCCAGAAACTGGAATACTTTCAACACCAAGGATGTGGAGCAACAGAATCTCTCTTAATTGTCAGTGGGAATGCAAAATGGTACAGCCACTTTGGAAGACAATTTGGCAGTGTCTTAGAAAACTAAAGATATTCTTACCATATGATCCAGCAATCACACTCCTTGGTATTTACTCAAAGGGGTTGAAAACTTATGTCTGCACAAAAACATGTATAGGAATATTTATAGCAGCTTTATTTATAATTGCCAAAACTTGGAAGCAACCAACATGTCCCTCAGTAGGTGAATGGGTAAATAAACTGTGGTACATCTGGACAATGCATTATTATTCACTATAAAGAAATGAGCCATCAAGCCATAAAAAGACATGGAAGAGGCTTAAATGCATATTACTAAGTGAGAGAAGCCAGTCTGAAAAGCCTACCTACCATATGACAAGTAAAAAAATCAGTGGTTGCCAGGGATGAGGGAGGAGGAGGGAAGAATACACAGAGCACAGAGGATTTTTAGGGCAATGAAAAAACTATTATGATATTATAATGATGGATGTATGTCATTATACATTTGTTCAAACCCACAGAATGTACAATACTAAGAGTGAACCCTAAGGAATCACCTATGGACTTTGGGTGATTATGATGTGTTAATATAGGTTCTTCCTCAGTAACAACTGTATCATTTTGGTTGAATGATGCTGATTACAGCGGAGGAGGCTATAATGGGTGTAGGTAGAGGGTATATGGGAAATCTTGGTTCCTTCCTCTCAATTTTGTTGTGAACCTAAAACTGCTCTAAAAAAATTAAGTTATTAAAAAAAAAAAGGTTCTGTGAAAGGAATGCCATCATTATTGTCATGAAACAAGTTGGCTGATCGTCTTTTACTTTAAGCAGGACTCTAAGGTCAATGGAATAACTTTGAAATCTTCTTCATGCTAAAATTATCCAGAAGGGAAAAAGACATAAGTTCAGCCAAATTTTAAAAGGAGTTCTGCCATCTAAATAGTCACAAACTAGCTTTTTATGTTATAAGGCAAAGATCTTCACGTTATTGGTTAATAAATGTTAGCCATTTAGTCTGTAAAGCATTTATATTACATTTACATTAATGTGTAATTCTGTAAATGCAATTTTAAGTTTATAATATTAAATTTAATATTATATTTTTGGACCAGGTTGGCTAAAAGATTGAGTTGAAATAAAAGCTTAAGGGGCATGTGCTTTTTTTTTTTTTTTTTTTTCCGGTACACGGGCTTCCCACTGCTGTGGCCTCTCCCGTTGCGGAGCACAGGCTCCGGACGCGCAGGCTCAGCGGCCATGGCTCATGGGCTCAGCTGCTCCGCAGCCTGTAGGACCTTTCCGGATCAGCGGAACGAACCCATGTCCCCTGCATCGGCAGGCGGACTCTCAACCACTGCGCCACCAGGGAGGAAGCCCTCAGCATGTGCTTCTTTAGACATCTAACCTATCAACCTGAATCTTCAAAGTGGGCCCGGTCTCATTTCAGATAATTTGAAACGAACAATGAGGTAGAAATTCCAAAGGGCACCAGAAAACTTGGACTAAGCAAATGTTTGTTCTATTGATACTTTATTCCCTATCCCAAATAATACTTAAGAACCCTTAGCACCTACCTACACTAGGTCCAGGTATTCTTTCTGACATTTTGTTCATACCTCTGACTTGAAGCTGTTAATGAAAACTGTGGTGTTTGAAAATCTTTGCCAAGAGCTTTGGAATCTTGATTAAGAATTTCATGAAAGCAGAGGCTCCTGGGAAATGTGTGATTCTGCAATAAAGTTAACTTGTTATAGGACCTATTACTTTATCTTACCAAATAGCTAAAGCTTGAATGTATCTGAAATTACAGTGCTATTAAGAGAAATCAGGAAACTTGAATAAGAAAGATGCATTACCTTAAATGTTGAATTTTGGGCTGGAGCTGAATTTTGGGCAAGAAAGCTGAATATGAGGAATGTTAGTTAAGAGACAATCAGGAACAGATAGTAATATAAAGAGACTTTTGAAGAGAAAGGATAGTAGAGGAAAACAGAGAGCTAGGAGTTGAACTATGGATTGGAAAAAAGAGGAGGCGCTAGCCAAGGAATCAGAAGACCAGGAAACCAGGTAGGTTGTAGATCCCAGGAATTGTCTTAAAAAAGGGGGAAATAGGGTTTCAAGGAGGGTGTAGGATTGGGTGTGCCAAGAAAAAGAGGATGAGAAAATGGTTGTGACCTGAAAGTGTAAATTCAGTTTGTTGTTATCGGTTAGATTGATAAAAGCTAAGGAATAAGGTGGTAATGAAGGTGGGAGACTGCTTCTTTTGAGAAATGTGACAGTGAAAAGAAGGTTGATAGTATTGTAACTGGAGGGAGTAGTAGTACTGAAATTTTTAAAATGACCATGGAAACTGCTGAAAAACAGAAGCCAATGGCAAGATGTTGAAGATATAACCACCTAGGAAAGTGGTGGAAGGTGGAAATGGGAAGGGACGGCATACGTAGTCCAGGAAGAAAGACTAGCTTTGGAGAGAAGGGGGGGAATGGGTTAATTTGGTGAGAATTTGAGAGGTCATGAACAGGGTGTGGTTACAGATATTTTAATACGGAGAGAATATCAAACCGGAATTGGAATTCCATAGCTTTTATCCCTGGAAACTAGATGATTTTATCTATTAGTATGGATTGGGACTGGCACCTTAACAAGGAAAGCTTCAATAGTCCTTGGGGAGAATACGATAGGAAGTCAACCAAAGATGAGTGAAAAAAATTGTAAGTGGGAGTGCAGTCACAAATTCATACCAAGCAGGTAGAATTGTGACTTCCTCCAGTGAAAACCCACATACCTGTGACCCTTGGGAGAGAAATCAGAAATACGGGTAATCTACTGGAGACTGGCCGTTAAGACTACTAAAAAAGAGTTGAGCGATTCTAAGGCAAGACAGAAATAGAGCTGGGTATAGTAACAGAGATTTAGTCATAAATGGGGCTGATGACCTGGGAGACTAAGGATTCACTTTTGTATTGAAAGTTGTGAGTGGGTGAAAGGTAGAAGCCACGGCCACAGAGAGGCGGGTGGAGAGTAGGGAAAGGCGACGTTCAGCGGCATATTTTGGTCATGATCTCACGTTAATCAACTTTCCCTTTTGGCAGCTAAAAGGCTAGGATTTTCACGTCCATTTCACAGCTACTGAGAGTAGTCCTAGGCTGTGGAAGGTGAAATCTGATTCCAAAGCAAAGGCTATATTTTCCCAGTCTACCTACATTCTTTACTCACTAACTAGCCAATGCTGCCGCCTTATGCAAAGCCGGCACCACGGAGAGGATCTGCTTTACAGACGCAGGGACGACGCCAATCGGCCTGCGGCGAGCAGTGTTGGGTCTAGATCGGCGGCGAGGGAGGTCCCAAACAGTTCTCGAAACCTTTACACCCGCGCCGGGGGAAGCGGCTCGTCAACAGTCAACAATAAATCGCTAGTACAATGCTAAACTCTGAGGCCCTCATGAAACCCAAGAGAGGCGGGAGCAGAGTTTTGTGCCGCCACCCCCTCGCGTTTCCGCAGAGCTCGTCCCGGGCGGGGGATGGGGGTAGCAGGAGCCGGGCGGGGCTGCGGGGAAGCGCCAGTCCCGCGACCCGGGGAGGGGCCTCGGTGGAGGGGCCGGGGGCGGGTTTCCCTCCCAGGTCTCGGAAAAGCTCCAAAAATGGCGGGCAGCAGCTCAGCTAGCGGGGCGCGCAAGCGCCGCCGCGGCCATCCTTCCGCCCTCCTCGGGCGGCCACGAACAGTCTACAGGGCCCTCACGGAGAGGTATCCGCCGCTCGCGATTGGCTGAGCTGGGCCAGCGCTCCGTGCGGGGGCCGGGCCGCCACGCAGCGGCCACGTTTCCCGCCCCGCTGGCGCGCGTGCGCGTAATCCCCACAGGAAAGCGTTTGCGCGCGTCCCCGCCGCGGCCGCCTGCTCGCGCCTCAGCTCCCTCCCCTTTCCGGGCAGGTCCGTCCCGTCAGCGAGGCAGTAAGCACGGCGGCCAGCAGAGGGCGGTCCGGACCCAAGTCTGCAGCGGCGCCATTGGCGTGTGGAAAATGCCACCAGATGGCGGGTTAGGATTGCAGCTCCGTTGAAGGCGCGGCCCCCGCTCCCGAACCCCCGGCGACCACCCCGTAACAACCCCCCCACATCGGGAATAACACACCGGAGACTTTTGGGGGGAAACTAGGTCGACGGCCGGCTGCGCCCGGATGGGCAGCTGAGGTGAGTGCGGGCGGCGGCGACGGCAGCGGGGGGCGGGAAAGAGGGGGAATGCGGCGGCAGCGGCGCGGGGGCTGGAAGCGCCGATCCAAGATGGAGGCCGGGAGAGAGCGAGAGAGCGCGAGCGGGGAGCGGGCGGGCCGGGCGCGGGCCCCGCGCGGGGGAGGGAGGCCGCGCGGGCCTGTGCGGGGCGCGGCGGTCGCCGGCCGTCCGGGAGCCGGGGGGAACGACTGTGGGCGCGGCGGGCGCCCCGGAGCCCTGGTCGCTCCGCACCCCTCTCGCGGGCCCCGAAAATTGTGCCCCCGCCCGTTCAGGCACTACGGCGACGGGCGCGGAAGCCTTTGTGGCGCGCTCGGGCCCGCCGCCAAGCCCGCCCTCCGCCCCCCCGCCTGGACTCTCGGGACTCGCCCGCGCCCGGCGGGGCCGGGCCGAGGCGGGCTGGTGCGAATGCCGCCCGCCGCCCTGCGTTTCTGCGGTGTTTTAGCGGCGGTGGCGGCGTCACATGACAACAAGCTCGCCTCGGCGGAGGGGCCGGGGGGTCGCTCGGCGTGGCGGCCGGCCCAGGCCTCTTCTCGGTGGGGTGGAGTGGGGGGCTGGCGCTTGGGGCAGAGGGGACGTCGAAGCCGGGCTTTCCCGCTATCTGCCCTCCCCGCCCCCGACGGAGGCCTCCTTGTGAAACGTGTCCAGGCCGGAGCACTGCCCCGCTAGTTTGCCAGCCCCCCAGGAGACGAGGCCAATAAAAGTTGTTTTCCCTCCTTTCTCGGGGTGGTGGTGGTGGTGAAGAGCTGGGCAACTGGAGTGCCTGGATTTGGACCTGGGCCTCGATTGGAGAGTCCAAACGGGGTGCTTCTTGTGTGCTGTAGGGACTAAGAAATTTTCAGGTTTTAGGATTGTCACGTCACCCCTTCCACCAACATTTGAAATTTTATCGATTTTCTTCACATTGCAGAGAATCGTGCCCCGGGCGTATAAATCACGGGATGGTTTTGGGCGCTTATAGACTCAAAACGATGCTGTTTGTATGTGACGACAGCGAATTATTTGCTGTTAAAGTCGATGTTAAGATGATGAATATATAGTTTATTCCTTCTCGTGGTTGTGACTAGAAAGGACTTTATTTTGCATCTCTTAGCAAACATAGTGTTTAGGAAAGTATTTGACTAGGCATGAAGAAAGTTGTGTGATTTGTAACTTACGTGGAATTTGACTACACCTTTTAGATTTTCCTGTATCTTTTTAAGAAAATTACAAATTCTGATGGTGAAGCACTTAGGAAAATACATATAACAGTGAAAATAAAAACAGCCTGTGTATTGTATGATATATTGTACCACGTTCTCATATTTATAACGTACGAAATGTTCAGGCTAAACAAATTTGCCCAAGGGGGGAAATAGTGAAAGATTCGGAAAGGTTGTTTACTTGCTTTGGATTTTTGAGAATAGTTATAACACAATTTGTTTGCTATCTAAATAAAGTACTAGAAAACCGACAAGCGTTTTGCTAAAGTTTTCATTACATTTCAAAATGTACATTGTTTTTTCAAATGGTCTACCCATGGTCATTTTTAAAACCAAACTACTTTTGATTGGAAATTTTTCAGTATCAACTTTAGCTTTGACATTCTGACAAAGCCAAGGGGTATTTAAGTAGATTTGAAATACGGGAAATTATGTTACTAGGAACGCTTCCCTTGAAGACAGTATGCAGGTACTGTTGATTTGAATGGCTCTTTTAAAGCCTTAAGGGAGCTGTGGTAGGGGAGAAGAGCGCCCTGGACTGAAGTTACTTTAAACATACCCTAGGTTTGTGATCTTTGGGGTGTCACTCTTCCAGCCTTTCTTTCCTCATCACTAAAATGAAGGTAATAAATTATATGGTAGTTGTATAACAAGCTGTGTGTGGAAAAGCCCTTCTTAATCATTAAAACTGTAAAAATTTATGTAATTTTACAGTTTTAATCTTTTTCCTTGATTCTGGATCTGTATATCTTCATAATCAGTGCTGTGAGGAGATACAGTGCACTCTGGAGAAAAAGATGTCTCTTCCCCCTTTTTATCCTTTTCTGCTTTGTCCTATGTTGATGGAGTGTATTAGTTTTCTTTTTATGTATAGCGAAGTACCACAAATGTACTAGCTTAAACAACACCCATTTATTAGCTCACAGTTTCTGTAGGTGAGAAATCTGGGTACTTTGGGCTCGCTTTTCATCATCTCACCAGGCTAAAATCAAGGTGTTAGCTGTGGCTGCAGTTCTCATCTGAGGCTCATGACCTTCTTCCATGCTCACTACTTGTTGGCAGAATTTCCTTGTGGCTGTATGACTGATGTTGCCATCTTCTTTCTAGCTGTTGGCCAAGGACCTTTCTCAGTTCCTTACCACATGTTCACGTAGGCATTTCACATCATGGCTGTTTGCTTTCATCCAGGCAAGCAGAAGTCAGTTGCTCTGGCTTCCTCTGTCTCTGTCCTTTGGACTCCCTTTTAAGACCCCTTTTTAAAGCTGATCTGATTTGGTCAGACCCACTCAGGAAGATCTCCTTTTTGGTGAACTCAACTGATTAGGGAACTTAAATACATATGCAAAAATCTATTTGCCATGTAACAATCCCAGGAATGATGTTCCATTATATTTACAAGTCTCCCCACACTCAAGGGGAGGGTTATATACTAGGGTGTGGGTCATTGTGGGTTGTTAGAATTTTGCTTGCCATGGGGAAAGAAGTATCTTTACAGTTGCTTCTTTAGAATCTGGATGTACAAGAAGAGCACATAGGCAGAGCAGTGTAACCCCACCTGGTGAGTTTACTCATACTGGTTTTGTCTTCATCCTTTTTCCGTTTTGTATTTCATGGTACCTCAGTTGAAGTGCGTCCCTCTATAAAAGCATTTAATTGCATTTAGAGGAAATTAAAAATAAAAGTTAAAAAGTTAAGTAAAAAGAAAAAAGGCAATAGAGATTATATAATTCTCATTACTGCTTGATACCTATTGTTTTCTCATTTTAGGGATGAGATTGAATCTCAGGGAAGTTAAGAAATTTAAATGCCTAAGATCACACTCTTATTAAGTGACAGGTAGATTCATAAACTCATTACACCAGACATTTGCTGTGTGTGATTGGTCCAGCAACTTTTGAAGAAGGGATTATGAAAAAGAATAGTTATTTAAAATAGAGTAGGGATATTATTGGTGGACAAAGAGGGTAGCAGAAATTGGTCATGGTATGCGGGAGGTTTAACAGTCCAAGAAGCAAAACACCTTCAAGAGGAGGCAATTAGGACAGTTTTAGTTAAGAATAACAAGATTTGGAGACTATAACCAGGAGTTAAAATTGTTCGGGAGGTACAGCTTAATTTCTTAATAGATAGGTGATATAGTAAGCGCTTGGAAAATCTTTGTTAGCTGAATTAAAATATGAATCTCTAGAATTTAGATGATTCTTGGTACTGTGACGCTCTGTAGGGAAAGGTAGGAAGCAGAGACCTAAGAGGATGCTCTTGCATAAGCCCAAGAAAGAGATGATTCTTGAGGTGGGAATTAGGATGTGTCTACAGAGAAGGATGGATCAGTTTTCTGTCATTTTGGTAGTCAAGAGGATGGGATCCCAACTTCCTATGTTTTAGTGCTGAGAGAAACCTTGTCTTATTGACAAATGTGATTCTTTTTAAGTGAGCTTTAAGTAGGTCATAGACCAGTTTGTTTTATAGAATCCTTTTTCTGTTTCACTCCTTATTTCTTCTTTCAGGTTTCTTCTCCCTCTTCTAATTCTTTAAGCCAGTTAGTGCTTAAAGGACATCTCAATCCTGCCTTCTTTATAAGATACATCCTTAGTATTATGGGCCTAAATGATGTACCAGTTAGTTGCCCAAATTTCTCTAAGGAGTTTTGCTGTAATTAAACAGCTCTAGAGGTGGCTTTGAACTTGCTAGAAGCTCAAAGTTACAAAAACATTTTATGTTGTGACCCAGTACAAACACACAAACCATGGAAATAATGTCTAACCTTTATGTGGTACACGCTGATTTTTTAATTTTTTCTTTTTTTTAAATTAAGAATGCTGGTTGCAACTCACCTATGTGCTATCATGACTTACAGCAACCCACAGCTGAATTATAATCTCATTGGTAATTGGGAGAGTGCAAAGTAGAACCATAAGAAGAAATCATTTCACTTCTACCAGATTGGCAAACATTAAAAATTCTGATAATATCAAGTGTTAATGAGAATGTGGGGAAATCAGACTCCCACTTTTGGAGGGACATAGTCATTTTGCAAAAGAAAATGACTTGTAGTAAGTTGAAGAATACATGTACCATAAACCTAGCAGTTATACTTATGTCTTTATATTTCTGAGAGATATTCTTGTATGTTGGGGTAGGTGAACAAAAATATTTGCAGTAGCCAAATTTAGCAACAAAGTGCTCATCATTCTACCACAGGTTTTCAAACACCAGTGGTGGTTTTCAAATGTTAATCTTGATGCCTAGGATAACCTCACTTGATCACAGTGTATTATCCTTTTTATGTTTAATATTTTGTTAGGGCTTGAGGATATTTCTTCATCAGGGATATTATTTTGTAGTTTTCTTTGGTTGTAATTTTTTTTCAGCTTTCAGTATTAGGATTATGATGGCCTCATAAGATAAGCCGGGGAGGTGTTCCCTCTACTGACTGAAACACTGTGCAATATTCCTTGACTGTTTGATAGAATTCATCAGTGATACCATTTGAACTTACATTTTTTTGTGTGTGTGGGAAGACTTTTGGTAAATTCAAATTCAATTTTTTACTAGACATAGAGTTATTCAGATTTTGTTTCATCTTATGTTAGTTTTGTTGTATTTTTAAAGGAATTTGTTGACATTAGTTGTTTATATAATTCCCTTGTTATCCTTTGACTGCTTGTAGGATTTGTAGTGATATCTCTTTAATTTCTGGTGTTGTTAATGTGTTCTTTCTTTTTTTCTTGGCCAGTCTAATTCTTGGTTTATCTATTTGTATCTCTTTTCAAAAATAACATTGCTAATTTTCTCCATTTGTCTTTTCTCTCTCATTTGTTTCTGTTCTTTATAATTTTCTTTCCCCCATGTGTTTTGCTTTTCTTTTTCTAGCTTCTTAAAGTGGTCATAGATTTCAGACATTTCTTGTTTTCTAATGTAAGCATTCAAAGCTATAGCTTTTCCTCCAAGCACTGCAACATCCCACAGATTTTGATATTTTTATTATCTTTTAGTTTGAAATAGCTTCTGATTGCTTTGTGATTTCTTTGTTGACCCACGGATTATTTAAAAGCGTGTTGTTTAATTTTCATGTATTTGGGATTATTTTAGATATCTTGTTATTGATTTCCAACTTAATTTTATTTTGAGGTGTTGAGATATATTCTGTATGAATTTAATCTTTTTAAATGTACTGAACCTTGTTTTATGGTTCATCATATGGTTTATCTTGGTAAATGTACCTTTCACACTTGAAAGAATATTCTGCAGTTGTTGGGTGTACTATTCTGTAAATATCAATTAGATTAAAGTGCTTTGGTAGCATTTTTCAAATCATTTATGTCTTGGGTTTTGTTTTATTTGTTTTTTTTTTTTTACTCTAGTTCTATTCAGTTGCTGAGAGGGATATTAAAATATCCAACTATGACTGTGGAATTATCTGTTTCTCCCTTAATTCTGTTAATTTTTGCCTCATGTATTTTGAAGCTCTGTTATTAGGCACATACAATTTATGATTATTAGGTCTTTCTGATGAATTGGGCTTTATGAAATGTCCCTCTTTATCCCTGGTAATAGTCTTTGTCTTAAAATCTGCTTTTTCTGATATTAATATAGCCACTCCAACTTTCTTGAGCTTACTGTTTCTGTAATGTATTTTCTTCCATCCATTTACTTAAAACTCTTTTTTCCTTTATATTTACAGTGTGCCTCTTGAAGGCAGCATATAGTTGGGTTTTGCATTTTTTATCCTTCCTGACAGTGTGGAAGTGGAATCTATCAGTTATAATAAACATTGATTATGTGCTAATGCCTGTCAAGCACTGTGAAAGTTCTGAGATTTTACCTTACTTGCAGACTAAGTTAACCTGTTACAGTTTATTGGAGTCATGAGACTCCTTGGTCAGAGATGAAGAACAGTGCATTACAGCAAGAGCAGTAGCCACAGTTATTAGTGTCAGATCTTGGAGCCCCAGTTTGTACACGGTAGGGTGAAGATGTGACACTTGCCCATGCATTGGGTTGTGTTAGAGGAGGGGAATCCCAAGCTTAGAGAAACTGGAATCTTTATAATGGGTTGTAAGCATACCTCTCCTTTTCTTGAGAGAGAGATGCTATTTCTTTTTTCCAAGATTCTACAAATATACTTGAAAAGATTGGATCAAAGGCAGTCGGTGCCTCTGTTTTCCAGACAGGCAGAAAAACAAGAGACCCATGGAGAATTGTCTTTCAAAACTGCCCAGTGAATTTTCTCAATTTCCTCTATGTTATTAGCTTAGATTTTTCTTTTATTTCTTACATGGCCCCAACCTAGCTTTCTAGCTCTGTCTCTGTGCTGTACTTCCCTGTAGGTTTTATGCTCTCACCAATTTGATTACATAGTTATATTCCCCGCCCCCCCACCCCATGTCTTTGTTCTGGGGTATAATGTGTGTGTAAGAAACACTCATTGAGTGTTTACTGTATACCAGTAAATATTTTACAGTAACCCTGTGAGGAAATTGTTGTTATTATGTTGCTGCTATCTGTTTTACAGGTTAGATTAAACTTATTTAATCTTAAATTAACTAAATTAAGTTTATTAGATTTGCTTAAACCTCTCAAGTTTGTGATGAGGGAGGGACACATTGTAGAGAAGTTTTTGGAGTATTCTATTTCTTGATGTTAGTAGTAGTTACATGGAGTGTTCACTTGATAATTCTTTAAACTGTTATCTAGATTTTATGTATTATGCTGTATAATTGATATAGCTCACAAAGAAAGGAAAAACAGAAAAAACAAACACTGAGCTGTAGAATCTGTGTAAAATCTTTCCTGATAACTTCAGCCAACAGTTATCACCGTCTTTGTATTTTCATTTACTGCAAATGCATTATTGCATTTATTGTTGGCACCATAAGATTTGGTAAGTGGTGGTGTTCATAAGGCACGGTATTTTGTAGACTAATTGTTGCAAGGCCAGACAACTAATAAATGAGAGAGCCAGGATTTAAATCCAGACTTACTTTCAGAACCCACACTCTAAATCTGTTAAAAGAGCATTTTTATCTCAGCCTTATTTATGCTTTTTGTAATCTTTTGAAGTTTATTTTACAGAGATTTGGTTTTCTTTTTCTATCATATAACAGTCATGAGGTCTTGAGTAGAACACTTAATTTCTAGAGGCCTCAGTTGTCTTATCTCTGTGATGGGAATCCAATTAAAATTTTTTCAGCAAATATTAATATGAGTGCTTAACTCCATGACTAGTAGTGAGTATATAAAGTTGTTAAATACATAGACTTTGCTTTTAAACAACTTCTGTTTTATGGGGAGAGATTAAAAACTGAAACCAAACCCCAAAGCAACAAAACAAATAGGGATACTACCTGAAATGTTGTGAGGGCTTTAGGTTCAGGATACTTTGGAAGCATAAAGTGCAGAGGTAAGAGGACAAGCCCTTCTCCTTGTCAGGTCCCCCCAAATGATAGATTATTTTTAATGGGTCAGGAAGAGTTGGAAGAGTTTTTCAGGGTAGTCCTTTTATTTTCTAATTGAGATAACAATATTTAAGTATTACCTTTTTAGGCTCTTTGACAAGATTTCTCTGCATAATTGTTGAGTTGGTTTAAAGGTTCAGGTAGAGGTTTGAGACACCACTGCTTGTCTCCTCAATCTTAGGCAGAAAAAAAGTTTTATACATAGTCAAGCATGAACATGACCTGATTGTCTCTTTTGAGGTCCCTTATTCCCTCTGTTATTCTAAGGTCTGTCGATTCTATTATATCATGTTATTATTTTTTCTTATCTCATTTAGAGTACTGAGAGGTAGGCTTTCTCTTTTCTCTAGTAGAGATAGTACAAGGTAGCATACGTGCAGAAATTCTTACGACAGAATGCAAGATACAAAAGCTAAAGAATGTCTTAAGCTGTATTCTGCTTTATTTTTAAAGCCTAAATTAACTTTCAGGAAGAAAATGCGTTACTTACCTTCTACTGTTAGGGATAGTTAAAAAGTTTGTATGTTCACAGATGAAGGAAGCATTATCACATGATTAAGGGCTAAGAAAGCCATTATATATTGTCCAAGAGAGTTCCTGACACCTGAGTTACACAGCCTATGTCAAATTCTAACTCATCTCCTTCCTAGGCATGTAAACTTGGGCAAATTCTTTAACCTCTCTAAATCTCAGTTTTCTCACCTGTATAATTGGAAGTAATAAAAGCATGTCTCGGGCTTCCCTGGTGGCACAGTGGTTGAGAGTCTGCCTGCCGATGGCAGGGCACGCGGGTTCGTGCCCCGGTCCGGGAAGATCCCACATGCCGCGGAGAGGCTGGGCCCGTGAGCCATGGCCGCTGAGCCTGCGCGTCCGGAGCCTGTGCTCCGCAACGGGAGAGGCCACAACGGTGAGAGGCCCGTGTACCGCAAAAAAAAAAAAAAAAGAAAGAAAAAAAACCAAGCATGTCTCGTGGATTGCTGTGTCAGTTAAAATGTTAACTCTTAACTCTTAGACTATGTTGCATTGTATATAAATCCAAAAGACATTCATCTTAAATTTAAAAGGCGAATAAAATTATAATCCAGATAAGTCATAAGATTACTTTCCAGAAGCAAAGAATTTTAATTAATTGGTTCTTATTAGCACATAAAGCTAGTTTAATAAACTATTAATGAGAGAGGTCAGAGGATGAGGTACTCAGGTTAATAGAGAGGTGAGAGTTATAGCCAGTTTTCTGCTTATTGTTAAACGTATTTTAAAAATCAGGCTCTTTCTTTAGAAAGTACTGTATCTTGGAAAGCCATTGTAATGCTTCCTTGGTAATTGAGAAAATTTGAAGACTGTATCAGGATTTTTATTTATGAATATTAGCTTTGCATGTATAATTTTGCAAACAAAGAGACTTAGGAATGAATCTTTACCAAAAGCAAAACATAATCTTGAAAGTTACCTCTTTAAGTTCCTAGACAAAGTAAGATGGTTAGATGGCTGCTTTTCCTCTCATTAAAATGGGGTAGAGAGAACAAAACCTGGGTTAATCTGAGTTTTTAAAAAAGTTTTGGATATTTAATATTTTATTTTATAAATGCAAAGGGAGTGTGATATAGGAGAGAGAAAACTAGTATAGGGCCAGTGACTTGAGTTTTAATTACACCTTTACCACTAACTAGCTGTGTGCCTTTGAGTCACTACTTCTCTGAGCCTCAGTTTCTTTGTTGTAAAATTAGTTTCCAAGATTCCTGTAAATTTTTTAGTCCATGTTGAAATAATCAGGAAATCAGTTCTGAATCAGGTAATGCAAAGTTTTTGATTTTAAAGACTTTAGTTTTGAAAAACCTAAGTGTGTTATCAGCAGGCCCTTTTGTCTCATCTTCCAACAGGTTATTAGAATAATTCATGCTTTCCCCTAGCTGATTAGTGTACAGGCCAAATACGTTAATATTTAGATAGTATTTATGGTTTTTGGTTCCAGCGATGGGTGTGTGTTTGCTTCTTTATTTGGTGAGAAAGAGATAGATTAGCAAGTGTCTTCATATAATTTTAGTCATTGTGAGTCATTCAAACATTTATTGAACATCTACAGTGAGCCATACACTGTGGGTATAAAAACATTAAAGCACAGTTCTTGTCTTCCTGATGTACAGAGAAGGCGATTCAAGACTCAGAACTTAGGTGTGATATAACCTTCTCCAAAAATCCTTTCCTGACAGCCTTATTGCCCCTTCCTCCCATCGTCTCTCCCTTTCTCGAGTCCAGGATTGATCTAAGGGCTCTTCCTTTGTGTTTTAGTGGTAGGCTGTGCCAGGGCTGCCATGACTGGTTAGGAATTGGTGGTGCTCTGCATAAAGGTGCCACGGCCAAGGGGCTAGGTGGGGGCTGAAATCCAGGTTTCATTCTGCTTGACCAACTGTCCATTTGCTTTTTCAGCATTTTCTAATTCGCCTGCCCAAAGGAGGCCTTTTCCCTCAGTTCTTGCAAAACAGCCTGTATATGGTAGTAGATATTTAACCTGTGCATTAGTATACCATTAAGAATATTCTGTAGTGTGTTTTTTCTGGCAGATAAGTTTTATAGTAGGTAATAAATGCCTTGAGGTGGTTTGTTGAAGTGAGCAAATGCTTCCTGAAGGCAAATTCTTATATAAGTTTTGAAAGAAAAGTGAAAGTTAGCCAAGCAAGAATGGGATGATGGAGATGGGAATGGCATTCCAGGTGAATATACAGGGACAATGTAGTGATGTAGTCTAGAGCCCAGTGGTTCTTAAATTGTGCTCCCTGCGTCAGCAGTATTAACATTACCTGAGAACTTGTTAGAAATACAAGTTCTTGGTCCTCACCCCAGTCCAATTGAATCAGAAATTCTTGAGATAGAGACCAGCAATTTGTGTTTTAACAGTGATTCTAATGCAGGCTGAAGTTTGAGAGCCACTACTATAGCCCACTTCTTGAGGAAGCATTATTTGAGTGTGTGTGAAGAGCTTGGGGTTACCTATAGAGGAGTGATTAAAATTTAGGGCTGTAAGCAGTGACCAGAGTGCCTAGTGTGCCAAACTAGAGTTTGAACTTTGTCCTTAGGCTAGTGGCTGCACATTAGAATCACCTGGGAGCTTTAAAAATATACCAAAGAATGGGTGTGATCTACCCCAGACCAACTGACATCAAATCCCTGATTTTCTGATGCACAGAGGGTTCTGAAGTACATAACTGTCAGAACTTGGTTACTGATTTTAATAGTACACAGGTTTATTGAGAATGTGGCAAATACTATGTTGAGTAGCATGATAATAAACACAGCTATCTTATATAGGTATTACTCACATTTCACAGAGGAGGTAAAGTACCTTTTCCCAATATTACCTAGCTAGGAAGCGGTGGGTTTGAGTCCAGGTTTTTATAACTCTGAAGTCTAATCTCTTAAGCAACTTTTTTTTAAAACCTGGAGTTCATAAACTTAGATGGGAAAATAATATTTTCATTTTCCCTAACCTCTAAGTAAGATTTAGCATTTTCTTCAACTTTGAATGTAGGCAACAAATCACAGTTGTATGAGCAATGCTGTAACTTTGTTACCAATAGAAATGAGAAATATTTTCATATTAAATTACAGATGTTGCAGATCTGTATCTGCAGATACAGATATCTCAAAATATCTTTTATCCTAATCAGTGCTTTAAAATTGGGCTGTTAGACCCACCTCTAGACCTTTTATTTACTGTGTTAAAGAAGCACATACAATACTGTATCACAAGTTTTTTTTGATATGTTGATAATTATATTTGAATATAATTAATAACAAATTCCTTTTCTAAGTATGGTAGCCTTGGCAGAGAGTGTTTAGTAGGATAAGGTAGACAGGAAATAAAAAATTCATTTGTTTTGTTATCTTGTTGAATAGAGATCCTTAAAAAAGTCTCTCTTTCCTTCACCACTTCTCTTTTATTTGACTTGTTAAATAGATCAAAACCCAAGTTCTTCGTTACCTGTCAAAGTTATTAGATTAAAAACTACTTTGGGTTTAGAGTGCTTTTTTCCTAAGCACTTCTTAAAAAATTAGAGAAGATAAGCATTATCTCATCAGGCATTCTAACTATCCTGTAGTCTGTTACAGTGCTGTTTAATAGAACTTTCTGCAGTGATGGAAATGTTTTGTATATGTGCTATCCAGTATGGCAGCTGTTAACCATAATGATGCAAAGAAACAAAATAACAATAACATTAATAGTTACAGTATTTCCTATATACTAGGCACTGTTTAAGCATTTTACATACATTAACTTAGGTGATCCTTACAACAACCCCATGAGGTGGGTAGTATTGTTAAGTCTTAGTTTACAGATGAGGAAACTGAGGCATGGAGAAGTTAAGTGATTTTCCAGAGTTCACATAGCTAGTAATTAGCAGAACTGGGATTCAGACCCTGGCAGTCTGGCTGCCTTTATGTTTCCTTTATAATATATTGCTTTACCACTTTCCTCAGGACCCCCCCGCCCCAAATGCATATACAGAATGCTGTCAGAAACAGTATATTAAAAAGGAATTTAAGATAAATCATTTTCTTCTAATTATTAGGTAAAAGTTGTGCAGTTTTCTATAAGTAGACTTGTATTTGTATTAGACGTATAGGTATTTTTAGTAACCAACACTGATATTGTTAAACAGTAATTTATATTTTTCCTGAATTTAATTTAAAGCCGGGTTCAGAAATTGAATATTCATATGGTTATTTTGTTTACTGAAGCTAATTGAAGTATAATTCTGAAGTCATTTTATGATAAATTGGCTTTGGTTAACGGATATTTTGCTTTCCTCAGTCAACATACATATATGAATGACTAGCCTGTGTTACACCTAGTATGGTATGTTATGTTCCTGGAGGCCTGGAAGGGGAGAGGCATCTCCTAGGTACAAAATTACATTCTTACGGTATTCGGGGCGAGCTGGTGGTAGAGTGATATTAAAAGGGGCAAGAGAACTGTCATTTTTCAGTTATCTGTATAGGTGTTGTGCTTGGTGCTTTACATACAAAGCCATCAGTTATTGAATACAGGTTGTTTATCACACCCATCCAAGTGCTTTAGATTCATTACATATGTCATTTAATCTGCACCCAGTGCTTCAGAGAACATGATGATGACAAAGATACTTTATGGATGAGGGCTTTGTTAGTCTCTTCCTTTCCCCTCCACTCTCCTCCCTCCACTTCAAGGGAATGATCATAAATATAGGTGGGAAATGAGAGGGGGGTGGAGTTGAAGTTATTGATACCAACTTATCTAGTACTTAAGGTTCTCGAGTTAAAAATTTGTTCGTTTCATTTTGCCTAGATGCTGGAAATAAGGCAGACAAGGTATTTGTCCTCATGTGAGAGACAGTCAATAATCAGGTAAACAAAATAACTGTACACTGTGTTAAAAGCTGTAAAGGGAATAAGTGAGGTACTGTGATGGGTAATAGTGAGATGCATAAACAGAGTCAGGAAAGGCATCTTCGAGGATGTTAAATTTAAGCTGAGCTTGCACATAACCTGGCAAGAATGGTTCAGGCACAAGGAAGAGCAAAGGCAAAATCTCTATAGCAGAAATGGCTGTGGTATTTTAGGAACTGAAAGGTCGTTATGGAGGGAGCATAATGCAGGAAGACTATAGTGGCTTCACCTGAGGTTAGAGGGGTAGGCCAGAATCTGGATTACATAGGATACGTTTGGGTGAGCAAGGCTCTAAGGAGCACAGATTTTATTATAAGTAAAATGAGAAACCATTGGAGAGTTTTAAGCAGAGAAATGTTTAAAAAACATCCCTCTAGCTCGGTGATTCTCCACTGTGGGTTATATTTTGCTTCCAAGGGGACATTTGGCAATCTGCAGACATTTTCATTTGCCACAGCTGGGGGTGATGGTGTATGCTACTGGCATTAGTGGGTAGAGATCAGGGATATGGCTAAATATTCTGCAGTAGTACAGGACAGGCTCCCTCCAGCAAAGTATTTTTGGCCCAAAATGTCAAAGGTGCCAAGGTTGCGACGCCTGTAGCTGAGGTGTGAATGTTGGATTGTGCTGGGGGTGGAATGGAAGAGGGGAGGGTTAGGTCGTTGCAGTGTTCAGGTGATGGTGCCTGGGCTATGGTTGCAATAGAGGTAATAATGAGAAGTGTTGTGATCCTTTATGTGTTTTGGAAATGACAAGTCAAGAATGATCTCCAGGTTTCTAACTTTAATAACTGAGTGAATGGTGGTGCCATCCTAAGATGGCAAAGAGCAAGAATGAAGGGTTCTAATTTTTAAAATCTTAATTTCATGGAACCTGAGTTGCCGTTAAGAGACAACACAGCACTATTTTATGTACAATAAGAAGGAACATGCTGTATGCCTGTGCAGTCTATAATTGGTCATACCAGCCACTCATTGTTTTGAAATCTTCTCTCCCCAGAGACTTGACAGTTTCTTCTGTCTTCATTTGCATTGCTTGGCATGTGATAGGCTATCCTTTGGCATGTATCTCAGTAACAAAGCATAATACAGCTTCATCTACTTGTGGCTGTTCTCATATCCCATAAATCACTTTATCGTTGCTTTGCGAGAAAACATGGAATTGGGATTATTACTAGCAATAATGAAATTTGATTTGCTGATCTCAATTTTTGTACCTTTGTACACAATAACTTTTCAGTGTCAAGACGTTTTAAAGGTAGTTAAACTCAACATGCATGAAACTAACAATGCAGATAACACAGTTTATGACAAGGTTATGTATGGACAATGACAGCTAAGTTTAATTACTGTCCAGCACAATTATAAAATGCGATAGATTGTGAGATGCATCTTTACCTCAGAAATGGGGGAAAATGTATATATTAGAGTGGGTAAAATACAGTAGATGGTGAGAAGCATCCCATACCAGCCCATTAAACGTATGATATGGGTTGAAATGGATTGATAGCACTACTGATGGTCCTAGTGTTAATAGTATAAATGGTTTCTGTGTATGGAAGCTCACCTTTTAAAGATCACTGGCAGGTGAAAATTTGCATTTGCAACGAGCTGTTTAGACAGTGGTAGAATTTGTTGAAAGAATGGATACAGAGGGTGACAAGTAAGAAATAGTTCTTAGGCAATATTGTAGAAGCTAAGTGATGAAATTAAAGCAATGAAACTCCATGTGTTTGTGTGTTTTGAGGCTGTGTGCCAGTACTAGCAGCACAGTTTTACAGAGTAGAGGTATAGACAAATACGTCTTAATTTTGGCTAGAGAACCTAGCTGCCGTTCTTTTCACATTGCACTGTAATTTCTAGTTTAACTTACATAAGCTTTGGAAAAACAGTTTGCTAAGTTTTGCTGCATCATATTAAGAGAACAGTAACCATCACCTAAAACAGATACTGAAAGTTTATTAACCAAAACAAAGTTCCTGTGTGTATAAATGATGTGTGCATATGTATGTTAGTAATGTTTCTTTGACATGCAAAAACCAAATCTCTTACTACCACCATGAAAACAGCTGTGGATCTTTAGTCCAAACTGTAGCCAGGCATCTCAGAAACATCAGGTATTCCTGTGAGGTGTGATAGTGATTCCCCCCCAACCCCCAGCTAATAACCATATTGGTTAAGTTGCAAATACCCTACTATGACTTTATCTTACTTGTTTGGCACTTAATTAAATACTGTTTGTATTGTGATAAACTGTGATAATTCACATGTGAGTTTCTTTTCTATACTATGAAGTGTCTTCAGGGTAGGAACATGTTCCATAGCAGCAGAGCCAGCACATTGCTGGGCAAAATAATAGACACTCAATAAATGATACTTAAATTCAACCAAATTAAATAATTTAGATTCATATCATATACTAAGCTTTGATTGTTATACTTTAAACCTTTTTATTAGAGATTATTTCATTACAGCTTCAGATGTGCTGAAAACATCATTCTTTGCTGAGATTAATGCCTTTACTATGCTGTTTGTTCCTAAATCTTTCCAGCCACCTTTTTCCTGTTGACTTTGTTACTCCATTCACTCATTACATATTGTTACTGACCAGTTTTACTTTAAGGTCAAGCTAGACAGAGCCTGGAAATAGAAAATAATTCTTTTGTCATATGACCTCACTTTAAACAGATACACACTATTAAAGGGTGGTATACTGATGTATGGGGTGAGCAATTTGCTTACAGTAAGATTTTTGGTAAAGATTCATTGATTCACTAAGAAATTTGGAAACTTCCTTAGTTAAATCAAAATATCATTGGAAAAAAAATCTTTGGATTTACATAGAAATGTTGAGGAACGTATAAATTTGCAATTATAATACTTTAAGCATTTGACCTTTTCCATTTGGAACCTTTCTAGTTCCTCTAAAAAAGGAAATTTGAATTGTTAGGCAGGAGCATTCCATTTTCTAAACTAATAAGAAAAAATGGTACTTTGCTGTAAAAGACCTATTCATGAATTTCTGCATATGTTCAATTTTTTGATTTCTTTTTGAACATAGACATTGACAGTTTCTTTTCAATCTTATAGAGCCTTCTAGTCCTTTGACACCTCTTTTGTCCCCTTCCTGCCTTAATTTTCTTAAGTAGCTTGGAACCTTATGTAACTTTTGGAATATGCTGAGCTGCTTTGCACTTTTGTCTCTTCATTGCATCTGTCTAACCCATACTTAGCCACAGATCAGTTAATCTTTTTCATTTCTGTGTACCTGGCTCTGACCTGCTGAGCACATCTGGAGAAAACCTTAACTTTGCAGACTGGAGCCACTAAATATCCATGCTCACCAATCTTAATTGGACCCTCAACATTACCCAGTAATTCTTCTTTTTTCCTAGTTAGTTCTTTTTCATTTCTCATAGCAGTTATTTAAAAATTTCTACTCTCTTGTAGCCCCCTTAACCACTTACCCTCTCTTTCTCAGTAGACGACCTTATCTATTCATTGATAAACTTGGATTTAATTACTATTTTATTTTTGGAAGATGTTGAAATGATTGAAACGAGGCTAGGATAGAGATTACTCTGACATTTGCTATGCCCAACCCTTGAAGGCATACAACAAACTAAGAAATTTTAGAACAAAATTTGAAATACATATCTGTAATAATTTTGGTTGAATCTACTGTGGGCTAATTTTGTATAAAATCACTTTTCCAGTTATACTTACATTCTTGGAGTAGTCTTATGTTTTGAAATTTAAGATTAAAAGACATTCTTCTGTGTTGTGTTAAAGGTTCCAAATAAATATGCCAGCTTTTAAAATTGCCATATAACATGTTAATACATAAAGTACACTGCTTGTAAGTTTGATGAATTTTTACCACGTAACCACCTCCCAGATCAAGATCTAAAACATTTCTAGCACCCCCAAAAGGTTCTCTTCTCAGTTATTTCTCCCTCCCCTCCCCCAACCTATTCCAGCTTTTGTAAGCCATCAGTTACTTGTACTTTGGCTTCTTTTGCTCAACGTGATGTTTGTGGGGTTCATCCGTATTGTGGCATATACCCACAGTTCCTTTTTTATTGCTATGTAGTATTCTATGAATATACCAAAACGTATATCCTTTTTTTTTTGTGCATGGACAATTGGGTTCTTTTCAGTTTGGGGCTATTATGATAAAGCTACTGTGAACAATCTTGTACAAGTCTCTTGGTGAACATATGCCCTTATTTCTTTGGATACATATCCTAGAGTGGAATTGCTGGGTCATAGTATACTTCTCAGTACCTCTTTTGTAATGGAACCAAATCACTAACTTCACCCCCGTCTATCTATAAGTGATTTCATTTCTTTTGGTAAAGAATACAAAAAGAGGGCTTCCCTGGTGACGCAGTGGTTGAGAGTCTGCCTGCTAGTGCAGGAGACACAGGTTCAAGCCCCAGTCTGGGAGGGTCCCACATGCTGCAGAGCAACTAGGCCCGTGAGCCACAACTACTGAGCCTGTGCGTCTGGAGCCTGTGCTCTGCAACAAAAGAGGCCATGCGCGCTGCGGTGAAGAGTGGCCCCCGCTTGCCACAACTGGAGGAAGCCCTCGCACAGAAACGAGGACCCAACACAGCAAAAATAAATAAAATAAATTAATAAACTCCTACCCCCAACATCTTCTAAAAAAAAAAAAAGAATACAAAAAGAGCATTAGGTTTTCTAACAAGATTCTAATAGAAGGCATTTCCTTGTTTTTATTAACATATAAAATTAAAATTCTTCATTTGGATCCAAATGGAACTGTTTCTGTCAGTACTTGCTTCAATATTGTTTATAAGTCTTTAATTTATTTAATTTATTTATTTTTGGCTGCATTGGGTCTTCATTGCTGCACGCGGGCTTTCTCTAGTGGTAGCGAGTGGGGGCTACTTCTCGTTGCGCTATGCGTGCTTCTCATTGCAGTGGCTTCTCTTTCTGCAGAGCATGGGCTCTTGGTGCGCAGGCTTCCGTGGTTGTGGCACATGGGTTCAGTAGTTGTGGCTCGTGGGCTCTAGAGTGCAGGCTCAGTAGTTGTGGCACATGGGCTTAGTTGCTCCACGGCATGTGAGATCTTCCTGGACCAGGGCTCGAACCCATGTCCCCTGCATTGGCAGGCAGATTCTTAACCACTGCACCATCAGGGAAGTCCTTGTTTATAAGCCTTTGTTTATAAATTTCATTCCTTTATTCAGATTTGAGCATTTCTCTCTACTATAGTTTATCTTGATCTCTGTAAGATTATGTATCTTATTTATTAAAGGATTTCTGACTGTTTTTAAGACTGCAGAAAATAATCATTGATTTTTCTGGTAGAAGCACAGGCTTTCTTGGTTTTATTGGGTTGGCGTTTTAGACACTTGCAGTGTCTAAAGTGGAAGGAACAACTGGATTTGGAGACTGGAGACCTGGATTCTAATCCAGGTTAGTCTGTTTATTAGCAGCATGTTTTTTTGTGAATAACTTTTTAACTCATGGACTTACTAGTATTGGGAATAAGCATGTATGTCCTGGTCATCTCAGAGGATGCTGGATTAGTAAATGGGCTACTGTAATAGTGCTCTATAAACTATGAAATATGAATATAAGCAGTTGTCTTTTGGGGGGGACATTTTGTATGTTTGCAGATTTCTGAGCAGCATTCATCTAGTTTGTAAAACAAACAAAATACAAATTGCAGTTTTCAGAGGCATGCAGCAGGGCAGAAGAGTGTCTCTAGGGAAGGCTGACTGCCTGATGAGTCAGTTCTTAAGTGTGGCAGGAACTGATGAACTATGTAGCAGACTCTGGTTCTCAGAATTGATATGTTTAGAAGTTCAATTTATTATTTAAATGTAGGAGTGATTTAGGTTGCAGGTGAAGTCTGAGGTATGAATCAGGGCGTCAGGTTATTGATACACATTGAGAAATGTAATTTTCAAATGAAATGGACTGTCCATGCTCATCAGTTATTTCATTTTCCTCCTGTCGGAAGACCTATATCAGACACAGATTATAATCTGAAGATTGACCAGTAAACCTGGAATTAACCCAAAGTGAGTTGGATCATCTTAGTTGTCAGTATTATTGAGCTGTGATAGCCTGATATATATGTCTGAACTACAGCAGATCCGGGTCAGAACACTATCCAGAGACAGTGTCGGAGACAAACTGCGAGATTTAATTTGTTTCAACACTCTTCACTCTTCAGTTAATTTGGTTTCAGCTTTCATATAGTTATGGACAAGAGCTAGGTCCAGATTCCCATGCCACCTTGTTTGTATTTTGTGTATTTACTTTTTCATTCTACAGATGATTTATCTCTTGATGTTTGATTCTCTAATTTAATTCTCACAGTGACTTTACCTCAGTTTTAAAGGAGCCTTTTTCTGTGTGTCCCATATACTGCTTCCCTAGTGGATTTAATCTATCCTTGCAAAGTTGAGTAAGGCATACGTTGCTTCTAGTGCCCCCTTACTTCTGGATGTAGGAAGAATAAGGATTTTGTAGTCAAGCCTGGATTTCAGTATTGGCTCTGACATACATTTAGCTAAGATTTTGGTCAGGTTACTTCTTAAAGATCAATCTTTCCATTCATTCATCATCTCAGAGGCACTGTAGTCCCCCTGCTCCTCCTTCCCGTCTTTTCCCTTCTCCTTTACAGTTATATTGAGGTATAATTTACGTAACATAAAATACTCTTGTTTTTAAGTATATAATTCAGTGATTTTTAGTTAATTTACAAAGCTGTGCAACCATCACCACAGTCTAATTTTGAATATTTCCTTTTTTTAAAACATCTTTATTGGAGTATAATTGCTTTACAATGGTGTGTTAGTTTCTGCTTTATAACAAAGTGAATCAGCTATACATATACATATGTCCCCATATCCCCTCCCTCTTGCGTCTCCCTCCTACCCTCCCTATCCCACCCCTCTAAGTGGTCACAAAGCACTGAGCTGATCTCCCTGTGCTATGTGGCTGCTTCCTACTAGCTGTCTATTTTACAGTTGGTAGTGTATATATGTCCATGCCACTCTCTCACTTCGTCCCAGCTTACCCTTCCCCATACCCATGTCCTCAAGTCCATTCTCTACGCCTGCGTCCTTATTCCTGTCCTGCCCCTAGGTTCTTCGGAACCTTCTTTTTTTTTATACATAGATTCCATGTATATGTGTTAGCATATGGTATTTGTTTTTCTCTTTCTGACTGACTTCTCTGTGTATGGCAGACTCTAGGTCCATCCACCTCACTACAAATAACTCAATTTCGTTTCTTTTTATGGCTGAGTAATATTCCATTGTATATGTGCCACATCTTCTTTATCCATTTATCTGTCAATGGACAGTTAGGTTAGATTAGAAGATTTCTGTCACCCCCAAAAGGAACTCCATAACCATTTGTAGTCACTTCCCATTTTCATCCCTAATGAAATTTCAGTCCCTAGTAGGAAACTACTAATTATTTTCTGTATCTATAAATTTGCCCTTTTTGGATAATTCATATAAGTGGAATCTTAAGATATGTGGTCTTCTGTGTTTGGCTTTTTACATTTAAGTGGTTTTGAAGGATGATCCATATTATAGCACATTTCAGTACTTGCCTTCTTATTGTTGAAGAGCATTTTTTCCATTTTGTTTATCCATTCACCAGTTGACAGTCATTTTGGTTGTTTCCACTTTTTGGCTGTTGTGACCAATGCTGTTGTGAAATTTGTGTACAAGTCTTGGTGTAGACATTTTCATTTCTCTTCCACTGATACCTTGGAGTAGAATTGTTGGGTCATATAGTAGATTTATATTTAACATTTAAAGAGATTGGCAAACTGTTTTCCAAAATGGCTATACCATTTTCCATTTCTCCTTATCAGTGTATGAGGGTTTCTGAATATTTTGGATGTCTTTTTGATTAGATTTTTTTTTTTTTTTTTGGTGGTATGCGGGCCTCTCACTGTTGTGGCCTCTCACGTTGCAGAGCACAGGCTCCGGACGCGCAGGCCCAGCGGCCATGGCTCACGGGCCCAGCTGCTCCGTGGCATGTGGGATCCTCCCAGACCAGGGCACGAACCCGTATCCCCTGCATCAGCAGGCAGACTCAACCACTGCGCCACCAGGGAAGCCCCTTGGATTAGATTTTAATATCACATATGATATTAACTGCCATCAGCAAACAAGAATCAGAGCATCACAGGATTTTACTACTCTAGCTAGAAAAAAATATTAAAATTACACTTACGTTAAATGCAAAAATATAGTGCCGAATGTTTAAAAACCTAAACTTTTACTAGGTGAATGTAATTATTTGAACAATTTCAACACAGCAAGACAAAGCATTCTGTAGAACTGTGGCAAAAATTTATTACTTTCTTAAAATAACTTTTAATTGTGGAAAAACCTAAAACATGCAGATGAAGACAGATTAGTTCAGTGAATCCTCATATACTCATCACCCAGCTTCAAAATTGTTTTCTTGTCCAGTCTTTTTTCATCTATACCCATATCTGTTCCCCTCTCCCCCATATTACTTCGTAGCAAACCCTAGACATCTTAAAGATAAGGCCATTGTCATACCCAAAGCCATTAGTAATAACTCTTTACCAAGAATTTATTGCTTTAGAAGAGTGAGATGCAGAAAGAAAAATTTAAATATGTCTACATTTAAAAATGGAAATACTTAAAAATAGATTTCCAACTCAGGAATTGGAGTGAGAGAGAGAGAGTGTGAGAGTGAGTGTGTGTGTGTGTGTGTGTGTGTGTGTGTGTGTGTGTTTTAAAGAAATGTCTCCCTTTTTAGGGATTTTTCAGTCCTATGTTTTCTTCTCCTCCCCCCTAGAAAAAAGTCATAACAAAGTTTTGAGGGTGTAGAGACTGGGGTTATGTTTTCATTTGGTCCATTTACATGAGGATAAGTATCTTTAGAACATAGGGTTAGGTTAGAAGGAATTTGCCGCTTCTCATTGTATTCACTTTATTGCAGCTTTAGGGAAATTGTTTTTGTCATTTACATTCAAAATTGAATTCCTAAGTTTTAACTTTCTGTATTATGATTTCTGACTAGGATTATAGATCCACTGGGTACTCCCAGATTCATAGTCTGTTTTTTGTTTTGTTTTCTGAAAAGACTACAATTTTTCTTTTCCTGGTACATAGAATTTTTTTTCTTATTAATACTGAAATACCTGTAACATCAAAGTCAGTGGTAACTTTATGATAAATGTGGGCTTTAAGATTGTCTAAGGGATAAAATGAGGTTAAGTAAGTGCATGTGGGTTTTTTGGGGGATGTGGGTGTTGGGTAGGGTTAATAAGACTGTGTGGCATTATACTCCATGCATTTACAAAGGAGAGCAACGAGAAAGGGAAAAACAGAGGGCAACTATTTTATTAAGTGCCTGTTATATACAATTCATTGTGATAATCCATTTATATAAATTCCTGCTTAATCCTTACGACAATACTGGAAGGGTTGTATGTATTATTATCTTCATTCTGAACCAAGGCTCAGAAATGTGAAGTGTTTGGCAAAAGATATAGATTGTTATCCTTACTTTATAAGTGAGACAACTAAGGCTTGAAAAAGTGTAGTAATTTGCAGAAAGTCTTATAACTAGTTAGTGTTATAATTTGAGTCTAGGGCAGGCAGTCTTGATTTGAAAGTTTATGCTTCTTTCTACTGTGGGCAGTTGTATACCAGGGAGAGAATGCACAGACGTTTTTACTCTTTTTTTGTCTTAAGCATTATAATGTTAAGAGCTGCTTTGGCCAATTAGTTAATTAGAATATTGTTGTAATATAGCCACGTTTGTGGATTTGGTTAGTAATTTACTTAGGCTTTACAAAAAAGTAGAGCTTGAGTTATTTTTTTTATCTGCATGGCTAAATTGGGTTTGTGGAATAAGCATCCCAGAAGCACATGGTCAAAGCAATGGGTCATCGAGTTGTTTTCAGAACTTCACTTATTCAGGTACAAATGTCAGCAGTTTTGTCATTTGCCAGTTTTAGATTAAAAACTTTTGTTTAGTGTTGCACCTGGAACTATTTCTTAGCCACTGGTGGTTTGCATAGCACTCATTGGAAAACTCAGATTTGGAAGATTTAATCTAAGGGTTTTATCTTTTTTCAAGATAAAATAAGCGATAGAGAAAGATTGAGCTAAGGAAGGTGCAGGCATTCATACTAAGCAAGAGCAAGACCAGAGCAGAAACCATGAGACCAGGCCCAAAGTGACTTCTTTATCTAAGCGATATGATTCATATCAATTTATGTATACCTTTTTTTTTTTTTTTTTTTGCAGTACACGGGCCTCTCACTGTTGTGGCCTGTCCTGTTGCGGAGCACAGGCTCCGGATGCGCAGGCTCAGCGGCCATGGCTTACGGGCCCAGCCGCTCCGTGGCATGTGGCATCTTCCCGGACTGGGGCACGAACCCGTGTCCCCTGCATTGGCAAGTGGACTCTCAACCACTGCGCCACCAGGGAAGCCCCTATGTATACCTTCCATACCTTTTTTAGCTACAGTAATTGTCTAAGATGTCTAGTAGATTTTTGCCATGTATTTGCCTTTTGAAAAGAGCTTTCAATTGTGAAATAAAACACATAAAGTGCATCAAACATAAATGTACTGCCTAGTTATTATAAAGTAAACATTGTGAAACTGATTTGGTCAAGACCCAGAACATTGTCCACACTGGAGAAGCTCCTCCACTGCATGCCTGTTTGCATTACAGCTCCATTCCTTTATCCTAAATGAACAATTACCCTGAATTTTTTGGTTATAATTTTCTTGTTTTTAAAAATATTTCTACCTCCTAAGTCTTTATTCCTAAATGTTATAGCTTGGCTTTGTCTATTTTATAGAGGTTCACGTGGACAGAATCACACTATTTTTTTTGTCTTGCTTCTTTCAGTCGATAGTGCATTTGTGAAATTCCTCCAGGTTGTGCGGACCTATAGTTCATTTTTCTTAAAAATTAATTCTTTTTTGGCTGCTTTGGGTTTTGTTGCTGAACGCGGTCGTTCTCTAGTTACGGTGAGCGGGGGCTACTCTTCATTGCGGTGCACGGGCTTCTCATTGCAGTGGTTTCTCTTGTTGCGGAGCACGGGCTCTAGGCACGCGGGCTTCAGTAGTTGTGGCACGTGGGCTTCAGTAGTTGTGGCACGCGGGCTCTAGAGTGCAAGCTCAGTAGTTGTGGCGCACGGGCTTAGTTGCTCTGTGGCATGTGGGACCTTCCATGGACCAGGGATTGAACTCATGTCCCCTGCATTGGCAGGTGGATTCTTAACCACTGCACCACCGGGGAAGCCCTGTAGTTCATTTTTATTCAGAATTCAATTGTGTGATTATGCCACAATTTATCCATTCTACTATTGATGTACATTAGATTATTTTCAGTTTGGGGCCATTATAAATAACCAATAACGCTTCTAAGAACACTCCTGTATATATTTTTAATGCACACGTGTTACCATTTCTGTTGTATCTATACCTAGGAGTGAAATCTGCTGGTCCTAATGTATGTAATCAGAAAATGCGAAGTTGTTTTCCAGAGTGTTTTTACCATACTTTATTTCTGCCAGCAGTATATGGGAATTCCCTTTCCTTTATTTTTCTCCCCGGCGCTTACTGCAGTCTTCTAAAGTTTTAGCCATTTTTGAGGGTTTTAATTTGTGTTTTCACTGGGTACTAATGCGGTTAAGCACCTCAGTTTTGGCTCTTTTTACAAGCTATTTTGTGAAGTGATTGTTCTTGTCACTTGTCCATTTTTCTATTGGATTGTCTCTGTTTTGATTCATAGGGGTTCTTTATATATTCTGAATATTGAGTCCTTTGTCAGTTTAAATAGATCCTTAGTATCTTCCATTCTATAGTTGCCTAAGGTGCCATTTAAAATGGTATCTTTTGGTGCCAAGAAGTTCTTATATAGTTATAGTTATCAGTCTTTTCCTTTATGCTTAGTGCTTTTTGTGTCCTGATTAGAAAAACCTTTCCTTGCTTGGAGTTTACTAAGTTACTTTTCTAAATCATCTAGAAGCTTTATTTACTTTTCTTATTTAGGCATATACTTTAACTGGAAATGATTTTTGTGTGTGTATTAGGTCAAGTTTTAATTTTTTTTTTTTTTTTTTTTGCGATACGCGGGCCTCTCACTGTTGTGGCCTCTCCGGTTGCGGAGCACAGGCTCTGGACGCACAGGCTCAGCGGCCATGGCTCACGGGCCTAGCTGCTCCACAGCATGTGGAATCTTCCCGGACCGGGGCATGAACCCGTGTCCCCTGCATCGGCAGGCAGACTCTCAACCACTGCGCCACCAGGGAAGCCCCTAATGTTTTTTAATATGGATATTCAGTTGTCCTGTCACCACTTAGGAACAATCAAACAAAAAAATCAGAAACCTTTCCTGTTGCTCAGCAGTCATCTTTTCATAATTTATGTTTGTATATGCATGCTTTGTCTCTGGGTCTCCATCCTGAATCTGTCTATTTTTGCCCTAATATCATTGCCTTATTTATTGAATTTAATGTTGATTCAGAATATTCTACAAAGCAAGTCTTCCCACTTTTTTTTTCCCCGACTTCTTAGTCTGTTTCTTTACATTTTATGTGTATTTCAGAACTATCCTGTCAGTTTCTCCTTCCCCCCTGCCCCCCCAAAAACAACAACGAAAATAGAACCCCCAGCCAAACCATAAAACCTGTTGGAATTTTGATTGGGATTGCATTGTTGCTTTAGATAAGTTTTGGGGTGGGGAGAAATGACATCCTTTATAGCTTTCTGGACAGAAGTTATGCATATCTTTTGTTAGATTTATTATTAGGTATTTGAATTTTTTAACGCTATTATAAGTATTGTCTTTAATTTTCTTTTCTTTTAGGTGGACTCACAGAAATTGGGATACTTTAATCAGGAGGTTTTTTTTTTTTTACATCTTTATTGGAGCATAATTGCTTTACAATGGTGTATTAGTTTCTGATTTACAACAGAGTGAATCAGTCATACATATCTTCCCATATTTCTTTCTTTCCTCTTGCGTCTCCCTCCCTCCCACCCTCCCTATCCCACCCCTCTAGGTGGTCACAAAGCACGGAGCTGATCTCCCTGTGCTATGCGGCTGCTTCCCACTAGCTATCTATTTTACATTTGGTAGTGAATATATGTCCATGCCACTCTCTCACTTCGTCCCAGCTTACCCTTCCCCATCCTGGTGTCCTCAAGTCCATTCTCTACGTCTGCACCTGTATTCCTGTCCTGCCCCTAGGTTCTTCAGAACCATTTTTTAAAAATACGTGTTAGCATATGGTATTTGTTTTTCTCTTTCTGACTTACTTCACTCTATAGGACAGACTCTGGGTCCAT
Organism: Delphinus delphis; assembly: GCF_949987515.2. Lineage (NCBI taxonomy): Eukaryota > Metazoa > Chordata > Mammalia > Artiodactyla > Delphinidae > Delphinus > Delphinus delphis. The sequence continues at coordinate 113,924,929 of NC_082686.1, read as the reverse complement.
CCACCTCACTACAGATAACTCCATTTCGTTTCTTTTTATGGCTGAGTAATATTCCATTGTATATATGTGCCACATCTTTATCCATTCATCTGTTGATGGACACTTAGGTTGTTTGCACATCCTAGCTGTTGTAAATAGAGCTGCAATGAACATTTTGGTACATGACTCTGAACTGTGGTTTTCTCAGGGTATATGCCCAGTAGTGGGATTGCTTGGTCATATGGTAATTCTGTTTTTAGTTTTTTAAGGAACCTCCACACTGTTCTCCATAGTGGCTATATCAATTTACATTCCCACCAACAGTGCAACAGGGTTCCCTTTACTCCACACCCTCTCCAGCATTTGTTGTTTGTAGATTTTTTGATGATGGCCATTCTGATTGGTGTGAGATGATATCTCATTGTAGTTTTGATTTGCATTTCTCTAATGAGTAATGATGTTGAGCATTCTTTCATGTGTTTGTTGGCAATCTGTATATCTTCTTGGGAGAAATGTCTATTTAGGTCTTCTGCCCATTTTTGGATTGGGTTGTTTGATTTTTTTGATATTGAGCTGCATGAGCTGCTTGTAAATTTTGGAGATTAATCCTTTGTCAGTTACTTCATTTGCAAATATTTTCTCCCATTCTGAGGCTTGTCTTTTTCTCTTGTTTATGGTTTCCTTTGCTGTTCAGAAGCTTTTAAGTTTCATTAGGTCCCATTTGTTTATTTTTGTTTTTACTTCCATTTCTTTAGGAAGTGGGTCAAAAAGGATCTTGCTGTGATTTATGTCATAGAGTGTTCTGCCTTTGTTTCCCTCTAAGAGTTTGGTAGTGTCTGGCCTTACATTTAAGTTTTTAATCCATTTTGAGTTTATTTTTGTGTATGGTGTTAGGGAGTGTTCTAATTTCATACTTTTATATGTACCTGTCCAGTTTTGCCAGCAACACTTATTGAAGAGGCTGTCTTCTCTCCACTGTATATTCTTGCCTCCTTTATCAAAGATAAGGTGACCATATGTGTTTGGGTTTACCTCTGGGCTTTCTATCCTGTTCCACTGATCTATATTTCTGTTTTTGTGCCAGTACCATACTGTCTTGATTACTGTAGCTTTGTAGTATAGTCTGAAGTCAGGGAGCCTGATTCCTCCAGCTCCGTTTTTCTTTCTCAAGATTGCTTTGGCTGTTTGGGATCTTTTGTGTTTCCATACAAATTGTGAAATTTTTTATTCTAGTTCTGTGAAAAATGCCATTGGTAGTTTGATAGGAATTGCATTGAACCTGTAGATTGCTTTGGGTAGTGGAGTCATTTTCACAATGTTGATTCTTCCAGTCCAAGAATATGGTATATCTCTCCATCTATTTGTGTCATCTTTAATTTCTTTCATCAGTGTCGTATAATTTTCTGCATACAGGTCTTTTGTCTCCTTAGTTTTGTTGCAGTGGTAAATGGGATTGTTTTCTTAATTCCCCTTTCAGATTTTTCATCATTAGTGTATAGGAATGCTAGAGATTTCTGTGCATTAATTTTGTATTCTGCTACTTTACCAGATTAATTGATTAGCTCTAGTAGTTTTTTTGGTAGCATCCTTAGGAGTCTCTGTGTATAGTGTCATGTCATCTGCAAACAGTGACAGCTTTACTTCTTCTTTTCCGATTTGGATTCTTTTTATTTCTTTTTCTTCTCTGATTGTTGTGGCTAAAACTTCCAAAACTATGTTGAATAGTAGTGGTGAGAGTGGGCAACCCTGTCTTGTTCCTGATTTTAGTGGAAATACTTTCAGTTTTTCACCATTGAGGATGATGTTGGCTGTGGGTTTGTCATGTATGGCCTTTATTATGTTGAGGAAAGTTTCCTCAATGCCTCCTTTCTGGAGGGTTTTAATTATAAATGGGTGTTGAATTTTGTCAAAAGCTCTCTCTGCATCTATTGAGATGATCATATGGTTTTTCTCCTTCAATTTGTTAATATGGTGTATCACATTGATTTGCATATACTGAAGAATCCTTGCATTCCTGGGATAAACCCCACTTGATCATGGTGTATGATCCTTTTAATGTGCTCTTGGATTCTGTTTGCTAGTATTTTGTTGAGGATTTTTGCATCTATGTTCATCAGTGATATTGGCCTGTAGTTTCCTTTCTTTGTGACATCTTTGGTTTTGGTATCAGGGTGATGGTGGCCTTGTAGAATGAGTTTGGGAGTGTTCCTCCCTCTGCTATATTTTGGGAGAGTTTGAGAAGGATAGGTGTTAGCTCTTCTCTAAATGTTTGATAGAATTCGCCTGTGAAGGCATCTGGTCCTGGGCTTTTGTTTGTTGGACGATTTTTAATCATAGTCTCAATTTCAGTGCTTGTGATTGGTCTGTTCCTATTTTCTGTTTCTTCCTGCTTCAGTCTCGGAAGGTGTGCATTTCTAAGAATTTGTTTTTTCTTCCAGGTTGTCCATTTTATTGGCGTAGAGTTGCTTGTAGTAATTTCTCATGATCCTTTGTATTTCTGCAGTGTCAGTTGCTACTTATCCTTTTTCATTTCTAATTATATTGAAAAGAGTCTTTTCCCTTTTTTTCTTGATAAGGCTGGCTAATGGTTTATCAGTTTTGTTTATGCTTTCAAAGAACTAGCTTTTAGTTTTATTGATCTTTGCTATCGCTTCCTTCTTTTGTTTTTCATGTATTTCTGATCTGATCTTTATGGTTTTTTTCCTTCTGCTAACTTTGGGGTTTTTTTAGTTTTTTTTTGTTCTAATTGCTTTAGGTGTAAGGTTAGGTTGTTTATTTGAGATGTTTTTTGTTTCTTAAGGTAGGATTGTATTGCTATAAACTTCCCTCTTAGAACTGCTTTTGCTGCACCCCATAGGTTTTGGGTCGTATCAGGAGTTTTACAGAAATTTTTTTTTTTATGTGCACTTTTTTTAAAAAAAAATATTTTTTTAGTTTTGGCTGCATTGGGTCTTCGTTGCTGTGTGTGGGCTTTCTCTAGTTGTGATGCGCAGGGGCTGCTACTCGTTGTGGTGCGTGAGCTTGTCATTGCAGTGGCTTCTCCTGTTGTGGAGCACGGGCTCTAGGCACGAGGGCTTTAGTAGTTGTGGCTCATGGGCTTAGTTGCTCCATGGCATGTGGGATCTTCCCGGGCCAGGGATCGAACCTGTGTCCCTGCATTGGCTGGTGGATTCTGAACCACTGTGCCACCAGCGAAGTCCTTAGTACAGTTTTCTGTGAACAGAATTTCATTTTAGTTTTAAGTCAAAATTTCCAAAGCATCTCCAGCAGTTTTAAAGCCTGAGAGAGTTCCAGATTCTACGCAGAATAATTGCTTCTGATAATGACATTTTCCTTTTGTTTTCAAAGAAGCTGGACAAAGTGATTATTGTGTGTTGTGATAAAAATACACTTCATATGACCATTTCACTTAACTCAGTTTGGTTGAGTAGATTGTATTTTTTTTTTGTATTTGGCTTTTAGTTGCATTTACAGTTTCAAGCTACTTGTAAAAATAGTTGCTTAAATAAAATGGTTTATTTAGTTTAAAAAAATACATTTATTTATTTTATGGCTGCGTTGGGTCTTTGTTGCTGTTCGTGGGATTTTTCTAGTTGTGGCGTGCAGGGGCTACTCTTCGTTGTGGTGTGCGGGCTTCTCATTGCGGTGGCTTCTCTTGTTGTGGAGCATGGGCTCTAGGCACGAGGGCTTCAGTAGTTGTGGTTCGCGAGCTCTAGAGCGCAGGCTCAGTAGTTGTGGTGCGTTGGCTTAGGTGCTCCATGGCATGTGAGATCTTCCCAGACCAGGGCTCAAACCCATGTCCCTTGCATTGGCAGGCGGTTCTTAAGCACTGCACCACCAGGGAAGCCCTTTACCATTTTTTAGTTTTAGATTTTTCTTCTTGGCAAACTTTACTTTGCATTAAATAGTTTCTTCTAGTCTGTGGTTATAATGGGGTAGGGGCTGTAACCTAAATAAACATTAAAGTGAAGTCATTATGCAAATAACTACCTTGTTGCAATGAATACGAAATATAAAAAGACTTTTTGAAATTTTAGGACTGTGGAAAGGAAACAAAATACAGTGTAGGTTTAATTTTGCATTGTGGTGTGTGTGTGAGAGAGAGAGAAAAAATTAGACAGGAACCCTGGTATTGGAGCACTGGAATAGAGTGTAAGAGAGAAACGTATCAGAGAATAAAAGTGTAAAATAAAATATCTTGCAGAAGGGAATGGTAAAATAATATTTTAACAGCTTAAACGTTTTTGGAAAACCATTATGAATTCAGACTTCAATACTGTGAGAAAACTGATCTTCAGAAATAAACATTTTGATAAAAACTTATGTTTTGGAATTTTGTGTGGTGAACTTTCCTAAACCCAGCATATTTCTAGGGGTAAATAGGCCAAAAAATGTTGTATTACATTTTATGAAAAAATTCTGTGATACTGTGATACTTATATGGAATTCTTAAACTCTTCCTTAATTAGGACAAAGTTCACTTAAGCTCTCAGAAATAACCATAGATCGTTTATGTAAATCATACTGTAATCTGATTTTCCCAGATCATAAATTCTCCATCAGGGTTGGTTATAAAGTAGGTAATTGTAAACATACACATACCTAAAATAATTGTAAGAATTTACGACACATTTAAAAGATTCTGTGACTCTTTACTCCACATTATTTTTTGGAGGGTTGGAGGATTGAACTAGGCACTTAAGAATGGTATAAATACCAATATAGTAAGCAGTGAAACTGTTTATTTCAAATTAGTGTTTCATAGTTCATATTGGTTTCCCATTATTCTTTACCTTTTTTAAAAATTGAAGAGAAATTCATGTAACAAACAATTAACTATTTTAAAGTGTGCAATCCAGTGACATTTAGTGTAGTCATACTGTTGTACAGCCACACCTCTCTAGTTTCAAAACAGTTTCATAACACCAGAGCACTCCCCATATCCATTAAGTAATCACTCACCACTCCCCCCAACACCTGTTAAAAATCAGTCCCCCCGGTAAGCCCTTATCTGCTTTCTTTCTCTATGGATTTGTTTATTCATGGTATTTCATATAAATGGAATCATTTAATATATGTCTAGTTTTCACTTAGCATAATGTTTCAAAGTTCATTGAAGTTGTAGCTTGTATCAGTACTTATTCCTTTGTATGGTTGAATGATAACTCCATTTTATGTGTGTCATTTTATATAAGGGACTTTGTGGATTTTGGTATCCGTGGTGGGGTCCTGGAACCAATCCCCTGAGGATACCGAGGGACAGCTGTACCGCAATTTGTTCATCTCATGCACATTTTGGCTAATGTCAATAATGCTGCTATAAATATTTGTGTACAAATTTCTGCGTGAACCTATGTTTTCATTTGGGTGTATATCTAGGAGTGAAATTGCTGGATCATATGGTTAATTCTGTGTTTAGCTTTCTGGGGAACTGCCAAACTGTTCTTGATTGTGGCTGCACCATTTTACATTTTCACCAGCAAGGTAGACTTCCTGTTAGTCCACATCCTTGTCAATACCTGTTATTTTTATTCTTATTGTTTTGATTTAAAAAATCACTTTTGATTACTGTAGCTTTGTAGAAGTTTTGAAATTGAGGTGTGGGAGCCTTCCTACTTGTTTTTCCTTTTCAATATTGTTTGACTGTTTGGGGCCCCTGCAATTCCATATGAATCAGAGGACTGGCTTTTCCATTTCCATATCCTACTAGGTGTGAAGTAGTATCTCATTGTAGCTTTGGCTTGAATTTTCTTATTGACCAGTGAAGTTTTTTTTTTTTTCCCCAATATGCTTCTTGGCCAGTTGTGTATTATCTTTGGAAAAATGTATTTTTAAGTCCATTGTTGATTTTAAAAAATTAGGTTGTCTTTTTGTTGTTATAAGAATTATTTATATATTCTGAATACTAGACCTTCATCAGATGTATGACTTGCACATATTTTCAGTCTGTGAACTTTTAACTCACTTGATAGTGTCCAGAGTTTTTAAGTTTGATGAGGTACAGTTTATTTTTTCCCTGAAGCACTTGTGCTTTTGGTGTTACCTCTAAGAAACCATTGCCAACTGCAAGGTCATAGGTTACCTCTATGTTTTCTTTTGAGAGTTTTGTAGTTTTAGCCTTTATATTTAGGTTTTTGAACCATATTTAGTTAACTTTTGTATGGTGTTAGTTAAGAGTGTAACTTCATTCTCTTTCATGTGGCTATCAAATTATCTCAATATCTTTTGTTGAAGAGACTGTTTCTCCTTTACTGAATTGTTTTGCATCCTTGTCAAAAATCATTTGACCATAGAAGAAGTATGTTTATTTCTAGATTCTCTTTTTTTTTCCTCTTGGTTTATATATATATCCTGGTAGCAGTACCACACTGTTTTGATTACAGTAGCTTTGTGGGAAGTTTTGAAATTAGGAGGTGTGAGCTGTCCAACTTTTTCTTTTTCAGTATTGTTTTGACTATTCAGGGCCCCTTGCAATTTCATATTAATTTGGGGGTTGACTTCCATTTCTGCAAAAAAGGCCGTGGGAATTTTGAAAGGGATTGCACTGAGTCTGTAGATCACTTTGGGCAGTAGTGCCACCTCAGCAATTTTAAACAGTCTTTCAGTCTGTGAATATGGGATGCCTTTCCATTTAATTAGGTCTTCTTAATTTCTTTCAGCAGTGTTTTGTAGTTTTTAGTTTACAGGTCTTTAACCCCTTTGGTTAAATTTACTTTGGGATGTTTTATTTTTTGGATGTTATTGTAAATTGAATTGTTTCTTAATTTTCTTTTTGGATTGTTCTTTGTGAGTAGAAACACAGTTGATTTTTGTATGTTGATCTTGCACCCTGCCCTTGGCTCAGTTTGTTTATTAGCTTAGTAATTTTTTTTGTGGATTCTTTGGTATAATCTATCTATTTATATCTGTCTGATGATGTTATGTACAACTAGAGGTGGTTATAATTCTTCCTTTCCAATATGGATGCCTTTAATTCTTTTTCTTGCCTAATTGCTGTAGTTAAGACTTCCAGTACAATGTTGACTAGCAGTGGGCTTCCTTGTCTTGTTTCTGATCTTAAGGGGAAAGCTTTGATGTTAACTGTGGGTTTTTCATAAATTTCTTTTATCATGTTAGGGAAGCTCCCTTCGATTCCTAGTTTTCTGAGTGTTGTTTTTAGCATGAAAGGGTGTTGAACTTTGACAAATGCTTTTTTCTGTGTCTGTTGAAATGATTGTGTGTTTTTTTCCCTCCTAAGTTCTATTAATATGATTTATTGATGAAATTATGTGAGCCACCCTTGCGCATTCCTGGGATAAGTCTCACGTGGTCATGGTGTACAGTCCTTTTAATGTGCTGTTGCATTTGGTTTGCTGATATTTTGTGATGGTTTTTGCATGTATATTCATAAAGAATATTGGCGTGTAGTTTTTTTTCCTTGTATCTTTTTCTAGCTTTGGTGTTAGGATAATATTGTGCTCATAGAATGTGTTAGGAAGTATTACTTCTTGTAATTTTTGGAAGAGTTTGATAGTATTGGTGTTAATTCTTAAAAAATGTTTGGTAGAATTCACCAGTGAAGCTATCTGGATTAGGCTTTTCTTTGTCTGGAGGTTTTTGGTGATGGATTCTCTTGTTATAAATACATTGATTTTTTTCTTGAGTTAGTTTTGGATTGTTCCATTTACATTATCTGATTTGTTGGTATACAGTTGTTCATAGTGTTCTCTTACAGTCCTTTTATTTTCTGTGACATTAGTAGTACTGTCATTGTAATTTCTGATTTTAGTTATTTGCATTTTGTTTTTTGTTTTTAATCTAGGTAAAGGTTGGCCAGGTTTGTTGATTTTAATTGTTTTTGTATTCTCTGTTTCATTTATCTCTGTTCTAGTCTTTATTATTTCCTTTCTGCTGGCTTTGGGTTTTGTTTTGCTCTTCTTTTTCTAGTTCCTTAAGGTATAAAGTTAGGTTACTGATTTGAAATAGTGCTTTTTAATGTAGGTGTTTCTATGTGCTATAAATTACCTTCTGAGCACTGCTTTTGCTGTATACAAGGTTTTGGTAACTTGTATTTTCATTTTCATTAGTCTCAAGTTATTTTCTAACTTTCCTTGTGATCTATTCTTTGACTTGTTTCTTGTTTAAGGGTGGGTTTATATTGCTGATTTTCCAGTTTTCCTTCTGTTATGGATTTGTAGTTTCATTCCATTGTGGTCCAAGAAAATACGTTGTAGGTTTCAGTCTTTTTAAATTTACTGAGGATTGTTTGGGTACCTAACGTGTGGCCTATCCCAGAGAATATTCCATGTGTATTTGAGAAGAGCGTATGTTTTTGTTAGGTGGAGTGTTCTGTATATGTCTGTTACATCTAGTTGATTTATAGTGTTACTCAGATCCTCTATTTTCTTATTGATCTTCTGTCTAGATGTTCCAGCCATTGTTGAAAGTAGGAGTTTTAGAGTCTCCAACTATTATTATTCAACTGCCTGTTTCTCCTTTCAGTTCTTAGTGTTTGCATGTGTATTTTGGGGCTTTTTTGCTTGCTTATAATCATTTTCAATTTTTTGACCTAAAATCAGTAACTGAACCTGGATAAATGAAGTGAATTATGAATGAATTGGTAGTTGAATTTATAAGTTATACCTGCTAATTTAATTTAATAATTTAATTTAATGTTGGTCATTATTGGTTGTAAATAATTTTAACAATTAGTGATTTTCATTTAAAAAAATGTAGGGCTTCCCTGGTGGCGCAGTGGTTGAGAGTCCGCCTGCTGATGCAGGGGACGCGGGTTTGTGCCCTGGTGTGGGAGGATCCCACATGCCGCGGAGTGACTGGGCCCGTGAGCCATGGCTGCTGGGCCTGCACGTCCAGAGCCTGTGCTCCGCAACGGAAGAGGCCACAACAGTGAGAGGCCCGTGTACTACAAAAAAAGAAAAAAAAAAAAGATGTGAAAGAGTAGTTAAATTAGGTTTGAATCACTAATTAAAATCTAGTTAATTCGTATAGTGAAACTGGGGGCAAAGAAATAGCTCTTCATGTATTACAATGTTAATTAGCAGACTTCATTTGAAGTTTCAGTGGGTAGAAAGAATGGATTTGTTAAATGATTCTCACAAAAGTAATAGCTACCTTTTGCTGAGTGATTGCTATATTCCTAGGACACTGAAAGATGCATTATATGATCTATTTTAATCCTCAGAGCATCCCCACAAGATAGGTATTTTCTTTATCTTTTCAGTTGGGAAAATTGATGCTCAGAGAGGCTAGGTATATTTACACAGTGGGGTGGCTAGTACCAGTTATTAAGTGGCAGAGGTAGGAAGCAAGTTCAGGTGCTTCTGGATCTGTTTCACTGAGCTGCTTTTGATTATGGGATACAGTGACTTCTAGGACTTCTCTGAAAAAGTAGAACGAACACTACTTATTCTGGAGAGGTAATTTTCCTATAATGAGGTATTGGGTACTGATGTTTTCATTGAAGAAGAGGTTCTTTTTTAATAAGATTTTTTATAATTGTATACACATGTAGATATTTGAGGATAGAATAGTGGTGGTGGTGTGTCAACTAGGGGTTAAGTTTTAGTCAGGAACCAAAATATTCAAGGATAAAAGTCAGTTTTTTTAAAGTCCATTTTAATATATTGTAGGCAAATTGGATATTTTAAAAATAAAGTATATTTAAAGGTTTTTGAAGATTCAGTAATTCAAGATAGGGATTGTTAAATCTACTTAAAATAGTTGAGAAAGCACATAAAATGTTTTTTTAAATTGTTCTTGAGAGACCTTGTGTTAATTTTTTTCTAGCAATCCCATTGTAAGTAACAGAATCATTGAATCATACATCCTGTAACTGGAAGGGACTTTTGAAATAATCTACTTCTGTATGTGCATTTAGTAGATGAGAAAACTGAGTTGGAAAGTTTCTAAGGTTAGAAACCCAGTTTAGTGATCCTTTTTCTTCAAGTCCCCTTGGTGCTTAGTTGCTCAGAATTAGGAATGGAGACTAGCATGAGCATCCAGAGATCATTTTCTACAATTACTAGTTCTAGGCAAAGCTTTCTAGACAGGGAGGAAGAAATAATTTGGGAGGTATGGCAAAAAGAGAAGCTGGAAGGACATTGTCAAATTTTAGGAGTGTAGAAGAACGTAGCATATCAAAGGGAAGAGTGAACTCTTCCTTTTCAACAATTGGGCAGTTTTGAATATTCTAAAGTAAATTTATAGGCATTAGCAGGCAAAAGGAAGAATTGGGGGCATGTAACATGGTAACAAGCTTAGAATTCTGAAGGTGGAGTATGTAGACATGATGTGGATACTTCGTAGGGCCCTCCTTATTTCTTAGGATTAATCAAATCTATTGATTAATCTGTTAATTAACTATTAACTTTTTGTTCCTCTGAAAGTATTTTTCTTTTAGAGAAACATGGATGTGAAGACTTAAAGATTATGAATCACAACCTGTAGTATTTTTTATATTTTAATTCATTGGTTGTCAGTATAGTGATTGGGATTATATAACATCAGAAGTGTCTAGAGAAGTTTTTTGGAAAGCATATATCTATTTATGACTTCCCCTGACAAATCAGAATGTGCAAATGTAGGGTCAGAGTAGAGAGGAAGATACTATTTATATTTTGGAAAAAACTACCCAAGTGATTATTCTGCATCAGCCTCCTACCTGCTCTCCCAAAAGAGGGTTTGAAAAGTCAAACTAGGGCTTCCCTGGTAGCGCAGTGGTTAAGAATCTGCCTGCCAATGCAGGGGATACAGGTTTGTGACCTGGTCTGGGAAGATCCCAAATGCCATGGAGCAACTAAGCCGGTGCGCCACAACTACTGAGCCTGTGCTCTAGAGCCCGCGAGCCACAACTGCTGAGCCCGTGTGCTACAACTACTGAAGCCTGTGCATGTAGAGCCCGTGCTCTGCAACAAGAGAAGCCACTGCAGTGAGAAGCCAGCTCACCGCAACGAAGAGTAGCCCCCACTTGCTGCAACTGGAGAAAACTCGCGTGCAGCAACAAAGACCCAATGCAACCAAAAATAAATTAAAAAAAAAAAAAGGTCAAACTAAAATCTTGTGTCAAAGACAGGAATTTGGAGGAGTCTGAATTTGGAGTTGATCAAGAGAATTTTAAAATAAGGATGAGTTTTAAAATATGTTTATTTAACCGAGGATGTTAAAACTGAAACTGAATTGATGTTTTGGATAGGAGATGTGACACAGAATGATGTGTCACAGAGGAGGACTTGTTCAGTTAGCTTTAGAAATAAAGCTAGAAGAGGTCAGAGGTAGATCATAGGTAGACAGAAGTGAAATTTCGGTAGCAAATCAACTACAAATGAGAGCAGAATGAGGAACGGCTTCCTTATTTAAAATTTTTTTAAATTAAAAAATCAGTTTAGCAAATATGTGAGTGTTCACCATGTGACAGGCTGTATTCTAGATAAATCAGTGAACAAAGAAGGCAAAGATCCCTATCCTAATGGAAGTTACATTTCAGTTTGAGGAGGAGGGCACAGTATAAACAATAGCTAAACGTAAGTAAATAAAGTGGTAAGTACTCTTGTAAAAGAAAAAAGTAGAGCAAAGTAAGAGTATTGAGAGTGTTGAGAGGTAGAAAGTTGCAATTTTTATTAGAATGGTAAGAATAAAGCTATTGAGAACCAAAGACCTGAAGAAGTAAATATCTGCTGTAGATATTTGATGGTAGGGAAATTTAGCTTCGCAGATACCTGGTGGTGATGTCAGTGTAGGTAGTCGCATAATACAAACCAAGAGCTTGGGAAAGATGTTTAGACTAAAGATAAAAAATTGAGATTATTAGTTTAGATGATCTTTAAAGCTGTAAGATTACATGTTGTCATCTGTAGGGACTGGGCATAGATAGAGAAGAGCCCATTGGGTTGTTTTGCACTGGGGTATGTACTCAAATCTGAAATGGTTGGGGAGGAGAGGAGGTTCCAGTGAAGTTACCAACAAAGGAGGACAGGTAGAAGAGTAAGGTATTCTGGAAGACAACAAATGTTTTTAATTTTGACTGTGCTGCTGATGGGTCGAGGACTGAGTATTGACCATTGGGTTTACCAAAAGGAGTTAATGGTGACCTTGACTAGCTGTTTTGGTGGCATAGTGGGGAAAAAGTCTTATAGGAGTGAGTTTAAGAAAGAATGGGATGAGAGATGTTGGAAATAGCAAGTATGGACATACAAAATTGGTTCCAGAGAAGATTTTTAAAAGAAATTGAGGGGGACTTCCCTGGTGGCGCAGTGGTTAAGAATCCGCCTGCCAGTGCAGGGGACACGGGTTCAAGCCCTGGTCTGGGAAGGTTCCAGATGCCGTGGAGCAACTAAGCCCGTGAACTGCAGCTACTGAGCCCGTGTGCCACAGCTACTGAAGCCCACGTGCCTAGAGCCCACGCTCCGCAACAAGAGAAGCCACTGCAGTGGGAAGCCTGTACACCGCAAGGAAGAGTAGCCCCCACTTGCCGCAACTACAGAAAGCCCGTGCACAGCATCGACGATCCAATGCAGACAAAGATTAAATAAATACATTTATAATAAAACTTATAAAAAAAGAAATTGAAAATGTTTTTCTCTGCTGAGGTGAATGATCAATTTGTGTGTGAAAAATTGATGTAGGAAAAAAATTGAGGAATTGTGGGAATATAACCTTGACAAGTTCACTGAAGGGAGGTAAAGTATGTGGGTGCAGGTGCTGATGAGTGGGTAAATGTAGGGTTTTTAGTTTGTGGAAGTTTTGTGACAGTTTGTCTTTTCAGTGAAGGGGGAAGCTGAGCAAAGATGGGAAAAGATTTGTTGTAGGATTGAAGAGAGACTTAATGTGGGTGTGTGTGAAATGGTTGTCTAGGGCAGTGGGAAAGTAAAGTGCTCATTATTTAATTTTTTTTCAGAAGTATATAAAGTAGAGTATGAGAATTCCCATTCACTTTATTATCTGCCTCCCCTTCCTGAGAGGTAATTACTGTTAATGGTTTTCTCTGTATCCTTTCGTTACCCCTTTTTTTCTAGCTACTTAAAAATGTATGCTCATACATGTATACAATTAACAAAATGTAACTGGGCTGGATAACGTTGAATAGACCCCCGTAAATGTCCACGTCTTAACCTCTGGAACCTGTGAATGTGACTTTTGGAGAAAGGGTCTTTGCAGATATAATTAAGGATCTTGATGTAAGGTCATCTTGGATTAGGGTGGAATTTAAATCCGATAACAAATCTCCTTAGAAGAGAAGACAAGACACAGAGAAGCAGACCATGTGAAGTCAACAGATATGGGGAGAAGGTGATGTGAAGGTGGAAGCAGAGATTTGAATCCACAAGCCAAGGAACACTTGGAGCCAACAAAAACTGGAAGAGGCAAGGAAGGATTTTTCTCTAGAGCCTTTGTGCAGAGTAGGGCCCTGCCTACACCTTGAGGACTTCTGGCCTCTAGAACTGTGAAGAGTAAATTTCTGTTGTTTTAAGCGGTCAAATTTGTGATAATTTGTTATGGCAGCCCAAGGAAACAAATATTCATATTATACATCTTTTTTTTATAGCTTTTAACTTCTTATTGTGAACATCTTTCATATTACTGCATAAGGATAGATTTTGTTCTTTTATAGCAACTGCATTGTATTTCCATAGGATGAATCTACTATGCGTAGCATGTCCATGCATGGTATAGTATGGACATTTAGCTTATTTCTAATTTATAGCCTTTTAATAAACAAATTTGTTTTTAGATCTTTGTTAAGTATATTTCTGTCAAATTCCTACAAGATCTTCCAAATATGCCCTCCTAAAAGATTGTTTTAATTTATATTCTTATCTTCAGTTTGAGTGTTGCTAACACTGAATATGATGAATTTTTAATTTCTCTTATTTGATGGTTAAAAAATAGTATATTGTTTTGTTTTGCTTTCCTCTAATTACTAGTGAAATTGAATATTTTGTCATGCTTGACCATTTGTAAAGCTGCCTAAAAATGATACTCATTGTTTAAAAGAAAATATCAAAGTATAATTAACTTTATATTTTTAAGAGACAAATGTATACTTTACTTTTCTTTGCAGTTGACAGTTATCTTCCTTTATTAGTTTAATCAAATTTAAGAATAAGCCTACCCTAACATAAAATGTTAAAAAAGGAGGGGAGGGTGGGGGGGGCTTTGTAACCTTTGAAGACAAAAATAGAATCTTGTGAATGTAGTTTGATATGTTGAACTTGTATAAAATACAGGTAAGCCTGCATAATATGAAATTGTTCAGCTCACAGAAAACTGGTATTTTGTAACCATTAGAAAACTACTTTTGTTATGAACTTTAACTCTTACCACTTAAAATCATGAGTTCTAGGTATAACTTCTCACACCATTCTAATTTTTTTTTTGGGTATGCGGACCTCTCACTGTTGTGGTCTCTCCCGTTGCGGAGCACAGGCTCCGGACGCGCAGGCTCAGTGGCCATGGCTCACGGGCCCAGCCGCTCCGCGGCACATAGGATCTTCCCAGACCGGGGCATGAACCCATGTCCTCTGCATCGGCAGGCAGACTCGCAACCACTGCGCCACCAGGGAAGCCCCTCACACCATTCTTCTTTAAACCCTATGCCTAGATTTCTTTTCTCTTCTCTCCTCCCCTCCCCTCTTCTTTTCTTTTTTTTTTCATGTAAACCATGACATAGACCTTTCATAGTAAAAAATTTTGGTATCTTGTGAAAATCAAAGAAATCATCATAATGATCTTAATTACTGAAATTAAATATATTCAGAGCATCTTAGGTTATTTTAAATGAAGATAAATAATCAAAGAAGAAAGATTTATTGCTCCTATTGTCATAAACAGAAAATACAGCTAGTGAATTAAATTGCAACTTGATCCCCAGTCTGAAGTTAAAAAAATTACTTAATTAAAAAATTACTTAATCAAGAAACTCCTATATAAACTACCTCTTCCAACACTGAGGATTTGATTCATCCCTTGGCTCTTCCTTTAACTAAGTCTCCTACTGTTATGATAGACTGGTGTCTTTTGATTCATAGGTCTGGGAAAGATGGCCCAGATTCAGTATGCTCTGTCTTAAATTACTGTTATAATATATTCATTTAATTCAGAATACTCTATAAATTTGTGAATTTTGTTCAAATTTTGAAAAAATTTTAATCTTTATTTTTCTTTACTTTTTGCATTTGGCCAGAGATTGTTACTTGTTCTTCTGACCAATTGGCTGTAAATGGAGGTTCCCACGACTTCCTCCTTGGATTCAGTTAATTTGCTAGAGTGGCTCATGGAACTCAGGAAAACAGTTTATTTGCTAGACTATAGGTTTATTATAAAAAGGATACAACTCGGGAACAGTCAGATGGAAGAGAGGCATAGAGCCAGGTGTGGGGGAAGGGGCGTGGCACCCCCGCCTCCACGAGTTCATCAACCCAGAAGCTCTGTGAACTTCCTTTTGGGGTTTTATGGAGACTTCATTGCACAGGCATGATTGATTAAATCATTGATCATTGGTGATTAATTCAATCTTCATCCCTTTTCCTCTCCCCTCCCTGGAGGTCAGGGGATGGGGTTGAAAGGTCTGATCCTCTAACTATGTGGTTGGTTCCCTGGCAACCAGCTCCCATCCTTAGAGGCTTTCTAAAAATCATCTCATTAACATAAACTCAGGTGTGTGAAAGGGGCTTGTTACGAATAACAAAAGACATTATCGCTCTGATCCCTTAGGAAATTACATAGGTTTTAGGAGCTCTGTGCCAGGAGGACCAAATATATATTTCTTATAAATTACAATACAACAATGGGTAAACAGTCAAACACAGAATCCTTAAGTGTATGAATAAAGCAGTTATCTCAGCAGAGGCATTGTCTCCCTATAAAATTAAGTAGGCTGGTGGGACCTTAAAGGGAGATATTTTTAGTAGGAGCAAAAAGATGGTTTGATCTCTCCAGTAAGACAGCTGGCTAGCAAATAACACTAGTATCAAAGTATTTTCTAATGTGAGCAAAATAGGAAACTGTTTGGATTCTTGACTGTAAAGCAAGTGTGGTTGAATTGTTACATACAGAAACTCAGGAATGAAGATTTTTGCTTAAGAGTCTCTATGGGAACAGCATTCTGTCCTCATTTATTATTCTCATACCTTCTAAAATGATTTCTCATCACAGGAGATTTTTAGAAAGAGGAACCCCAGTTTTATAGGAAATTCTACGTTTCTGAAGCAGTGATTTCCCATGCTTTTAAATATATAGATTAAAATAATAAGAAAACAAGAAAGTGTGTTCTCCACAAACTTGTTTACTATTTTATGATGTGAAATAGGATTCTAAGAAGAGAAAATGATACATTCAGGAAGTAAGGGATCATCTTAAGGAGAATTACTTTACACCTATTGTTTCAGGAATCAGTGGGTCTTAAGGTGTGGGTCAATCACTGGTCTTTAGCAATTAAAAATAGCATTGAGAAGCAGAAGAATATAGGTTTACGTCTTGGCTTATTTGATTTTTGGGGGTAAGTCATATACCTCCTTTAGTCACAGTTTCCTGTTCTGTAAATTGATAATGATGCCTGTTAATGGGGCTGAGAGAATGTATCTGAAAGTGATTTGTAAACTGTCAGGTGATATATATATATCTATATCTATCTATATATATATGTTTTGTTATATATATTCTGCTTTTAAAGATTGTAAATGGAAAGCCAGGGGAAGATGGGAAAAAAAATGTCAAAAGTGGAGTCTTATAATACTAAAACTCAAATAAAATTTTATCTTAGTTTTTAAGTTTTACAGTGTATTTAATACTAAAGTGAGTTTTTAATAGAAGTAGACAGTTGGCTCACCTATCATTTACTTTTCTTCAACAAATGTTTAAAAATAATCCAAAACAGAACCTGTGTTAGTGCTAAAGTTTGATAATCATCGGATTTTCTATAGTTGTAATGTGTATTTCAATTAAAAAAAAATGATTGTGGCTATCTCACTTGCACCAAATATACCTCATGTTTATTTATTTAAATATTTGCTGTGTAGTCCAGTTTCTGTAAATATATGCTCTAACTTCTCTATTAAACAAGATACAGATCTAGGGAATGCAGTCAGGCTGTGGAAATTGTGGTTTCTTCATTTTCTATTCCTCTTAGTTGCGTAACTCCAGATTTTAAAATGTCTGGGTTGTGTCTAACTTCAAAATGTTCAAGTAGATGAGTTTTACCAGTAATAAAAAAGTACAGTACATTCTGGTAGTAGATTGTAGTCATTATTTGTGATTGCATGATTTTTTTTTTTTTAAATCAGAGATCCTTGGGCTACTGACATTAGAAATGACTGGGATGCTTGTTAAAAATCTGACCTCTGATGCCAACCCAACACTTATTGAATCAAAATAAACCTTGGTTACACATTAGAATTATCTGGGGAATTAAAAAAATACTGATGGCTGGACCCCACCCCAGAAAATCTGATTTAATTCATCTGGAGTTGTGGCTAGGCGTTCTTAAAACGGTGTTAGAATTACCTGTAAGGCTCTTCTGGGATTGTTGGACCCCAAACTGAGAGTTTGTGATTTATTTGGTCATGTTTGGGGCCTGATACTTTGCAGTACTAATAAGTTCCCAGGCAATACTGATGTCAGTCCAGGGCCCACACTTTGAGAACTGTACTCTGATTGAAGTTGTGAACCACCTGTTTTGGAGGATATGTAATATTAAATGAGGAAACTTAGTCCATAAGGAGCATAGGAATTATAATAGATTTCAAAGTAAAAAGTCTTGCGTGGTAAGCTCTAAATTTTAATTTGTAAAGCAGAAAGGTTATTACTATATTCATTATATTCTAAAACCTTTAAAGCTTATTTACAATGAAAAAATCCCAAACATTATAAATAATAACTTATCAAAAAGAATATCCTTAGAGATGTTGAAGAAAGCAAAGTTTTCTCTCATGTCAGGTTTATTGAGGTGTAGTTTACATATAGTAGAAATTACTCTTTCATGAGTTTTGACAAATGCATCGGTTGTGAAACTATCAACAGAATCAAAATATAGAAGAGTTCTAACAGTTCTCTCATGCCCCTATGTGGTCACCTCTTCCTCCAACCCCATATAGTTCTGCCTCTTTCAGAATGTCATATAAATGAAATCATCTAGCATGCAGCCTTTCGATTCTGGTTTCTTTCACTAAGCAGAATGCATTTGAGATTCATCCATGTTGTTGCATTTATCAATACTTCATTTCTTTCTTTCCTTTTTTTTTTTTTCTTGGTAAGAGCATTTTAGGTTTACAGCAAAATTAAGCTGAAAGTGTAGAGAGTTCTTGTATAGCCCTACCCTGTGCCCCGCTCCCCCCACCATTCCCAGCCTCCCTCACTAGCAACAGAGTTGGTTCAGTAGTTATAATTAGTGAACCTGCGTTGACACGTCATTATCACCTAAAGTCAATAGTTTACATTAGGGTTCATTTTATTGTATATTTTTTGAGTTTGACAAAAGTATAATGACATTTATCGGCCATTATAGTATTATACAAAATAGTTTAACTGCCCTAAAAGGAATCTGTGCTTTGCCTGTTTATCCTTCCCATCCTCTTAACCTCTGGCAACCACTTTTTACTCCATAGCTTAGCCTTTTCCAGAATGCCATTTAGTTGAAATCATAGAGTATGTAGTGTTTTCAGATTGGCTACATCACTTAAAAATATGCATTTGCTGTCATTTCCTGACTTGATAGCTCATTTCTTTTTATTGCTGAATAATACCACAGTTCATTCATTTACATGCTGAAGGACATCTTGGTTGCTTCTAAGTTTTAGCAATTATGAATAATGCTGCTATAAACATCTGTGTGTATGTTTTTATGTGAACACAGGTTTTCAGTTCGTTTGGATAACTTTCAAGGAGTGCAGTTGCTGGATTGTATGGTAAGGGTATGTTAGTTTTGTAAGAACCCCCCAGCTGTCTTCCAGGTGGCTATACCATTTTGTATTCCTGCCAGCAATATAAGAGAGTTCTTGATGCTCTACATCCTCATCAGAATTTGATATTGTCAGTGTTCCAGACTTTGGCCATTTCAATAGATGTGTCTTCTTGAGTATCTTTTCATATGCTAATATGCCATCTGAATATCTTCTTTGGTGAGGTGTTCAAATCTTTTGCCCATTTTTAGATTGGATTGTTTGTCTATTTTACTGTTGAGTTTTAAGAGTCCTTTGTATATTTTAGATAACAGTCCTTTATCAGATACATTATTTACATATATTTTTTCCCAGTCTGTGACTTTGCTTATTCTCTTGAGAGTGTCTTTTGCAGAGGAGAAGTTTTTAATTTATCAAAGTCCAACTTACCAATTTTTTCCTTTTATGAATTGTGCCTTTGGTGTGGTATCTAAAAAGTTCTCTCCAAATGCAAGATCATCTAGATTTTCTCCTATGTTATCTTCCAGGAGTTTTATACTTTGGCATTTTAGATATAGGCCTGTGACCTATTTTGAGTTAATTTTGGTGAAGAACGTAAGATCTGTGTCTAGATTTATTTTTTATTTATTTTTAATTTGGCATGTGGAAGTCCATTTGTTCCAGCACCATTTGTTGAAAACATTTACTTTTTTCTCCATTGTGTCACCCTTGCTCCTTTGTCAGAGATCAGTTGTGACTATATTGGTGTGGGTCTATTTTTGGGCTCTCTGTAATATTTTCTTAATCTAGCTGTCTGTTCTTTTGCCAGTATCATACTATCTTGATTACTGTAGATTTAAAGCAGGTCTTAAAGTTGGGTGGTGTCAGTCACCCTGACTTTGTTCTTCTCCTTTCATACTGTGTTGGTTCTTCTGGGTCTTTTGCCTACCTGTTTAAGCTTTAGAATGAGTTTGTGATATACATAGAGTAATTTGTTGATTCTGATTGGGGTTGTGTTGAATCTATAGCTCAAGTTGGGAAGAACTGATATCTTGACAGTATTGAGTCTTCCTATCCATGAACATGGAATAGCTCTCCATTTATTTAGTTCTTGGATTTCTTTCATCAGTTTCATCATGATTAGTTTTCCTCATGTAGATCTTGTGTATAGCTTTTTAGATTTGTGCCTAAGTATTTCATTTTTTGGTGCTGATATAAATGGCATTATGTTTTGAATTTAAAATTCCACTTGTTCAGTGCTGGAATATAGGAAAGCAATTGACTTGTATATTAACCTTGTATCCTGCAACCTTGCTATAATTGCTTATTATACAGGAGTTTTTTGTCTATTCTTTCAGATTTTCTGCATAGACAATCATTTCATCTGTGAATAAAGGCAGTTCTGTTTCTTCTTTCCCAATCCATATACCTTTTATTTCCTTTCCATGTTTTATTGCATTAGCCAGGGTTTCTAGAACAGTGTTTAAAAAGAGTGATGACAGGACATCTTTGCCTTGTTCCTGATCTTAGTGGGAAAGTGTCTGCTTTCTCAACATTAAGTATGAGATTAGCTGTAGGTTTTTTAAAAAAAATTGTGTTAAAGTACACATAATGTAAAATTTACCATCATAATTTTTAAGTGCACATTTCAATAGTATTTGGTACTTCCATATTGTTGTATAATCAATCTCAGAATTCTTTCCATCTTGCAAAACTGAAACTCCATATTGATTAAACAACAACCTTGTATTTCTCACTCTCCACAGCCCTTGGCAGCCACTGTTTTACTGTCTCTATGAATTTGACTACTCTAGGTATCTTATATAAGTGGAATCATATGCTATTTGTCTTTTTGTGACTAGTCTATTTCACTTGGCATAATGTCCTCAGGGTTCATCCATGTTATAACATGTGTCAGAATTTTCTTTCTTTTTAAGGCTGAATAATATTCCATTACATGTATATATTGTATCATTATCTATTCACCCATCAATGGACACTTGGATTGCTTCCAAGTGCTGTTGTGAGTAATGCTGCTCTGAATGTGGGTATACATGTATCTCTTTGATAGCCTGCTTTTGTTTTTGGTGTATACTCAGAAGTAGAATTGCTGGATCGTTCATTTCTTCTTTAATTTCTTTCAACAACTTTTTGTAGTTTTTAGTATATAAGCCTTTTGCTTTCCTTGTTACATTTGTTCTTAAGTATTTTATTTTTTTTTCAGTTTGCCAGTTTTATTTTTTATTTAAAAAAATTTTTTATTGAGGGACTTCCCTGGTGGTGCAGTGGTTAAGAATCCTCCTACCAATGCAGGGGACACGGGTTCGAGCCCTGGTCCAGGAAGATCCCACATGCCATGGAGCACCTAAGCCCGTGTGCCACAACTACTGAGCCTGCACTCTAGAGCCCGCAAGCCACAACTACTAAAGCCCGCATGCCTAGAGCCCATGCTCCGCAACAAGAAAAGCCACTGCAGTGAGAAGCCCACACACTGCAACAAAGAATAGCCCCCACTCACCACAACTAGAGAAAGCCTGCACGCAGCAACGAAGACCCAATGCAGCCAAAAATAAATAAATAAATAAAAAAATTTTTTTTATTGTAATATGGTTGATTTACAATGTTGTGTTAATTTCTGGTGTACAGCAAAGTGATTCAGTTATACATACATAAATATATATATTCATTTTTTACATCCTCTTCCATTATAGGTTATTACAAGATATTGAGTATAGTTCCCTGTGCTATACAGTAGGTCCTTGTTGGTTATCTACTTTATTTATAGAAGTGTGTATATTTTAATCCCAAGCTCCTAATTTATCCCTCCCCCCTCCCCCTTTGGTAACCATAAGTTTGTTTTCTATGTCTGTGAGTCTATTTCTGTTTTGTAAATGAGTTCATTAGTATCATTATTTTTAGATTCCATATGTAAATGATATATAACATTTGCCTTTCTCTGGCTCACTTCACTTAGTTTGATAATCTCTAGGTTCATCCATGTTGCTGCAAATGACATTATTACATTTTTTTTTTTTTTCCTGTATGCGGGCCTCTCACTGTTGTGGCCTCTCCCGTTGCGGAGCACGAACCTGCGTCTGCTGCATCGGCAGGCGGACTCTCAACTGCTGCGCCACCAGGGAAGCCCCTATTTCATTCTTTGTTTATGGCTGCGTAATATTCCATTTTGTACACACACGCACACACACACCACATCTTCTTTATGCATTCATATGTCAATGGACACTTAGGTTGCTTCCTGTCTTGGCTGTTATAAGTAGTGCTGCAGTGGACATTGGGGTACATGTATCTTTTCAAATTATGTTTTTCTCCAGATATATGCCCAGGAGCGGGATTGCAGGTAGCTCTGATATTAGTTTTTTAAGGATTATTTTATTTTTGATGATACTGTAAATGGAATTGTTCATTTTCAAATTGTTCATACTCAGTATATGGAAACACAGCTTATATTTGTGTGTTTATTTTGTATCATGTAAGTTTGCTAGATTTTTATTTATTTTTTTTGCAGTACACGAGCCTCTCACTGTTGTGGACTCTCCCGTTGCGGAGCACAGGCTCCGGACACGCAGGCTCAGTGGCCGTGGCTCACGGGCCTAGCTGCTCTGCAGCATGTGGGATCTTCCCGGATCGGGTCACAAACCCGTGTCCCCTGCATTGGCAGGCGGACTCTCAACCACTGTGCCATCAGGGAAGCCCTAAGTCTTTAAAATTAGTACTGAAAGCTTTTTTTTTTGTGTGGAATCTTTAGGATTTTCTACATATAATATTATGTGATGTACACACAGTTTTACTTCTTTTCCTATTTGGATGCCATTTATTTGTTTTTCTTGCGTAATTGCTGTGGTTTCTAGTACTGTGTTGAAATGAAGTGGTGAAAGTAGGGATCCTTAACTCCTTCCAGATTTTAGAGAAAAGTTTCCAGCCTTTCACTATTAAGTATGATATTAGCTGTGGGTTTTTCATATATGGCCTTTATCATATTAAGATATTTCCATCTATTCCTAGTTTGTTGAGTTTCTAATTTGAAATGGTGTTGAAGTTTGTCAAGTGCTTTTTCTATATCATTTGAAATCATCATGTAATTTTCCCCTTTCATTTGTTAATGTGGTGTATTACATTGATTGATTTTTTAAAATAAATTTTTAAATTTATTTTTAGCTCTGTTGAGTCTTCGTTGCTGCACATGGGCTTTCTCTAGTTGCATCAAGTGGGGGCTACTCTTCGTTGCAGTGTGTGGGCTTCTCATTGCAGTGGCTTCTCTTGTTGTGGAGCATGGGCTCTAGGCATGCTGGCTGCAGTAGCTGTGGCACGTGAGCTCAGCAATTGTGGCTCACGGGCTCTAGGGCTCAGGCTCAGTAGTTGTGGTGCATGGGATTAGTTGCTCTGTGGCATCTTCCCAGACCAGGGCTTGAACCCATGTCCCCTTGGACATGGCAGGCAGATTCTTAACCACTGTGCTACCAGGGAAGTTCCACACTGATTGATTTTAATATGTTGATCCATTCTTGCTTTCTAGGAATAAATCCCATTTGGTTAAGGTGTATAATTCTTTCAGTACGCCATTGTTTAGCTGAGTCTTAAAACATTTTAAAAGATGAAGTTATCTTTGTTTATATAGTGCCAGTGTTAGTAAATGACAGAGGCTATATTAATTTTATAGAAAGTTTGTATAACCTGGTATTTCAGTTCGTATTTTATGACCTCATGCCTATATACTGCCTTGGTTGGATTTTGCCTGATTTAAGGGAGTATGCTGTTCCCCTAAGGCTACAGGCAGATCCATAGTATAACTGAATGGCTTAATTTCACATATGAAAGCTGCATTTAAATCATACAATTAAATATTGGTGAGTTTGATACACTTTTCAGTTCTAGCATAAAAGAGGCATATTTTGCAAGTAGGGCATGGGTAAAGTTGTCATTTTGTAGCATTTTGAACTATAATTCCCAGCTTAATATATTTTTAGTCAGGTTACAACTTTAAATGATTTTATTTTCCTCTATATAATTTAATTGATAGTTCTTATTCATATATTTTTACCATGTATTAAATTATTGTGTGTGTTACAACAAGCAATGCTTAGTTTTCTTTATTATATGTAAGTGTAATTCTTTAATTCTTATATTGGATAAAATTTGTATCTTGACATGTCTGCTTAAAATAAAAAATACTTTATAATTTTTACATAAAGACAAATGAGAATTTATCCTCCTGTGCCATTCTTTTTGGCTTAGCTCTAAACTTTCCCTTCTCACTGCATCAGAACTACTTCCATTCTAACTGTGTATATAGCACAGTATAATATATTGCTCCATATTTATGTCTCTTTTCGTATAGCTTATACAGATATTCGTATTCCCAATTACATATATAGGCTTGCTGTGATGATGAGTTTAAAAAGGTGGGATCATTATATATACTTCTCTGCATCTTTCCGTTTTCACTAATAGTACCTTAGAGAAATCCCCCATCTAAGGAATAACTCTGCTGTCTGTCCATAACTTTTATTCATTATTTTCATGACGCCAGAAGACTGCTTCATGGTGTGTTATATAAAATTTATTTAGCCATTCCCACATTTATCCAATATTGTCTTTCTAGTTTTTTGCCACTTTAAACAGTGTTGCATCTTTGAATATATGTCCTTACTTCCAGATGCTTTTATTTGTGTGGGATAGATTTCCAGAAGTAGAATTGCTGGGTTTAAGGGTTTTTATATTTTTTATTTAAGTAGATGTTGCCAAATTGCTTTCTACCAAAATTTTCCACTAGCAGTGTATGAGAATACTTTTTCCTACTTCATTGCTAGGAATTGGGCTATAGCTTTTTAAACATTTGCCAACCCAATAGGTGTAATGTTTATCTCATTGTTTTTTTTTTTTTTTTTTGCGGTACGCGGGTCTCTCACTGTTGTGGCCTCTCCCGTTGCAGAGCACAGGCTCCGGATGTGCAGGCTCAGCGGCCATGCCTCATGGGCCCAGCCGCTCCGCGGCATATGGGATCTTCCCGGACTGGGGCACGAACCCGTGTCCCCTGCATTGGCAGGCGGACTCTCAACCACTGTGCCACCAGGGAAACCCTCATTGTTATTTTTAATTTGAATTTCCCTGAGTACTGATGAGATTGGGCATCTTTTCTTACATGTGTGGACATGTAATTTTCCTCTTTTGTGAATTGTTATTTTGATATCCTTTGCCCAAATTCTATTTGGGTTGTTTGTCTTTTACAGATTGTAAGAGCTCACTGTGTGTTAAAACATTAATACTTCATTACCTCTGTTGCAAATGTTTTTATTTTTCCCAAAAACTTTTTTATGCGAACCCCTTTATACTTTTTAGTTTTGAATTCTGAATGTTTCTCAGCTTTTTTTCCTGCAAGATTTTTATCTTTTACACTTCACATTTGTCTTGAGTTTATTTTTGTATGTCTTATAACATTAGAGCACCCAGTTTTTCTTCAATATTACCAGCACTTTAAAAATATTTAATTAAGCCATCCATTCCCACTGACTTGAATGATTGCCCTTATTTTATTCAAAATTTTCATTTTTATGGCACTCTTTCTCAGTTTATTATTTTATTGATACTGTTCTGTTTCTATATTAATACTTTATTGAGTTGTTTTCTGTGACAATAATGTTTTCATATTTGAAGCACGTTCCAAGTTACCCTTGTTTTTCATCTTTGTCTGGTTTGCAGCATTAGTTCTTATATATAAATGTGGTCATTTCTTCCTTAAAAATATAATAATATAAAAATTATTTGGATGCTAATTTGAGTTACATGAAATTCATTACTTAATATAGGGGACAACTGACATGCCTATGATAGTGCTTTCTAAATATATGATAGTGCTTATGATTTTGATAAGAATGTATAGTTTCCTTAAATTTATATTTAGTGCCAAATTATTTAATTCATTCAAAAGTATTATATAGGTCTTGCTGCTGTTGTAATGAGAACGTTTTAATCTCATTTCCATTTCTTTCTCCAGCACAAAAACTATTGACTTTTGTATATTGCTTTTGTCTCCAACCATCAGGTGGTAAATGGATAAAGAAAATGTGGTATACAACAAAACATTATTTAGCCATAAAAAGGAATGAAGTAATGATTCATGCTTTAGTTAATATAGATTAACCTTGAAAACATTATGCTAAGTAAAAAGAGCCAAACCCAGTTCACATAGTGTATGATTCCATTTATATGAAAACCAGAATAGGCAAATCCAGAGAGGCAGAAAGTAGATTAATGAATGTCAGGGGCTATGGATAGGAGAAGTTACTGCTAATGGGTGTAGGGTATCTTTTGCAGATGATGAAAATGTTCTGGAATTAGATAGTGGTGATGATTATACAACCTGGTGAATAAACTAAAAACTACTGAATTGTGTATTTAAAGTATACAAGGGTGAATTTTATGATGTGTCAATTATATCTCAGTGTTTAAAAAGAAATGGTGACTGTATTTATTTGTATCAGTTAGCATTGAATTTGGTATTAGGTAACAGAAAACCAGACTACCCTGGCTTGATAAATTAAGGCTTCATTTTTCTTACATAATTGGCTTGTATTGCTTCACTGGTACAGTGATATCAGAACAGGTATCTCCATGATTAATTTTTGGCTTCTTTTTCATGTTTGCATATGGTTGATATGGCTCCAAGCACTGGAAGATAGAGGAAGGGGAAGCAACAGTGATTGTATCAGTAACTCCAAAGTAGTCTTCAGATCCCAAGGTTGGACCTTGTTAAATGGTCACTCTTGGCTGGAAGTTGGTTGGGGAAAAGGAAGTGGTGGGTAGTGAGATTTGGGTCTGAAACTTCCTGGCACATCAGCTTTCCCATCTAGGTCCTTATTTAAACTAATATCATTTAGCGTTTCACAGTTAAAAAAGACATCTGTTGTTGCTTTCGTAGTCTCAATTATATTCAAGTTGTTTTCCCAGTTCACTTAGTTTTTTTCTTTTAAAGTAAGTCTACATTTTCAGGGGTTGTTTGTAGCATTTGTTTATTATGGAAAGGGGAAGAGGGAACTAATTATTCAAGACTTCATTTAGCTTTGTTTTTAACAGCTTTATTGAATTAGAATTGACAACAATAACGTGTACGTATTAAATCGTACAGTTTATTAAATTTTGACTTAAGTGTACATCTGTGAAAACATCAATCACCGCAATTAAGAAAGTATTTTTTATTAGTGCTCCCTTTTTTGAGATGTAATTGATGTGTAACATTATATTAGTTTCAGATATACAACATAATGATTTGATATTTGTATATATTGCACAAAATAAGTCTAGTAAACATCAGAAATAGTTACACAATTTTTTTTTTGTGATAAGAACTTTTAAAATTTTCAGTAACTTTCAAATATATAATACAACATTATTAACTGTAGTCACCATGCTGTATATTAAATCCCCTGGACTTACTTATTCTATAACTGGAAGTTTGTACCTTTTGGTGACCTTCATCCATTTGCCCACCCTGACCCCCTGCCTCTGACAACCACCAATCCCCTCTCTATATTTATGAGTTTGGTGTTCTGTTTTGTTTTTAATTTTTTAGATTCCACATTTAAGAGATCGTGTAGTATTATTTGTCTTTCTCTGTCTGACTTACAATGCCCCCACAGTCCATCCATTTTTCACAAATGACAAGATTTTCTTCTTTTTTATAGGTGAATAATATTTAATTGCATATATATAGATACATATGTGTGTGCACATATATACATGTACAGTCATATCTATCTATATATATCATGTTTTCTTTATGTAACATGCAACCTAAGTTGCTTCCTCCCATATCTTGGCTATTCTAAATAATGCTGCAATGAACATGGGAATGTAGATCTCTTCGAGACAGTGTTTTCGTTTCCTTTGGACAGATACCCAGAAGTGGAAGTGCTGGATCATGTGGTAGTTCCTATTTTTAATTTTTTGAGGAACGTTTATACTGTTTTCCATAGTGGTTGCACCAATTTATATACCTACCAACAGTATACAAGAGTTCCCTTTTCTCTACATTCTCACCAAGACTTATTTTTTCTCTTTTTGATAATAGCCGTTCTAACAGATGTGAAGTGATATCTCATTTTGGTTTGATTTGCATTTCCCTGATGGTTAGTTATGTTGAGTGTCTTTTCATGTACCTGTTGGCCATGTGTATGTCTTTGGAAAAATATCTATTCAGATCTTCTGCCCATTTTTAAATTGGATTTTTTTTTTTTTGCTATTGAGTGGTATGAATTCTTTATATATTTTGGATATTAACCCCTTATCAAGAATATGGTTTACAAATATTTTCTCCCATACAGTAGGTTGCCTTTTTATTTTGTTGATGGTTTCCTTTGCTGTATAGAAGGTTTTTAGTTTGATATTGTCCCACTTGTTTGTTTTTGCTTTTGTTGCCTTTGCCTGTGGTATCAAATCCAAAAAATCATTGCCAAGACTAATGTCAAGGATCTTACCACCTTTATTTTCTTCTAGGAGTTTTACGGTTGCAGGTCTTACATTCAATTCTTTAATCATTTTGAGCTAATTTTTGTGAATGATGTAAGATGGTGGTCCAGTTTCATTCTTTTGCATGTGGCTGTCCAGTTTTCTCAACACTATTTATTGAGATTGTTCTTTCCTCATTGCATATTTTTGACTCCTTTGTCATAAGTTAATTGACCGTATATTCCTCAGTTTATTTCTGGGCTGTGTATTCTGTTTCGTTGATTTTTGTGTGTGTTTTGATGCCAGTGTCATACTGTTTTGAAATTAGGGAGTGTGATGCCTCCAGCTTTGTTATACTTTCTTAAGATTGCTCTGGTTCTTCATGGTGTCCTGTGGTTCCATACAAATTTTAGGATTGTTCGTTCTATTTCTGTGAAAAATGCCATTGGAATTTTGATAGGGATTGCACTGAATCTGTAGATTGCATTGAGTAGTATGGACATTTTAACAGTATTAATTCTTTTAATTCATGAGCATGGTATATCTTTCCATTTATTTGTGTCATCTTCCATTTCTCTCATCAGTGTCTTGTAGTTTAAAATGTACAAGTCTTTTTCCTCTGTTAAATTTATTTCTCGGTATTCTTCTTGTTGCAATTGTGAATAGGATTTTTTTTTGTTACTTATTTCTTAAAATTAACTTTATTGTGGATAGTGTTTATAAATGTTTGAATTTTAAGTGCATGGTTGTAGTTTTGACAAATATATAGGTTTTTGTAACCACCACCACCACAATCAAGATGAAAAACGTTTTTAGCCCTCCAGAAAGTTTTGTCATGTTTCCTCCCAGTCATATACGCCACCACTCTTATCTCAGGCATCTACAGTTCAGCTTTCTGTCAGTATATGCGACAGAATTTTTAAATAGAATATATAGAATCATAAGTATATACTTTTGCTTCTGGTTTCTTTTGGTGAGGCATTGTCTTTTAAAAGTCATGCACATTGTTGCATGTATCAGGAGTTCTCTCTTTTTTATTGGTGCGTAGCATTCTGTTGTATGGATATATTCAGTACATCTATTCACCTGTTGTTGGACACTTAGGTTGTTACCGATTTTTGGCTATTAGAAATAAACTTCTTGAAATTTGTCTAGAAGTCTTTGGACATAAGTTTTCATTGCCATAAATATGTCAGTCTACATTGCCTAAAAATGTCATTTCTGTATATGACTACCATTATCATGTCTAAGAAAAATAAGAGTGATATTTTACTATGATACTTAGTTCGTGTTCATATTTACCCAGTTGATTCCAAAAGTCTTTCATAGTGTCTTTTCCTCCCCTTGTATGAGTAATGGACCACGTCAAGGCCCATGGTTGTTATGTCTTTGTTCTCTTGTAATCTAGAATACCTCATGCTCTTTTCCCTCTAAGATATTGACTTCTTTACTAGACAAGGCTGCTTATTTTTAAAACATCCCAACCTGTTTTTTCTTTGTTTCAGAGATGTTCTTTAACTTGATCCTCTCTTTTCTGTATTCCTTGTGAACTGAAAACATTGAATGACTGTGTTTGCTGAAAATCTTGTTATAATTAGTTTATACTGTAAAATCTCTTCATCGTCTGATAATGTCGAGTATATTCTGAGCCCAGGATGAAGAGACATTTCATTTCTTATTTCATTTTTGGGAGGAAAAACGGTGCTAATTATAATACATTATAATTATATAATTATTAGATCATACATTTTATAATACATTAGAACACATGTGGTAAGATCTAAAAGGAGTAGAAGGTTAAACAAAGATGAATTTAGGTCATCAGAAATGACTGCTTGATGTAGGATTTAGAAAATTGTAATGTAATGGGTCCCACAGCCCCTATTATAAGTTGTATGTATATGCTACAGTGTCACTACCTCAATATTTTAATCTTTTTTCATAACTAATATCTAAGGAGAAAGGGGGAAATTTTCCACTTCAAAGCCTGTCCATTAGATGACACAGTTCTTGGTCTCCAATTTTTTCCCTGTGCATGAAAAAAACCCACTGGGTAAATTTGGAACAATTTTAACATCAAAAAGAATAACTGTAATTGATTATAGAAAATCTGTGGATCCACAGGGCTACTTGGAAAGACAGAAAGAGAGAGAAACTGACTTGCTACTCTAGGAATGTACATAGGAGAAACTCCTTATTCTGAAAAAACGGTTAAGTAAAGGTAAAGAATTAAGCATTTCTGCTGCATTTTTAGGCAGAGCTATAGTTTATCCTTGCTTGTCGGTGGAAGTTTTTTTTTTTTAATAGAAAAATGCCAGTGAATAAATGGGAAAGAAATAAAAAAGAATTAGAAAATTACCATTTTGCAATCACTAATGAAATAACTGATTCAGATAAGGATCATCAATGGATTCTAACACCATTACATGAAAGATACTTTGGGCAACAATATCATTCCACAAATTGTAAAGGGGAAGATCTGGTAAATCTTACCATCTTATTAACTAAATGATCAGATTCATCATCACTAACAGTGGAAAAAAATTGAATTTATGTTTCTACTTTAGTGGGAACATATAAAGTACACAACATTACTTATAAACTATCTGTGCAAAAAATGTTTAACCATAAATTAATGAAGCATTTAAGATAATTTTCATTTCTCAGGACCTGAATACTCCATGTTGGTATGCTCTGCGTAGTCTGTTTTTCCTTTTATCGGATTTACTAGTTTAGGCAGCTTCTTCACTGTGGCCTTTGTCTAACAATGTTCTTGTATTCAAAATCTGAAGTTTATCTCCTTTGTCTAACAGTGCTCTTGTATTCCAAATCTGAAGTTTATCTGCTATACTAATTCTCTTTGTTTCTTCTTTTGCCTAGGCGGGTATGTATGTATGTTTTGGGGTGGAGTGGAGTGGTTGGTACACTTGCTCAGTGCTTAATTACCTTGTTCCAAGTTCTCCAGTTGTTGATTTTTACATCTTGGTGATAACACTTTGTTAATTTCTGTTTTGTGGTAAAGTTTTAACAGAAGTATGTGGATGTCAAAAATACAAAATAGCAAAATTTTGTCACAATTTTTTTCTCTCTCTAAATTGCAGTGCTTAAAAAAATTACTCCTAATATATACATATATGTCTGTTTAGGCATATAATGCATTTGAAAAGATAACCGACACAATTGGTTACAATTGTGGGTCTAATTGCCTCTAGGATAAGGGGTTGTAGGAGTCTTACTTTTCATTATGTATCCTTATTTACTTTTTAACCCTCACTTCGGAAATTTAAGATATTTTTTGTATTGAAACACACATATCTGTGTGTGCACATACATCCATTAAAAATGCTGTTTCCGTCTTAACTGATACATTTAGCAGGAGCAATGATTTTCAGTTTGTGGACTTCATTTTTGTGGTCTAATCTGAATTCTCATGACATTTCTATTATTCTGGTTAGGCTCATGTATGTTGGCTAGAATGCCAGCTCCAGGTCAGGGAGATCTTTGCTTTGGTAAGCAGTAACCAAAGAGGGGAGGAAAAAAAAAGTGTTTCTGCATATTTATTTGAGTGAAATTATAGAAATGTGTTTTATTTGAATGGGTTATGTGAGTCAGCTCTTGTTTCAGCAGCTCAACTTCCTACCACCTCATAAAGCACTGGAGATGAGAATATTAATTTATTCCCTTATCTCGTTTTTTCTGCACTTGACATCATTTGTATTTGTTCACCATTTCAGTATATTACTTTCTCATTAAAATTCTTCTTCAGTAGCCCTTCTGTTTTTCAAGTATTTCTTAGTTTATCTTTACATTTTTCTTAGTTCTGTCTAAGGAGTTATCTAGAGAGATGTTGGGTCCAGACATTAGCTTTGTCCTTTACTTCCTATCCATCTGCATCAGTGAAGATAATAGTAGGCTGTATTGAGAACCAAATAGAGTATGAGATAGTACCTGTCATAGATATATGAAGCATCTGGTAGAGAAAAAAACATGAGCTATAAGGTATATACACATTTTTGGTAATTTATTTTAAAGAGAAAAAAATCCCATTAAAAACTTGAGCCTCTTTGTTTTTGTGTTCTTTCTGGCATAGTCTTTATAAATGCAAAACAAAAATAAACAGTTCACCAAGAGCTGGAAAATCCATCCATTATTGAAACTCTTTGTGGTGTCAGTTAACATTTATCCCAACATGTACTGGGATACATGATTTTTCTTCAAAGTACAAGTTGATTAAAAAAAAAAAAAGAAAAAATCTAGAGTTGTAGCTTTTTTCTTTAAAGTGAATGTATTTTTATTTGGGTAAATTAGAGTACGGGAGGAATGCGTGAATTTTGCAAGAGCCTTACCAGTGTAGTCTAAAAATCAATTATGAATCAGTGTTTTCCCCTGGCATTGCCACTTAATTGCTTGGTGACCTTGGCCTCATACACCAAATTCTGCATTTATTAAATGGGAATACTAGAATCTTTTTTGGCTACAGGGGTGGAAAAACCAAGAGAGTAATGTGGAATTATGTGCTTTTTTACTACATACATTGCTGCTAATGTTGAATGAATCTGTAAAATTGAAATGATTAGTGAATAATTTTACTGTAAATTGTTGCTGACACATATATTCAAATCATTGAAAATTTCCTGAAAATTATGTAATATGTTTTAGTTATTTGTGTGCTAGCAATAAGTGCTATGATTTCACTAGTTGAACGTAAAGATATTATTTGGAATAATTAAATGCATGTGTTGTTCCTTAATGGGTAGAGTGTTCTTTGAAGTGAATGTTATAATTTGTAAATATGATTTTTTTGGGAGGATAAGCATATTGCTTTCTTTTTTTTTTAATTGAAGTATAGTTGATTTACAATATTGTGTTAGTTTTAGGTGTACAGAAGAGTGATTCAGTTATACATAGATATATATCTATTTTTTTCAGATTCTTTTCCTGTATTGGTTCAATATTGGGAAATATTTAAAATATCGAGTATAGTTCCCTGTGCTATACAGTAGGTCCTTGTTGGTTATCTATTTTATATATAGTATTGAGTTGCCCAAAAAGTTTGATTTTTTTCTGTAAGATGGCTCTAGTAGAGCTTAGTTGTTTTTAACTTCATTTGAAACAATTTCGTTAGATTGTATGTGACAGCTGTCATATCAGTGTGCATTTAAAAAAAGACTTATCAAAATTGGTGAATTTTTGTGTAGCCATTTTAATATTGAAGATGGAAAAAAAACATTTGCAGCATATTATGCTGTATTATTTCAAGAAAGGTAAAAAAACACAACTGAAACAAAATAGGTTTGTGCAGTGTATGGAGAAGGTGCTGTGACTGATCGAACGTGTCAGAAGTGGTTTTTGAAGTTTCGTGCTGGAGATTTCTTGCTGGACAATGCTCCAAGGTCGGGTAGACCAGTTGAAGTTGATAGCGATCAAATCAAGACATTAATTGAGAGCAGTCAATGTTATACCACGCGGGAGATAGCCGACATACTCAAAATATCCAAGTCAAACGTTGAAAATCATTTGCACCAGCTTGGTTTTGTGAATCACTTTGATGTTTGGGTTCCACATAAGTTAAGTGAAAAAAATCTTCTTGACCATATTTCCCCATGCAATTCTCTACTGACATGTGAACGTTAACGTTTTTAAAACAAATAGTGATGGGCGATGAAGAGTGGATACTGTGCAATAATGTGGAATGGGAGAGATTGTGGGGCAAGCAAAATGAACCACCACCAGCCACACCAAAGGCTGGTCTTCATCCAAAGAAGGTGATGTTTTGTATATGGTGGGATTGGAAAGGAGTCCTCTATTATGAGCTCCTTCCAGAAAACCAATTAATTCCAACAAGTACTGCTCCCAATTAGACCAGCTGAAAGTAGCACTTGACGAAAAGCATCCAGAATTAGTCAACAGAAAACACATAATCTTCAATGAGGATAATGCAAGACCCTGTGTTTCTTTGATGACCGGGCAAAAACTGTTACAGCTGGGCTGGGAAGTTCTGATTCATGTGCCATATTCACCAGTTGTTGCACCTTTGGATTTCCATTTATTTCGGTCTTTACAAAATTCTCTTAATGGCAAAAATTTCAGTTCCCTGGAAGACTGTAAAAGGCACCTGGAACAGTTCTTTGCTCAAAAAGTTAAAAAGTTCTGGGAGAATGGAATTACAAAGTTGCCTGAAAAATGGCAGAAGGTAGTGGAACAAAACCGTGAATATGTTGTTCAATAAAATTCTTGGTGAAAATGAAAAACGTGTCTTTATTTTTATTTAAAAACCGAAGGAACCTTTTGGCCAACCCAATATCGTATATATGTTAATCCCAAACTCCTACTTTATCTACCGCACGCGCACCCCCCACCCCACCCTTTCTCTTCGGTAACCATAAGTTTGTTTTTTAAGTCTGTGGGTCTATTTCTTTTTTTGTATAGAGGTTCATTTGTTTCTTGTTTGTTTTTTCCCAGATTCCACATATAAGCGCTTTTGTCTTTGTCTGGCCTTGTAAATGTGATTTCTTTTGTTATTAGTAAGAGGCCAAATAATTTTTTTGTAGTAATATAGATCTGAGGTTGTGGGAAGAGACAAGTTTTCAGTTCAGGGCTTTTTTTTAAACAAATTTTTAAGAGAGCTTACTTTTCCTGATTACCAAGATCTTGTAATGGGAATCGTAAAAAGTATAGAAAATACAAGTAAGCAAAAAAGGAAAAAGTTATAATCTCACTATCCAGTAGGTAACTTCTATTATAACATTTTGAAGTTTATCCTTCTAGTCTTTTTTGTTTGTGTTACAGGTTTACACACAAGCACAAGTGTTAATTCTAAACACACATTGGTTATTTTTTTCAATTAAAAGTTACTTTTTGTGACAGATGCTTTTTTTTTGTTTTTTTGGCTGCTTTGGGTCTTTGTTGCTGCGTGCCGGCTTTCTCTAGTTGTGGCTACTCTTCATTGCGGCACACGGGCTTCTCATTGCGGTGGCTTCTTTTGTTGCGGAGCACGGGCTCCAGGCATGTGGGCTTCAGTAGTCGCAGCACGTGGGCTCAGTAGTTGCAGCACACGGGCTCTAGGGTACATGGGCTTCAGTAGTTGTGGCGCACAGGCTCAGTAGTTGGGGCTCGCAGGCTCAGTAGTTGTGGTGCACAGGCTTTGTTTCTCTGCAGCATGTGGGATTTTCCCGGACCAGGTATTGAACCCGTGTCCCCTGCACTGGCAGGCGGATTCTTAACCACTGCGCCACCAGGGAAGTCTCAGAGATGTTTTTTGAATTTTTGGGTTTTTTTGAATTCTTTTTAGCATTGCAGTCATTTGTTCAAACTGATTTTAGGGAGAAATGTAGTAAATAAAGCAGATAAAAGTGGAGCTGCTTTGTTGAATTGGGATGGAAATACAAAACTTCAGTATTTGGCTTTCTTCACTAGCCTGAAAAATCTGCCTTTGAGATACCTCTGAAGAACTCTAGGGCTTCTTATAGGAAGTGTAATGGAAAATTAGCACTCGCTAACATTTTTAACGGCTGCAAAGTATTCCCTTATATGGCGTCTGTGACAGCCCTATAGGTGTTCTGCTTAGATCTCCCTTGGAGGAAACCTACCTTTAAGGAATGTTGTTAACTGTCAGCCTCCA
The DNA here is from genome assembly GCF_949987515.2 of Delphinus delphis. Taxonomy (NCBI): domain Eukaryota; kingdom Metazoa; phylum Chordata; class Mammalia; order Artiodactyla; family Delphinidae; genus Delphinus; species Delphinus delphis. The sequence goes on along the minus strand of NC_082686.1, from coordinate 113,888,998 downwards.
GGCCACAGAGCCTTTGGGATATGCTGCAGCATTAAGCCATAGCCACATTCTTCCTGGGCAGCTCCCTGCCAGTAACTGAGCACCGCAGGATACTAGGGTCTAGCTGTTTCTTCCCAACGTGGGACTTCTCTAAGGCAGTCTTTGTGCCTAAGCTCCCTGTTGGGCTGGCAGACTGGAGCTGCACTGGTCTGAGGCTCAGGCACTATAATCAGACCTGCATTGCAGCCTGAAGGCTTTCTCTGCCTATTCAGCTCCTGCTCATTCTCCCCTTAATTCTTTTTCTTTTGACTGCACAGCATGTGGGATCTTACTTCCTGGACCAGGGATCCAACCCGTGCCCCCTGCATTGGAAGTGCAGAGTCTTAACCACTGGACTGCCAGGGAAGTCCCTCCCCTTCATACTTAATAGGCATTTTTCATGATGAATTTCTTCACCTTCTAACTCAGTCTTGGGTCTGATTCCCAGAGAACCTGACCTGACGCACATCCAGGCGTGTTTACTAAATATATTTAAGAGTTACAGATGTAATACATGTCCATGGTTTTAAAAAAAGCAGAGAAATGCACAAAATGAAAAGTAAAATATCTATCCCTTTCCAAAATCCTCAGAAAACCATCTTTACAAGTTAATTTTTATACCAATGTCATTTTCTCACTTATATCATTATTTCTTGATTTATCAACTTTAGGTAGTATCTGTATCTTACTGTTTTCAAAGATCAGGGAATTAGTGTATCTAACATTCCTTTTATCTTTCCTCCTCCATCTTCTAATTTTTGTTAACTTGTGATGTTATTATTTTTACCTTATCAGAGTTTTGTTTATACTTAGTTATATATCTATAATTTAGACTGTTTTGACTATAAATTGATTTTAAAAGTGATTTTAAACAATAGCATCTGCTATATTATAATTATATATATATATATAACTATAACTTAGTTCTGAACCAAGTGATTTGTTGAAACTATAAAGGAGGAATGTTGTTCTGTGTGTTTTAGCTTCTGCCAAAGAAAGTCTTCAAGTTTCATTCTAGATGCTCAGCTATCTCTGTTCCTTCTTGATCATGTTGTCTTCTTTATGGTTAAGAACACAAGCCACACTACTTGGGGTTGAATCTCAGCATCAGTAGTTACTGGTAATGTGATCTTGAGCAAGTTACTTAAACTCTCTGTGCTTAAGATTTCTGATCTGCAAAATTGGTGTAGCAGTTCTTGTGTTGGCTTTTGATTGCCAATTAAGAAATTACCACGGGTTTAGCATCTTACAGTTTCCATAGGTCAGAAATTCAGTGGGCTAGGCCGAGTCTGTGCAGTCTCACAAGGCCAAAATCTATTGGCAGGGCTGTTCCTTGCTGGAAGCTTTAGGAGAGAAACCATTTCCTTGATTATGCATATTGTTGGCAGAATTGATTTTCAAGTGGTTGTAAGGACTGAGGTCCCTTTTCCTCCTGGCTATTGACTTGGGAGAGGGGAGTCATTCTCAGCTTTTAGAGACCACTCACATTCTTTCGGTTATGGTCCACTTCATATCAGAAACAGCAATGGAAGGTTGAGTCCCTCTCAAGCTTTAAATCTCTCCTGCCTCTTCTGCTGATCCTTGATCTTCTGCCTTCCTCTTTTTTAAGGGCCCATGTGATTTGCATTTGTGCCTACCCGTATAATCTATGATAATCTCTCTGTTTTAAAGTTCCTAACTCGTTTCCCATGTAGTGAGGTGTGTACAGGAGTAACTGCAGGGAGTAGAGAGGATGGGGGCCAAAATCTTGCCTACTATAGTCCTCGCTCTGGCCTCTGTGATCCATATCCATCTCACATGTAAAATACATTAACCCCACCTCAAGGTCCCCAAAGGTCTTATCCTTCTTACAGTATCAATTCAGAGTTCAGAGTCTCATCTAAATCTCATCAGCTCAGAAGTCCCATATTTCATATCTATTGATAAATTATATACATCAAGTATGGATGAAGCTCTCTTATTGTGGACCTGTGAAACCAGAAAAATAGTTATCTATTCCAAAAATACAGTGGTGGGACAGCCTTAGGATGACGGTTATTAGTCATTTCTGTTCAAAAGGGAGAAAATAGAAAGAAAAGAAAGCAGTCACAAGTCCCAAGTAACTTTAAAAACCAGCTGGGGAAATACCACTAGATTTTAAGACCTGGGAATAATCCTCTGTGGTTGGGACCTTTACCCTCTGGGCTTGCATCTCTGCCCTCTCTTTGGTTATTTTTGTTGTTTGTTTTTTCATCTTTTGTTTTCCCTTAGATTTGTTGAGTTTTGGCTGTCTATCCATACTCATGAAAGAAAGATTAAGTTGGTCAGTGAGGTTCTCTCCTGTAGGTTTGTTTCATTCATAGGTTCCTTCCTTAGACTGTGGCATGTGGTAGGCTTCTTTATTTACCCTAAGGCATGAATTCTCAAAGGAGTAAAAATTGATTATGGGGGTAAAAAAAAAAGTGGCCCCTTTTAAGTATATATCACAGATATAGTATACAAACAGATAGATACACAGTATATCTGTGGTACTAAAATTTCATAGAGGGGATGATCGGGGAAAATGTTTAAAAAGCTCCTTAGTGGGTTGATAATGGAAAGAAAGGTGGGAAAAGTCCTTTAAGGTATATATGGTTGAGGAGGAGGCAGACTGTTAGGTAGCCACAATTGCCAAACTCATCATAGCTTATGTGGGGAGTGGAATGCTTTAGTGTTTCAACTGCTTCTCCGCTTTTTTTTTCAGCCTTCAACACCCACCCTAGGAGCCCTCCTCAGACCTGCACACTTAATTTCGAGTAACAGACTTCTGATTTTAAAAACTGTGATTCATAGTATAATTTACATTGAAACTTAGTACACACACACACATTTATAAATATATTTATAAATATATAACTGAGTAAAAGTTCCATGAAATGGTATATACCCTTGCTTTGTATTTTCTGTTCTATTCATTATTGACTGTTACAAATTGCTAGTTGTAACCCAGCAAAATTATTTCAAGTCTATTTGAAGAGCACTTTAGTGCCTGGGCTTAATCCTGAGGCTAACAGCCATTGCTCTCAGCTTTTTCTTTAAGCAGGGAGAGTTGACTAAATCATTTGGAATGCAGTTCTTTAATTACTGATATACTGATTTATATTCTGGATGATAGCCCTTCACCTCCTGCTCTTTGTGTTTTAAGCTTGGAGCCTCTCTTTGACTTGGTTGGAAAGATGCAAACTGCTATCTTGGTTGTGGTTCCCTTTGCTCACTTTTTATTAATCTGATTTTTTTATTTTCCAGGTACACCCCAAATTTCCGATATGATGATGGAATACTTTTTCTTCCATACGTTTGTGATTTGATATATATTCTTAAGGCACATTTGTGTGCTCAGTCTGCCATCTTGAATTGGAAGTCCTTTAGTTTATTTAACAGGCCTCAAATGTTATATTTTGGTGTTTTCTAATTTTTCTAAAAGTTTATGATTGTTAAATCTGCGTGCATAGCCATGATTACTTTTAAGAATGTTTATAACATGTTGACTGCCTGTGTGACAGATCTACTTACCTGTAAAATCTTTAATTCCCCCTTTCACTGATGCTAACTGATTGAGTCATGGATAAGATAGGTTGTCACTGGTGAAGCTGCCAGAGGTTTTTGAATTCCAGTTCTGTCACTTATTAGCTCTCTACCTTTGGGCAAGTTACCTCATTTCTCTTTACCTGTTTGCTTATTTTAAAGCAAGGTTAGTAATATGTACCTCTTAGGGTGTTGTGATAATTAAATGTTAGGGCATATTTTTAAAAAACCTTTTAAGACAGTGCTTAGCATGTAGTAAGCATTTAATAATTGTTATTTGTCTATATCATCACATAACCATACTCATCTATACATATGTGTCTTTTTGCATAAGAAGAAATAAATGGCATTTTATTTTATCCTCTTGAACAGTTTTTATCTAGGTTTCATAGATGAACAAGTTCCTCCTTTTTTGGGGGGGTTGTTTTCAACCTACTTGATTTTTATTAAAAAAATCTAATTCTTTTTTGCTTTGCTTGAATTATTAAGCTGGGAAATTGACATAGCTAAGAAGAAATTAACTAAACTAAGGAGAGAAAGGGTGAGAGGTGACTGGAGAAACATCAGTTAGGATGAAGGGTTGGAGATTGTAAACCATATTCAGTTACTTGGGCATTGTGGATAATAGATAAAGGTAGGGGACATAGAGTTGGATTGTCTGGGTAAGAATGTTGATTCCACAACTTACTGGCCATTTGAGTAGGGGTGAGTTGCTTAACTTTTCAGTGCCTCAGTTTCATCATCTGTGAAGTGGAGATAATAAGGGATATTGTGAAGATCCTATGAATTAACACATATAAATTGCTTAGAAGAGTTAAGCTGTTAGTAGTTTTAATATGTTGCTGGGATTTTGAATTGTGTTTGGTGTTCAGGGTTTGTGTAAGTTAAGAAATACAGGGTTGAGATAAGGGTGAGATTTTTATACTGAAAGGAGAAATGTACTATGTTTTCTACTCTTTAGAGATGGAATAGCATTTGGAACAAAGGAATTATCTAAGTTAATGAATATTTCATTAATACAATAATACTTCAATCATTGGACCTTCTAGGGTTGTTCTTAGGTGTCTGGGGCCATGCCTGGTCACTGCTAGTTGTCTCATTTAATAGCTATTAAAACATTTCTTTTTCATTTTTGTTATGCCTTATTTTTTGAATTTCTGCTTTAGTAATTAACAGTAATTAGCCCATTTATTTATTTAGATTTTATTGACGTATAGTTGATTTACAATGTTGTGTTAATTTCTTCTGTACAGCAGAGGGGCTCAGTTATACATATATATATTTTATTGGAGTATAATTGCTTTACAACGTTGTGTTAGTTTCTGCTGTACAACGAAGTGAATCAGCTATATGTATACATATATCCCCTCCCTCTTGAGCCTCCCTCCCATCCCCGTTCCCAATCCCACTCATCTAGGTCATCACAGAGCATGGAGCTGAGCTCCCTGTGCTATACCCAGGTTCCCACTAGCTATCTGTTTCACACACGGTCGTGTATTTATGTCAAACATAATCTCCCAATTCATCCTGCCCTTCCCTTCCCACCCTATGTCCATACCTTCGTTCTCTACACCTGCATTTCTATTCCTGACCTGGAAGTAGGTTCATCTGTACTATTTTTCTAGGTTCCACATACATACGTTAATACACGATGTTTGTTTTTCTCTTTCTGACTTAATTCACTCTGTATGACAGACTCTAGGTCCATCCACATCTCTACAAATGACCCAATTTTGTTCCTTTTTATGGCCGAGTAATATTCCATTGTATATGTGTACCACATCTTCTTTGTCCATTCATCTGTCAATGGGCATTTAGGTTGTTTCCATGACCTGGCTATTGTAAATAGTGCTGCAGCGAACATTGGTGCTACATGAACATGGGGTACATAATCCAAAAGATTTTGGATTATGGTTTTCTCTGGGTATATGCCCAGTAGTGGCATTGCTGGGTCATATGGTGGTTCTATTTTCAGTTTTTTAAGGAACTATTCTCCCTAGGGGCTGTATCAATTTACATTCCCACCAACAGCGCAAGAGGGTTCCTTTTCTCCACACCCTCTCCAGCATTTATTGTTTGTAGATTTTTTTGATGATGGCCATTCTGACTGGTGTGAGGTGATACCTCATTGTAGTTTTGATTTGCATTTCTCAGTAATTAGTGGTATTGAGTATCTTTTCATGTGCCTCTTGGCCATCTGTATGTCTTCGTTGGAGAAATGTCTGTTTAGGTCTTCCACCATTTTTTGATTGGGTTGTTGGTTTTTTTTAATATTGAGCTGCATGAGCTGTTTTTATGTTTTGGAGATTAATCCTTTGTTGCTTTGTTTGCAAATATTTTCTCCCATTCTGAGGGTTGTCTTTCGTCTTGTTCATGGTTTCCTTTGCTGTGCAAAAGCTTTTAAGTTTCTTTAGGTCCCATTTGTTTATCTTTGTTTTTATTTTCGTTACTCTTGGAGGTGGGTCAGAAAAGATCTTGCTGTGATTTATGTCAAAGAGCATTCTTGCTGTGTTTTCCTCTAAGAGTTTTATAGTGTCTGGTCTTACATTTAGGTGTTTAATCCATTTTGAGTTTATTTTTGTGTATGGTGTTAGGTAGTGTTCTAATTTCATTCTTTTACATGTAGCTGTCCAGTTTTCCTAGCACCAGTTATTGAAGAGGCTGTCTTTTCTCCGTTGCATATTCTTTTTCATATTCTCTTCCATTATGGTTTGTCACAGTATATTGAATATAGTTCCCTGTGGTATACAGTAGGACCTTGTTGTTTATCCATCCTATACTTAATAGTTTGCCTCTGCTAACGCCAGACTCCCATTCCTTCCCTCCCCTAGTCCCTAGATTTTTAGTAATTTCAGTATGTTTTACCTAGTTATCCTATTTGTAGCAACTTTTTTCTGATTAAAAACGCTTTGGGTAATACTTTTTATGCATTCTGTTTATTTACGTGAATTAGATGTTTGAGGATAGTTTTAGAAATAGGTTTTTCAAGACTGCTAAGTTTTGTGTCCTATTTTTTCCTTTAGTCATGTACATTCATTAAATATCAATTTTGAAGTTACTTTGAAGATACAAGTTTGTTTTTGAAAGTTTTTTATTGCAGAATTGCACACTATTCCATGACTTTGCTGGTTAACCCTGGCTAGCTGTGCATCTCTTCATGAGAATGAATTTCCCCAGTATAGTCTTTGAAGAAAAGATGTCTATCTCTGATGAATTGCCAAAAGAATGATCTTTCTTAAAAACAGTAGAATGTCTTTTGTATTTACTGTGCCTGCACATCTTTATGTAGTGTGTGTGACACATACACACATGCATGTACCATATGTGCATTGAAAAATGTTTTAATCTACCACATTTAGGGTCAACTTTTTCGTTAGTAAAATTGTGTGAAAATTTGGCAGTTTTTATTATAGCATATTATGTTCATTCATTACCCTTGATGGCCCATTGCTAAATGTAGTTCTGATTATTATTTCCTTTCCTGTATCAGTTTTGTGCATTAATAAACAAGCTGTGCATCTATTTTTTGTATTCTGTGTTATTATTTATAAGCTTGATTTTGACATCTATAGAACACAATAACATTTTGATTAAAGAATATCAGATATTCCTTTAGTTACAGAGTAGTTACCCTGTTAAAGGTAGGTGAGTTTTTCATTTCATTTGGGTAATGTGCTCTGTTGAGCTTAGGTTGTTAATTGATAGATGTGGTATCCTCTCTGTGAGAGCTTTTAAAATGCATAACACGTATTTCGGAAAGCAGCTGTTGCTATGGCAACTCTCGGGTCACTTGCAGCTCAGCTTACATGATTGGCTGTTAATGGAGTCTAATATGCTTGAGAAGAGAATTGAGCAAATGAAAGAGGGTTTTGAAGGAATCCTCTTAAACCTCTTGAAGTTTAACAGACTAGCACACAAAAATTTAACACTTATATTACTGTTAAACAATTTACTGGAAGTAGTTTTACGAATAATGAAAATGAGACAGGAAAAATATTTGAAAAAATAATTTTCCAAACCCTTTTAAAAAGCATCTTGGAAGCTTTTGTTGTCACTTTTCCTAATTTTACTATTGTTTAAAGAAACACTCTCAAAGCTATCAGTTACATTCTGTATTCTACCCTCTGTAGTACCTATCTCAGAGGAGTTAATTAGATTGAGACATGGAAAGGTTGTTAATTGTGCAGGGTCAGAAAGAATGGTAAAACCAGGAATAAAGACTAAATTGACTCTGGTTAGATTAGAGGCTGCTCTCACTTGGATTCTTAAGGTAGTCCCATGAACCTGCCTCTCTTAGGGTTATAGGAATGGTGTGAAAAGGGAGGTGGTGGTGCGTACTTTGGATTTTGAGGTCTGTAAAGTAAGTAAAATCAAGTCTAATTAAGAACTCCATAATAAAAATTAATAGAGCCATGCAAATTGGCACAATAATATCTGTCTTATTACATGATGGAACTTTCATCATTACTTACCACCTCTTTTGTAACTGTGGTGTTAGAATGAGGGCAGTTTTACTAATTTAAGTATCTGCTGTTTCTACTTAGGGTTTTAAAAAATTTTGATTATGGTGGTAGTGCTGAAATTGATACACTAAGTTATAGCTATGTTGGTTTGTATAGTTATATTAGATTTTCTAATTTTGCTAGCAAAAAATAACTCGTGATAAAAATTAATTAGCACTTAATAAATAAAAGGTAATTTAGGGTATTACTGTTTCCTTTATTAAGGAAATACTTTGGGATATTAAAGAAAAACTTTTCATAATAGATTACATAGAAATGTAGGGTACTCCCATTAATTTTTTGACAAAACACTTTGGAAGTTCAATAAATGAGTTCTAAATACTAAAATCTGTATGTCCCTCATAAGTATGACCTTTGGAAATATTTTAAAAAATCATTTGTTTTTAAATGATAGTGACCATGTGACCTGATGACCATAGGTCCTGGTCTGCTTTGGGCTGTTCTGGTAGTACTGAATTATCCTGTTACCTTAATGAAAATATTAATAGCACTTCTATTTTATGTTTAATACAAGGAAATATAAAGAAAAGTACTGGAAATCACATATAAATCCGTAGCTCATAGATAGCCATTATTAACATTTTAGTGCATTTCCTTTTCAGTCTTTTTCTGTGTACATGACTGTATATAAAACATGCATAGTAGAGGTCATCCTTCATATATTGTCCTTCCATATAATATCATTAACATTTCATGTTTAATATTTTATAATCATTGTTTTAGTGGTATATAAAATATTTCATGAGTAACTGCTCTCCATTTATAGGGCATTGTTGTTTCCAGTTTTTTTTTTTTTTTTGCGGTACGTGGGCCTCTCACTGTTGTGGCCTCTCCCGTTGCGGAGCACAGGCTCCGGACGCGCAGGCTCAACGGCCATGGCTCACGGGCCCAGCCGCTCCGCGGCATGTGGGATCCTCCCAGACCAGGACATGAACCCGTGTCCCCTGCATCGGCAGGCGGACTCTCAACCACTGTACCACCAGGGAAGCCCTGTTTCCAGTTTTATGTTTATTTTTTTATATTATAAATGGTTCAGGACAAGTGAACAGCTTTACGTGTAAAAATAGTTACATTTATTTTTATTTTAGGATAGATTCAGAGAATAAGAAATACTAAATCAAAGGTTATTGATATTTTAAAGGTCTGAATATATGTTAGTTGCTTTCTAGAAGAATTTTTAAGTTTTTTTGTCTTTTGAAGTTATTTTAAATATACTTGTTGAACCCCAAGTGCAGAGTATTGAATTAATCCTGTCCTCAGTTCATGGCACATGATAATTATTGACTCATTTAGGGTTTTGCTGTCATTTTATTTATTTCTTTTTATCTGCATTATCCATTCTTTTCCCTCTCTTCTCATAGGCATTTATTTAACATGATTGATATATATACGTCTATTTGTGTGCATTCTTTTTTTTTAAAATTAATTTATTTTTGGCTGTGTTGGGTCTTCGTTGCTGCACATGGGCTTTCTCTAGTTGCGTTGAGCGGGGGCTACTCTTCGTTGTGGTGCACGGGCTTCTCATTGCGGTGGCTTCTCTTGTTGTGGAGCACGGGCTCTAGGCCTGCGGGCTTCAGTAGTTGTGGCACACAGGCTCAGTAGTTCTGGCGCTTGGGCTTAGTTGCCCCGCAGCATGTGGTATCTTCCTAGACCAGGGTTCGAACCCGTGTCCCCTGCATTGGCAGGTGGATTCTTAACCACTGCGCCACCAGGGAAGTCCCTTGTGTGCATTCTTGTGAAACATACATTGCTGTCTTGTGTGGATTTTTTCCAAGTCAGACATGAAGCAGAATTGGCATCATTTTATTCTTCGCTCTTTTTCCCACCACTCAGTTTTTTTGTTTGTTTTTTGTGTTTTTTTGTGGTACGCGGGCCTCTCACTGTTGTGGCCTCTCCCGTTGCGGAGCACAGGCTCTGGATGCGCAGGCTCAGTGGCCATGGCTCACGGGCCCAGCCGCTCCGCGGCATGTGGGATCTTCCCAGACCAGGGCACGAACCTGCGTCCCCTGCATCGGCAGGCGGACTCTCAACCACTGTGCAACCAGGGAAGCTCCCCCACCACTCAGTTTTAAAGATCTATTCATGTTGCTCTATGCCTGTCTTGTCCATTGAATCTAATGGCTTCTTAGTATTCCATAGTGTTCATCTGCCATGTTTCACTTAACCATTACCTCAGTGCAGTGATGGACACTGTAATTCCTCCAGCTCTCTGCTAGCACAAACAGTGCTGAAAAAGAGCATCCTTATACATGTCCACTTATGGATACATATTCAAGACCTGGATTCCTGGGTTATGTGTGCATATACTCAGTTTCACTAAACAGTGCCACATTACTCTTCTGAATAATTGCACCAGCCTGTACTCCCACCAGGAGTACATGAGGATTTCTGTTTTTCCACTGCAGATAAATTCCTGGTGTGGTCAGTTCTATCAAAATTAGTAGGAAAGAGCCAACTACTTCCAGGTTCCAGGAGTGTAATTGATTTCCAGGCACTTCACTTCAGTCTTTCCAGGGTTGTCTTTGCATTGTTTTGCCAGATAAGATAGTGAAGTGGTTAAGAGTGTACATTCTTAACCACTTCAGCTGGGGATGAATCCTGGCTGTGTCACCTAGTATTGTGTGGCCCTGGGCTTGCTTAATCACTGGATGCTTCAGTTTTGTAATTTGTAAAATGAAGTTAAGAGAAATTTCCTGCCCTTGGGAGGATTAAATTTGTGAATATATGTGTAGTGTTAGAATAGTGGCTGGCACAGACTAGATGCTACATTAAGTGGGTTACTGTTAGTTACCAAAGTAAAAATAAATCCAGCTGGAATTTAGAAGGGAATTGCATCAAATTGATACATTTGAGGGAGAAATCGCATGGTAAGTTGCCTCATCCAAGAGCATGGAGTGGCACTCGTTGATTAAAACTTTTAATGTATTTTTAATAACATTAGATTTTCTTTTGTTACTCCATAGTATTCATTCTTTTTTTTTTTGGTGGTACGTGGGCCTCTCACTGTTGTGGCCTCTCCGGTTGCGGAGCACAGACTCCGGACGCGCAGGCTCAGCGGCCGTGGCTCACGGACCCAGCCGCTCCGCGGCATATGGGATCTTCCTGGACTGGGGCTCGAATCCGTGTCCCCTGCATTGGCAGGCGGACTCTCAACCACTGCGCCACCAGGGAAGCCCAATATTCATTATTCTTGATGACTAATTTTTAATAAGGGTCATTTTGTGTCCCCCAGGGACCATTTGCATTGTCTGGAGACATTTTTGGTTGTCTTGGAGACAACTTGGGAGTTGCTACTGCATCTCGTGGGTAGAAGGCAGGGATGCTGCTGAACATTGTACAATGCACAGACTAGCCCCCACAACAAAGTATCTAACTCAGTATGTCAGTAAATACTGAGGTTGAGAAACTGTTAAGATATAATGTTTTTTGTTGTTGTTGCCATTGAAAATTGTGTATTTTATTTTCTAATTGGAAATGTTATGAATTTTCTGTTACCTTGTATCTGGCAATACTGCTGGACTCTTTAGTTCTATAGATTCTGGTTATTTGTTGGTGTACGTGATCTGGTCTCTTCCCTTCTCTTTCTCTTTCCCCACTCCTCCCTCTCCCACTTTTCTCCTTTTCTTTTTTCTTGTAGCATTGGCTAGGACCTTTACTATGGTTAAATGGTATCAGTGATAGTGGGCATCTTTGTAGTGTTTCCAACTTTGTAGAATGAGTTGAAAATTTCTTAATCTTAAGTAACACCAGAAATATAAGGGGGTGTCCATGTCATTTTACGATGCCATTATTGAGTAGTACCACTTAAAATATGTTTTTGAGGGGAGAATGCTTAACTTCATTATTGATCAAAGAAATATAATTTAAAGTAATAATGAAATGATGTTTTGTATTTCACTAGTGATGTCAAGAATTTTTCTACAAGTGCATTAGCCAGTTTTCCTCTGTAACTTTGTCCTTTACCAGTTTGCTTGCTTATTACTGGTTTCACTGTTTCTGTAAGTTACCACTTTTTCAGATGTTAATATGAACACTTTGTCTTTTTGTGGTTAGTTTTGTAGCTTGCTTGTTTGTTTTGATGTGCAGAGTTTTCATTTTTCTGAAGTCAAATCTACTTATCTTGCCTTATTAAGATCATTTACTGCTTTGATGCACAAGATGACCCTTAATTTCCTGAAACTTTCTTCTGAGACCTTCCTGTGATCTTTCCACTTACATCTGTGATATTTTCCTGGTTAAACAGGGGTATTCTTATCAATCCTTTCCCTTTTGTTCTGAATCACTCAACTGACTTCAGGTGTTACTTCTCCTGAAGTGCCAGAATTGAAGGTGATCGTAAGTATTCACTGTCCCCCTTACATGCTCTTCCCCCTCCTCATTGGTTTCCATAGAGGTCAGCATTTTATGGAGGTATCTCAGGGGCCATTGGAACTTTGCACTGAGATGTGAGCTTGATAAATGGGCAGGGTTCAAGGCTTCCTACCTTCCTACTTCAGATGTATACATATATGTATATATCTGAAGCACTTTGCTGTACACTTGAAGCTAACACAGCGTTGTAAATTAACTATATTATAATTTAAAAAAATCTTAGAGTTATCTTTTATTGCATGTGTAACAGTTGTTCATAGTAAGTACAGAGAAGCAAAAATGAGGAATAAACATTGTTCGTAACTTCACTATTCAGAGTTATTCATTAGTTACATCTTGTAAAATGAACTTCATAGGAGTCAACTATTTATTTTCATATGTATCCTGTGTATGTTTTGGTAAGTTTATACATAACTTTTAATTTTGGTGTTGTTATTATGAACTTTGGAATCTTTATTTTCTGCTATTTTTATTCAGGTTTTTTTTTTTTTATAAAAACACATTCATTTTTCTCTGTTTTATTGGCTTCCTTAGTGAAGTCTTTATTAACTCAAACTGGAGTCTTTCAATAATACACGAACAAAATGAATGAATGTTTGAGGGAGAAAATAGCATGAGCAAAGTCATGAAAGTGTAAAACAGAAAGGTGTTTGCAGTGAATGACAAGTAGTTTGGTATTACCAGAGACATAAATTAAAATGTCAGGGAGAGATTGGAAGTGAATCTAGGGAGGAGCCAGATCATTAAGATTTTTGTTTGCTATGCTTAGGAACTTGAGTTTCATCCTAGAAATGATAGGGAGTTATTTGAAACTGATCTGGTGTGATTAAATTAATATTTAAAAAAAAAACAGTCTGGCTCTAGGATGGTGTATTGAATTGAGGGAAACAAGAAGAGTAGGAGACTATTGAGATATTCATGGGGACAGTGGGGGGCCTTTATTAGGGCAGTGTGAGAAGGATTAGAGAGGAAGAGGTGGATTTAAAATACATTTTGCTGGTAAAATGGGCAAGATTTTAAGGAGTCAAGACTGATTTCAGTGTTTCTGATTTTCCAGCTTGGGTGACAAGATGATTCCATTAGATGAGATGAATAATTTGGAGGAAAAACAGAATTTTAAGGTTTAATTTTATTAATAAGTTAATTTCTTTTTTTGAAAGACTGGGAGGTGGGGGTACTCTTGAGAAGAGAAGCTCAGTTTATGGACTGTGGTGACAAAAGTCACAATTTTGCAGCTAAGAAAATGTATACAGGAAGAAGTAGTAAAATCAAATCTGAAATAAGATTTTGGAATCATCAGGTACTTTAAAAATTGGCATAAACAACATTTAAACCTGTCCAACATGTCTAAAGGATGTATCACATCCCATAGGTTATTTTATTTGTTGTTGCATGAGGTCAAGGATTGGGGAATTTTGGGGAGGTTGTGGGAGGGGAATACTCCCCCAACCCAGGTGACTCAGTGACTTCTGTGGTAGTTAAAAATTATGCTCTAGTTGAAAAGGATACTATAATGTAGACCTGTGTTCTTTACTATTATGAACCTTTTATTAAGGAAGATTTCATACAAAAGTAAATGGAATTGTATAGTGAACCCATATGTAACTGTTACCCAGCCTCAGCAGTTATAAACTCATGGCTAATAGTGTTTCATCTGTGTATCTCCAATCCTATATTCATTTGAAGCAAATCCCTGACATATTTCATCTGTAAATATTTTAGGATGTATTTATAAAAAATAATAATAACCTGAAGAAACATTTAAAATATTGATAATTTTGTAATATCCTAGCGATTTTTTTGAAAGAGTAATTCAGCAGAGAATTAGGGCTAAAATAAGATAAAAAAAAAACACAAAACAAGAGAGGGGAATGAGAAGCCAGGAGATGGGAGCAGTGGTTATAAGCTGCTTTTCTAGGAAGGAAAATAGAGACTGTGGTACCTACCAAGATAGGGAGCTGCAATCTTTGTTTTAAGTGATAAGGGGACACTTGAATGGTTTGTAGGCTTAGGGAAAGAGATAGTAGAGAATGAAATAATGATATGAAGGGATAGAGCAAGAACAAGAAGAAGGATACCTTATTTTCTGAGATAATATTAAAGAAGAGACAATGAGTAAGGGAGAGGCAAAAAGCTGAGCAGATTGTTCATTACTAATGACTGCATCTTTTTTTTTTTTTTAAATGAACTTCAGGAAGGGTGCAGGTTGGCCATGGGAAAGGGTCTAAAGATTAAAATTTGGAGTAGTTGTTGAAGAGAATAAAAGAGGGAGTCTGTCATGGACAAATAAAAACATTGCTTTAGTGGAATTACAATTCCATCAGAAATTGTAGACCACAGTTTAGAGTGGTATTAATTTTCATGTCTCTGATCCTTTTCCAACATTGCTCAATAGTTTGGATGTTTAAGAGAAGATAGTTTGTGGGATTGTTTTAGGCTTAGATTTTTACATGATAGGTCCTACAGAAGGACCAGTGGTAAAAGGTGTTGGTAAGGAATTGGTCTAGGAGATCATTCACATGTAGGCTTATAAAGGAAAGAAGATGACAAAGGGACCAGGTAGGCAATGGTTGGTACTAGATTGTGTGTGTGAAGTTGAGGAGCAGATATAAGGAGAGTGTGGGCATGAGAGAGCTGTGAATGTTGGAAGATTGGGTCAGATTAATTAAGTGTTTGGCTGTGGAAATTGGTAGATAAAGTCCGAAGGCTGTGTGTGAAGGTCTTTGGAATTGAAAATGTTCAGGAATCTTGAGACTTGGGTTTTAGATAGATGTTGCCCATGCTGGTAGGACATATAAGGGCAGAATTCTGACCAAGATGCAAACATCTTCAGTGAATGTGAAGAGCAGTGGTAGGTAATCAAGAAGTGAGTAGATGACACTGATGGAGGAAGATTAGAGCCTTTACACACTTGGAGGGCAGGAGTGATAGTGGTTTAGGAGAGACAGTGGGTAACTAAGAGAATTCAGATTGTGGGAGAATATTTGTCCTAGTTTTCAGCTGAGTTCTAGATAGCTAAGATATCTCTATACGAAGATATTCAAGATCTTGGCCTTACCATAAATTTCAAAATAGTCATGTATAAATATAAAACAAGGCAGTTTTATAAATAGGTGCCATGAATAGCATGGGCAATAATATTCTAGGAAACTTCTGAAAAAAAGATTTATCACTTCATTCTGTGAATGCAACATTTGAGATGTTAAGAGATATAGAAATATGGAAAAGGGGGTGGGGTGGTAGTGGTGGTGGTGGTGTAGGTGAAATGGAGGTGGAGAGTGGTATGAGCACAGGCAATGGGGGCTGAAGACAACAAAACTTAACATTTTACCTATAATAGATCATGGGGGTAGGGGTAGTTGGAGAGGAAAGGTAGTAGGTTTAGCACCAAAAAAATCCCACCTTCATATGTTTAGCCTTTTCACCAGATTCTCGCAACTAAAACCTAGTTCTTTTGTAAGAATATTCCTTATAGTTCCTTTGGGCATGGGGAGAATAAAAGATACAGTTCTGAGCAGCGATATCAAGGGAGTGTTCAGTATAATTTATGTTTGCCATTCAACATGCTCAGTAATTTTGGGATTTAATGCAAAACATTGTCCAGATATGTGTCCCAGACATGAAATCATTCATACTGTACAGGTTCTAGTTAGTAGAGATTTTGCTGTAGTCTCTTTAGTACCCGGTGTAATAAGAGCATATGACAGAAATACTGCATGTTTGTGAGAACTGAGACATAAGAAATGAGTCTAGTAAACTGTTAATTAAATGTAACAGTCTGCATTAAACCTGATCATTGTATTAAACTGTATTAAGCTACCACAATGATAATACCTTAGAATTTTGTACTTAGTACAGTAGTTTCTGCCTCTTCACTAATTCCCTGAATCACTACCATTGAAGATAGTGAGCTTGGCAGTGGGGAACACTAGAGAAATAAAGAGGAGAAACCTGATCAGAGGCATTCCTGGAGTATATTTAATCCAGGTGATTGCCTGGGGTAGCTGGCAGGCTTGGTGCTCCAGTGAGCAGTGATGAAAGGGTATGGTTATGATTATTCTGGGACTTTTATACATATACTTCACCTTACTTTTTGTTCCACCCCTAGTTTCAGTGGAATACCGAGAAGCCTTCTATTGGGGGAGTACTCTAGTCTGTTCTTCAATCTCTGCTGAAGTTTTTTCCTTCTTAAGTTAATTTTCTCCTAATTGTGGAGCGTAGTATTTATTAACAGTAAATATACAACTGTGTAGGACTTCCCTGGTGGTGCAGTGGTTAAGAATCCGCCTGACAGTGCAGGGGACACGGGTTCGAGCCCTGATCCGGGAAGATCCCACATGCTGCCGAGCAACTAAGCCCGTGCGCCACAACTACTGAGCCTGCGCTCTAGAGCCCGTGAGCCCCAACTACTGAGCCTGTGAGCCACAACTACTGAAGCCCGTGCGACTAGAGCCCGGGCTCAAGAGAAGCCACCACAATGAGAAGCCCACGCACCGCAACCAAGAGTACCCCCTCTCACCGCAACTAGAGAAAGCCTGCACATGGCCACGAAGACCCAACGCAGCCAAAAATAATTAATTTAAAAAAATACATCTGTATAACCTATAATTTTGCATTAAAACAGCACGGCATCTTGACTTAACCTACAATTATTAAGTTAAATGTCCTTTGAAACTCACTATTTGTGATCATCAAACTTTCATGGTATGGTTGCGGGCTACACAAATTTAAATTATCCTAAATTGAAATAGCATAATCTAAAAAATTAAGTGTCTGACATTTTGATGTACAGAATTTGATAGAAGATTCTATTAAAGTAAGGATCATAATTTCAAAGTTGGTATGCCTAATGAATTGTAAACTGTCCGCACCATTGCCATATGGCCATAACATTTAAGTAAAGAAATACCTTCCCTCCGTTGTCAAGAATGGTCACTCTGCTCCAGCCTTTTACATTGGCCATTACACTTGCACATCCTTCAAGTCTTTGCTCAAATGTTATCCCCTCAGAAAGTCTAAAACCATCCTCTTAAAGTACTTTACCACCTCCTATCACTTTGCACAATCTGAAGTTATGTTTATCTCTTATTGTCTGATTCTATGAATTGGAAATACCAGCTTCTTAAAGAAAGGGATTTCGGGCTTCCCTGGCGGTGCAGTGGTTGAGAGTCCACCTGCCGATGCAGGGGACACGGCTTCGTGCCCCGGTCCGGGAAGATCCCACATGCCGCGGAGTGGCTGGACCTGTGATCCATGGCCGCTGAGCCTGTGCGTCCGGAGCCTGTGCTCTGCAACAGGATAGGCCACAGCAGTGAGAGGCCCGCGTACCGCAAAAAAAAAAGGGATTTCATCTAATTTATTTACCCCTCTATGTTCAGCACTTATTTGGAGCATAAGGAGTTTGCATAGAATATAGGAGTTGCTCAGTAAACATTTATTAAAACGGTGTTGCATGAGTAACTTCTAAATGATACTTTTATGGAATAGAGGGGTATTGTGGGCTGATTTGTGTCCCCCCCCCAAAAGACACATTGAGGTCCTAACCCCTACCTGAGAATGTGACCTTAGTATTTAGAAATAGGGTCTTTGCAGATTTAATTCAGTTAACATGATACTCAATTAGGATGAGTCCTATCCAGTTTGACTGATGTCCTTATTAGAAGAGAGAACAGAGACATAGGAAGGAGAATGCCGTATGAAGGCACAAAGACTTATGGACACAGTGAAGAGAACCATGTGAAGATGGAGGCAGAGATTGGAGTTATACTGTAATAAGCCAAGGAACGCCTGGGGCTACCAGAAGCTGGAAGAGGCAAGGAAGGATCCTCACCTAGAGGCTTTGGAAGGGAGCATGGCCCTGTCAACATCTTGATTGTGGACTTTTTGCCTCAAGAACACTGAGAGAATAAATTTCTGTTGCTTGTAGACACCCAGTTTATGGCACTTTGTTATAGCAACCGTAGCTATATTAGGGCTGCTATATTAGGAAACTAATACAAGGGAAGAACCTTGGAAGTGCAAAATATAAGCATAAAAGATAAAAGAACTTACTACCATTGTTGTAACCTCTGGCTTTTAGCATTCTTTGGTTAGTAATTTTCTTAATGGGATTGAACATTTATGGCATTTTGAGGCATGTAAAAATATCATTGGTTTTATCAGAGTTTTTTTCCCCTTTAAGGATTTATTGAAATTCCATTTGTTGCACAGTACAGTCCCATGGAACTCTATGGGATATGCAAATAGTTTAAGTGCAATTTGATTATAGTGAGTTAGAATAGTTACTGTTGTCTCAATCTTCAAGAGACATAGATTATGTTGAGTAGGGGGAGGGGAGGGAGAACCTACATAGCACTCATGCTCAGCTTTTGTAAGTGAATTACTAAGAATGAAGGAATGTTTTGAACCCTTGGCAGAAAGTGGGAAAATTGAGAAAATACCTCACTGGTTTTTTCCTTCATGTTCTTAGATCTTTTAATGAGGTGTATTTTAGTGTACAGTTTGGGAGTTATTTTGGAGTTTTCTCCTTCCCTCCTGAAATAATTTCAGTTAAGTTCCAAAAGTAATACAGAGGTTTATTCTCTGTATCCTTCACCTAGCTTCTCCAAATGCCAATACTTTACATAATCACAGCACAATTATCAGAACTGGAAAATTAACTGATACTATATTTTTAACTAATATGCAGACCTTATTCATATCTCATTAGTTGTCCCGCTAATGTCCATTTTCTGATCTAGGATGCAATCTAGGATCACACGTTGCATTTAGTTGTCATACCTCTTCTCGACTGTGGCAGTTTCTCAACCTTATAAAGTCTTTCGTGACTTTGACACTTTTGAAGAATACTGGCCAGTTATTTTGTAGAATGTTCTTCAGTTTGGGTTCATGTGATTATCCTTATGATTAAATTCAAGTTTTTCTTTTTTGGCAAGAACACGGCGAAACTGAAATTATACCCTTCTTTGTTCCTCATGTCAGGAGACCTCTGCTGAAATGTCTCATTATTAGCGGTGATAACTATGATCCCCTGGTTAAGGAGGGGCTTGCCTGTTTTCTCCACTATAATATTACTGTTTTCCTCTTTGTAATTAATTTGTATCAATATCTTGTGGGGAGATACTTTGAGACTATACCGAAGTTTCTCACTATACTTTTGCCTACCAGTTTTGGTATCCATTAATGATTCCTGCCTGAAAAAATAATTATGTTTAAGTGGTGATTTTTCTCCTTTTATCATTCCTTATACATTTATTTATTCTGCTGTAAGGAAAAACTTTCCCTTTCCCCTTATTTACTTTTTCATTCAATTTTTATTTATATCATTATGGACTCTTAGATGATTGCCTTATTTTTTGGGTTCTAATCCATTATAGTTCAGGTTTTTCTAATTATATCGGTGTTCAAGTTGTAAAGAAGTTTTCAGAATTTAAGATAAAATGTTACTTGTTACTGGTAGAGTAGTAGATTTTAGGAAAACTCACACATAGCTCTCTCTGGATTTAAAGTAACAACACAAAATTAGATACTTTAATTATTGTTCAATAAACAATGTTCAGATTTTCCAGTTATAAAAGAACTTTTCCTAAACCAACCCACAAAGCAGTGAACCACTGCAATTTTATATCTTTTATCTGGTTTGGACCTCATTCTTCTTTTTTTTTAAATTGAAGTATAGTTGATTTAAAATACTGTGTTAGCTTCAGGTGTACAGCATAGTGATTCAGTATTTTTTGCAGATTATATTCCATTATAGGTTATTACAAGATGATGGGTATAATTCACTGTGCTATACAGTATATCCTTGATGCTTATCTATTTTATATACATAGTAGTTTGTATCTGTTAACCCTAAACCCCTAATGACTCTCCCCCCTTCCGTCTCCCTTGTGGTAACCACAAGTTTTCTGTATTTGTGAGACTGTTTTGCATATACATTCATTTGTATTCGTTTTTAGATTCCACATATAAGTGATGTATAGTATTTATCTTTCTCTATCTTACTTAATTCACTGAGCATAATACTCTCTAGGTCCATCTGTGTTGCTGCAGATGGCAGTAATTCATTTTTTTTTTTTTTGTGGCTGAGTAATATGCCATTGTACATTTATACCACATCTTCTGAACCCAGTGTCTGTTGATAGGCACTTGGGTTGCTTCCATGTCTTGGCTATTATAAATAGTGCTGCTATGACCACTGGGGTGCCTGCATCTTTTCAAGTTCAAGTTTTCCTTTTTTTCTAGATATATACCCAGGAGTGGAATTGTTGGATCATATGGTAGTTCCTGTTTTTAGTTTTTTAAGGAACCGCCATGCTGTTTTCATAGTGGTTGCACTGATTTACATTCCCCCCAGCAGTGTACGAGGGTTCCCTTTTCTCTACATCTTCTCCAACTTTTGTTATTTATAGACTTTTTGATGACAGCCATTCTGACAGGTGGAAGGTGATACCACATTGTGGTTTTGATTTGCATTTCTCTAATAATTAGCAGTGTTGAACATCTTTTCATGTGCCTGTTTGCCATCTGCATGTCGTCTTTGGAAAAATTGGACCTCATTCTTTAAAGTTTATTTAGTTATAAGGATTTATTAAGAACCCATTTCTTCCTTATCATGGTCCCATAGAATCTTATTTTTCACTGCTTCATCAAACTTAGTAGGCACATATTCTTCCCTCAAAAAACTAAGAACCTGTCATGGATTCTGTGTATTTTTTTCTGTTTGACTGAATTTTAAGTTCCTTAAGAGAAGGCACCATAATTTAAACATTTTTGGATACCAACATTGTCTCACATTGCCTTGCCTTTAGTAGATTTTAAATACCAGTGGGGGTATGGAATGGGGGCCTCCAGAAGACGATGGTCTTGGCTTTTTAAGTTTGTGGGTTTTTTTCCCCTGTGAAACTAAGCATATAGAAAACTATTCTAGAATGCCTCCTGGAGACTACAGATTCATCCCTAACCCAGAGAACAGAAGTGTGCATGCTGCAGTGAGAAAAGTTTATTATGTTGTTCTTGTTTTGGAAATTAGAATTAGTATTGAAAGCCAGTTTTGCAAATTAATATTGTATAAGCTGAGTTAGTGAAAGTTGAAGCAGTGATTAATGTGGAAAGAGAGTTGATTAAATAAGACTTTAAACTTGAGCTATAAATTATGCATAAATTAAAAATTTTTGTTTATGGAAAGCTTTAATAATGGTGCAATGCACATATTTTAAGGGGAATTGAAAAAAAGGTTGCCCTTTAGTGATGTTTTCTTAACCAGGTTAAAAAAAAATTACCCTATATGTTTTTGTTAAATTCCATAAATTTTTCCTTAGGATGGTGGTAAGGTGTGGTTGTTGTTTCCACACTTCTGAAATAATTTTTATATGAAAATCATAGGACTATATTCCCATAAGTATTTTTATTTTTTCAGAAACTCTTTTAACAGTAGATGTTTATTTACTTCAGCCAAAGGACATATTTGGAATGTTTTTATTAATCCTCATGTGCAGTTACTAAACTGGTGATCTGTTTTGCTTATTGAAGCTGTTAGTTGCCAGATGATTCTTATTTGTGTGAGTAAGTATATCCATTAGGAAAATATTTAAAAGAATGTAACGTTTAGCTGGGGAGAAGTTAAATGGTGGTGGTATTTGAATTTTGGGAAAATTTTAATTTTTAAAAACCACAATGTATTTTTCATATAAAGCACATGGGAACATAAATTCCTGTAATTTTGATAGACAGGTCAGTTATCTGTTTGTAAGCATATTCTCTATTGTATATTTAGTAGAGGATGGTTCAATGTAAGGAACTTAATTTCCTTGGGGTTCATTTTTACTTGTTGGCTATCTTAAAGGCTGATGGCATTTTTTTTTTAAACTTGATCTATTTTTTAAATTTTATTTTAAAAAATTTATGTATTTTTGGCTGCGTTGGGTCTTCATTGCTGTACACAGGCTTTCTCTAGTTGCGGCGAGCGGGGGCTACTCCTTGTTGTGGTGCGCGGGCTTCTCATTACAGTGGCTTCTCTTGTGGAGCACAGGCTCTAGGCACACGGACTTCAGTAGTTGTGGCATGCGGGCTCAGTAGTTATGGCTCAGGGGCTCTAGAGTGCAGGCTCAGTAGTTGTGGCGCATGGGCTTAGTTGTTCCACAGCATTTGGGATCTTCCCAGACCAGGGATTGAACCCGTGTCCCCTGAGTTGGCAGGCAGATTCTTAACCACTGCCACCAGGGAAGTCCCTGCTGGCATTTTTCATGCTATTTAAATTTAGAGCAGGCCAATCAATAACATATTTGTAGTCATTTAGTTGTATAATTTAATATGGTTTAAGATCATTTTGGAGGGCTTTGTATTTAACTAAATTTATTTGAATTTAATTTTTTCTAAAAATGATAATGGATACTTATCTGTAATGCTTTCTTAAATTTTGATTAAGTTAGACTAATAATAAAGATGAGTGAATGTCTTGATTCTGCCACAAATCCATGTATTATATCCCTGTAGTCTTTGAAGTTTTATTGTTTGTTTCTAATCTGCTTTGGTCTTGATATAAGATTCTTTTCTCTTGGTTCCACTTTGTATGTATAATTTTACTCCTGTTTCTTAGATTTGTTATTTTGCATCTGACTTCGGATTCTGATCCTTTATCAAAGCTCTAGTTTGAATTTGTTCAATTGATGCTTTTAGATTTTTCTACATTTTTCACATAGTACACCTGCCTGTTGAACTCTTGAAACCTAACTCAGGAGGCCTCATTCTTCTCTAGAGAGGAACCAGTGGTGGAGCTTGCTGTAATCTTCCTTTCATAGCTCCAGTGCTGTACAGATTTCCAGAAATGAGAAGGTAATTTATATGTTAACCAGTTCTATGTAACTGGTTAGAAATTATAATGAGAAAAAGATCCCATGCACAATAGCACTAAAAACAAACTTACTAATGAATTAGGTATTTATTTACCAGTTTATTATTACATCAGTGTCATGGTATATATTTATTTTTTACACGTGCTATATTTATGTTTTACACCCTTTATGGGTGCCAGGTACAGACGTTTCCTTAGGAACAGAAAGAGAAGACAGTTCTTCCTAAAAGATGATAAAATCTCCTAAAGAACTAGAAATGCAAATGAATCACTTAAATTATTTGGCAAATTCCTGTGAACTTAAAACTGCCCTAAAAAATGAAGTTTATTAATTAAAAAAAAACCAATATAGAGTGGGGTGACAAAAATAAGGAGCTGAAAGAAATTTGTGACACTTACTATTTACAAAATAATACATGAACACACACACACACACACACACACACAATACAAGGCAAAAGGTACTCTCAGCAGTATGTACAAGGTGGTGTGAATCTTATTACATCAGTAAGTGTGAGACCTAACCCTTCCTAGATTTCAAGAAGGTTAGAGCTTTCCAGTTTGCTCCAGGAAGAGTGGGGTATTGGTCATGAGGTAGTATTTGCACATACACAGAAGCAGAAGAGAATTGGTTTTATAAAAGAAATAACAAGCACTTTGGAATTAGGAGTAGAGTAATGGGAGGGGAGCAGCGGAAGTTGCGATTGTAGGAGAGCGTTAAGATTCTTGGTGTTATCTCTTGGTTTTGGAATATAAGAACATAAAGTAATGGGAATACTAAAAGTAAAGGGAAAGTGTGACTAGATGTGAAGAAGATATGGAGGCAGTGTTTTGGGAAATAGTTTGAGGAGGTTTATTATGGAATTGCATTTTCAGAGGTTAACATGTAAAGCTTTGGCAGAGATTGGTAAAAACAGAGTAAGTTCAAAGTTCTCTGGATGTGACAAGAGTCTTATTTAGGCTTGTCATTTTCCTTTAGTGTAAGGACATTCATCTGTGTTGTATGTGTGTATAAGATCATTTGTGGGGTTTTTTCCAAACTTTCTTCCATCCTCATATACTCTATTCCTCCATCTTATCCCTTAACTCCTTGCTTGGCCTCCCACCTTCCCCCTCCAGCCATCTTAATGCTTAATGTCACTGCTGAATAAGTCACAGTTACTGAGAATGCAGCCCTCAACTATTTTTGTGTTTTCTTTTAAAGAAAAAGCTGCTGATTTTGGTGTGTTAGCTCGGAGAATTCTCCTCATGTTCAGTTTTGCATGATCTGCTTTCAATTATATTTACATAATGTATATGCATACACACATACATTGTTAATTCAACAAATGTTTATTAGGTTTCAGGCTTTAAGAATATAGCAGTGAGCAAAAAGAACAAATATTTGCCCTCGCAGAGCTGACATTCCTTTATATTTTTATTTGCTCCTTCTTTCCGTAGCTAGGTGTTAATATTTATTAAAGAGTTATAGGCATTCTTCTAGTTACTCTTTTCAGCAACCATATGAAGTATGCTTTTTTTAAATGTTATTCCTGTTTGAGAGGTGGGAATACTGAGGCATAGTAAGCTGCAGAGTTAGAAAGCACATCATTCTAAAGGTCCTGACAGTCTGGCTACAGAGCCCCAACTCTTAAAGCCCTCTGCTGTATTTCCTTTTGATTTTAAGGCTCTGTTACCTTGCAATAGTAAAAGAAGGGGATAGTTTTTTAGAATACTTTATTAGAAAAGAGGAATAATGAGCCAAATTGCTGTTACCAATGAACTTTTTATCTCTGTCCCATTGAGCACGTAATTCAGTTTTGGTATAAATTATCTTGTCTCTTTAATATTTGAGATTTTCAGGATTAATGTTTTCTGAAGTTTATTACTTCCCCATTTCTTGTGTCATAACGTTGCCCAATTCCTATTTGGGTCATCTTATAGTAGGAATTGCTGTGTAACTTGGAGGCTTGAATTCTATTTGGCATTCTTTTTATTCACTGAAAGAACTAGAAAATCTTTCTCATTTGTAGGCTAAATTTTACTGGGAAGAGAGATTGGTACTTTGTTTTCTTGATTGAAATCTACTTAAATTCTCTATATTATGAAGTATACATTTATGTATGTTGTATTGGACAAAACTTTTTCTCTTAATATCTTTTATTTGCTATTATAAACATAGGTAACAAACACAATTCTGGTAAAAAGAGTAAATGAATGTAATACTTGTATGTAGTTACAGAGTAGTACTTATCAAAATTGTTAAAAAGCACTTTTAGAAATATTATCATTTTAATCATTGTTTTGCTTTGCAAATCATGCTGCACCCCACTACCACCTACCCATGTGTGTATGTGTGTACACATTCACTGCTAAGAGATTCTTTAAGACAACTCAGGTAAAATTTTAGGAATGATAAAAGAGGGGCCTGAATTAATTAGATTGTATTATATAAGTCTTTACCTAGAGAGTGAATTCCTCTGATTAAAGAATAGGACTTCGTACTCCACAGGTGATACCGCATGTAATTGGAAATTATGCATTACATTTTGCTCTTTAACCCTTGTTCTTGTTTCAGTTAACGAGAATTTATAAAACGGTGTTATTTGGGAAAGGTACAGGCTGGGAGTTATATTCTGCATTTTATTTTTCTTCCTCTCATTTGTGGCACAGTGCATGGCAAAAAGATAGGGGTACTGCATGTTTAAGTAGATGGGGCATTGTGCCTCTGTATCTGTTGTGTACACATGCACTCTTGCACAGACGTGCTTAAATCCATATGGGATCATAAAATTGATCAAGGATATGAATTAACATCTGTGGAAAACTTTAATCTGCCAATAAATTATTTATTGTTTCTTTAAAAATGACTTTACTTTTAAGAGCAATTTTAGGATCACAGCAAAATTGAGCAGAAGATACGGAGACTTCCCGTATATTCCTTGTCTCCATGTACATACATTCTTTCCCACTATCAACATCTTGCACCATAGAGGTACATACATGTGTTTAATTGATGAACCTACATTGACATGTTCTTATCACCCAAAGTCCATAGTTGTATGTTACTGCTCAGTTTTGGTGTTGTATATTCTGTGGGTTTTGATAAATGTATAATGATATGTGTCCATCATTACAGTATCATACAGAAAAGTTTTACTGCCCTAAAGACCCTCTGTGCTCCACCTATTATCTTTCCTGCTCGCTAACCCCTGGCAACCACTGATATTTTTCCTGTCTCATAGTCTTGCCTTTCCGAGAATCCTGTGTAGTTGAAATCATATAGTATGTAGCAGTTTCAGATTGGCTTCTTTCAGTTAGTAATATGCATTTGAGTTTCTTCTATGTCTTTTCATGTTTTTTTTTTTTTTGGATTAGTGTTATCATACTATAATTTTTTCCATGCTTTTACCTTTTTATTTCTTTTTAATTTTTATTTCTTTTTAAATTTTTATTTTATTTTTCACACACACACACACACTGTATTTTATTTTTACAAGAGATAAACTGACACCAAGTATTGTAAATGGATGACCACAACAAAAGCAACAATGATTGCAATTACCAAACACGAAACACACTCATACTATGTCATAATATTGACATTCAGTCGAGTAATCCTCCACTGTAACAGCTCCTTTACTTTACAATGAAAATTGATTTGTATATTTTTTGCCTCTGAGTCCTTGTGGGATTTTTTTTTTATTCAAACAGAAAGTCACAAAAATTATAATCATCCTCATCAGTTTACTCAGTCCCATGTAATTTTTTGTTTCATCTTGATCTTTTGTTAGCACTTTTATGAACGCATCAGTTTTCCATTAGAGTTCTGAAAAAGTTCTCTAATTCTGAAAATTAGAGTTCTGAAAACTCCATTAGAGTTCAGAAACCTGTACGTGTCAGAGTGTTTTCCATGAATGCCTTGAAGATGAAACCCTTTTATAGGAACATTTTTGCAAAAGCATCAGAGTACACTCAGAACTCTCTGTAAATGACAAAAGACTTAAAGATTGGTTAAAGATTTGATTGGTTAAAGATTTGATGAAAGTTCATAATAATGCAATTTGCAAGGAAAATTAGTTATTTCTGAGATATACATTTTAAAGTAATAACTAGAAGTATGACTTATAACATTATACCAGAACATATAAGATTTTTAGATATTTCATGTAATGTCTGAAACATATTAACATATTTCTGTACAAATAACCCAAAGAAAGTTTAGTATTAGTTGTTTTTTTTGTTTGATGTTTGTTTGTTTTATACTGCAGGTTCTTATTGGTCATCAATTTTATACACATTAGTGTATACATGTCAATCCCAATTGCCCAATTCAGCACACCACCATCCCCACCCCACCGCGGTTTTCCCCCCCTTGGTGTCCATACGTTTGTTCTCTACATCTGTGTCTCAACTTCTGCCGTGCAAACTGGTTCATCTGTACCATTTTTCTAGGTTCCACATACATGCGTTAATATATGATATTTGTTTTCTCTTTTTGACTTAACTCTGTATGACAGTCTCTAGATCCATCCACGTCTCAACAAATGACTCAATTTCATTCCTTTTTATGGCTGAGTAATATTCCATTGTATATATGTACGACAACTTCTTTATTCATTCATTTGTCAGTGGGCATTTAGGTTGCTTCCATGACCTGGCTATTGTAAATACTGCTGCAGTGAACATTGGGGTGCATGTGTCTTATTGAATTATAGTTTTCTCTGGGTGTATGCCCAGTAGTGGGATTGCTAGGTCATATGGTAATTCTATTTTTAGTTTTTTAAGGAACCTCCATACTGTTCTCCATAGTGGCTGTATTAATTTACATTCCCACCAACAGTGCCTGAGGGTTCCCTTTTCTCCATACCCTCTCCAGCATTTGTTGTTTGTATATTTTCTGATGATGCCCATTCTAACTGGTGTGAGGTGATACTTCATTGTAGTTTTGATTTGCATTTCTCTAATAATTAGTGATGTTGAGCAGCTTTTCATGTGCTTCTTGGCCATGTGTATGTCTTCTTTGGAGAAATGTCTATTTAGGTCTTTTGCCCATTTTTGGATTGGGTTGTTCGTTTCTTTAACATTGAGCTGTATGAGCTGTTTATATATTTTGGAGATTAATCCTTTGTCCATTGATTCATGTGCAAATGTTTTCTCCTATTCTGAGGTTTGTCTTTTCGTCTTATTTATGGTTTCCTTTGCTGTGCAAAAGCTTTGAGGTTTCTTTAGGTCCCATTTATTTATTTTTGTTTTTATTTCCATTACTCTAGAAGGTGGACCAAAAAAGATCTTGCTGTGATTTATGTCAAAGAGTGTTCTTCCTGTGTTTTCCTCTGAGAGTTTTATAGTGTCCGGTCTTACATTTAGGTCTTGAATCCATTTTGAGTTTATTTTTGTGTATGGTGTTAGAGAGGGTTCTGATTTCATTCTTTTACATGTAGCTGTCCAGTTTTCCCAGCACCATTTATTGAAGAGACTGTCTTTTCTCCATTGTATATCTTTGCCTCCTTTGTCATAGATTAGTTGACCATAGGTGTGTGGGTTTATCTCTGGGCTCTCTATGTTGTTCCATTGATCTATGTTTCTGTTTTTGTGCCAGTACCATATTATCTTGATTACTGTACTTTTGTAGTATAGTCTGAAGTCAGGGAGTCTGATTCTTCCAGCTCCATTTTTTTCCCTCAAGACTGCTTTGGCTATTCGGGGTCTTTTGTGTCTCCATACAAATTTGAAGATGATTTGTTCTAGTTCCATAAAAAATGCCATTGGTAATTTGATAGGGATTGCTTTGAATCTGTAGATTGCTTTGGGTAGTATAGTCATTTTCACAATAGTGATGCTTCCAATCCAAGAACATGGTATATCTCTCCATCTATTGGTGTCATCTTTAATTTCTTTCATCAGTGTCTTATAGTTTCCTGCATACAGGTCTTTTGTCTCCCTAGGTAGGTTTATTCCTAGATATTTTATTCTTTTTGTTGCAGTGGTAAATGGGAGTGTTTCCATAATTTCTTTTTCAGATTTTTCATCATTAGTGTGTAGGAATGCAAGAGATTTCTGTGCATTAATTTTGTATCCTGCAACTTTAGCAAATTCATTGATTAGCTCTAGTAGTTTTCTGGTGGCATTTTTATGATTCTCTATGTATAATATCATGTCATCTGCAAACAGTGACAGTTTTACTTCTTCTTTTCCAATTTGTATTTCTCTTATTTCTTTTTCTTTTCTGATTGCCGTGGTTAGACTTCCCAAACTATGCTGAATAATAGTGGTGAGTAGACATCCTTGTCTCATTCCTGATCTTAGAGGAATGCTTTCAGTTTTTCACCATTGAGAATGATGTTTGCTGTGGGTTTGTCATATATGGCCTTTATTATGTTGAGGTAGGTTCCCTCTCTGCCCACGTTGTGGAGAATTTTTATCATAAATGGGTGTTGAATTTTGTCAAAAGCTTTTTCTGCATCTATTGAGATGTTCATATGGTTTTTATTCTTTAATTTGTTAATATGGTGTATCACATTGATTGATTTGTGTATATTGAAGAATCCTTGCATCTCTGGGCTAAATCCCACTTGATCATGGTGTATGATCCTTTTAATGTGTTGTTGGATTCTGTTTGCTAGTATTTTTGTTGAGGATTTTTGCATCTATATTCATCAGTGATAATAGTCTGTAATTTTCTTTTTTTGTAGTATCTTTGTCTGGTTTTGGTATCAGGGTGATGGTGGCCTCATAGAATGAGTTTGGGAGTGTTCCTTCCTCCGCAGTTTTTTGGAAGAGTTTGAGAAGGATGCGTGTTAGCTGTTCTCTAAATGTTTGGTAGAATTCATCTGTGAAGCCATCTGATCCTGGACTTTTGTTTGTTGGAAGATTTTTAATCACAGTTTCAATTTCATTACTTGTGATTGGTTTGTTCATATTTTCTATTTCTTCCTGGTTCAGTCTTGGAAGGTTATACCTTTCTAAGAATTTGTCTATTTCTTCCAGGTTGTCCATTTTATTGGCATAGAGTTGCTTGTAATAGTCTCTTAAGATGGTTTGTATTTCTGCGGTGTCTGTGGTAACTTCTCCTTTTTCATTTTTAATTTTATTGATTTGAGTTCTCTCCCTCTTTTTCTTGATGAGTCAGGCTAATGGTTTATCAGTTTTGTATTAATCTTTGCTATTGTTTTCTTTGTTTCTATTTCATTTATTTCTACTCTGATCTTTATGATTTCTTTCCTTTTACTAACTTTGGGTTTTGTTTGTTCTTCTGTTTCTAGTTCCTTTAGGTGTAAAGTTAGATTGTTTACTTGAGATTTTTCTTGTTTTTTGCGGTAGGCTTGTATAGCTATAAACTTCCCTCTTAGAACTGCTTTTGCTGCATCCCATAGGTTTTGGATCATCGTGTTTTCATTGTCATTTGTCACTAGGTATTTTTTGATTTCTTCACTGATCTCTTGATTATTTAGTAACGTATTGTTTAGCCTCCATGTGTTTGTGTTTTTTATGTTTTTCTCCCTGTAATTCATTTCTAATCTCATAGCGTTGTGGTCAGAAAAGATGCTTGATATGATTTCATTTTCTTAAATTTACTGAGGCTTGATTTATGACCCAAGGTGTGATCTGTCCTGGAGAATGTTCCGCGTGCACTTGAGAAGAAAGTGTAATATGCTGTTTTTGGATGGAATGCCCTATAAATATTAACTAAAGCTATCTGGTCTATTGTGTCATTTAAAGCTTCTGTTTCCTTATTTATTTTCATTTTGGGTGATCTGTCCATTGGTGTAAGTGAGGTGTTAAAGTCCCCCACTATTATTGTGTTACTGTCGATTTCCTCTTTTATAGCTGTAAGCAGTTGCGTTATGTATTGAGGTGCTCCTGTGGTGGGTGCATATATATTTATAATTGCTATATGTTTTTCTTGGATTGATCCCTTGATCATTATGTAGTGTCCTTCCTTGTCTCTTGTAACATTTTTTATTTTAAAGTCTATTTTATCTGATATGAGTGTAGCTACTCCAGCTTTCTTTTGATTTCCATTTGCATGGAATATCTTTTTCCATCCCCTCACTTTCAGTCTGTATGTGTCCCTAGGTCTGAAGTGGGTATCTTGTAGACAGCATATATATATGGGTCTTGTTTTTGTATCCATTCAGCAATCCTGTGTCTTTTGGTTGGAGCATTTAATCCATTCATGTTTAAGGTAATTATCGATATGTATGTTCCTATGACCATTTTCTTAATTGTTTTGGGTTTGTTTTTGTAGGTCTTTTTGTTCTCTTGGGTTTCCCACTTAGAGAAGTTCCTTTAGCATTTGTTGTAGAGCTGGTTTGGTGGTGCTGAATTCTCTTAGCTTTTGTCTGTAAATCTTTTGATTTCTTCATCGAATCTGAATGAGATCCTTGCTGGGTAGAGTAATCTTGGTTGTAGGTTCTTCCCTTTCATCACTTTAAATATATCATGCCACTCTCTTCTGGCTTGTAGAGTTTCTGCTGAGAAATCAGCTGTTAACCTTATGGCAGTTTCCTTGTATGTTATTTGTCATTTTTCCCTTGCTGCTTTCAGTAATTTTTCCTTGTCTTTAATTTTTGCCAATTTGATTACTATGTGTCTTGGCGTGTTTCTCCTTGGGTTTATCCTGTATGGACTTGCTGTGCTTCCTGGACTTGGGTGGGTATTTCCTTTCCCATGTGAGGGAAATTTTCAACTATAATCTTTTCAAATATTTTCTCTGGTCCTTTCTCTCTCTGTTCTCCTTGTGGGACCCTATAACGCAAATATTGTTGCATTTAATGTTGTCCCAGCGGTCTCTTAGGCTGTCTTCATTTCTTTTCATTCTTTTTTCTTTAGTCTGTTCCACAGCGGTGAATTCCACCATTCTGTCTTCCAGGTCACTTATCCGTTCTTCTGCCTCAGTCATTCTGCTATTGATTCCTTCTATTGTATTTTTCATTCCAGTTATTGTATTGTTCATCTCTGTTTGTTCTTTTATTCTTCTAGGTCTTTGTTAAACATTTCTTGCATCTTCTCGATCTTTGCCCCCATTCTTTTTCCAAGGTTCTGGATCATCTTTACTATCATTATTCTGAATTTTTTTTCTGGAAGGTTGTCTATTTCCGCTTCATTTTGTTGTTTTTCTGGTGTTTTATCTTGTTCCTTCATCTTGTATATAGTCCTGTGCCTTTTCATCTTGTCTATCTTTCTGTGAATGGTTTTTGTTCCAAACGCTGCAGGATTGTAGTTCTTGCTTCTGCTCTCTGCCCTGTGGTGGATGAGGCTATCTAAGAGGCTTGATGGGAGGGACTGGTGGTGGGTAGAGCGGACTTTTGCTCTGTTGGGCAGAGCTCAGTAAAACTTTAATCCACTTGAGTGTTGATGGGTGGGGCTGGGTTCCCTCCCTGTTGGTTGTTTGGCCTGAGGCAACCCAACACTGGAGCCTACCTGGGGTCTTTGGTGGGGCTAATGACAGACTCTGGGAGGGCTCATGCCAAGGAGTACTTTCCAGAACTTCTCCTGCCAGTGTTCTTGTCCCCACGGTGCAACAGAGCCATCTCCTGCCTCTGCAGGAGACCCTGCAACACTAGTAGGTAGGTCTGGTTCCGTCTTGCCCAGGGTCACTGCCCCTTCCCCTGGGTCCCGATGCGCACACTACTTTGTGTTTGCCCTCCAAGGGTGGAGTCTCTGTTTCCCCCAGTCCTGTCAAAGTCCTGCAGTCAATTCCCACTATGCTTCAAAGTCGGATTCTCTAGGAATTCCTCCTCCCCTTGCCATATCCCCAGATTGGGAAGCCTGACGTGGGGCTCAGAACCTTCACGCTAGTGGGTGGACTTCTGTGGTATAAATGTTCACCAGTCTGTGAGTCACCCACTCAACAGTTATGGGATTTGATTTTACTGTGATTGTGCCCCTCTTACCATCTCATTGTGGCTTCTCCTTTGTTTTTCGGTGTGGGGTATCTTTTTTGGTGAGTTCCAGTGTCTTCCTGTCGATGATTGTCCAGCAGCTAGTTGTGATTCTGGTGTTCTCGCAAGAGGGAGTGAGAGCACGTTCTTCTGCTCCATCTTGGTTCCTCCTCTGTCTTTTCATGTTTTGGTTCCTCCTCTGTCTTTTCATGTTTTGGTAACTCATTCTTTTTAGTTTTGAGTAATATTACATTGTCTGCATGTAACACAGTTTATTTATCCATTCACTTCCTGAAGAACATCTTGGTTCCTTCCAGGTTTTAGCAATTTTTAATAAAGGTACTATAAACATTTATATGCAGGTTTTTGTGTGGAGATGAGTTTTCACCTCCTTTGGTTATATACTTAGGAGCATGATTGCTGGATCATATGGTAAGAGTATGTTGAGTTTGTAGGCAACTGCCAAACTCATCCAAAGTTGCTGTACCATTTTACCTTCCCGCCAGCAGTGAATGAGAGTTCTTGTTGCTCCACATCCTCGTCAGCATTTGGTTTTGTCAGTCTTCTGGATTTTCACCATTCTAGTGGGTGTGTAGAGGTATCTTACTGTTTTTTTAATTTGCAATTCCCTAATGATATATGATGTTAGGTATCTTTTCATATTCTTATATGCCAGCTGTGTATCTTCTTTTGTGAGGTGTTGGTTCAAGTCTTACACCCATATTTTAAGGAGGCTGTTTGTTTTCTTACTGAGTTTTAAGAATTCTTTGTGTATTTTGGATACTTCAAATATTAGAAAGACAAAAATATCTTGAAAATATTAGAAAGACAAAAATGTCTGGAAAGATATTACTTCCCAGTCTGTTACTTGTCTTTTCATTCTCTTGACAGTCTTTTGCTGAGCAGAAATTTTTAATTCTAGTAAGTCCAGTTTATCAATCATTTTTCCCCCATAGCTTGTGCCTTTGAGGTTGTATCTAAAAAGTCATCACCATATGCCAAGGTCATCTAGATTTTCTCCTGTGTTATCTTAAAAGTTTTGCTTCTGAGTGTACTTTTTGGTCTTTGATCCATATTGAGTTAATTTTGTGAAGAGTGGAAGATCTGTGTTTAGATTCTCCTCCTTTTTTTTTTTCCCCACATGGATATCCAGTTTCAGCACTGTATTTTGAAAATACTCTTTCCTCCACTATATGCCCTTTGCTCCTTTGTCAAAGATCAGTTGACTGTATTTGTGTGGGTCTACTTCTGGGCTGTGTATTATTTTATTAATCTAGTTGTCTCTTCTTTTGCCACTATCACAGTCTTGTTTACTATAGACTTAAAGCAAGTCTTATATTCTGATAATGTCAGTCATCCAACTTTGTTCTTGTTTATCAATAGTGTTTTGGCTATTCTGGGTTTTTTCTCTTCCATATCAACTTTAGCATCAGTTTTTGATATACAGAAAATAACTTGTTAGGAAACTGATAGGGATTGTGTTGAATCTATAGACCAAGTTGGGGAGGACTGATATCTTGACAAGATTGAGTCTTCCTGTGTACATGAAATAGCTATCCACTTATTTAGTTCTTGGATTTCTTTCATTGGACTTTTGGAGTTTTCTTTGTCTAGATCTTGTCCATATTTTGTTGGAATTATATCCAAATACTTCTCTTTTCTGTGGTGCTAATATAAATGCTGTTTTATTAATTTCAAGTTTCACTTGTTCATTGTTTGTATATATGAAAGTTCATGACTTTTCTATTCTTTCAGTTTTTTTTATAGAGAATTGTGTAATTTGCATACACAGAAATTTTGATTTCTTCCTTCCCAGTCTGTATACCTTTTATTTCCCTTTTAGCTTGGATTTCTAGTACAGTGTTGAAAAGCAGTGGCAAGAAGAGACATCCTTGCTTTGTTCTTGTTCTTAGAGGGCTAGGTTCTCACCATTATGTATGTTGTTAGGTGTAGGAATTTTGTAGATGTTCTTTATCAAGTTGAGAAAGTTCCCCTTTGTTTTAGTTTGCTGAGAGTTCTTTTAAAAATTATGAATGGGTGTTGGATTTTATAAAATGTTTTTCCTGAATTTATTGATATGACCATGTGGTTTTACTTTGCCTCTTGATGTGATGGGTTCCATTATTTGATTTTCAAGTTTTAAGTAGCCTTGCATACCTGGGATAAATCCCACTTGCTTGTGGTGCATAATTCTTTTAATACATTTAAAAATTTTGATTTGCTAGTATTTTGTTGAGGATTTTTACATCTGGGTTGATGTGAGATATTGGTCTGCAATTTTCTTGCAATGTCTTTATCTAGTTTTAGTGTTAGGGTAATGCTCTTCTCCTAGAATGAGGTAGGAAGTATTCCCTCTACTTCTTTCCATCTTCTGGAAGACATTGTAGAGAATTGGTATAACTTCTTCCTTAAATGTTTGGTATAATTTACTAGTAAACCCATTTGGGTCTGGTGCTTTCTGTCTTGGAAGGTTTTAAAATATTGATTCAATTTATTTTATAGATAATAGGCCTGTTTAGATTGTCTGTTTCTTCTTGTGAGTTTTGGCACATTGTATCTTTCAAAGAATTGGTTCATTTCATCTAGGTTATCGAATTTGTGAGCATATTCATAGTGTTCTTTTATTATCCTTTTAATGTAATGCTATTCTGTACTGATATTCTCTTTTTCATTTCTGATATCAGTAATTTGTGCCCTTTTTTCTTAGTTAGCCTGGCTAGAGGTTTACTGATTTTATTGATCTTTTCAAAAAACCATCTTTTGGTTTTAGTCATTCCAGTCATATTGTTGATTTACTGTTTTTCAGCTTCTCTAGTTTTTTTTTTTTTTTTGCAGTACTCAGGCCTCTCACTGTGTGGCCTCTCCCGTTGTGGAGCACAGGTTCCAGTCGCGCAAGCTCAGTGGGCATGGCTCACGGGCCCAGCCACTCCGCAGCATGTGGGGTCTTCCCGGACCGGACACGAACCTGTGTCCCCTGCATGGCAGGCGGACTCTCAACCACTGTGCCACCAGGGAAGCCCAGCTTCTCTAGTTTTTATTATTTGTTTTCTAATACTTAGTTTTTATTTAATTTGTTCTTTTTTTTCCAGTTTCATAAGATGGAAGCTTAGATGATTGATTTTAGATTTTTTTCTTTTCTAATGTATGCAGTCAATGCTATAAATGTCTCTTTGTTACTTTTGCTGCATCTTATAAAGTCTGATAAGTCGTATTTTCGTATTCACTTAGTTGGAAATGTTTTTAAATTTCTATTGAGATTTCTTCTTTGACTTGTGTTATTTAGAAGTGTGTTGTTTAATCTCCAGGTGTTTTGGGATTTTCCAGCTATCTTTCTATTAATGATTTCTAGTTTAATTCCGTTGTAGTCTGAGAGCTTACACTGTATGATTTCTGCTTTTTCAGATTTGTTAAGGAATGTATTATGGTCCAGAATGTGATCTGTCCTGATGAATGTTCCATGTGAGCTTGAGAGGAATGTGAATTCTGCTATTGTTGGAAGAAGTAGTTTATACATGTCAATTATGTGCAATTGATTGATGGTGTTATTGAGTTCACCTGTGTCTTTATTGATTTTCGGCTTTTTATTAGTTTTGTTGCCATTTTTTACCCCTCAGAAGTTTGACAAAATGAGAGAAACAGCTCTTTTGCATTTTATTTTGAGTGTGAGAACTGATGGGAGAAGTGGAAGAGTCAGGAGCCCTGAGAAGTAATCAGGTCAGCTTAGAAGACAACATTGGTGATGATGAGAGGTGTACCTTAGGTATTAGAAAAACTTTCAGAGTGAGTGAGAGACATATATGTTCTTTTAGGTAGAGTATCTTCAAAACCAACATAACTCAAAGAATGGGGAGTTTTCATTCTTGAAAGTGAAAATTAGCACAATGTCTAGCATGTAGGCAGTACTCGGTAGGTACTTACTTAATGAATATTAGATGTTTTCAATAAAGAAAAAAAAAGCAAAAGCAAGTTGGTTACAGAGTGATACCAATTTATGGAAGACTGCCTATAAAAATGGAATAGATGGATGTATCACCAATGATGAATTCCAAGATTGCTAGAACTATATGAACAATGTTTAGGATGGCTTATGAAAAATATACTAAGTACAAACAAGACTTTTAAAGCTATGATTAAGAACAAAAATAAAGGCTAAGGGATGGTAAAATGTTAAGTGAAAGATTGGTACTCATCATTTATTTATACCTTCTCCACCAAGGGAAATATTTTTAAAGCTGTAGAGAGTACCCAGAACAAAATGTACAGGTTTCTAAGACAAAGTTGGATGTGCTTAATAAAATGAGACTCAATTAAAAGGAGAAAAAGCAAGTAAGAAGGCACCAGATTATTTTATTTAAGTAAAATATCCATGAACTGAGATTCTCAAAATTTTGCAAGTGTCTTGAAACCATCACTAGACATCTTGGTATATGATCCAAAAACCTGGCAGTGGACTTTATTTTCAAAGCAGGAGGGTTAGGGGCAGGAAGGGTAAGCTGATGTGTTCTGCCTTTTAAAGTTGTACTGGTATGAAACTAAAACTGTACTAGTTTCAATACATAATAAGTATGTTTTTATATTTAATACAACATATATTAGTAAAAGGAGTATAATTAGTACAGTATTTTTAGATGGTAATTTGGCAGTAAAAGATTGCATGAATGTGTTAAAAGTGTTCATTACAAGGAAGCCGTCCTACAAATATGTTTGTGTGATTGAGGAAGAATACATGATGGCATTGTTTACAGCAGTCAAAAATTATAGACAGGCTAAATTTAACCCAAGGAATGGGTTAAATATACTTATGACACAAGTATTAAGAGATGATATAGAATGTCCATAGTGCTTTTCCAAGTGAAAAATGTAAATTGCTTATGAATATGTAAAACATTTCATATTTGTGTTTCTTATTAAGCTTGTGTAAGGTTGTATATAAGAATTAGGTATTATGAGTCTTCTGACTTTTTTCTTTTTCAAAATTGTTTTGGCTATTCCAGTTCCTCTTTGTTTCCATATTTATTTGAGAATTATCTCAATTTCTGAAAAAGATCCTGGTTGGATTTAAAAGAAGAGTTTTAATTTGCATACATAGTTCACCCACCAGATTCTATTATGCTGTCTCTTTGTGGTCAATCCTTTTTTCCCCCAACCTCTAACAGCCACTGATCTGTTCTTTGTCTCTGTGGTTTTCGAGAATTACCTCATAAATGGAATTCTACAGTAAGTACATAGTTTGTGTACTTGAGACTCATCAATATTGTGGCATATATTAACAGTCCATTCCTTTTAATTGTTGAGTAGTATTCCATTTTGTGGATATGCCAATTGTATATCTATACAGTCATTCAATTAAGGACGGTTTTGGGCATGTTTCCAGTTTTTGGCAATTATGAATAAGGCTCCTATGAACATTTGAGTACATATTTTTTGTAAGAACATAAGCTTCTTTGTACCTGGTAAATATCTAGGAGTGGCATTAGTCATATGGTTAGTGTGTGGTTAACTTTTAAAAGGATTGCCAAAATGTTTTTCAAAGGGATTGTGCTATTTTTGTATTCCCTCTAGCTATGTATGAGGTTTCCAGTTGTTCTGACTCCTCACCAACACTTGAAATGGTCTTTTTAATTTTAGTCGTTCTAATAAGTATGTAGCAGTATCTCATTGTGGTTCTAATTTCCATTTCCCTAATGGTAAAGAGCATTCATTGGAATATTTGTCACCCTTTTATCTTCTTTGGTGAAGTGTCTGTTCAAATCTTTTACCCATTTAAAAAAAAAAAGGAACTGTTTTCTTTCTTATATTTGAGTTTTGAGAGGTCTTTAAATATTCTTCCTACAAGTTCTTTGTCAGATTTGTGATTTGGAAGTATTTTCTCTCAGTGTATGACTTGTTTTTTCAGTCTCTTAACAGTGTTTTTTGCAGAGAAGAAAGATGAAGTCCAGTTAATATTTTTTGTTTGCATTTTTGTGGATAATGCTTTTGGTGTCATATTTAAGAACTCATTACCTAACCCAAGATGACAGAGATTTTCTTAGATTTATCTTCCATTTTGTGATTATAGCCATCCTAATGAGTGCAAAATGGTATCATATTGTGATTTGCATTTGCATTTCTCTAATGATGTTGAGCCTCAACCCTTTTTATGTGCTTCTTGGCCAATAATATATCTTCTTTGGAGAAGTGTTTGAGTCCTTTGACCATTTTTTAAATTGGAATATTTTGTCTTGTTGGATCGTAAGAAAATACATTGACCCTTGAACAACATGGGTTTGAACTGTGTGAGTCCACTTAAACATGGAATTTTTTCAGTAAATACATACTACAGTACTACACAATCTACAGTTGATTGAATCTGTGGCTGCAGAACTGTGGATATGGAAGGCCATCTGTAAAGTTATACGTGGATTTTCAACGGTGTGGGGGGTTGGTGCTCCTAACCCCTATGTTGTTCAAGGGTCAACTATGTATCCTGAGTACTAGATTCTTGTCATATATATGATATGCAGATTTTATTTTCTCCCATTCCTTGGTTGCCTTTTGACTCCATTGATAATGTTGTTTGATGCAGAAAAGTTTTCAATTTTGATGAAGTCCAACTTATTTTTTCTTTTGTTGCCTGTGCTTTTCGTCTTATATCCAAGAAATCATTGCCAAATCTAGTGTCATGAAACTTTTGCCCGAGTTTTTCTTTAAAGAGTTTTATAGTTTTAGCTCTTACACTTAGGTGTTTGATCCATTTTCAATTGATTTTTGTGTATGGTGTAAGGTCAGGGTTTAACTTCATTCTTTTATATGTGATATCCACTTTTCCCAGAACCATTTTTTTGAAAAGACAGTCTTTCCCCTATTGCATGATCTTGGCTTCTTTGCCAAAATTCATTTGACCAAATATGTGAGGATTTATTTCTGGGCTCTCTATTCTTTTGGTCTGTATATTTGTCTTTATGCTAGTATCACATTGTATCACACTGTTCTGATTACTTTTACTTTGTGATAAATTTTGAACTCAGGAAGTCTGAGACATCCAACTTTGGTTCCTTTTTTCAAGATTGTTCGGGTTTTTAAGGGTTCTTTTCTTGAGATTCCATAAGAGTTTCGGATGGAATTTTCTGTTTCTACAAAAAACTAATTGAGATTTTGATGATGATTGTATTGAGTCTGTAGATTGTTTTGGATCGTATTGACATCCTTATAATATTAAGTCTTCCCATCCATGAACAAATCTTTTACCTTGGTTAAGTTTCTTTTTAAGTATTTAGCTTATTTTGATGCAACTGTAAATGTAATTTTTTCCCTTCCTTTTTGGTTTATTGTCACTGTACCAAAATAGCGCCATTTTTTGTGTGTTGATTTTGTATCCTGTAACATTGTAAACTTATTCTAAAAAGGAAACACAATTGATTTTTGTATGTTATGTTGTTATCTTGCACCTGCAACTTTTTTCTACTAGTATTTGGTTGTTGTTGATTCTTTGATATTTTTGAAATATGAAGTATTATGTTGTCTGAATAGTTTTATTTCTTTATCTATTTGGATGCAGTTTATGTCTCTTTATTGCCTAATTCTGCTTGAACATTCAGTAATTTGTTGAAAGCTGTGGTGAAAATGGACATTGTTGACTTCTTGATTTTAGGGGGGAAGCTTTTATTTTAGTCATTTAACATTGACTGTAAAGTTACTTACGTGTTTTTCATAAATGCCCTTTATTATACTAAGAAAGTTCCCTTCTATTTGTAGTTTTTTGCATGTTTTATCAGGAAAGAGTGTTTTGGCTCTTTGCTGTCCCTTGAGATTTTGTCAAATGCTATTTGTCATAATTTGAGATGATTATTAGAAAAAAGGAAAAAACCATGTAATATATTTTATTACATTCATTGATTTTCTAATGTTGAACCACTGCCAGGGTATACATATTACGTTTAATATGTAGTTGATTCTGTTTGCTAATATATATACATATATATATATATTATAGGATTTTTGCACTTATAGGGAAAATTGGTTTCTGGTTTGTTTTTTTTCTTTTGATGTGGTGTCTTTGACTTTTGTATAAAAGAAATGCCTCATAGATTGAGTTACAAAGTTTTTCTTCCTCATCATTTTTAGGAAGACTTTGAGAAGGATCAGTGTTACTACTTCTTTTAATTGCTTATAGAATTCACTAGTGAAGCCATCTGGTTCTGGACTTTTTTGTTGGGAGATTTTTAATAACTGATTCAATCTCTTTGCATGTTACAGGTTTGTTCTGATTTTTTAATTTTTGTTTGAGCCATTTAATTCAGGTTATGCAATTTATTGGCATGCAATTTTCTGTCCTATTCTTCCACAATATTTTTATTTCTGTAAGGTTGATAGTAATATTCCTGCTCTCATATATGATTGTAGTTATGTGCATTTTCTGTCCGTTTTACTTACTGAGTCTATCTAAAAGTGTGTCAATATTGTTGATACATTATTTCTTAAATTTTGCTGCCTTTACATTTAGTTTGCTTTTCTTTTTCCTATTAAGGTATAGAGGTAAGTTACTGAATTCATTTAAAAATTTTTCTTTTAACATCTTTATTGGTGTATAATTGCTTCACAGTGGCGTGTCAGCCTGTGCTCTACAACAAAGTGAATCAGCTATACATATACATACATCCCCATATCTCCTCCCTCTTACGTCTCCCTCCCACCCTCTCCATTCCCGCTCCTCTAGGTGGTCACAAAGCACTAAGCTGATCTCCCTGTGCTATTCGGCTGCTTCCCACTAGTTATCTGTTTTACATTTGGTAGTGTACGTAAGTCCACGCCACTCTCTCACTTTGTCCCAGTTTACCCTTCCCCGTCCCTGTGTCCTCAACTCCATTCTCTAGGTCTGCGTCTTTATTCCTGTCTTACCCCTAGGTTCTTCAGAACCATTTTTTTTTTTTAAGATTTCATCTATATGTGTTAGCATATGGTGTTTGTTTTTCTCTTTCTGACTTGATTCACTCTGTATGACAAACCCTAGGTCCATCCGCCTTACTACAATAACTCAATTTCGTTTCTTTATGTGGCTGAGTAATAATCCATTGTATATATGTGTCGTATCTTCTTTATCCATTCATCTGTCAATGGACACTTAGGTTGCTTCCATGTCCTGGCTATTGTAAATAGAGCTGCAGTGAACATTGTGGTACAAGATTCTTTTTGAATTATGGTTTTCTCAGGGTATTTGCCCAGTAGTGGGATTGCTGGGTCATGTGGTAGTTCTATTTTTAGTTTTTTAAGGAACCTCCATACTGTTCTCCATAGTGGCTCTATCAATTTAAATTCCCACCAACAGTGCAAGAGGGTTCCCTTTTCTCCACACCCTCTCCAGCATTTATTGTTTGTAGATTTTTTGATGATGGCCATTCTGACTGGTGTGAGGTGTACCTCATTGTAGTTTTGAGTTGCATTTCTCTACTGATTAATGATGTTGAGCATTCTTTCATCTCTTTCTTGGCAATCTGTATATCTTCTTTGGAGAAAGGTCTGTTTAGGTCTTCTGCCCATTTTTGGACTGGGTTGTTTGTTTTTTGATATTGAGCTGCTTGTAAATTTTGGGAATTAATCCTTTGTCAGTTGCTTCATTTGCAAATATTTACTCCCATTCTGAGGGTTTTCTTTTCATCTTGTTTATGGTTTCCTTTGCTATGCAAAAGCTTTTAAGTTTCATTAGGTCCCCGTTGTTTATTTTTGTTTTTATTTCCATTACTCTAGGAGGTGGGTCAAAAAGGATCTCGCTGCAATTTATGTCATAGAGTGTTCTGTCTGTGTTTTCTTCTAAGAGTTTAATAGTGTCTGGCCTTACATTTAGATCTTTAATCCATTTTGAGTTTATTTTTGTGTATGGTGTTAGGGAGTGTTCTAATTTTATTCTTTTGCCTGTAGCTGTGCAGTTTTCCCAGCACCAGTTACTGAAGAGTCTGCCTTTTCTCCAGTGGATATTCTTGCCTCCTTTAT
This sequence comes from Delphinus delphis, assembly GCF_949987515.2. Taxonomy (NCBI): domain Eukaryota; kingdom Metazoa; phylum Chordata; class Mammalia; order Artiodactyla; family Delphinidae; genus Delphinus; species Delphinus delphis. Next base: position 113,845,859 of record NC_082686.1, on the reverse strand, counting down.
CAAAAATACGGTGACCGTATGTGCATGGGTTTATCTCTGGGCTTTCTGTGCTGTTCCATTGATCTATATTTCTGTTTTTGTGCCAGTACCATATTGTCTTGATTGCTGTAGCTTCGTAGTATAGTCTGAAGTCAGGGAGCCTGATTCCTCCAGCTTCATTTTTCTTTCTCAAGGTTGCTTTGGCTCTTCGGGGTCTTTTGTGTTTCCATACAAATTGTGAAATGTTTTGTTCTAGTTCTGTGAAAAATGCCAGTGGTAGTTTGATAGGGATGCATTGAATCTGTAGATTGCTTTGGGTAGTAGAGTCACTTTCACAATGTTGATTCTTCCAATCCAAGAACATGGTATATCTCTCCATCTGTTGCTATCACCTTTAATTTCTTTCATCAGTGTCTTATAGTTTTCTGCATACAGGTCTTTTGTCTCCTTAGGCAGGTTTATTCCTAGGCATTTTATTCTTCTTGTTTCAGTGGTAAATGGGAGTGTTTCCTTAATTTCTCTTTCACATTTTTCATCATTAGTGTATAGGAATGCAAGAGATTTCTGTACACTAATTTTGTATCCTGCTACTTTACCATATTCATTGATTAGCTCTAGTAGTTTTCTGGTAGCATCTTTAGGATTCTCTATGTATAGTATCATGTAATCTGCAAAGAGTGATAGCTTTACTTCTTGTTTTCCAATTTGGATTCCTTTATTTCTTTTTCTTCTCTGATTGCTGTAGCTAAAATTTCCAAAACAGTGTTGAATAATAGTGGTGAGAGTGGGCAATCTTGTCTTGTTCCTGATCTTAGAGGAAATGATTTCAGTTTTTCACCATTGAGAATGATGTTGGCGGTGGGTTTGTCATATATGGCCTTTATAATGTTGAGATAAGTGCCTTCTATGCCTAGTTTTTGGAGAGTTTTTATCATAAATCGGTGTTGAATTTTGTCAAGAACTTTTTCTGTATCTATTGAGAGAATCGTATGGTTTTTATTCTTCAGTTTGTTAATATGGTGTATCACATTGATTGATTTGCATACAGTGAAGAATCTTTGCATTCCTGTGATAAACCCCACTTGATCATGATGTATGATCCTTCTAATGTGCTGTTGGATTCTGTTTGCTAGTATTTTGTTGAGGATTTTTGCATCTTTGTTTATCAGTGATATTGGCTTGTAGTTTTTTTGTGTGTGTGTGATATCTTTATCTGGTTTTGATATCAGGGTGAAGGTAGCCTCGTAGAATGAGTTTAGGAGTGTTCCTGCCTCTCCTGTATCTTGGAGGAGATTGAGAAGGATAGATGCTAGGTTTTCTCTAAATGTTTCATAGAATTTCTTGTGAAGCCATCTGGTCTTGGGCTTTTGTTTGTTGGAAGATTTTAAATCACAGTATCAATTTCTGTGCTTGTGATTGGTCTGTTTATATTTTCTGTTTCTTACTGGTTCTGTCTTGGAAGGCTGTGCTTTTCTTAGAATGTGTTCATTTCTTCCAGGTTGTCCATTGTATAGGCATGTAGTTGCTTATAGTAATCTGTCATGATCCTTTGTATTTCTGCAGTGTCAGTTGTTACTTCTCCTTTTTCATTTCTAATTCTGTTGGTTTTTCTCCCTTTTTTTTCTTGATGAGTCTGGCTAGTGGTTTATCAATTTTGTTTATCTTCTCAAAGAGCCAGCTTTTAGTTTTATTTATCTTTGCTATTGTTTCCTTCTTTTTCATTTATTTCTGATCTGATCTTTATGATTTCTTTTGCTAACTTTGGGATTTTTTTGTTCTTGTTTTTCTAGTTGCGTTAGGTGTAAGGTTAGGTTGTTTATTTGAGATGTTTCTTGTTTCTTAAGGTATGGTTATATTGCTATAAACTTCTCTCTTAGAATTGCTTTTGTTGCATCCCATAGGTTTTGGGTGGTCGTGTTTTCATTGTCATTTGTTTCTAGGTATGTCTTCATTTCCTCTTTGATTTCTTCAGTGATCTCTTGGTTATTAAGTAGTGTATTGTTTAGCCTCCATTTGTTAGTATTTTTTACTGATTTTTTTCTGTAACTGATAATCTAGTCTGATCACGTTGTGGTCGGAAAAGATACTGGATACGATTTCAATTTTCTTAAATTTACCAAGGCTTGATTTGTGACCCAAGATATGATCTATCCTGGAGAATGTTCCATGCGCAGTTGAGAAGAAAGTGTATTCTGTTGTTTTGGATGTGATGTCCTATAAATATCAATTAAGTCCACCTTGTTTAATGTATCACTTAAAGCTTGTATTTCCGTATTTATTTTCATTTTGGATTATCTGTCCATTGGTGAAAGTGGAGTGTTAAAGTCCCCTACTATGTGTTATTGTCAATTTCCCCTTCTATGGCTGTTAGCATTTGCCTTACCGACTGAGGTGCTCCTGTGTTTGGTGCATAAATATTTACAATTGTTACCTCTTCTTGGATTGATCCCTTCATCATTATGTAGTGTCCTTTTTTGTCTCTTGTATTAGTCTTAATTTAAAGTCCATTTTGTCTGATACTAGAATTGTTACTCCAGCTTTCTTTTGATTTCCATTTGCATGCAATATCTTTTTCCATCCCCTCACTTTCAATCTGTATGTGTTCCTAGGTCTGAAGTGGGTCTCTTGTAGACAGCGTATATACAGGTCTTGTTTTTGTATCCATTCAGCCAGTCTTTGTCTTTTGGTGGGAGCATTTAATCCATTTACATTTAAGGTAATTATCGATATGTATGTTCCTATTACCATTTTCTTAATTGTTTTGGGTTTGTTACTGTAGGTCTTTTCCTTCTCTTGTGTTTCCTGCCTAGAGAAGTTCCTTTAGTATTTGTTGTAAAGCTGGTTTGGTGGTGCTGAATTCTCTTAGCTTTTGCTTTTTTCTAAAGGTTTTAATTTCTCCGTCGAATCTGAATGAGATCCTTGTTGGGTACAGTAACCTTAGTTGTAGTTTTTTCCTTTTCATCAGTTTAAATATGTCCTGTCACTCCCTTCTGGCTTTCAGAGCTTCTGCTGAAAGATCAACTGTTAACCTTATGTGGATTCACTTATATGTTATTTGTTGTTTGGTGCTTTTAATATTTTTTCTTTGCATTTAATTTTTGATAGTTTGATTAATATGTGTCTTGCGTTCTCTTTGGATTTTTCCTGTATGGGTCCTCTGCGCTTCCTGGACTTGACTATTTCTTTTCCCATATTAGGGAAGTTTTCAACTATAATCTCTTCAAATATTTTCTCAGACCCTTTCTTTTTCTCTCCTTCTGGGACCCCTATAATTCGAATGTTGGTGCATTTAAAGTTGTTCTAGAGGTCTCTGAGACTGTCCTCTATTCTTTTCATTCTTTATTCTGCTCTGCAGTAGTTATTTCAACTATTTTATCTTCCAGGTCACTTAGCCGTTTTTCTGCCTCAGTTATTCTGCTATTGATTCCTTCCAGAGAATTTTTAAATTCGTTTATTGTGTTGTTCATCACTGTTTATTAGCTCTTTAGTTCTTCTAGGTCCTTTTTAAATGTTTCTTGTATTTTTCCATTCTCTTTCCAAGATTTTGGTTATCATTACTATCATTACTCTGAATTCTTTTTCAGGTAGACTGCCTATTTCCTCTTCATTTGGTTTGGTGGGTTTTTACCTTGCTCCTTCATCTGCATGTGTTTCTCTGTCTTCTCATTTTGCTTAACTTACTGTGTTTGGGGTCTCCTTTTCACAGGCTGCAGGTTCGTAGTTCCTGTTGTTTTTTGGTGTCTGCCCCCAGTGGCTAAGGTTGGTTCAGTGGGTGTGTATGCTTCCTGGTGGAGGGGACTGGTGCCTGTGTTCTGGTGGATGAGGATGCATCTTTCTCGTGGGCAGGTCTGTGTCTGGTGGTGTGTTTTGGGGTGTCTGTGAACCTTATTATGTTTTTAGGCAGCCTCTCTGCTAATGCATGTGGTTGTGCTCCTGTCTTGCTAGTTGTTTGGCCTAAGGTGTCCAGCACTGTAGATTGCTATTCGTTTAGTGGAGCTGGGTCCTAGCTTTGAGAGTGAGATGTCTGCGAGAGCTTTCTCTATTTGATACTATGTGGAGGTGGGAGGTCTCTGGTGGACCAATGTCCTGAACTTGGCTCTCCCATCTCAGAGGCACAGGCCTGACACCCGGCCGGAGCACCAAGACCCTGTGAGCCACACAGCTCAGAAGGAAAGGGAAAAAGAAAGAAAGAAGAAAATAAAAGTTATTTTAAAAAATGAAGAGTAATTATTAAAATTAAAAAAGTGACAAGAAAAATGAGGAAGAGAGCAACCAAACCAAAAGACAAATCCACCAATGATAGCAAGCTGTAAAAACTATACAAAAAAACAAAAAAATACGGACAGACAGAACCATAGAACAAATGGTAAAAGCAGAGCTATACAGACAAAATCACGCACAGAAGCATACACATACAAACACAAAAGGAGAAAAAGAAAAAAAAAATATATTGTTGCTCCCAAAGTCCACTGCCTCAGTTTTGGGATGATTTGTTGTCTATTCAGGTATTCCACAGATGCAGGGTACATCAAGTTTGTTTTGGAGATTTAATCCGCTGCTACTGAAACTGCTAGGGGAGAATTCCCTTTCTCTTCTTTGTCCCATAGGTCCTGGGATTCAGCTTTGGATTTGTCCCCACCTGTTCGTGTTGGTTGCCTTAGGGCGTTTGTTCTTTGCTCAGACAGAATGGGGTTAAAGTAGCAGCTTGTTAGTGGACTCTGGCTCACTGAGGCTGGGGGAGGGAGGGGTACGGAATGTGGGGCAAGTCTGCAGCGGCAGAGGCCAGCATGAAGGTGCAACACCCTGAGGCGCACCGTGTGTTCCCCCTGGGAAGTTTTCCTTGGATCACGGGACCCTGGCAATGGTGTGCTGCAGAGGTTCCTGGGAGGGGGTGGGTAGTGACCTGCGCTTGCACACAGGATTCTTGGTGGCAGTTGCTGCAACATTAGCAGTTTATGCCCATCTCTGGGGTGCGAGCTGATAGCCTCAGTTCGGGCCCATCTCTGGAGCTTGCTTAGGTGGTGCTCTACCTTCTGTGGGTACATGGAACAGGAATTGCCTCTCCTCGCGTTCCCCCAAACAATGGTCTCTTGCCTCTTCGGCAGGTCTAGACTTTTTCCTGGACTCTCTCCTGGCCAGCTGTGGCGCACTAGCCCACTTCAGGCTGTGGTCTTGCAGCCAACTCCAGTCCTCTCCTTGGGATTTGATCTCCGAAGCCCGAGCTCAGCTCCCAGCCTCCACCCACCCCAGCAGGTGAACAGACAAGCGTCTCAGGCTGATGAGTGCTGGTTGGCACCGATCCTCTGTGCGGGAATCTCTCCACTTTGCCCTTTGTACCCCTATTGCTGCACTCTCCTCAGTGGCTCCGATGCTTCCCGCTGCCCCCTGCCTCTGCCAGTGAAGAGGCTTCCTAGTGTGTGGAAACTTTTCCTCTTTCACAGCTCCCTCCACTGGTGCAGGTTCTGTCCCTATTCCTTTTTCTCTGTTTTTTCTTTTTTCTTTTGCCCTACCCAGGTACGTGAGGAATGTCTTGCCTTTTGGGAGATCTGAGGTCTTCTGCCACCGTTTAGTAGGTGTTCTGTAGGAGTTGTTCCACATGTAGATGTGTTTCTGATGTATTTGTAGGGAGGAAGTTGATGTCCACATCTTACTCTTCCGCCATCTTGAAGGGCTCCCTCAGTTTTTTTTTAATGTAAACATTTACAGCTGTATTTCCCTTTGAGCACTGCTTTTGTTGCGTCTCATCAATTTTGGTATGTGGTGTTGTTTTCACTGGTCTCAAAGTATTCTAATTTGTTTTGTAATTTTTTCTGTAACTCATTAGTAATTTAAGAGTGTGTTGTTTAATTTGCACGTATTTGTAAATTTTCCAGGTTTCCCTCCTGTTATTCATTTCCACTTCCTTTCCATTGTGCTCAAAGAAGATAATTTCTATGACTCCAGTCTTTTAAAAAAGTTACTGAGACTTTTTTGTGGCCTAGTCAGCTAACCTGGAGAATTTCATATGTGCACTTGAGAATAATGTGTATACTGTTGTTGGGTTTGGTGTTCCATATATGTCTATTACATCTGTTTAGTTTATGGTATTGTTCAAGTCCTCTGTTTCCATATTGATATTCTGTCTGGATCTTCTATGTTTTTTTGAAAGTGGTATATTGAAATCACCAGCTATTACTATAGTGATTATCTATTTCTGTCTTTGATTCTGTTAGTGTTTGTGTCATATATTTTGGGACTCTGCTGTCTGGTGTATATATCTTTTTGATTGTTATATTTTCCTGATGAATTGATCATTTTTACTCAGTGTTATTATGTCTCACAAAATAAATGTGACAAAATTTTTTTTGTCTGATATTAACATAGCCACTCAAGCTTTCTTTTGGTTACCCTTTGTTTAGAATACCTTTTTGTATCTTCTTGTTTTCAATCTCTTTGTGTATTTAAATTTAAAATGAATTTCTTGTAGACAGCGTGTCATTGGATCATTTTATTTTTTTCAAAATTTATTTATTTTTGGCTGCCTTGAGTCGTCTTTGCTGCACGCGGGCTATCTCCCATTGCAGCGAGAGGTGCAGGGTTGCAGTGCACAGGCCTCTCACTGCAGTGACTTTTCTATTGTTGCGGAGCATGGGCTCTAGGCTCATGGTCTTCAGTAGTTGTGGCACATGGGCTCAGTAGTTGTGACTCGTGGGCTCTAGAGCGCAAGCTCAGTACTTGTGGCGCACAGGCTTAGCTACTCCGTGGCATGTGGGATCTTCCTGGACCAGGCTTGAACCCATGCCCCTGCATTGGCGTGTGAATTCTTAACCACTGCACCACCAGGGAAGTCCCTGGATCATTTTAAAACATTCCATTGTGCCAGTCTGTCTCTTAATGGGTTAGTTTAATACATTTATATTTAAGGAGATTGTTGACAAGGAAGGACTTTTGCCATTTTGCTGTTTTTCTTCTGTCTTTTTTTCTTACAACTTTATTAGAGTATAATTGCTTTACAATGGTGTGTTAGTTTCTGCTTTATAACAAAGTGAATCAGTTAACCATATACATATGTTCCCATATCTCTTCCCTCTTGCATCTCCCTCGCTCGCACCCTCCCTATCCCACCCCTCCAGGTGGTCACAAAGAACCGAGCTGATCTCCCTGTGCTATGCGGCTGCTTCCCATTAGCTATCTATTTTACATTTGGTAGTGTATATATGTCCATGCCACTCTCTCACTTTGTCACAGCTTACCCTTCCCACTCCCCATATCCTCAAGTCCATTCTCTAGTAGGTCTTTTTCTTTATTCCTGTCTTGCCCCTAGGTTCTTCATGACTTTTTTTTTCTTAAATTCCATATATGTGTGTTAGCATACTGTATTTGTCTTTCTCTTTCTGACATACTTCACTCTGTGTGACAGACTCTAGGTCTATCCACCTCATTACAAATAGCTCAATTTCATTTCTTTTTATGGCTGAGTAACATTCCATTGTATATATGTGCCACATTTTCTTTATCCATTCATCCGCTGATGGACATTTAAGTTGTGTCCATCTCAGGGCTATTGTAAATAGAGCTGCAATGAACATTTTGGTACATGACTCTTCTTGAATTATGGTTTTCTCAGGGTTTATGCCTAGTAGTGGGATTGCTGGGTCATATGGTAGTTCTATTTATAGTTTTTTAAGGAATCTCCATACTGTTCTCCATAGTGGCTGTACCAATTCACATTCCCACCAGCAGTGCAAGAGTGTTCCCTTTTCTCCACACCCTCTCCAGCATTTATTGTTTGTAGATTTTTTGATGATGGCCATTCTGACACGTGTGAGATGATACCTCATTGTAGTTTTGATTTGCATTTCTCTAATGATTAATGATGTTGAGCATTCTTTCATGTGTTTGTTGGCAGTCTGTACATCTTCATAGGAGAAATGTCTATTTAGGTCTTCTGGCCATTTTTGGATTGGGTTGTTTGTTTTTTTGTTATTAAACTGAATGAGCTGCATATAAATCTTGATCCTTTGTCAGTTGTTTCATTTGCAAATATTTTCTCCCATTCTGAGGGTTGTCTTTTGGTCTTGTTTATGGTTTCCTTTTCTGTGCAAAAGCTTTGTTAGGTCCCATTTGTTTATTTTTTGTTTTTATTCCCATTTCTCTAGGAGGTAGTAAAAAAGGATCTTGCTGTGATTTATGTCATAGAGTGTTCTGCCTATGTTTTCCTCTAAGAGTTTGATAGTTTCTGGCGTTACATTTAGGCCTTTAATCCATTTTGAGCTTATTTTTGTGTATGGTGTTAGGGAGTGATCTAATCTCATACTTTTACATGTACCTGTCCAATTTTCCCAGCACCACTTATTGAAGAGGCTGTCCTTCCTCCACTGTACATTCCTGCCTCCTTTATCAAAGATAAGGTGAACATATGTGCGTGGGTTTATCTCTGGACTTTCTATCCTGTTCCATTGATCATTATTTCTGTTTTTGTGCCAGTACCATACTGTCTTGATTATTGTAGTTTTGTAGTATAGTCTGAAGTCAGGGAGCCTTATTCCTCCAGCTCCGTTTTTCTTTCTCAAGATTGCTTTGGCTCTTCGGGGTCTTTTGTGTTTCCATACAAATTGAGAAATGTTTTGTTCTAGTTCTGTGAAAAATGCCAGTGGTAGTTTGATAGGGATGCATTGAATCTGTAGATTGCTTTGGGTAGTAGAGTCACTTTCACAATGTTGATTCTTCCAATCCAAGAACATGGTATATCTCTCCATTTATTTGTATCATCTTTAATTTCTTTCATCAGTGTCTTATAATTTTCTGCATACAGGCCTTTTGTCTCCTTAGGTAGGTTTATTCCTAGATATTTTATTCTTTTTGTTGCAGTGGTCAATGGGAGTGTTTTCTTGATTTCACTTTCAGATTTTTCATCATTAGTGTATAGGAATGCAAGAGATTTTCTGTGCATTAATTTTGTATCCTGCTGCTTTACCAATTTCATTGATTAGCTCTAGTAGTTTTCTGGTAGCATCTTTAGGATTCTCTATGTATAGTATCATGTCATCTGCAAACAGTGACAGCTTTACTTCTTTTCCGATTTGGATTCTTTTTATTTCCTTTTCTTTTCTGATTGCTGTGGCTAAGACTTATAAAACTATGTTGGTTAGGAGTGGTGAGAGTGGGCAACCTTGTCTTGTTCCTGATCTTAGAGGAAATGCTTTCAGTTTTTCACCATTGAGGATGATGTTGGCTGTGGTTTTGTCACATATGGCCTTTATTATGTTGAGGAAAGTTCCCTCTATGCCTACTTTCTGCAGGGTTTTTATCATAAATGGGTGTTGAATTTTGTCAGAAGCTTTCTCTGCATCTATTGAGATGATCATATGGTTTTTCTCCTTCAATTTGTTAATACGGTGTATCACATTGATTGATTTGCATATATTGAAGAATCCTTGCATTCCTGGAGTAAACCCCACTTGATCATGGTGTATGATCCTTTTAATGTGCCGTTGGATTCTGTTTGCTAGTGTTTTGTTGAGGATTTTTGCATCTATGTTCATCAGTGATATTGGCCTGTAGTTTTCTTTCTTTTTGACACCCTTGTCTGGTTTTGATATCAAGGTGATGGTGGCCTCGTAGAAGGAATTTGGGAGTGTTCCTCCCTCTGCTATATTTTGGAAGAGTTTGAGAAGGATAGGTGTTAGGTGTTCTCTAAATGTTTGATAGAATTCGCCTGTGAAGGCATCTTGTCCTGGGCTTTTGTTTGTTGGAAGATTTTTAATCACAGTTTCAATTTCAGTGCTTGTGATTGGTCTGTTCATATTTTCTATTTCTTCCTGATTCAGTCTTGGCAGGTTGTGCATTTCTAAGAATTTGTCCATTTCTTCCAGATTGTCCATTTTATTGGCATATAGTTGCTTGTATTCATCTCTCATGATCTTTTGTATTTCTGCAGTGTCAGTTGTTACTTCTCCTTTTTCATTTCTAATTCTATTGATTTGAGTCTTCTCCCTTTTTTTCCTGATGAGTTTGGCTAATGGTTTATCAATTTTGTTTATCTTCTCAAAGAAGCAGCTTTTAGTTTTATTGATATTTGCTATTGTTTCCTTCATTTCTTTTTCATTTATTTCTGATCTGACTTTTATGATTTCTTCTGCTAACTTTGAGGTTTTTTTGTTCTTTCTCTAATTGTTTGAGGTGCAAGGTTAGGTTGTTTATTCGAGATGTTTCCTGTTTCTTAAGGTAGGATTGTATTGCTGTAAACTTCCCTGTTAGAACTGCTTTTGCTGCATCCCATAGGTTTTGGGTCGTCGTGTCTCCATTGTCATTTGTTTCTAGGTATTTTTTTATTTCCTCTTTGATTTCTTCAGTGATCACTTCGTTATTAAGTAATGTATTGTTTAGCCTCCATGTGTTTGTATTTCTTATAGATCTTTTCCTGTAATTGATATCTAGTCTCATAGCATTGTGGTCAGAAAAGATACTTGATACAATTTCAATTTTCTTAAATTTACCAAGGCTTGATTTGTGACCTAAGATATGATCTATCCTGGAGAATGTTCCATGAGCACTTGATAAAAATGTGTATTCTGTTGCTTTTGGTTGGAATGTCCTGTAAATATCAATTAAGTCCATCTTGTTTAATATATCATTTAAAGTGTGTGTTTCCTTATTTATTTTCATTTTGGATGATCGGTCCATTGGTGAAAATGGGGTGTTAAAGTCCCCTACTATGAATGTGTTACTGTCGATTTCCCCTTTTATGGCTGTTCGTATTTGCCTTATGTATTGAGGTGCTCCTATGTTGGGTGCATAAAGATTTACAATTTTTATATCTTCTTCTTGGATCGATCCTTTGATCATTATGTAGTGTCCTTCTTTGTCTTTTGTAATAGTCTTTATTTTAAAGTCTATTTTGTGTGATATGTGAATTGCTACTCCAGCTTTCTTTTGGTTTCCATTTGCAATGAATATCTTTTTCCATTCCCTTATTTTCTGTCTGTATGTGTCTCTAGGTCTGAAGTGGGTCTCTTGTAGACAGCATATATATGGGTCTTGTTTTTGTATCCATTCAGCCAATCTGTGTCTTTTGGTGGGAGCATTTAGTCCATTTACATTTAAGGTAATTATCGATATGTTTCTTCCTATTACCATTTTCTTAATTGTTTTGGGTTTGTTACTGTAGGTCTTTTCCTTCTCTTGTGCTTCTTGCCTAGAGAAAGAAGTTCCTTTAGCATTTGTTTTAAAGCTGGTTTGGTGGTGCTGAACTCTTAGCTTTGATTGTAAAGGTTTTAATTTCTCCATCAAATCTGAATGAGATCCTTGCTGGGTAGAGTAATGTTGGTTGCAGGTTGTTCTCATTCATCACTTTAAATATGTGTTGCCAGTCCTTTGTGGCTTGCAGAGTTTTTGCTGAAAGATCAGCTTTTAACCTTATGGGAATTCCCTTGTGTGTTATTTGTTGTTTTTCCCTTACTGCTTTTAATATATTTTCTTTGTATTTAATTTTTGACCGTTTGATTAATATATGTCTTGGCATATTTCTCATTGGACTTATCCTGTATGGGAGTCTCTGTGCTTCCTGGGCTTGATTAACTATTTCATTTCCCATATTAGGGAAGTTTTCAATTATAATCTTTTCAAATATTTTCTCAGTCCCTTTCTTTTTCTCTTCTTCTTCTGGAATCACTATAGTTTGAATGTTGGTGCATTTATTGTTGTCCCAGAGGTCTCTGAGACTGTCCTCGGTTCTTTTCATTTTTTTCTTTATTCTGCTCTGCAGTAGTTATTTCCACTATTTTATCTCCAGGTCACTTATCCGTTCTTCTGCCTCAGTTATTCTGCTATTGATCCCATCTAGAGTATTTTTCATTTCATTTATTGTGTTGTTCATCATTGTTTGTTTCATCTTTAGTTCTTCTAGGTCCTTGTTAAATGTTTCTTGCATTTTGTCTATTCTATTTCCAAGATTTTGGATCATCTTTACTATCATTATTCTGAATTCTTTTTCAGGTAGACTGCCTATTTTCTCTTCATTTGTTAGGTCTGGTGGGTTTTTTCTTGGTCCTTTATCTGCTGTGTGTTTTTCTGTCTTCTCATCTTGCTTATCTTACTGTGTTTGGGGTCTCCTTTTTGCAGGCTGCAGGTTCGTAGTTCCCGTTGTTTTGGGGATGTTTTTGTATGTCCTCAGTGGCTAAGGTTGGTTCAGTGGGTTGTGTAGGCTTCCTGGTGGAGGGGACTAATGCCTATGTTCTGGTGGTTGAGGCTGGATCTTGTCTTTCTGGTGGGCACGTCCACGTCTGGCGGTGTGTTTTTGGGTGTCTGTGGACTTATGATTTTAGGCAGCCTGTCTGGGTGGGGTTGTGTTCCTGTCTTGCTAGTTGTTTGGCTTAGGGTGTGCAGCATTGTAGCTTGCTGGTCGTTGAGTGAAGCTGGGTGCTGGTGTTGAGATGGAGATCTCTGGGAGATTTTGGCCGTTCGATATTATGTGGAGCTGGGAGGTCTCTTGTGGACGAGTGTCCTGAAGTTGGCTCTCCCACCTCAGAGGCACACTCCTGACTCGTGGCTGCAGCACCAAGAGCCTTTCATCCACACATCTCAGAATAAAAGCGAGAAAAAGTAGAAAGAAATAAGCCAAAATAAAATAAAATAAAGTAAGGTAAAATACAATAACACTTATTCAGAAAAAAAGTTTTTTAAATAGTTTAAAAAAAAAAAGGACGGATAGAACCTTAGGACAAATGGTGAAAGCAAAGCTATACAGACAAAATCTCACACAGAAGCATACACATACACACTCACAAAAAGAGGAAAAGGGGAAAAATAATAAATCTTGCTCTCAAAGTCCACCTCCTCAATTTGGGATGATTCGTTGTCTATTCAGGTATTCCACAGATGCAGGGTACATCAAGTTGATTGTGGTGCTTTGATCCGCTGCTTCTGAGGCTGCTGGTAGAGATTTCCCTTTCTCTTTTTTGTTCTCACAGCTCCTGGGGCTGAGCTTTGGATTTGGCCCGTCCTCTGGGTGTAGGTCACCGGAGGGCGTCTGTTCTTCGGTCAGACAGGACGGGGTTAAAGCAGCAACTGCTTCGGGGACTCTGGCTCACTCGGGCTGGGGATAGGGAGGGGTACGGAGTGCGGGTTGAGCCTGCGGCGGCAGAGGCCAACGTGACGTTGCACCAGCCTGAGGTGCGCCGTGTGTTCTCCCGGGGAAGTTGTCCCTGGATCCCGGGACCCTGTCAGTGGTGGGCTGCACAGGTTCCCCGGAAGGGGGGTGTGGATAGTGACCTGTGCTCGCACACAGGCTTCTTGGTGGTGGCAGCAACAGCTTTAGCCTCTTATGCCCGTCTCTGGGGTCCGCGCTTTTAGCCACGGCTCGCGCCTGTCTGTGGAGCTCCTTTATGCAGTGCTCTTAATGCCCTCTCCTTGCGCACTAGGAAACAAAGAGGGAAGAAAATGTCTCTTGCCTGTTCGGCAGGTCCAGACTTTCCCCCAAACTCCCTCCCGGCTAGCTGTGGTGCACTAACTCCCTGCAGGCTGTGTTCATGCCGCCAACCCCAGTCCTCTCCCTGCGCTCTGACCAAAGCCCGAGCCTCAGCTCCCAGACCCGCCTGCCCTGGCGGGTGAGCAGAGAAGCCTCTCGGGCTGGTGAGTGCTGGTCAGCACCGATCCTCTGTGCAGGAATCTCCCCGCTTTGCCCTCTGCACCCCTTTTGCTGTGCTGTCCTCCACGGCTCTGAAGCTTTCCCCCTCCGCCACCCGCAGTCTCCACCCGCGAAGGGGCTTCCTAGTGTGTGGAAACCTTTCCTCCTTCACAGCTCCCTCCCACTGGTGCAGGTCCCGTCCCTATCCTTTTGTCTCTGTTTATTCTTTTTTCTTTTGCCCTACTCAGGTACGTGGGTACTTTCTTTCCTTTTGGGATGTCTGAGTTCTTCTGCCAGCGTTCAATAGGTGTTGTGTAGGAGCAGTTCCACGTGTAGATGTATTTCTGATGTATCTGTGGGGAGGAAGGTGATTTCCGCATCTTACTCTTCCGCCATCTTCCCAGAAGTCCCTAGTTGTCTTATATATTCTTTCTTGCCCAATTCCTCTATCACTGCTTTTGTTTGTGTTTGATTTTTTTCTCGTGTACCATTTTCATGTTTTAAATATTTTAAATTATTTTCTTAGTAATCATCCTGGTGATCAGAATTAATATCTTAACATTTATAAAAATTTAGTTTGAAATGATAGTAACTTGGTTTTTATTCATTTATTCAGGCATACCTCAAATGCATTGCGGGTTTGGTTCTAGGCCACTGCAGTAAAGCAAACATCACAGCAAAGTGAGTCACTTGAGTTACTGTAGTCTGTTAAGTATTCATTAGCATTATGTCTTAAAAAACTATGTACATACCTTTATGTACATACATAAAAAACACTTTATTGCTAAAAGGTGCTAACTATCATCTGAGCCTTCGTTGACTTGTAGTCTTTTTGCTGGAGGAGGGTCATGCCTCAGTGTTTATGGCTGCTGAAGGCTGGAGTGACTGTGACAATCTCTTAAAATAAGACAACAGTGAAGTTTGCCATATTGGTGGACTCTTCCATTCATGAATGAATTTCCTGTAGCATACAGTGCTGTTTGAGATCATTTTACCCGTAATAGAACTTTTTTCAAAATTGGAGTCAGTCCTCTTAAACCCTGCCAGTGCTTTATCAATTAGGTTTGCATAATATTCTAAACTGTTTGTTGTCATTTCAGCAGTCTTATCAGCATCTTCACCAGGAGTAGATTTCATCTCAAGAAACTACTCTCTTTGCTCATACCTACGAAGCAATTCTCATTTGTAAAAGTTTTTATCATGAGAATAGTAGTAATGCTGTCACATATTCAGACTGCACTTTTAATTCTAGTTCATTGCTATTTCACTACACCCACAGTTCTTTCCCCCACTGAAAACTTGAACCCCTCAAAGTCATCCATGAGGGTTGGAATCAACTTCTTGCAAACTCCTGTTTATGTTCATGTTTTGATCTCTTTCCATGAATCACAAACGTTACTAATGGCATCTAGAATGCTGAATCTTTTCCATGTTTTCAACTGACCTTGTCCAGGTTCATCAGAGGAATCACTAACTATGACAGCTACAGCCTTATGAAGTGTATTTGTTAACTAATGAAAGTTGAACAGTGAAATGACTCCTGTGGGTTGCAGGTTGGATGCTGTGTCAGGAGGTGTGAAAGCAACATAATTCTCACGGTGCATTGTTAGCAGAGCTCTTGGGTGATCAGGTGCATTGTCAATGAGCAGTAATATTTTGAAAGGAATCTTCTGAGCAGTAGATCTCAAGAGTAGGCTTAAAATATTCACTAAACCATGTTATAAACAGATGTGTTGTCATCCGGGCATTGTTTTTCCATTTCTAGAGCACAGGCAGAATAGATATAGTGTAATTCTTAAGGGCCCTAGGATTTTTGAAATAATAAATGAGCACTGGCTTCAGTTTAAAGTCAGTAGCTACCTTAGACCCTATAAAGAAAGTATGCTTGTTTTTTGAAGCTTTGAAGTCAGGCACTGACTTCTCTCTACCTATGAAAGTCCTAGATGTCATCTTCTTCCAAAGTAATGCTGTTTTTTCTACATTGAAAATCTTTTGTTTAGTGTAGGCACCTTAATTACTTATTTTAGCTAGATCTTCTGCATAATTTGCTTCAGTTTCTACATCACCATTTGCTGCTTTACCTTGCACTTTTATGTTATGGAGACAGCTTCTTTCCTTAAGCCTCATGAACTAGCCTCTGCTAGTTTCATACTTTTTTTCTGCAGCTTCCTCACTTGTCTTAGCTTTTGTAGGGTCTTGCTCTGGATTAGACTTGGACTTACGGGAATGTTGTAACTGATTTGATCTTCTATCTAGATTCCTAAGACTTCCTCATATCAGCAATAAGCTGTTTTGCTTTCTTATCATTCATGTGTTCACTGGAGTAGCATTCTCAATTTTCTTTAAGAACTTTTTCTTTGCAGTTACAACTTGGCGAACTGCTTGGTGCAAGAGGCCTTGCTTTTTATCTGTCTCAGGTTTTGACGTGCCTTCTTCGCTAAGCTTAATCATGTCTAGTTTTTGATTGAAAGTGAGAGACATACAATTCTTCCTTTGACTTGAACACATAGCGGCCATTGTGGGTTTATTAATAGGCCTAATTTCAATATTGTTATGTATCCAGGAATAGGGAGGGCCATGGAGAGGGAGAGAGACAGAGGAATGGCCAATCAGTGGAGCAGTCGTAACACACACAACATTTATCAATTATGTTTGCTGGCTTATGTGGATGTCATTCATGGCATCCTAAAACAATTATGATAGTAACATTGCTGATCACAGATTACCATAGGACACATAATAATAATATGAAAAGTTTGAAATATTGGGAAATTATCAAAATGTGACAAAGAGACATGAAATGAGCAAGTGCTGTTGGAAGAATGACAGTGATAGACTAGCAGGGTTGCCACAAAACCTTAAATTTGTAAAAAATGCAATATCTTTGAAGCTCATAAAGCAAAGTGCAATAAAATGAGGTGTACCTGTAATAACTTGTAAAATTTTGCTCCCATCCCCATCCCTCACTTATATTATTGTTAATAAATTACATCTTTTGATTCAAAGAAATGGAAAGATGGATTGGATTGGAAGAATTAATATTGTTAAAATGCCCATACATTTTGGACAAAGAAATCTACAGATTTAATTCAATTCATATCAAAATATCCATGACATTTTTCATAGAACTAGAACAAATAGTCCTAAAATTTATATGGAACTGCAAAAGACCCAGAATTGCCAAAGCAATCCTGAGGAAAATGAACAAACCATAACCCTTCCAGACTTCAGACTATACTACAAAGCTACAATATCTTATAATAATGTATAATGGAAAATAATCTGAAAAAATGGTATAACTGAATCACTTTGCTGTACACCTGAAACAAACACAATATTGTAAATCAACTATATTTCAATTAAAAATTAAACTGTATCTTTATACATTGTGTGTTCATTAACATAGGTATATAAATACTATTTTATTACTTTTAAATCATAAAGGAAACAAATACAGGAATTACAAACGAAAAATAAAATAATACTGGCTTCTATATTTACCTGTGTAGTTAATTTTTCCAGTGTTCTCCTTTTTTTCTGTGGCTTCAAGTTTTGTTTATTCTTTATTTCTGCATGAAGGAGTTCCTTTAGTGTTTCTCGTAGGGCAGGGCAGGTCTAGCAACAAACTTCCTCAGTTTTTATTTTTCTAGGAATGTTTTAATTTCTCTGCCATTTTTGAGTGATAGTCTGCTGGGTATAGAATTCTTATTTGACAGTTTTTTTTTCAGCATTTTAGATATGTCATCCTACTGTCTCCTGGCTTTCATGATATTTAATGAGAAATTGGCTGTTAGTCTTACTGTGGATTCTGTGCATTACTTGTATATAATGAGGTGGATTGTTTTTGTTCTTCCTTCAAGATTCTTTCATCTCTGGCTTTTACAGTTTAACTATACAGCTGACTTTTGAATCACACAGGTTTGAACTGCACCTTTCCACTCTTACACAGGTGTTTTTCAACAAAAACTAAAATACTACACAGTCTGTGGTTAGTTGAGCACTGATGTGGAACCACGGATACGGAGGGCTGACTATAAAGTTATTTGTGGATTTTTGACTGTGCAGGGAGTCAGTACCCCTAACCCTGGTGTTGTTCAAGGGTAAACTATAGCTTTATCTGTGTGACTCTTTAAAATTTTTTTTAAAAATTTAAAGATTATCTTCCATTTACAGTATTACAAAATGTTAGCTATATTCCTCATGTTGTATGATACATCCTTGAGCCTATCTTACACCCAATAGCTTGTACCTCCCACTCCCCCACCTCTATATTGCCGACCCAAACCCCACCCCTATCCCCACCCCCACCCCCGCCCACTGGTAACCACTAGCTTGTTCTCTATATCTCTGTGTGTGACTCACTTCTGAGTTTCTCCTACTTGGAGTTCATTTACCTTCTTGATTGTGTAGATTTCTGTATTTAACTTTAAATTGGTAAGTTTTTTGCCATTGTGTCTTCAGATATTCTTTCTACCCCTTTCTGTTGATATACTTTTGGAAGTCTGTTTTCTCTGGAAGTCAGACTTCAATATCTGGGCTTACATGGAGATGATTTGTGTGAAATTCTTTTTTGTTGTTGTTAATGGGTCATATTTTCACATTTCTTTGTATGCCTTTTGATTTTGTTTTGGTTGTTTTTTAAAAACTGGACATTTTGAATATTACAGTTTTGTAATACTAGATTCTCCTCTCCTCCTCATGCTTTACTGTTGTCTTTTCAAGGGCTGCAGTCATTTCTTTATTTACTTTTTTCTAAACTGTTTTCTCAAGGACTGTATTCCTTGTCATGTGTGGTTACTGAAATTTTGTTGTCTGGGTGTTTAGCAGTGATCTTCCAGATTTCCTTAGTTAATGGGAGTTGGAAAAATGTAATTTCTTGTTTTTTTGCAGATTGTCTGTTAGCTGAGGTACTTCTTCAGAGGTTAGGCAGGCTACCTACAGCTTTGCCTTAGTATTCACCTTGTGCTTGCACAGAGAGCAAAGATCAGCTAGAGTTGCAAGCCTGTGCCCCTCAGGTCTTCTCTAAGAATTCATCCACCCCTGGGCATTCAAGTAGCAGTCTACATTTCCTAGTATGTGTGATATCCCTTTGAAGTACTTATTCTTCAAATATTTTAACTCCTCTGCCTTTTTATTTTGAGGCTTTTTAGATTGTCTGTTATTTATGTAATCCATTGTCTTGCCCCTGGCAACTACTTTTATTGTCTGTCTTTAAATCTTTTTGAAAGATGATACTCTTTCAAAAAAAAAGGGAAGCCCTTCAAAACACTCTGCCACAGTTTTTGAGATCGGGTCCATGGTGTTCCCTTTGGCACCAGCAAGCCATACTAGTAACTCTGTCTGCTGTCCCTGTGGGCACCATAGAGTTGGGGGAGGGGAGACGGCATACAGGTAAGCAAAAATACTATTGTGCTCTCTTATCAAATAAAATAGACTGTTAGGCACTTCTCTCTTTGTTATACGTTTTTATTAGATTACAGATGTCCATAAAAGATGTCTTGTCATTTTTTTTTTTTGGTAGGCTAAGAGTTGCTTCATTGGAGGGCCTCATTCTTGAGGTTTCTTACTCCTCCATTTTCCATGACATCATTTCTTTTTTTCATTTTTGAAAGATTGATAATTCAGTGTTCATGGTTTTTTCCTCTCCACTCATCAGTTTTATTCCATTGTCTTTCACCTTACATAGTTTCTACCAAAAAGTCTGATAAAATTTTTTGTTTTTCTGTGTGTGAGGAATTATGTTTTTTTAGCTTCCTTTTGAATTCTCTTTCATTTTTAGCAATATTATATTTTAGATATTATTCTTGGGAATTCTCTGGTCTTCCATCTGTGTTTTAATGTCAAATTATTTTTGGAAAGTTCTCCTGTGCTATCTCTTCAAATATTTATTTTGCTTTGATCTTTCTCTCTCCTTCTGGAATTCTAGTTATACCTATGTTATTCTATTAGGTATTGTGCCATGGCCTGTCTTGGATGCTCTCTTTTGTCCCACTTCCTCCGCTACTTTTTTTTTTTTTTGATAAACTTTATTTTTTAGAGAAGTTTTATGTTCACAGTAGAATTGAACAGAAGGTAGAGAGATTCCCCCTATAACCCCTGTTCCCACATACATATAGCCTCTCCCACTATTAACATCCCACATTACAGTGGTATGTCTGTTACAATCAATGAACCTATGTTGACATTATCACCTAGTGTCTGTAATTTACATTAGGGTTCACTCTTTGTGTTATATATTCTATGGTTTTTGATAAATGTACAGTTAGATGTACCCACCATTCTTGTATCATACAAAATATCTTCTCTGCCCTAAAAATCTTCTGTGCCCACTTAGTCATCTCTCCTACCCCATAACTTCTGGCAGTCACTGATATTTTTACTGTCTCCATAGTTTTGCCTTTTCCAGAATGCCATATTGTTCAAATCATATAGTATGTAGTGGTTTCAGATTGGCTTCTTTCAGTTAGTAATATGCATTTGAGCTTTCTTTGTGTCTTTTCCTGGCTTGATAGCTCATTGCTTTTAAGTGTTAAATAGTATTCCATTGTCTGCATGTACCACAGTTTATTTATCCATTCACCTCTTAAAGGACACCTTTCTTTCCTGTTTTGGCAATTTTGAATAAAACCGCTGTAAACATCTTTGTGCAGGCTTTTATGTAGACATAAATTTTCAGTTCATTTGGGTAAATACTAAGGAGTGTGCTTGTTGGTAGTACTGGTTGATTGTAGTCTGTGTATTCTGGCATATTCATTTTATTCTAAAGTAATTTTCAAAAGACCTGAATAGACATTTTTCTGAAGAAGGTATATAAATGACCAAAAGCTACATGAAAAGGTATTCAACATCACTAGTCTTCAGGGAAATGAAAATCAGAGCCATGATGTATCACTTCACACCTTTGTTAGGATGGCTTTTATCAAAAAGTTAAGAGATATATTCTGGTTGAGGATGTGGGCAGAATGGAACCCCTTCACTGTTCGTGCAAATGTAAACTGGTAAAGCCTCTGGAAAACAGTATGGAGGTTCCTCAGATAATTAAAAACTACCATATTACATAGCAATCCCACTTCTGGGTATATATCCAAAAGAAATGAAATCATTATCCCAAAGAGATAGATGTACTCCCATGCTCATAGCACCATTATTCACCATAACCAAAATATGGAAACAACCTTATGTGTCCATGGATGTATGAGTAAAGAAAACTTGTTGTGTCTATGTGTGTGGAATCACTTATATGTGGAATCTTGAAGCGGGGGTGGGGAATTTGTAGAAAAGTGGTTGCCGGGGCCAAGTGGTAGGGGAAATAGGGAGAGGCTGGTTAAAGGGTACAAACTTTGTTATAAATGAATATTGTCTGAGGATCTAATGTATAATATAGTGACTATAGTTGATAACACTGTTTTGTGTAATTGAAATTTGCTAAGAGAGTAGAACTTACTGAATGTTGGGACCAAAAAAAAAGGAAAAGTAAATATGTGAGGTGGTGGATTTGTTAATTAACTCAATGGGGGAAGCCCTTCATAATGTATCCATATATCAAATCATCCCGCTGTAAGTAACAGTTTCATTTGTCAACTGTACCTCAGTAAAGCTGGAAAAAATAATTTCTTTCTTCCTTTCTTTCTTTCTTTTTATTTTAGTTAAAAGGATTACCTTTGAGGTTATTTTGAAAGTTTTGAGTTGTACAGCACTTGATTCTTTGCTCCATTGTGGAAAGAGCTTTACAGCAATGATTACTTCAGAGTTACCAGTGTTACAGTAAGTATTATAGCTTTCTTTTTATTTTTTTAAAATGCATGTAACACTTTCCTGTATCAAAATGCTCTCATTAATAAGACATCAAATATGTTCTCTGATAGTTGGGTAATATGTTTGAAGTAAAAGAACTATCAGAGGATGTAATTACTATATCCATCTATAGCCCTTGCATCATAATGTCAGCATGTTCTGTGTTACTGAACAAAAAACATGTTACACTGTCTTATATTAGGAGTCAGCAAACTATGAACATGGGCCAATCTGGCATGCTGACTGTTTTTGTAAATAAAGTGTTATTGGAATAGAGTCACACTGATTCCTTTGCAGACTGTTTATGACTATAAGTTGTAATAGAGAATGAATTAATCTGCAGAGCATAAATATTTTGTTTGACGATTTACAGAGAAAGTTTGTAGACCTCTATCTTGTATCACACTGTGTGTCTAACCCTCTCACCCCCATGCCAGAACTTCTTTTCCCTGAGATTGAGATTGTGACTGGTGAGTCCTTGGCATTTCTGGTGGCATCTCATTATTAGATTTTTTTAGGGTTGTAGGACAGATCTAGAATTTGATCTTATTATGAATTCTTTGGGAGATGTGATCAGGGTAATGGCAGATACTTTTCTTTTTATACGTGTCATTAAGCTACAAATTAGGAATCTGCATACTGTGATCCTTTATGATAACAGTGCTTTAGATATAATGAAAGTGACCAACAGTATATGTAATTATTTATATGTTTTTATAGTCCCAGATCATTTATATGTGTCTTCTCCAAGAGACTGTAGTCACCTTCCAGTGGTCTCCTGGCCTACTGTTTTTCCTCTGGAGCTCTAAGACAAAAAGCTATCCAAATTACTTTACGTGCTAAAAACCCATCAATACCTACCCTCCTTTGTTTGTCCAAATATAGGAGATACAAGCCCTTTCTATTTACTTAACTTCAAGCCTCTTTATTAGCCTTAACTTGAACATAATACCAAGTGTGGAGGTCTCCATATAGTATTTGTTCTTTGTATTTTTGTTTTTCTTAATTCTGCCTGCAATGCCTATGTGTATCTTTCCTTACCTGGCCATCTTGGTAGTCCTGTGGGTCTTGGCTAAAGTATGCCTCCAGCAAAGCTCCTCTGACTCCTCAAAGTTGGGTAGGTTCCCTCCTGTGCTCCTGTCATACTCTACCCTTTTTTTAATAGTATCATACTTAACATAATGTTTTATAACGCTTTCTTATTGTTTTTGTCTGAACTTTGTACCTTTGTGCTTTATTATTTTTTTTCTTTATTTTTTTTTTGTGGTACGTGGGCCTCTCACTGTTGTGGCCTCTCCCGTTGCGGAGCACAGGCTCCGGACATGCAGGCTCAGCAGCCATGGCTCACGGGCCCAGCTGCTGCGCGGCATGTGGGACCTTCCCGGACTGGGGCACGAACCCCTGTCCCCTGCATCGGCAGGCGGACTGTCAACCACTGTGCCACCAGGGAAGCCCTGTGCTTTATTTTTGTATGGCCAGCTCCTAGCACACTGCTGGGTATTAGGCACACCCTTTGTAAAATATCTCTTTGATTAAATATAAAACATAGGTTGTATTTAAATAGATTATATTTAACAAGCGATTGCATGGGCATGATAGTATTTAACATGTTTTGTGGATAACTGTATTTTTCATAAAAATGTAAACTTTTAATACGATAATGGACAGTAGTGATCTGCGAGATGGGTAAATGAAATTTGCTTTTAATCTGTCAGCTGGAGATGTACTCTTGGTGAAGTTGAGATCTAAGAAGCATTTATTGAGTACATAAAACAATTTTCTGAGGATATTATCTTCATCGATCCATCTAACTATACCATGTCTACATTGTAGAGGAAAGGAAACATGATATGTCTGTTAGTATTGGTAAACTTCAGTTTCTGTCATTTGTAAAGTGAAGATAACATATTGGCAATTAATTTCTAAAGTCTCTTCAAAAACAGACAAATCTTTTGATCCCATGATTGTTAATGTTGTGTTCAGTAGTGATTTTTCTAATTGAGATACTAGAAAGGTCACTCTAGTGAATGACCTTATTATTTCTTGGCTTGCTTAGTCATTATAATGACAAATGAATTTGTTACCTTAGCGTGTTTACTGTTGGGTTGGCCAAAAAGTTCGTTCACATTTTTCCGTTACATTGTTGGAAAAACCCGAATGAACTTTTTGGCCAGCCCAATATTAAGCATCATCAGATATTGTCAATTACCACATATTATATATTCCACCAAATGTTGTAGTACAAGGAACTGTGTTAAGCTCTGGGGAGAAAGAGCAAGTGGAAAAGACTCAGTCCTTGTTGCCATGAAGCTTATATAGATAGATATTAATCAAATAATCACAAATGTATGGATTTAAACTGCCCTTGGTGCTATGAAGGTAAGATAGAGGATTTTATTAGAACTTTAACACATGCCTTGATTTAGTCTACTTTTCTAAGGAAGAGACATGATTCTTAAACCTGAAGTGGAGGGAATTTGGGGGAAGAAGAAGGGATCAGGGTGTTAATTCCAGACTTAAGGAATGGCATGTGCAAAGACCCTGAGGTAGGAGGAATCATGGTATGTTTGAGGGACTGAAATAAAGCTGTTTGTTATTTTTCTTTTTTCAGGATTGAGGATGGAGAGTGGTGTGAAATAAGGATTGCAAGTAGGGTAGGGCTGTATCATACAGGGACCTGGTAGGTCTTATATTAAGAATTTTGAGGTTTTTATCCCCTAGAAGCAGTAGGAAACCACTGTAGGGTTTTAAGCATGGGATATATATATATAATAAGATATACACTATGAAAATCACTGTTAGTACAGTATAGCGATTAGATTGGAAGTGGCAACAGAAGAAGCAAGGAGTCCTATTAGGTGAAAGGTGTTGCAGTGTCCAGGCCAGGGATGATAACAACTTGAACTAAAATGATTACAGAGGAAATGGAGAGAGGAAGACAGAATTTAGAGAGTTTTAGGGAGCAAAAAAAATCATTTATAAGGTTCGATCTGATTCTTCCATTCTCTTCTTTTATGTCCGATAGTCTTATAAATGTGCTTTTTGTAGAGCAGTTGGTTGACGTTTGAATTTGCATACTCCAGCATTCTCTGTCTAATCTAGAGAGAGATTTGTTGATGTGTAATAAGAATTAATTAGAATTAATGTGCAAGGACAGTTGTTACAGCTCTGTTTGTGATAGCTTAAAAGTAGAGACAATCTAAGTGCTCATAGATAGGGAATGTATTATGGAGT
Organism: Delphinus delphis; assembly: GCF_949987515.2. Classification (NCBI taxonomy): domain Eukaryota; kingdom Metazoa; phylum Chordata; class Mammalia; order Artiodactyla; family Delphinidae; genus Delphinus; species Delphinus delphis. The sequence goes on along the minus strand of NC_082686.1, from coordinate 113,821,246 downwards.
ACCATTCAGGAATCCTATGTATTTGTATGGAAAATTCCTATTAATTTAAATTTTAAAAATTAAAATATATTGTTTTGTATTTATGTATATATGTACCAGAACATAAATATTTATGACAGAGTATTGATGAAACTGTAAATAATCTTGTTCTGCAGATTGAGGTTCAGAGTTAGGGTATGGTGAAGTGAAACTCTTCCTTGTATTCTTATATCTTCTCTTGCTTGAAATTAAAAAACAAAAATTTATGTATCAGATTCTAATAAACAAATAAATGTACATATATATACTAATTGGAGTATGTTAGTTATCTGTTGGTAATAGCTGTCACCTTCTTAGCTGGCTGAAGTTTGCGGAATTAGAAGACAATTGTACTTTTTTCTTTTGTTAGTAAACTATATTGCTCAAGGTTAAATTAATTTCACTGATGGGTCACATATTATATGATGGAACCAACCTGCTTTCGTAGTTGCCTGGAGATTTCAGTAAGCATCAAAAGCACTAGTGTATTCTGTCCACGTAAGAGAAATACAAAACATATTATTTGCATTCTAGTATCCTGCTGTGGAGATAGAGAATTCACGTTTACCTTGAGATCTAAGTGGACCCTGCCACTTGCTAGTTGTGTAAATATGGACAAGATGATCAAGTTTCCAGATCTTTTGTTTCCTCATCTGTAAAATTGGGACAGCAGTATGTTTTCTTACAAGGTTTTGTGCATATTTATTCTAGATAATGTATATAAACCAGCACACAGTATATGCTAAACAGTCTATTTGGACTGTAGTGAGGAGAAAAAGCAGAATGATTTATTGTTCTTTAGTAGAAATGAATAAGATCAACTAGATCAGTGATTGAAAAACTTACTGATAGTGGCTCAGAAGCCTGTTTTTTTTTTTGGCGGTACGCGGGCCTCTCACTGTTGTGGCCTCTCCCGTTGAGGAGCACAGGCTCCAGACGCGGAGGCTCAGTGGCCATGGCTCACGGGCCCAGCTGTGGGCTCTTCCCGGACAGGGGCACGAACCCATGTCCCCTGCATCGGCAGGCAGACTCTCAACCACTGCGCCACCAGGGAAGCCCTCAGAAGCCTGTTTTTATAAATATTATTGGACCACAGCAACATCCATTCATTTACGTTTTATCTATGGCTGCATTCATGCTATGGTCCCAGAGTTGAGTAGTAGATACAGAGCCATTAAGACCCCTAAGCCTAAAATATTTATTATATAGCCCTTTAAGAAAATGTTTGCTGACCCTTGGACTAGATCAATATTACTTATAGTTTTAAATACCAGATTACCTTTGAAGATTTGCAAGCAGAGAAGGAACATGATATGAGAATATTAGTGACAGTAGTGTGTAGAGTGTCTTGGACAAGGGGAATAGTAGAAGCAGGGAGGTAAGTTGTGATTAATTCAGGAAGTTGTGATTATGGTAATAATCATGAAAAGAATGAGAGACTGAGTTAGTATACAGAGGACAACTCAGGAGGACTTTAACTGATGGCACAAAAGGAAGACTGATGTGATTATAGGAATTTGAGTAAGACAATAACAAATTTATATAACAAAGCACACTTGGGCATTAACTTACTAAATCAGTTAACCAGTGGTATTACCATGAACAGAGAGCTAGAAATAGTCAGAATTGGACTTAATTTTATATGTGTTATTTGGTGAATTTGAGGTGGCATGCAAAGAAGCATGTTACATGTGCAGTTGAAAATCTTGAATTACAGATAGTTAGGTCTGTGATAATATACTGAAGTCATTTGCATAAAAGTTACACATCGAGTGGATGAGCTCTCCAAGAGAGGGTAGTTTAAAGGGAGAAGAGCAAACAGTAATGAAATGAGCTTTGAGGAATCAACACAAGGAGGGAATGGAACTAAGAGCCTTCAGTGGTGCAGTTTCAGTAAGTTGTGAGTTGAGCTTACCCTTACTTCTATTTGCTTTGTACCCTTCCTGCTATTTGCAGTTTTATGCAGATCCTTTATACAGTTAGTAATGTAGAACTCAGTGAGGATGTTTTTGTTAATACTATCTATACCTTTTTAGTGCCATGCTGGGGCCAGCCTGTACTGGCCTGGAGAGCTGAATATTAAATTTCCAGGAATTTTGTGACCTCGTTCAGTATAACATAGCCATTATAAAAAGTTAAATTATGCAAACTTAAAATTAATTAAATCATGTTAAAAACAAAAGTAATAAATACTCAAAACTCATCATTTCCTAATTATTTTACATCCTACTATTTTCTGTGTTCTTGAGGTTTTTATTTACACCTATTATTGTATGTATGGTGGAAATACTTTTTAGTAGTGTACTGCTACTGTTAATTACTTCTCAACTCTGTATTTGGTGATGTCACTTTGGTAGTTTGAATTTGGCTGCGGGGGGAGCATTCACATTATGAAAACCAGCAAACGCTACACATCAGGGCTCAGTTTATTGTTTTGTTGTTTGTAGACTCAATAAAGTGATGGAGAAATTGTTAATAACAGATTAAACTTAAAGGTGTATCAAGTCTATAGTCATTACATTATGATACCACAAAAAATTGAGGACGTATCCTTCTAGTGTTTGAGAACTATTATGTATTCCGTTCAGTAAAAATGTTGCTCCCAACATTGACCAATTAGTGAAGTTCCCACAAATGTCTTTGTCATTTCATTTGCATTCTATTCATTAAAGTGAACAAAGATATCAACTGTCTTTCATGTCAAAACCCTATTTGTTCATCAGTTGCAACCATAGGGTAGCTAGGGATACAAGAGTTTGGCAAAATTATCAAAATCATTTTATATGAATCAATTAGCTGGATAGAATTTACAATAAAGAATATTGTGCATTTTATTATTCTTTGTAAGTTGCATGCTATGCATCCTTTATATTGTTAACATTTCTAATAATTTATGCATATATTTTTTGAAGAGCCAGTTGTTAAACATTGACCAGCACACTTTTATTATTTTATAAAATAAATAAAATTTCTTCCAAGCTTTTGTCTTTTTTATATTGAAGAATTAGTCTTTTGCAATTGTTATTTTGCATTTATATGTTGTATAGCAGCTGCCATTTCCACAGTCATTTCCTTGTCTGTATTTCTCTATTTGGGGAATCATTTTATTCAGTGTTATGTGATATTAGCAGGGAGGGTAACATTTTCAATTTGCTAAAGATTTTTTCTGAAAGTGGAAGTATAAACCACTTCTAATCAGCCATATGTGTACATATAGCAGGAGGTAAGGAAACCAGTGGAACAGAGCTGCATTATAAATATGTATATATTATTAATTTGTTCACTAAAATAATATATCATATTTTCTAGGGATTCAACTAATGAAACTACTGCCCATTCTGATGCTGGCAGTGAACTTGAAGAAACAGAGGTCAAAGGAAAAAGAAAAAGGGGTCGACCTGGCCGGCCTCCAGTATGTATATACTTGTCGTCTTTGTTCCTTTAACGGTTACCAAGTAAAGGGGCTTGATATGAGTTGTTAATTCTAGTATTGTTAACACTTTTTCAAATCTCACTGACACATCAGAAATTCTTGGAAACTTTGCTTCATAAATTGGCTTAGTAGTGGTTAGAAAAAGGAAATTAATTATCTTTTCTGCTTTCCATGCTTCTCTTGTAAATAAATGGTGGTCCATGTGAAGGCATTGAGAAGATGATCAACATGGAATGAGGTGTAGTTAGTTATGATTTCTTTGCCTTTTATTTTTAGATGCAACTCAGATTTCCTGTGAGCTCCTAAGTATGCATTTTGGTAGTATTTGGGTCCAGTGTCAGAATATATTCTCATTTATACATGATTGAGAAATTTAGAAAAGCTCTAGGTATCCTTACTTTGAGGTATATCTTTATGTAATCTGAATACACAAGTCGTCATTTAATTGAAGGTGGTATAAACTGTCAGAGACAGTAGTATCAATGTGTCATTGGGTTAAGGCTTGTACTATGTTACACTCACCTTTATGGTGGGATTTGCTATTCATAGTTTTAAAATTTTATTTTATAAAATTTATTATGAAAAATTTTAGCCTCCTTCTCTAGGAGGCATGATAGTATAATAAACCCTCCATATAACTCTTACCTAGCAGTTACCAAGTCATGGCCAGTCTTTCTTTCCCATGTTATTTTGAAGGTCATTCTAGACATAATTCCATCTTTAAATATTTCAGAATATATCCTAAAAGATAAGGGCTTGCTTTCTCTCTTTTTTAAACATCACTCCAATATCATTATCATAATGCAAGATAACAGTATTTTAGTAACATCACTGATTAACACATTTAAAGTTTATAATCATTTCATAAATATTATCTTTTAAAAAATACAGTTTGTAGTTTGAATCATGATCTACTTATTGCAATTGATGGTTATGTTATTTAACCAGTTCTTATATATGTATGTCCTTTGTAGTGACTTAAAATTTTTTTTTATGTTATTGCTGTTCTATCAGTATTTATCTGTTTGCCACAGTCTTCAATTAGCTTCAGTGAAACTCCGTAACTTTTACTTTTACAGGACAATCTAACAACAACAACAAAACGGATAGAAGGATGACTTCTACAGTTTTCTCTACACTTGCTTTTATCCTCCACCTTTATTTAAAGGGAGAAAAATAGTGGAGGAAAAGACATATAGTCACTCTTTATAATCCTTCTTAATTTTTAGAAGTATTTGGTGGTACAGTGTTCCTTAAAAAACATTTTGGGAAAAGTGAAAAAGTCTTGTACTTAGAAGCTGAAGACTATTTTAGTTCCCCTTGCTAGTATGTGATTTTTCTAAGACTATAGGTGAGTTGCATTGCTTTCTCTAGGATTCATAGTTTATAGGTACCAAATTGGAAATAAGACTAAAGTTGCTTGAAGGTTGTAAAATAAACTGCCTACATGATTGCTTACTTGAATTTGTTCCCCTCCAATTAAAATTCTTCACTTGAAGATTCAGATTAAGTGCTGTCTTCTTGAAGAAAACCTTTTTTTTTCCCTTAAAGAGAATTTATCACCCCTTCAGCAGGCTATTGTATTATTTTTTTATAACCTATTTAATTTTGACTTGTCTACAGCTGTATCTTTGTAATATTTTGCTTTCCTGATGCAAAGGAGTCTGTGTATCCAAACGCTTAGCTCTTTTCTGGTTAGAAATTAGATTTTATTTTTAGTGAAATTGCTACTACATAATCTAGCAGGTAAATAGTACATGTTCATCCCATGTTTATACAATTGAAAAAATGTCAGCCTGCATAGGATAGTAGCATTCTAGAGACTTGTATTAGACTTCAGTCTATATTTTCACACTCATTAGTTCACATGGCTAGCTATACTTCCAACTGACTCAGACCTATTTCTTGATCTTGGAAACAACAGAACTTCCTGAGTTTCTGCTCTGGGGTTCGTACTGAGCTGAAGCTTTTTATGTCATTTAATCTTCACACCAATACTAGGAAATAGGTCTTATATGCAGTTTACAAAGTAGAAAACAAAAATAGAAAGTGGTATTTTGCATAAGGTCACAACATTGCATAAGTAGCAAAGCTAGGATTTCAATTGATAACCTACCTCCCAAACTTTCCTCAAGAATGCCAAAATGCCAAGCTGTTAATTAAAATTGAGAGGTATAATTGTCAGAATGATCATATTTGAGTTATTCCACAGTACCTGTTCTGAAGATTGCTTGGACATTTTCTATTGACTGGCTCCATTTTGAACAATTCTAAGTTTTGACTGATACACTCTTTGTTTAGCTATTTTAATATTGTTCATACTTGTTAAGAGGACTTCATGGATCTCTGGTTTTATTAATTTACTCAGTCAAATGAAAACAAATAATATAAGGACCTCTGTTTTGCACAGTATTATTTTCTCTATTTCTAAATTCTTAGGAGACATCTCATCTTTGGTATTTCTTTTCAGTATACTGTTACTTCAGAGAGGTTTGTTTCTTATTAAACCACTCTTATTTTGCAGATGTCCTAATTCATATTTGTTATTGTGGCTCTCTATCCAAATGATTATTGATCTCTAAACAAACACTATATAGTATCATGTTTATTCTACCCCTGTGATTGTATTAGCAAATAATGGACATTATTTCTCTGTCTACACAGTACTCCCTTGGTGATGTCCAATCTCATGACTTTAAACACCATCTGTAAGCTTATGTCACCCAGATTTTGTCTCCAGCTTGGACTTTACCCCTGGACTCCAGACTCATATTCAGTGCCCATTGAGAATCTTCATTTAGATATTTAATGGGCCCAGGATGTTAAAAATACCCAAACTTTCAAGCTTCCTATCCCCTGCTCACCCCTTTTCCATAATGGCAGCTTCGTGCTTCTGGCTGCTCAGCTATAAATCTTGTAGTCATGTTTGAGTCTTTCTTTCTCAGCCTATATCTAGACTATCAACACATCCTGTCTAATTGATTTGCAAATTGCATCAGTCATTTTTTACTACAACACTGGATTCAGCCACCATCATGTGCCTTTGCTGAAACTTACGAGGTGTGCTCCTTGTCTCAGGGCCCTGTGTCATCTTCTCACTGGGGCCTCCCTGTGGATGGTATCTAGAATTGCGTATCTTCCCTCCTACCCAAAGGGACTTACTGTCCCCTTCCTCCATGTGTGTGTGTGTGTGTGTGTGTGTGTGTGTGTGTTTTCCCCTTTCTCTATAGTACTTATTGCCATCTAACGTAGTATACCTTTACTTATTTGCTTTTTGTCTGTCTCCCCCTACTAGAAGGTAAGCTGCATGAAGGCAGGGATTTTTATCTGGTTTGTTTACTGCTGTATAGTAGTGTTCAACTTTCAGTAAGCGTTTATTGAATGAATGAATGGTGTTTAATTTTGTTAAATCATCACTCTTTTTACCCTCAAGTGTTTAAAATTCTTTTTATTTTGAAATAATTTCATACACAGAAGAATTCCAAGAATTCTGCAAAGAATTCCTATGCAGATTCTTCATGCAGATTGTCCAAATGTTAGCATGTTACTACATTTGCTTTATCATATTTTTTTCTGTCTATGTATACACAGACACATAAATGTAAATATATATTTATATATAAAAATTTATATTTGATACCAATTATTATTTTTGAAAGTTGCAGACACGAAGCCACTTTACTCTTAATGCTTTAGTATGCATTTTCATAAAATCAAAGATATTCTACACAACAACAGTACATGTTTGAAAATCAGGAAAATAATATTGATATAATACTGACCTTATGTACATATACTTCATTCAGATTTTGCCTGATGTCCTAATAATGCCCTAAGCAAAAGAAAAAATATTTTTTTCCCTTGGTTTAGAATCCAGTCCAGGATTTCATGTTGCATTTAGTTGCCATGCAAATCAGCACATCTGTAAGCTAACCCATCTTTAGTCTCTCGTTTAATGTTTTATTAAGGGTTTTGTTCTCTTTATTCTATTTAAGTGAGAACCAGCACTTATATTCTTAGCATTATTTAACTTTCATATTTATGTAGGCTGAGTAAGAAGGGTAAATAAAAAGAGGTACAATTTTTACTTTTATGTCTGTGTATTCATACACATAGAAGATGGAGGATAGCATACACAACAAAATATTAACAATGAGTATCAGAAGGAGAGGTTAACGGGTGAATTTATAAAAATTGGATATTCTAAATTACTTGGTACTTTTGTTTATAATCATGATTTTCATGATATCATTTATATATTTTACATAATTTTAATGGCTACATAGTATTCTGTGTGAAATTATTTATTTAAATAGTCTCCATTGTTGAACACTTATGTTAAAAATTCTTCACTGATTTAAACCATGCTGACATAAACTTATATCTCAAAAATAAATTTTGCTCTAGAGCCATAGATACTTTTTATCCTAAATTCTTAGAAGTAGAATTGATTACTCAAAAGATATGCCATATGTTTTGAAAGTTTTTGATGTGTAGCGTTGCCTTTTACGCAGCAAAATATATGGCATTACCTGTTTTATAGTAAGTTGAATTGAGTACACTGATTGTTAAATATTTTCTAATTTTTAAGTACTGTAACATTTCATCAGTATGTTCTGAAATATTGGTCATTTGTGTTCCGAATTGTCTGTTGGTCATTTTCCATACCACTTTTTCTATTTTTATTTTTCTAAGAAATAGAAATCTCTTCTTAAAATAATTTTTGTGGCTTAAACCTACATACTTTTATGATCCCTTTTGGAAATATATTTATCAGTTGGACTTGTATCTCCTCTTCTCTGTCAATTAGCTTGTTTTATTTTGAAAATTTTTCATTTAACTAGAGTTTAGTTCTGACTTCCCTAATTTTGCTAAAAGATACCATAATTTTTCCAGGAATCTAGAATTAAAATGTGAGTCACTATTTAATTTCCTCATCCCAAGTCCCTTCCCCGTCTCTCCTATATGTAATGAGATTCCGAATCTCGTGAATTTTTATTTCACAATGTCTTGTACATCAGTCCCTTTTACATTTCCCAAGTTCCTTTCTTTAGGCCTCACTTTATAGGAGTCTGTATTATTGTCTTCCTAAGTTGAGGCACATATTAGGGAAGAGATCCGCCTTCTGTTAGTGGAGGAAAGATTTCCTAGGCAGGTAGTAGTTGGGGTAGATGGAGTAAGCTGATCATGTTCTACCAGGGAGACTATATCTCTAGGATGAGTGAGCATGCAAAGATCTGTGCTGAGCTACATCTGGGCTAGAGCTAGTTGTCCCTGAGACGAACTGATAATGGACAGAACTCTAGCTCCAGAGGAACTGGGTTACTGGCTAGGTTACTAAGGCATTAGTAACCTACCAATTAAGACAAAGGCTCAGTTTTTCTGGTTTTTTTTTTTTTTGCTATTAATTTATTTAAATTGGAGCATAGTTGATCTACACTATTGTGTTAGTTTCAGGTGTACAGCAAAGAGATTCAGATTATATATTTCAGATTATTTTCCATTATAGGTTATTATAAGATATTAAATATAGTTCCTTGTGCTGTGCAGTAAATCCTTGTTGTTTATCTGTTTTAGTAGTTTGTATCTGTTAATTCCATACTCCTAATTTATCCCTTCTCCCCTCCCTTTCCCCTTTGGTAACCATGTTTGTTTTCTATGTCTGTGAGTCTGTTTCTGTTTTGTATATTGATGCATTTGTATTATTTTTTAGATTCCACATAGAAGTGATATCATATAATATTTTTCTTGTTTGACTTATTTCACTAAATTTAATATTCTTTGGGTCCATCCATGTTGCTGCAAATTTCAGTATTTCATTCTTTGTATGGCTAAGTAATATTCCATTGTATATGTATATTACGTCTTCTTAAGCCAGTCTGACTGTTGATGGATACTTGTGTTGTTTGCATGTCTTGGCTATTGTAAATAGTGCTGCTGTGAACATTGGGGTGCACGTATCTTTTCGAATTGGAGTTTTCATTTTTTCTGGATATATACCCAGGAGTGGGATTGCTGGATCATATGGTAGCTGTATTTTTAATTTTCTTAAGGAACCTCCATACTGTTTTCCATGGTGGCTGTACTGATTTACATTCCCATCAACAGTGTAGGAGCATTCTCTTTTCTCTAGATCCTCTCCAGCATTTACTATTTCTAGACTTTTTGATGATAGCCATTTTGACCAGTGTGAGGTATTGTGTTGCATTTCTTTACACTAAGAATGAAATGTCAGAAAGAGAAAGTGAAAAAACACTCCCATTTAAAATTGTGTCCAAAAATACCTAGGAGTAAACTTAACCAAGGAGTTGAAAGACCTATATGCTGAAAACAATAAGACATTGATGAAAGAAATTGAAGATGATTCAAAGAAATTGAAAGGTATCCATGCTTTTAGATTGGAAGAATTAATACTGTTAAAATGTCCATACTACCCAAAGCAATCTACAGATTTAATGTAATCCGTATCAAAATGCGCATAACATTTTCATAGAACTAGAACAAATAGTCCTGAAATTTATATGGAACCACAAAAGGCCCAGAATCGCCAAAGCAGTCCTGAGGAAAAAGAACAAAGCTGGAGGCATAACCCTTTCAGACTTCAGACTATACTACAAAGCTACAGTAACCAAAACAGTGTGGTATTGGCACAAAAACTGGCATTATAGATCAATGGAACAGAATAGAGAACCCAAAAATAAATCCACATGCTTATGGTCAAGGAATCTATGACAAAGGAGGCAAGAATATACAACGGAAAAAAGATAAACACCACCTCTTCAACAAGTGGTGTTGGGAAAGCTGGACAACTATGTAAATCAATGAAATTAGAATACTCTTACACTGTGTGCAAGAATAAACTAAAAACTGTTTTAAAGACCTAAATATAAGACATGACACCATAAATCTCCTAGAAGAGGACACAGGCAAAACATTCTCAGACATAAATTGTAACAATGTTTTCTTAGATCAGTCCCCCAAGGCAAAAGAAATAAAAGGAAAGATAAACAAGTGGGGCCTAATCAAACTTAAAAGCTTTTGCACGGGGAAGGAAACCATCAACAAAATGAAAAGACAACCTAGGAACAGGAGAAAATATTTGCGAATGATGTGACCAACAGGGGGTTAATACCCAAAATATACAAACAGCTCATACAACTCAATATTGTAAAAACAAACAGCTCAATCAAAAAAATGGACAGAAGACTTGAATGGATATTTTTCCAAAGAAGACATACAGATGGCCAACAGGCACATGAAAAGATGTTCAACATTGCTAATTGTTACAGAAATGCAAATCAAAACCACAAATGAGTTAGTATTTCACACTGGTCACTATGACTCAGTTCTTAAGGTGGCACAAACTCAAAACTGGTCCAACAAGCAAGTTTGATACAGAACATCACCCTTTTCTTTCATTTGAGAGCACCATGGTTCCTTTGTCCAGGAAGGAGACTACATCTACAGGTGTCCTGACCTTTGTAGCACAAAAAGTGTAGCGAAGGGAGCCTGGAAAGTCACAAGTAACTAAAGAGTAATGTATATATTTTTACCCTTTGAAATAACTGTCACAGTTCTTAGTTTTCAAATCCCCCTTACAGCACTGCCCCCAATCTCTATACAAATGTGTTATTTTATTTAATGGAATAAGTATACCTGTTTTCTGAGAGAATTATTATTATCAGGACTGAAAAATTGTGTCCCTTGGGTGTAAGCTAAAGATTGCATATATTCTGTTATGCTGTGACCTTTCCTCTTCCTTACTCTTTTTCTTGGGCACAGTTTTTCTGAACATCAGCTTTTTGGTTTATCTTTTGGCATCTTTACTGTATATTACTGTATAGGTCTGTAATAGGAAAAATCATTCTTGGATAATGGGATAAAATACAGTTAGACCCTAGATAAGATCAAGTGGATTTTTTTACCTTCTTATTCACCCTTTATAACCAGTGCTAATAGGCTCCCAGGATTGAGAATTATGGTTTATTTTCTCTTTATTCATGGAGTTTAGTTCTTGCTATATATGTACTAAATATGTGTAATGATGTATGTGTCTATGACACATGCAAACATTCCTACATGTGCACAAGCTTACTTGTTGCAGCATTATTTGTAATAGTAAATGATCCAAAACAAAATAAATGTTTATCAATAGGTTAATGGCTAAATAAGTTAATGTATATTTATGTAATGGAACACTGCAGCTTTCGGAAAAGTCAAGACATTCTGTAGGTCTTCGCTATAGATTAAGTATAAAATATGTTGATAGTGAAAATAGAATGGTGCATAACTGTGCATACATAACATAAAATATAATATATACATGGAAATATATGTGCATTTTTTTTCAAAAAATTTTTTTAATTCGGTGAAATACACGTGTGATTTACCAAGTTACGTTTTTAAGTGTACAGTTCAATGGCATTAAATATATTCATATTCAGTCCTCACCACCACCCATCTCCATAACTTTCTTCATCTTTTAAAACTGAAACTGTACACGCATTAAACAGTAACTACTCATTCTCCACTCCCCACAGCCCCTGGCAATCACCATTCTAGTTTCTGTCCCTTATGATTTTGACTAAGTACTTTATGTAAGTGGAATCATACAGTGTTTGTCTTTTTTGTGACTACCTTATTTCACCTAGCATAATGTTCTTGAGATCCCAGAATTTCCTTCCTTTTTAAGGCTAAATGATATTCCATTGTATCTATATTCCACATTTGCTTATCCATTCATCCACCGATGGACACTTGGGTTACTACCAAGTTTTAGCTATTGTGAACGGTGTTGCTGTGAATAAGGGTGTACAAATATCTTTGAGATCCTGCTTTCAATTCTTTTGGGTACATACCTAGATGTGTTATTGGTGGTCATATGATTAATTCTATTTTTAATTTTTGAGGAACTGCCATACTGTTTTATACAACAGCTGTACCATTTACATTCCTATCAACAGTGCATAAGAGTTCCAGTTTCTTCACAACCTTGCCTAGACTTTACTCTTTTTTTTGATAGTAGCCATCCTAATAGGTGTGAGATGGCATCTCGTAGTTTTGATTTGCATTTCTCCTAATTATTAGATGTTTAGCATCTTTTCACATGCTTATTGGCCATTTGCATATCTTCTTGGTAGAAATGTCTATTCAAGTCCTTTGCCCATTTTTTAAAAAAAGTTTATTTTTGGCTGCGTTGGGTCTTCGTTGCTGTGTGCGGGCTTTCTCTAGTTGCGGTGAGTGGGGGCTACTCTCTGTTGTGGTGTGTGGGCTTCTCATTGCGGTGGTTTCTCTTGTTGCAGAGTATGGGCTCTAGGCACGCGGGCTTCAGTAGTTGCAGCGCGTGAGCTCTAGGGTGCATGAGATTCAGTAGTTGTGGTGCATGGTCTCAGTAGATGTGGCACACAGGCTTAGTTGCCCCATGGCATGTAGGATCTTCCCGGGCCTGGGATCAAACCCATGTCCCCTGCGTTGGCAGGCGGATTCTTAACCACTGTGCCACCAGGGAAGTCCTCTTTGACCATTTTTGAATCAGGTTGTTTTGTTGTTGTGTTTTAGTTCTCTTTGTATTCTGGATATTAATATCTTATCAGATATATGATTTACAGATATTTTCTCTCATTCTGTGGGTTTCATTTTTACTCTTTCCCCATTGAATGGTCTTGGTACCCTTGTCAAAAATTATTTAATCATACATGTGAGGGTTTATTTCTGGGCTCTCTATTCTGTTTCATTGGTCTGTGTATCTTTATACCAGTACCACACTGTTTTGATTACTCTAGCTTTGTAGTAAGATTTGGAATCAGAATGTGTGAGTCCTTCAATGTTGTTCTTTTTTCAAGATTATTTTGGCTACTTGGAGTCCTTTGAGATTCCTTATGAATTACAGAATGGATTTTTCTGTTTCTGCAGAAATGGTCGTATGCATTTTGATAGAGACTGCAATGAATCTGTAGAAAGATCACTTTAGGTAGTATTAATATCTTAATGATATTAAGTCTTCCAACCTATGAACATGGGATGGGTTTCTCTTTATCTACGTCTTCTTTAATTTTTGTCATGTGTATTTTTTAAATATGTTTAAATGTCTCTGGAATGACACATAGGAATGAATAATTTTGGTTGAAAGAACCAATCTTCTTTCCTAAGGCTTGAGAGTAAGAGTGGGCAAGTTTTCATTGTGTAACTTTAATTACCTTTTGAATTTTTAGCCATGGGAATGTGTTACTCAATAAAGAAAAATAACATTCCCCCTTCCCCTCTTCATATGCACACACAAGTGCTCATGCACATACCTGCCATAGGGAAGACACCTGTTTTTCCAAAGAGTGAGCACAGAAACAAGACTTGTTAGGAAGAGCCAGGATCTATCAGCTAAACAGGATGAATGCATGAAATAATGATATTTTCAAGCAATTTTAAATTGGTCAGTATGGGAAGATAGTAGCCTATAAATAGGGAGCTGGTGTGGTAGATGACCGAACAGGTAATAATTGATAGCATTACTTGCTGTGCTGAGGACTTTGAACTTTAACTTGATGGTTATGAGAGTCATTGGAGATTAGAGATCAAAGAAAGAAGAAAATAAGTGTTGGAGTAAATTTGTAATATAAGGATTACTGTGGTTATAGTATTAGAATAGAATGGCATTGTCTAACAAATGTGACTTGAGCTACATCTGTAATTTAATATTTTCTAGTAGATTATAAGAAGTGGGTGAAATTAACTTTAATAATATAATTTATTTAACCTAGTATACCTAAAATATTATAATTTCATCATGTAATCAATATACGAATGAGATTTTTTTTTTTTTTGCGGTACGCGGGCCTCTCACTGTTGTGGCCTCTCCCGTTGCGGAGCACAGGCTCCGGACGCGCAGGCTCAGCGGCCATGGCTCATGGGCCCAGCCACTCCGCGGCATGTGGGATGTTCCCGGACTGGGGCACAAACCCGTGTCCCCTGCATCAGCAGGTGGACTGTCAACCACTGCGCCACCAGGGAAGCCCAGAATGAGATATTTTATATGCTGTTTTTCATACTAAATCTTCACAACCTTGTGGATAGTCAAAACATTGCTCATCTAAGTTTTGAGTAGCCATATTTCAAGTGCTCAGTTAGCTATGTGAGGCTAGAGGCCATGATATTGGATAATGCAAGTATGGAGATTTTAATCAGGAGACAAATTCTCACCAGTAATTCAAACAGAAAAATTTACTGTGAAGAATTATTATTTATTGAAAAGTCTTTAATCATTTATCGCTCAGGAATTGCAAATTAATACAACAAGGAGATATCACCATATGCCTGTTAGAGTAGCTGAAATCTAAAAGCTTGACAGTACCAATTTCCTGGCAAGAATGCAAAGCAGCAGAAGCTCTCATTCACTGCTGGTCAGAATGCAAAATGGTGTTGCCACTTTGGAAGACAGTTTGGCAGGTTTGTACAAAGCTAAACATAGTTTTACCATATGATCCAGTTATCCTAGGTGTTTACACAACTGATTTAGAAGTTTTGTCCACACAAAACCCTGCATGTGAATGCCTATGCAGCTTTATTCCTAATTGCCAAAAATGGTGGCCAAGATGTCCATCGTTAGGTAAATGAATGACAAAACATGGTACATCCATACAATGAAATATTGTTTAGAGATGAAAAGAAATGAGCTGTTCAACCACTAAAAGACACGGATCCACCTTAAATGCATTTTGTTAAAATGAAAGATACCAGTATGAAAACGCTATATGCTGTGCGATTCCAATTACATGACTCTCTGTAAAAGACAAAACTGTAGTGGTGATTAAAAAAAATTTGGTGTTTGCCAAGGCGAAGTGGGAGGGTTGAATGGATGTGAAGCACAAGTATTTTTTAAGGTAGTGAAACTTTTCTCTGTGATACCATAGTTGTGCGTACATGACAGTATACGTTTGTCAAAGCCCACCAAACTTTTCAGAAAAAGAGTGAATTTTATTAATACAGATGTTTAAAAAAAATCATTTATAAGGTAGGGGGAATACCAGGATGGAATGTAGAGTGTAACAATGTAATCTGTTTTGCAGTGAAGGGAGTGGGGAGAGAGTTGCTGACTTAGGTAACTTTGGAAATGAGTCTGTAAGACTAAAGTCAGAGAAATTGTACACAGTGTATATAAGAACTGCAGTCTAGTTCATAAAGTTGTTTCCCATGGGGTAGGGCTTAAAATACTGCTCTACGTGAATACTGAGGAGAGCCAGATTTCTCATTGTTGGAGTGGGAGTTTGTCGATGAGCAAGGGGAAGAAGCATCCATGTGGTAATGGATTAGAGTTGGAGATACCAGTTCCAGCTTATGTTTAGCTTAATATAGGTAACAGATCATTGCATACAGAAACATCTATAGTTATGTGTATATATATGGAACATACATTTCTTTGTTTTGTCTGCTTAAGGGCCTAGAAGCAAGGACACTTAGTATCAAGGAGCCAAACCTAGTGCCCAGATCTTCATCTCTAGTAAAATTCTCTAATAAAAGGAACCAGGGCTCCTTGGATTCTAAACTCCCTGATTCTAAAACTGGAAAAGAGAATATACAGTATGAGCCTGGAGAATGATGTGCTGCCAGAAAGTAACCAAGTGCTAAAAAAATAAAAAGCAAAACACACAGAATGATGGGAATATGTCAAATGGACACAGGAACCAACTGAAAGATCTCTTAATGGCCAAAGCTGAAGCAAGTTGAACAACAAAATAAAATAGTATTGAATGGGCTTCCCTGGTGGCGCAGTGGTTGAGAATCTGCCTGCTAATGTAGGGGACACGGGTTCGAGCCCTGGTCTGGGAGAATCCCACATGCCGCCGAGCAACTAGGCCCGTGAGCCACAACTACTGAGCCTGCGTGTCTGGAGCCTGTGCTCCGCGACAAGAGAGGCCGCGATAGTGAGGCCGGCACAACGGGATGAAGAGTGGCCCCCGCTTGCCACAACTAGAGAAAGCCCTCGCACAGAAACGAAGACCCAACACAGCAAAAATAAATAAATAAATCACTAAACTCCTACCCTAACATCTTAAAAAAAAATAGTATTGAATTATAATCCAAAAATATAAAATAAATGTCGATGAGTCTGCGTTAGTACAAATGATTGGGTGAATGAGTGAGAATAGACAAATCTCTCATACTGAAAAATTTCAAATGGTATGCGTAAATGCTCCACCTTCAAGGAGGTGGATCAAGGAGGTGGAGCATAACTCCCCACCCCTTAAATGTGGGATGCACACAGTGACTTTCTTCCAAAGGGTACAGTTTGGAAAGGAGAGGAAAAGTAACTTTACAGTGGAGAAACCTGACAAATACCACCTCAGCCAACTGATTAACAGGTCAACATTGAGTGATAAATCACATTGTTAGTATATACACTTGATATGAGGTGACGAAAATGATACTTTGTCTCTCACATCTTCCTCTTCAAACCCATAATCCCAGTCTAGTCATTAGAAAAACATCAGACAAACCCCAGTTGAGGAACATTGTATAAAATATCTGTACAGTACAAAATCCCTGTACAAAATTCTTCAAAATTGTCAAGGTCACCAAAACCCAGGAAAGTATAAAAACTTGGAGCCAAGAGGAGCTTAAGGAGACATGATGTGAGTATGTCTAGGTGCCCTGGATGGGCTCCTAGAACAGAAGAGGTCATTAGACAAAAACTAAGAAAATCTGAATTAAGTATGGACTTTTGTTAATGTATCAATTTTGGTTCATTAATTATAACAAATGTACAATACAAATAGTAAGGTGTTAATAATAGGTATAATTAGACGTGATATATGTGGGAATTCCTTGTACTATCTTCACATTTTTTTGTAAATCTAACACTGTTCTAAAAATAATTTATTTAAAAATAAGCAGTAAATTCATTATATATTAATCCACACACACAAATGGTTGTCAGGCTGTTAACTATTAAGAGGAGTGAAAGAGTACTGTGAAGAATACAGGAATACAGAATGAAGGGAGCAGGTCCTGTGAGCAGGGAGAAAAGCCCCTCCATGTTATGCTTTGTAATGTTCCTCCAGGGCCCTCTGGTTATAAGCCTACCTGTGCAGCATATGACAAAAGAGAAATGTTTACAGAGTGGGGCAAACTAGAATACATTTGGAGATGAGGAACAGTAAATTGATAACTGAAACAGGCTATTATGAGAGTGAAGTAAATCACTCAAGAGAGACTATAAAGATTGAGAAGATGCTCTGGAGAGACCTAAGGTAACTGACAGGTAAGGAGTATAGGGAGGGAAGAGATATCTGAAAGACAAGGGGGATAACATTGCCTGTTGAGAGAGTTTCAAAAAATGTCTGTTGCGTTTAGCAACATTACTTTTACTGGTGGGCTTGGTGAAGCAGCAACCCTGATGAGTTTATATATGAATGAAATTTATGGGAATAATAACAGTGACTGCAAGCAATTCTATCTTGACTCTAAAGGTGAGACACAGATAAGGTGATAACTAGTGTTGACTTTTTAAAAAAAATTGGGGGTGTGGGATGGGTTGTCAATTGAAGAATGTAAACTGTCAAGGCGGAAATGTTTGCTGTATTTCTAGTATCTAGAATGGTTCCAAATATGTTCAATATATATTTGTTGCATGACTGGATAAGAAATATTTGAGCACTTAAGTCAAGGGAGAAGTTGAATATGTAGCTTTTTCCAAGTAATGTTTTATTTTTATTTTTTTTTTATTTTTGCGGTACACGGGCCTCTCACTGTTGTGGCCTCTCCCGTTGCGGAGCACAGGCTCCGGACGCGCAGGCTCAGCGGCCATGGCTCACGGGCCCAGCTGCTCTGCGGCATGTGGGATCTTCCCGGACCGGGACACGAACCCATGTCCCCTGCATTGGCAGGTGGACTCACAACCACTGTGCCACCAGGGAAGCCCTAAGTAATGTTTTATTGAACAAGGTTTCTGAGGAAACAGAATATTGAGGAAGAGAGGAAGAAGAAAATGTCAAGAAGGGGGCATGGTTGGGGCATGGTTAAAATGTTCAGCATTGGCATTATTGTACAAAATATTAAATCTTTTTCTTTTGACTTTATTTTCATGCCTTGTATAAATTAACTTGTACTTTGCTGTTTGCGCTTTGTTTTTATCAATGAAAACATTGTAAAGCTTCCTTTGGGATTATGTCTCTTATCTATAACAGTGCTAACTTCCCTTTCACAAGATCAAACATAATTTGAGATCATTCTTGCATAAAGCAAAGTATGCCTGCATTTAACTTAACTTTTCCTCATCTTTTTATTCAGTCTACAAATAAGAAACCTCGAAAATCTCCAGGAGAGAAGAGTAGAATTGAAGCTGGAGTTAGAGGAACAGGCCGTGGAAGAGCTAATGGGCATCCTCAACAGAATGGTGAAGGGGAGCCTGTCACATTATTTGAAGTGGTGAAACTGGGGAAAAGTGCAATGCAGGTAAATTTTAAGTGTTTTTTTTTTTTTAAGTGTTTTTATCGTATTAGTAAAGCAATACAGTCAATAGCATGGAACCTATTCGTGTATATATTGACATTTTATATACTCTTGTTGATTGTGTAATCAAGAATTTTATTAACTTAAAAGTTTTTCTTTGCTTGTTTTGTAAAAGGTGTCAGGAAAGGCATTTTTTTTAATAGTGAGTTTAAGATTACAAAGTTTAGATTACATTGTGCTGAGTAAGGTAACTTGCATGTAACAGGAGCTGCCTAAGAATTTTTATTGCCTTAATAGTATGTGTTTTTTTAAAAATTTGACTTAATATAAGTAACATGTGTATTGAAGAATATTTGAAAGAAGAAAAGGTATAAAAAACATTCCTAAGAGTGAATTAGGAATAACCACAGTTAATGTTTTATGGTTATTTGTGTGTGTGTGTGTGTGTGTGTGTGTGTGTGTGTGTGTGTGAGAGAGAGAGAGAGAGAGAGAGAGATCTTTTATAACCTTCTTACTCTTTTCTCTCTCCTCATTGACTCAACAAATACCATTAAATAGTTTAGAAGAGCATATATTCATTGGCTTCTTACTAATTCATTACAAGGATAAACCATGATTATGTGTTTCTTTACATTTTTTTCCACTATTTTAAAACTTATCATTTGTATTTACTTCCCCACATCATTTTTTCATTTTAAAGTACTAGAGGTAAAATTATTTTATTATAGAATATTTCTTAACTGTGTGGTAATAATACCATTTTTACTCTCCAAAAGTTGTACTAGTTTAGCTTTCACCAGAAGTGTAGCTAGCAGTTGGATACTTTATATTTAAGAATTATTTGACAACATAGGCAAAGATGGTAATTCATTATTTAAATTTGCATTTTTTGATTACTGATGATTATATGTTAAATCTTTTAATTTGATATCTGCTCATTTTTGATACTTCATTTTCAATTTAAGTCTGAAATTTAGGTAATTGATGAAACAGATTTATTTTTAGACCTAAAAGCAGGCAAGTTTTCATTAGAATACCTTCTATTTTTTAACCTGTATTTCCCTTTGAATTCCTTAAGGGAGTTTAGTGTTTACTGCTTTTTATGTATGTTACCAGATTGATGTGTTCAAGAATCCTGGAATTTGTATGGGAAGGGAAGGAGGTGGAGTGGTGGGATGATGCTAAATAGTAAAAGAAATACTGAATTCCCAGTTACCCAGAACAATGGACAACCTTAGATTACATAAGTATAATTTTAAAATATATTAAGTGACGTGTAGCCATTAAGCTTGACAGTTTCTTTATTATACTGTAATAGAAAAATTGTTAACAAGCTACAGAAATACTATTTTTGATTTCTGTTTATTGCCTTCCACCCTTACATGGAAACACAAGCAGAAAGATGAAGGAAATTAAATTTAAAAACTGCATTTCAGTATTTTGCTTTTCATTTTTCATGCAGAACTTTATTTTTCCAACTTTTACTTAATATGAACAAAATCTTCAATATTTAATATGAACAAAATCTAGTCATCTGTATTTGATACACACTAGTGAGTAGTGTATGTTTTTTCTTTTTTGCCCAGTATCTTCTATATTCTTCATCCACATTACTCTTCCCTGTTGCTGTTTCCATACTTTACTCTCTGCTTAAATTCTTTTGGATTCATGTTTTATGAAAGGTAAAGATTAGTAGTCAGAGCCTACTGCTACTTGCATAATTTGGTTTTAAGTCACTTTTTCAACTTTTTCTCACTATTCTTCTATTGAAGTTGACCCTAAGCATTTTCTACTTTGCTGTAATTTTTTATTATTCTTTTATGTTTTTCTTTCCTAGCTATATTCAAATTAATCTACAAACTTCTGTAAATTTTTTTTTTTACTCAGCGTTCTGTTGTAGGCATTTTTTCCCATGAATTAACCTTATAATTTTAAATAGTTATATACTATTCCCTAATGTGGCTGGGCCGTGATTTATTTAACCAGTTTTCATTTGGGCTGCTTTATTGTTAAAGAAGAATATAAGTATATTTAAGATAACTATTTAAGAGTATTTAAGAGTAGTTATTTAAGAGTAGTTTAAGAGTATTTAAGAGTAGTTATTCTATTAAACATAGTACTTCTTTGAATATCCTTATATATCCCTCTGAAATGTGCACGTGGGAATCCTTTGTAACATAAATTCCTGAAAGAGCAAAAGGAATGCATGTTTAAAATACTCTGTTGCAGGTCTTTTATTGAAGCTGGCACACTAATTTAAGTGTTTATTACCTCTTCACTTCAAACATAAAGTAATGAAAGATAAAATATTAAAAAGAGGGTAGACATTAATGAATTTAGAAACTAAATGTTTCTGTGGTTTATATAGAAGAAAAACTACCTGGTGATCAGGATTGGGCTTAAGGTAGCAGAAGCAGGCACTTGTAGCCAAGAGTTTGGCTCTTGTGTGTTAAAAAGATGAAAGGTGCTTCGTGAAGGGTAGAGGAATAGAGTTAGGCTTAAACTACATGAAGCCAGGGCCTAACACGTGACTCCATACTTGTAAAGGAGACTGAAGAAAGCCGCTGAGAACTGCTGCATAGGCTAAGGCTTATGATTAGGGGGATTGTATATCTCAGGTTACCCTTCAGACTCTAGTTTATGCTTATCATCCATGTAGTTATTAGTAGAGACTCCTTTAATACTCAAGAGGGTCCTAGTTTGGGTAATAACTTATACTAAAACCCCACTTTTAGAAAATCATGGGCTGAAGGAAGGGAGAGGACAGACATAGTCCTTATAACCAGGTCCTGAATCAAAATGGCTACTTTCTTGGTTGGAGACTGGGTCTGTAAAAATCCCCTGTATCATCTTAGACCAGGAAGTTCTTTCTAAGTTCACTATATGATCTAGTTGTGCAGTGGAGTGAGTAGAATGAGCAGAGATAATCACAAAATCATTGGCTAAGGAGGGATGAATAATAAAAGAAAGATATTGGCAATTTCTTGGCAATATTGGCAATTTGGCAATTTCAGTTCAGTACATTTTTAAGACTTAGAGGTTTTAACTTAGGAATGCAAGGGTGGCTTAATGTTAGAAAATATTTTACTGTTATATAGCAGATAATCCTGGGGGGAAATTGATATAGAATGTTTAGAAAAATCATTTGATAAAATATAGCTGATATTCATAATGAACAATAACTCTTCATGAATAAACGAACAAGAGAGAAGTTCCTTAGATAAAGTTATCACACAAAAACCTTATAGCTTACATCACGGCACTTTTTAATTTTTTATTTTTGGCTGCATTGGGTCTTCGTTGCTACGTGTGGGGTTTCTCTAGTTGTGGCAAGCGGGGGCTACTCTTTGTTGTGGTGCACGGGCTTCTCATTGCAGTGGCTTCTCTTTGTTGTAGAGCATGGGCTCTAGGCACATGAACTTCAGTAGTTGTGGCACTTGGGCTCCATAGTTGTGGCTTGCGGGCTCTAGAGCGCAGGCTCAGTAGTTGTGGCGCACAGGCTTAGTTGCTCCGCGGCATGTGGGATCCTCCCAGACCGTCCCCTGCATTGGCAGGTGGATTCTTAACCACTGCGCCACCAGGGAAGTCCCTCACATCGTGGCATTTTAAAAAGGGAAATTTAGATGAATTCCCAGGAAAAAGCACTAGAGTATAACAATTGAAAAGGAAAATACAACATTTTCCGTATTTGCAGAATATACAATTGTCTATGTAGGAATTTCAACATAAACTAGGGTATTAGAACTAATGAATGATCAGCAGAACTCCTAGAGAGAAAATAAACACTAAAAAAAAAAAAAAAAATCAGCATTCTGAACGTGTTAGAGGAAACAATAGCCCATGTAAGAAAATAGTAAGGAAAAATGAATACAATTTTGAGTGGAATAGAATAAAATTGTTTCATACTCTTCATATTGAGTGACATAAAAATGTCTGGAAGATAGTGAGAGTCAATAAGGATGTAGAATAACAACAAGTGGGAGTACAAATCTGTGTAACCCCTTTGGAGAAAAATTTGACAGTATTAAGAAAAGTTGAATGACCTATTTTTCATTCATTTAGCAAATATTTAATGAGTGCCTACACGGTGGGCAACACCTTTTTCTCTTTTTTATGTCTTTCTTTTTTTAACTGAGATACTTTGAAGAAAGGGAATTCAATTCCTAGTTGTAACCTTTAGAGAAATTTTTGTGTATTTTTATAAATGAGGCAAATACAGGAATTTTTATTGCTACTTTGTAATAGCAAAGAGAAGAAAAGGAAGTAAAAAATGTCTATGAACAGGGCAATTGATAAATAAAATGTGGTATATTCAAACACTTCAAATGAGTGAGCTAGAGCTCTAGGTACCATTATAGATAAATTTCAGAAATGGATTTTAAGGGACAAAGCAAGCTACATAATGATACATAGTATATTGTACTGCTTATATAAACACATATCTAAGTTTATTTAACATCAAGTTTATATTATTGGTTACTTACTGAGGAGATAGGAGAAGGAGAATGGGATCAGATGGGTGTATGTGGGGTACTACAGCAGTTACTGAAAAAGAAGCAGAAAGAAACAAATATGGCTGTAAAGTATTAAATGTTGTTGAAGCTGGATACCTTCTTGTCTATCTTGTTTATTTTATTTTTTGAAATAAAAATGGATAGCATTTCGGAAATGCCCCCCAAAAGGAGGGCTTATAATGTCCATATATTTGGAAAATGACCGTATCCCTTCCCCTTTGGAGAAGTGTGAAATGTGAAGGCTTTGATAAGATTTGTGTTAAAGAACCTGGCTGCTTTTATTTCTCCAGCATTCGAGAAACCTTTGATTCCTACAACTATTTATGACCGTTTTCTCTTTTAAGTCTTTTCTCCTTATCAGAATTGTAAAGAATCAGTTTTACTAGCTTAATAGATACTTGTTACATACCTCCTGTAATCAGATGCTGTGCTAGATAGTTCCTCAATGTACAGAAAAACAACCACAGTTTTGCCCTCATGGGAAACAGGTGTTACAGAATACTTTAATAAAACAGATATACTGAGTGGGTTGAAAACTCTGAAAATTCACTTGGGCACGTCTAGAGGACAGGGTTGTGGAAGGTTTGCCTGTATAGCTAAAACTTGACCTGAGACTTGAAAGATGAGTAGGAGTTAGCTAGGCAGTAGCAGAGGGCACTTCTTATAGCAGAAACAGGTCATGCAAAAATGAAATCTCTACCCCTACAAAGAGGGCATAGATGTCCAGTAAAAATAGAGCTGAGAGAAGCTAGGTTCTGAACATTGAACGTTTTGGCTTTTTTTGAAATTGGTGGCATTTTTGAAAGAAAATAACATCATACTTAGCGTTTTTAGAAATACCTTTCTGGAAGCAGTACAGGTAGTGATTTGGGGTGTGTAGGGCTGGAAGAAAGACCAATTAGGAGACTTTTTTTTTTTTTTCTCTCCCCTTCCAGTGATCCAGTTGGGAAGTAATGAGTTTGCATTTATAGTGTCAGTGAGGGTGAAAAGGAAGAGGAAGTGACCGATTCTATAAATATTAAGGCTGTAGGATGCTTCTGAAGGATGAGAAAGAGGACAGAATCTAAGATAATTCCTAGTTGTTTGACTTGGGGATATTCACTGAAAGGAAATTTTTAAGAGTATAGGTGTTAGTAGATGGGTATGGGAATAATTTGGTTTGGACATTTTGATTTCTAGGTGCATGACACTGACTATATGTTGAATTTTGGAACATTCAAGCTATTAATCTGGTATTTGTTGCTTTAGTAGTTATGAGTTAGCATTTAAGTGAATTTCTATAATCCATTGGCATTTGCATTTTGTTCCTCCAGACTTCAACTAAAAATGTTGGACTACAGTTGCTTCATTCAACAAAAATTCATTGAGAGCTCTTGTTTCAGGCATTGGGTTAGGTACAAGAGATAGAATATGAACTAAACTTGCCTGACCCTTCCCTTCATAGACTTGCTAATCATCGAAGGGAAAGGAAATTCTCCATACTAATCAAATGATCTGTTAATATACTATTATAAACTGTTGATTAATGCTAAGAAAACTCCGTTTGGTCTTAATGTACTGATGATAATAACTTATGTGAATGAGGGATTGGATTCAGCCTATAAATGAAGTATACTTAATAGCACAGTTTGGTCTCCTGTTTGCTTTTGACAGGTGACTATGTGGGTAAAACTGATTTTGTCCATTGAAGTTATGATTGGGAAAGACATAGGTATCTTAGCGGGATAGTCTGTGATTAGTCATTCTCTCTCTTTTAGGGAGGAAACTTTGTTCTGATGTTAAAGAAAAGTATGAACTTTTATAGGACATTGATTTCTTCTAGTCCCCAACTTACAAATGAGTTAGATGCCAAATCTCAAGGTATCAAATGCAGAGGAGTTCTCCCCTAAGATTTGTGTAGGTGAATTTTTTTTTTTGCGTTACACGGGCCTCTCACTGTTGTGGCCTCTCCTGCTGCGGAGCACAGGCTCCGGACGCGCAGGCTCAGCGGCCATGGCTCACGGACCCAGCCGCTCCGCGGCGTGTGGGATCTTCCCGGACCGGGGCGCGAACCCATGTCCCCTGCATCGGCAGGCGGACTCTCAACCACTGCGCCACCAGGGAAGCCCCTCTTTAACTCTTGCTTTAACCTAATAACAACCTAATAACATGTGTGATTAACTGTAAGCTAATGTTTTAAAGTGCTTTAGTCCTGATATCTCCCATTTTCCTAGAATGAAAAGTAATATGTAAAATATACAGAATGTTTTAGGGCAGAAGATATAAATTGCTTTTTTCATTTCATAGGTATTTGAAAATCCTCAAATGATAGCTTAATATTAAGAGTGAGTTTTTGATTTTTTGTTTAGTTAGAATGACTCTCTGAAATTTGTGGATGTTTTAACCTGTCCCCAACAATTCTAGCATCTACATAGTTAGAGTAATATACATACTGTAAAAAATAAACCTCAGATATTGGTGACATATCATGATAGACATTAATTTCTCATATATGTAACCATTCTTATATATGTAATATAAGAATTAGTGGTAGGTGTCTTTCCTTCATATGGTGACTTAAGGATCCATGCTCCTTCCATTTTCTGGCTCCTCTTTCCCTTAGAGCCTCAATGTTGTTTGCATTCAGTGGCTGGAAGGGGAGAGAGAATGGAGCACTACCTACTTCTTAGACGCTTTTGGTCCCCCTGTTTACATTCCATTGATGGAAACTTACCAGTACTACAGTGAGCCAGGTAATGGAGTCAGTGGCTGGGTAGTTGTTACCCAATTTGGTATACACTGTGAAAGGGAGAACACGTAATTGTCATACTCTGGTTACTTTTAGATAATTAGAGGGAAGGTATACAGTAAATATTTTGATTTAATTTCTTCAATACAGAGATTATAAAAGCTGCTGATTAGTGCTAAGATAAGAGCATTAACTCCTTATAAGTTATTTAGAACTAAAGTCCTAAGTTGAAGTTAGGGACTCTAGGAATTTCCACAGCCTATATTCAGTTACATCCAAAGATACCTGCTATTTTTCATGTATTTAGCTTCAGTAAACACATTGCTGTTGTTTTTTTTTGTGTTGTTGCTGATGTCAAGCTTGTGGCTTTAACATAGGTGTTTCAGATATTATTAGTCGTCTTCATGATATGCCCTAACCTTCCAAAGATATCATCCACAGGTATATCACATTTTATATAGATGGTCTAGGACATGTCAAGTAAATAGAGATATGACTGTTGATGTATTTGTGATTATGATAGTGAAATATTTATAAAAGATTATGTATATAATGGGTTTACTTTATGAAGTCATTTTAAGGAAAAATAGCCTTTATTTTACATATTTATTTGTGTTTATGAATTGTTTATAGATATTTGAATATATGGAATATGGTGCTTTCTACTAGCTTTATTTTCACAGAGAGGACCTAACTTATTTTAATGCTTCTGGTCAAAATTCCTTACTTACAGCTTCAGTAAGAATTGAAATACAGAAAATATTATATGAATAAAGACATATTGAACTATGAGACTTTTTTAGAATTTCTTCTTTTGTCCACCTCAGTAAATTTGGATTGAGTGTGCTTGTGCAGTTTCTTACCCTGTACACTAACTTTAATCATGTATAAAGCAGAACCCTTCAGAAATTTTTTTTCATGATTTGTGTCCAAACTGCTGAAGAAAACTATATATATGTTGATATAATTCCTTATCATTTCCTGGGCTTTGGTCCTAAGCCTTTGAGATGAGAAGGCTTTTCCTCCTGGTGAGGACTTTTGATCTAGTACAGGATTTCTTAACCTGGAGTCAATGCTAGAATTTTTGATAAGCATGAACAGAAATGAGGAGAGTGGTAAAAAAATTTGGAATTGATTTAAAAAAAATAAGTGCAGAGAGAAAACTGATCTGGGACATTTAAAAGGATTGTTAATGGCATTGAAGACTAAATTTGTAGCAGTATAACTTCATATAATTGTTTGATTTTCCTCCTGCAGCCCTGTAACCAGATATTAGAAATGTGAATTTACTGTTTACTAGAAGGAACAAAAATGTAGGTTTTGATCTGTGCCAGGAACTCCTTCTCAGTAGTTATAGTCCTTTGAGGGTTTTGAATTGCTTGAAACAAGACAAAGACTAATCTGACATGCACAGTCTTAGAAAGTGTATATAGATGTTGTGTTGTTTGCAGCATCATTGGGCTAGGATATGAATGTTTCCTAACTGGCTGTGGAAATTCTGGACTATGTGAACACACATTTTCAAGAAAGTTAAAAACTACGTATTCTCTGTTAAAACTCCATCTTTCACTCTTCACTTAGAGATACGTGCCTTGGTGTGTTTCTTTCTAGCTTCTCCTTGTGAACTCTGTTGTCTTATGACATTAAACTTGATTGTGCTTAGGTCTTTTCTTCCTGTCCGTTTTAAGTAGGTCTGACAAATATTAATCTGTATTTTTACTAATATCCTGTATTTTAACTGAGAAGAGTGTGATTAACCGGACTAGACAGGGTTATTCTGGGCGATATGATAGGAAATCATTTACCTATAATATCCACAAGCCTAACTTTGTTTATGAAACACCATTATTTCATAATTTAGGTATCTTGATTTTAGAAGACACATTAGAGACAAATATTCTGTACTTTGAAAGAGTTGTTGCCAACTTTATGACAACTCATGCATTAACAGCAAAACAGGTGTATTTTCACTACAGTTATGTCTTAATAATCCATGTCATCGTATCCACCCATGTATCTTAGATTTGTATGCTATGATATCACTTCCTGGTCATTCAGAACCAGCCATTTCACACCTTTTCCCCACACTGCATACAATAGCAGATTATTCTTCAGTTATATTAAGCACTGGGAAGGTTTTTTTTTAAAAGATGTTATTTTAGAAATCCTTTTAGAACTATTCGGTTTATAAAATGTTTCTGATATTTAGTCATTTCATAAATTACAGAAGGAATTGATGAATCCCAGAGTAAAATGGAAGAGAAAAAATAACTAGGATGACTTTAACTCCACTTTTCTGCTGCTTGTGCAGAAATTCCAGAATAACCTTCTATTAGTAGTTGAAGCCATTGTCAACACAAAGCAGCTCTGAGAGTCCTGGCAAGAGATTGAAAGGATGTATAATAGGATTTAGGACAGACTTTTCTAGCATAATTATTAACAGCACCCTCTTTCACCCTTTAAGTGTTCTAGTTTGTATGATAAATTGTAATGACATTGTAAGAATTGGTAAAGAAATGAATGCAAGATAAAGACATTAGAGGACTGAAGTTCTTGATGAGGCTCAAAAGGCAAAGTGTGAGTGTAAGACGTTCTGTACTAAATGGACAGAGATCATTCCAGGTAGTATGGAAATGATTTCAAAGATGGAATAGTTCTTAGATGTCTAGGATGTGAATGGAGAGTCTGAAGTAAAAACATTGATGGTCTTTTAGACCAACAGAAGTAAAAATTGTGTATCTTAAGATATCAGATATATCTTTATTAACATTGTTGAAATGGCTCTGGATGGCTTGATTGGGGTAGAGGGGAAGACTTTGAACCAAGAAACAAAGTTCAGTGACTGGGGGTGGAGAGAGGGGTGACTGTAGAGGCTACTTAATGTATCACAAAAAGGAAGGTGGTGGTAGGACGGTAAGCCACCTGGCATGGGTCTTAAAGGCTGATGAGTTTCGAATGCTGATAGATATAGTGTGGCTCGGATATGACAGTAGCTAGGAGAGGCAGTTATCATAAAGCACAAAAAAGGAAGTACTGTAGTATTCTGAGGCCATAGGGAAAACAT
Organism: Delphinus delphis; assembly: GCF_949987515.2. Classification (NCBI taxonomy): domain Eukaryota; kingdom Metazoa; phylum Chordata; class Mammalia; order Artiodactyla; family Delphinidae; genus Delphinus; species Delphinus delphis. The sequence continues at coordinate 113,792,048 of NC_082686.1, read as the reverse complement.
CCAAGTTTCAGATTGGGCCAAGGAGGTAGAGACAGATTTTGTGAATTGGTTTTAATGTGTAGAGTAATTTTACAGTGAACTGCTAGTTCAGGATGTTTTCAGAGGAAATAGTTGGGAAGGAAAATCAGTGGAAGAGTGAATTAAGAGAAAGAAACCAAGAACTGTGTAGTATTTTAGAGCAGGAAAAAAATGGGATAACTGTTTTTTTAATGGTTGTAGATGATACAGATTACATAGTCATTTTAAGAGATTTACTGACTTCAGGGTTCAGAAAAAACTTGGCTTAAAATGGTTTGAAAATTCAGTGTATGCTGTCCAGGTGTTTTTAGCTTTGATTGACCTAAAATGGACCCCTATTATTTAATAGTCGGGAAAATACTGCACTGTTAGAAGACAGAGTTGTCATTATTTAGCTGGGATGGTCTTGGGAAAGTCACCAAACATCTTTCACCTGTAACTTCCTTATCAGTAATTGATGTTCTGCCCATGAGGCTTCTTATGAGAATCAAATGAAGCTGATTTATGTCAGTGTATTGTGATACAAAATATTTTAGTCATGCTTGGTTTATGATAAAATTCAAAGCTCACCTTTCAGTGAGGCTTAATGTGGTTTTGAATCTGTATTTTGTGTTTGTATTTTGTATTTGTAGATATTGTATGGAATTCTAGAATACATCATGTTAAAATTTAGGTTAAGGCTGGAGAAAGTTACAAGGAGAAGGATTCTGAGAGGTCACGTTTTGAGCCAAGAAAGACCTTGCCAGGCATATGTAATGTCCCTTACCACAAATTAATCATGTTCTCTTAAAATGTGTGTTAGAGAACTTACCATAAGAAGATGCTGCTTAGAATAAAGTGCTGAGGTAAATAAAAATAACTCATTTGGACATTTTTAGTTGATTTCTTTTGATACCAGTATCTCTTCTAGCTGGGGAGTGGTATGACCATACAAAGAAGCATAGCAGTTCAGAATATTTCCACATATTCTCTGACACTAATTCACACAAAAGAGAAAAATAAAGGCATGTAATGAGTGTCTCTTTCTCATTTTTTGTTGTTTCTTTTTTTACTATTGTTGGCAACTCTTTGCGTATCTCTCAAATTATATATTTATATTTGCTGGCTCATGAAATACAAACCTCTTGAATCACTAATTTAACTTAAAATCTGACATCATTAGGAAGTAGCAGACCACATTTGCTCTTCAGTTTTCCATTATCAGCTCCTGCTGATGGCTTACTGAAAAACAGATGGTCGAAGTTAACTATTATTTGAAAAACATCTGTTCAATGTGAGGTAAACTCCCTTAGCTTTCCTTAAAGTATGTACAGCTTCTTCCAGTCACATTTAATGCAGGAACTCCTCTCATACGAGATACTAGCTAGATACTTAGGATAGGCTTGTGTCCCTCCCTGTCCCGTCCCCCCTTATGATAGGCTTGTGTCCCTCCCTGTCCCGCCCCCCCCCACCAAAAAACCCCCCAAGATTAAATGGTTTTGGATATCAGGAACTATGGCAAGCACTTTTTGTATCCACTATACCACCGTCCACAGTAAAATGCATATGTTCAACGTTTAGTAAATAGCTGACAAATAATCACCTCACACCAGTCAGAGTAGCTATCCTCAGAAAGTCTACAAATAACAAGTCTTGGAGATGTGGAGAAAAGGAAACCCTGTACACTGTTGGTGGGAATGTAAATTGGTGCAGCCACTGTGAGAAACAGTATGGAGTTCCTTAAAAAACTAAAAATAGGACTACCATATGATCCAGCAATTCCACTTCTGGGTATATATGTGGAAAAAATGGAAACACTAATTTGAAAAGATACATGCCCCCCAGTGTTCTTAGCAGCAGTGTTTACAATAGCCAAGATATGAAAGCAACCCAAATGCCCAATGGACGAATTGGTAAAGAATATGTGGTGTATATACACAGTGGAATATTACTTGGCCACAAAAAAGTGAAATCCTGCCATTTGCAGTAGCGTGGATGGACCTAGAGAATATTATGCTTAGTGAAATAAGTCAGACAAAGAAAGGCAGTACTGTATGATATCACTTGTAATGTGGAATCTAAACAGTAATACAAATGAATGTATATGCAAAACAGAAACAGACTCACAGATATAGAAAACAAACTAGTGCTTGCCAAGGGGGGAGGGGCAAGGTAGAGCTATGGGATTAAGAGATACAAACTACTATGTCTAAAATAGATAAGCAAGAAGGATATATTGTATAGCACAGGGAATTATAGCCATTATCTTGTAATAACTTTTAATGGAGACTTATCTGTAAAAATACTGAATCACTATGCTGTACACCTGAAACTAATGTAATACTGTAAATCAACTGTATTTCAATAAAAATTTTAGAATAATACAAATGAATCTATATACAAAACAGAAACAGATTCACAGACAGAAAACAAACTTATGGTTACCAAAGGAGAGAAGGAGTGGGGGAGGGACAGATTAGGAGTGTGCGACTAACAGATGCAAACCATTATACTGTCTATAAAATAGATAAGCAACAAGGATTTACTGTATAGCACAAGGAATTATATCAAATATCTTGTAGTAACCTATAATGGAATATAATCTGAAAAAGAAAAACTGAATCACTATGCTGTACACCTGAAACTCATACGATATTGTAAATCAACTATACTTCAGTTAAAAAAAATTTTTTTTTAATGGTGGAATTTTGAATCCTCAGGATTTTGTTTCTTTGATTAGAAGTAAATCAGTATTTTTCTGAAATATTTATTGTTCATTAGTATTTCCTTTAAAAGTCTTAAAATTCATTTATGTATATAATGCAACACCATTCAAAATCTTAGGGATTGATTTTGAAATTGCTGAAGTGATTGAGAAGAACAAATTACACTTAGAAAATTCTGAAAATGAAAAGTAACAAGGGACTCACTCTACCAATTAATAGACTGTACGTAAAGCTACAGAAAATTTTAATGCACGTGATTGGCTCAACTGGCAAATGGATCAGTTGAACACAGACAGACCTACGTATATATGAAAATTTAATTTGTTAAAAAATGTGTCGTGCCTGTTTCTTTCTCTTCATAATTGTCACTTGATTAACAACTTGAAAAAAATGTAGAACTTTAACTCCTATCATGCACCAAAGTCTAAATGTAGTAGAAAATTAAATATAAACAATGATGTCATAGAACTATTAGGAAAAAATTATATGAAAAATTACTGGATTTGAGAATTATAAAAGTTAAAAAGCAAACTTAAAGCAAATATTTCACTTATTTAAAAGCCTTTAGTATTTAGCCTTTTACCCATTATATAATATCTATTTTCTGTTTATTGCTTTTAATCTTAAATGCTAGTTTTATGTTAATATTGCCACTTCAGCATTTCTGGTTTTGTTTATTCACCTAGTATTTCTTGATCCATATCTTTATTTTCTTCTTTTTAGAAGCCAAATTTTATTTAAGTAATATATGTACATGATTTTTTAGAAAAATCAAAGAGTACAGTGACCAAAATTGCAGTCGGTCATGTCTTTCCCTACCCATTCCCAGTCCTGCTCCTCAGAGTAATGTTTTTATTTCTTTTAGCTTTTTCTTCTGATATTTATTCTACATAATTATTTAGTGTTATTTTTGACAGCATTGTGCTAATTGAATATGATGAACAGAAAGTATTAAGTACAAGCAAATCTTAGAAAGACATACAAAATAGAGGGCAGTAACTCTCTAAAAACATTAGGGGCCCCATGGCCACCTCAGTTAAGTATTTGGGCATTCGGTGGTTGGGGCATGTCATCAAAATAGTGAACTAGTGTGATGTTTTATGGATTGTAAAGATGATCAAGATATCTGTGCACTGTTTTGGTGGTCAGACTCAGGTGTTGCCCCTGGTGGCCCCCACCTTCTGCTATTCATGTCCTTGACCCATCCCTTTGAGTGTGTTGAGACCTGTGACTTTCTTCTAACCACCAATTATAGCACAGGTGATGGGAGGGCAATTCTGTGATTACACTGTGTTATGCAAGACACTATCTTGCTAGCAGGTTTGCTCTCAGGATTCTCCTTGTTGGCTTGACAGGTAATTGATCATGTTGGAGAAGCCCATGTAGCAAGGAACTTCTTGGCCCTGAGAGTTGTTTCCAGCCAGTAGCCAGCAGGAGGTCAGGGCCCTCAGTCGACAACGAACGGCAAGGAAAGAAATTCTCCCAGCAACATAAGTGAGCTTAGAAGTAGATTCTTTCCCATTTGAGCCTCCAAATGAGAATGTAGCATAGTGAATATCTTGATTGCAGCCCTGTGAGACCCTAAGCAGAAGATTCAGTTGAGCTGTATCTAGATTCCTGACTCTCACAGATTGTGAGATGTAGATAACCAAGACAACTGTTTATGACAGAAAGCAGGAAAATTAACGTAGTGCTGAAGCAACACTGTGAAAGTTACACTTTTGTCCATTCCAGGTAAAAACAACTTACTTTGAGTGGTCCTTGTTAATTGGAGAAAAAGGCATTAGCCAGGTTAGTAGCTGCTTACCAAGTGCCAGGGTCTGCAACTGCCGTGAAGGTCACCACGTGATTAAGCTTATGATGATTCATAGTTGTTCTCCAGGATCCATCTGACTTCTCTGTTGGCCAAACTGGTGAGTTTAATAGGGGTATGATAGGTTTCACTGCCTTTGCCTCTTTGAGGTCTTTGATTAAATTCTGTAATTCCCCTGGGGATGTAGTATTGCTTCTAGTTTATTATCTTGGTAAGGAGAGGAAGTTCCATGAACTTTGCTTTAGACATTCCTACCATAATGCCTCTTATCCCACGGGTCAGAAAGTTAATGTGGGGTCCTTTCAGTTGCCAGGTATCTCTCTTCCAAGTATCTATTCAGCAACCAGGGAAATAACCACAGGGTGAGTCCCTGGACCATTTGGGCTCACTTTCAGTCAGACTGGAGTTAAAACCCCATGTATCACCTGACCCATGTATCATGTATCACCATAAGCCTCTAATTTAACTTGTGGACCTCAGTGCCAGGAAATAAGGGCGATTCAGAGACAGTGTCTATTAATGAGAGTGAGTGTTTCCTTTTTACAGTACGTAGTACCTCTGATTAATGGCTGCAAGTCTCTGGGGAAGAATTAGAGGTGTATGGTGTGACTTGCAATAGCTGTGCAGGCTCCTTTTTCAAGGGACCTGGTTTCCACTTTGTTCAACTGACTCTGGATCTGTGAGCTAACCCAGGTTTAGTAACTGGTGAGAAGGCTATAACTCTCCAATGTGTTGGAGACAAAGTTAGACTTCTGGCTACCAGACCTAGAGTTTTTCCTGTTATATAAATTAAACAGTATTCTACTAGGCTGCCCACCTGTTTTGTTCCCAGGGGCACTGTAATCAGCTGCTATCAAAAATTTCTGTGGGCCAAATCATTCTGGTGACAAGTACATCCCTGCCTCCCCTTACAGGTAATGAACCCACCTTGTCTTTGACGATTAAGTATAGCCACTTGGGCTGTATTAGCTTGGCTGTCATCATCTCCATTGATGATCTTCTTAATGACCACATCCCCTACACTCATACCAGGCTCACAAAGGAGAGTAACCACAGACCTTTGTAAGAATGGGAGATGTAGCTCCTCCCTTCACTAATTGCTTTCTGGGCCCTTTTGTATAACATAGTTGAGGAATAGCAGTATGAAATTCTCACGTGATAAATCCAGTCCAATTCCCTAAATCATTAGATTCTTTCCTCCCTCCATCCATATCAGTGCCAGGAAAGCTCTGGCATCTCAGCCTTTAAATCCAACTTTTAGTGCACCAACTAGATAATTAATAATTAGAGCCATTTTCAGGTACATGGACTAATGTAGTAAATCTGTTATCTCTACTGAGTGCACCCATGTCAATTAATTTGCCCTGATGTAGCATTATATTTCATTCTCTTTGGTCAAATACTTCAGGAATCTACTCCACACATGGTTCTCCAATTTCTGTTGGGTATGTAAGCTATTTCCTCTTGGGTCATAGTGTGTACCTGTCCCCCTGGAGCATGCTGAGATTTGACCCTAGTTACGGATCTAATGGCAAAAGGAGTTGATTGTGGTGGGTCTTCAGGAGAATGAGCAACTCCCTTCAAGGCATCTGCCCATGTGAGATCATCAGAAGGTTTTCAAGCCATGGGAGGCTAGTGTTCTTAGATGCTGGAAAGCAAGCTACTTCCACTGGTGTGGAAGGCTCACAATTAGTGGTGAGGGGCTAAGGGAGTGGGAAAGAGGTCAAAATTGTTAGTTTCGTCTAAGACCAACTAGATATCTCCATTCTAATTTCAGGATCTCAGTCTTTCCCGATCAAGGTTTTAATTTTCAAATGAGAAACTTGATGAGATTGAATTCAGCTGTTTTTGTAATTCAGCAACCTTCACAATTAAATTTTTAGCTTGACCTTCGGCAATATCAGCTCCATACGTATAAGAAAGAAGAGATTCTTCCAGGGGAATCATGGAAGCTCTCTGGTTCTCACACTGTGACTTAAGCTGAGAGTTAATGGACTTGAGCTTGTCATTTTCTAAGTGCTCAATTGTACACAAAAGTATCTATCTCATACTGCTGTCCTCACAGTTCTCACTACTGCTGTAATAGCAAACATAGCAGCCACTTAAGTTCCCAAGGCATGTGCTTGAGTTGACACTTCATCACAGTGTACCACAGGTGTTAGCTTCACTGTTCTGAAACTACTGTATGCCATAGATTACTAGCATCCCATTTCCTTGGCGAGCAGCTCAGCCCTGTGCTTAATCCCAAGGGCGTGACCAAACCAGTCCCCAGATCTTATCTTTACTGGTTTATCATTTGGAACCACTCCTGGGACTAATTCTGTACCAGTCTGGATTCAGTCAGGAGTCGAAACTACAGAGTAATTTGAATTGGTAAAATGCATTATACATAATTGCTAAACTATGATAGAAGAGTTAACTATAAAGATGTAAAAATAACACTAAATCTTCTAGGGCTGAAGGAGATTTCTCAAGGAAAGACAGCCTTGGAAGAGAGGGGTTCCCTTCCCCAGGCGGGGGTTCAGACCTTGTTGGAGAAAGTGGAGTTACAGCCTGCTGAATGACAGAGAAGTTCACTGGATTGCCTTAACCAGAGCTGGTTCACAGTTTCTGGGCAGCAGGAAACAATATTCTGAGGTACAGTCATGTTCAGCATGGTAGACAGTTGTACAGAGAAAGATGCAGCACTGCTGCCAGCATGAGACCTGAAGCCTGCCAGTGTCTATGTCAGTAGGGCTGCATTAGGAGGGTAATCACTAATCCCAGGCTGGAGTACAAGGTTGCCAAAGGACTGCATACTCTTGGCGTGAGCCTGGGACAAACACCACTGGATTTCCTTTTATGCACTTGCTGCTATTGGACTATGTAGCAAGAGCAAGAAAAGCTAGACTCTGACATACCAAAATCAGGAAGAGAAAACCCCTTTCCTTCTGCAGTGTCCTTCCAGAGCTCTATGCTAATAAAGCTTAAATAGTGCTTACTGTGAAAGAGAAATGCTTATAAAGTCCCGTTCATTATTATAGAGCAGATACTGAAGAGTAGCTTTGGAGCCAAGGCACAGTAAATTGATAACTGATGAAGAGGCTTTCCTTAAATGTCTGGTGTTGGCAGCTATTTGCTTTCTTAAGAGAGAGGCATTGAATGCAGATTGAATGCTCTGTATGTAGAGGTGGAGTTTGTATAGATTATCTGACTTTAACTGTTGGTCCTGACATTTATGAGATTTTCTCTTTTTCCTTGGAATTTATGAATTTTATCTTGACTTGCTTATATGTGTCATTTTCCCATTAATTCTGGCAACAACTAGATAAGCTATGTTAATGTACAGATGTAAATCTTTCACTGTTCAGGTGGTTTTTCCTCTTAAAATGATCACTTTAATTGTATTCTCTTTTTTTCCCCATCTCAAACACCTGTACTTGTTAGTCTTAGCTATATCTACCAAATCTTTTATCCCTTACCTCATGAATTCCATTTCTGTATTTTTATTTTGTGTTGAGATTTTTTTCCCCATTCAACTTCCAGGATGTTAAATTCATTCTCTATAGTGATTATTCTTAGGTTGATCCAATGAATATTTAAATTTGATAGTCTTTTTTTTTTTAGACTTCCAGAAAGTCTTTTTATGCTTTAAATCTCCCATCTGTTTCATATATACCCAATTTACTTTTTCTTTTCTCCTTCTTGATTGCTGAGTCTTTTAGGCATATTATTTTGCTTTGACTTCTTAAGGCTCTTTTCAGTTTGGGTGGTCAAATCCAAATTATTAGGATCCCTCCACTGGCACAAATTCATATATAATAGGTGTTGACATGGTCTCCATTCCTGTATCACACTAACCAACAGTTCTGTTAATTGGATAATGTTTTCCCAGGCTTAGGAGTAGGAGGCAACTCAGCTTATTGTAATAGTCCCCTGCAATTCCTCTGAGGCCAAGAATATAAAAACTTTACATTAAGAGAATTGATATTTAAAATGTCATTTTAATTTATCTGTACCAATTTATTTAGACATCACTATTACAGTACTCAGCTTCAGACCTAGTTAGGTTATCAGATTAAACTGAAAAGTATACTTGTTGACAGAAGCTTTCTGTTTCACAGTCTGAATAATACAAAACAAAAGAAAAACAAAACTAAGATTAGCATCAAGTAAAAGTATGAAATGGGAGTTATTTTTCTGAAAATGGCATTTAAATGATATTACAATCTGTGATTCCATTCGTAACTCTGGAATAAAATCTGGCCTGTCATGTGATGTCACACCATTTATCTGAGCTTAAAAACAAATTCTCTAAGTTTAGGCGATAATACAGTTGTGTAAAAGGACAGTGATATGATCAGATTGGCCAGAAACTGCAGTTAGTTAAAACACAAAAATCAACAAGAAGAAAAAGCAGCCTTTAGAGAACTCTGAAAACCAAGAACATTTTAGCTCATATCTGAGGGTAAAATAACAGTCTAGTTTCATGGAGTAATAAAGAACTCTTAGTCTACCTATGTAGTATTTATTTTTTTATTTGCATTCACAGAAAACATGTATATGATATTACTAAGGGCTATGGTGAAAAAAATCATCTAAATATTAATTTATTATATAGTGATTCTTGGTTGGGAAGAGGGAGGGCCCTTTATTCATTTAAGATTCCTAGTTAGGGTCTTTAGTTTATGAAGTAACTATATTGCCATCTGCTTGTATTTCTCCAAAGCAAATGAATCTACTCTTAAGCAACAATATAGAATACTAATTCTCTATGACCTTGTCTGTTTAACCGAGGTCCTATCAAATGGTCTGCCAAAAGAAGTATATTTATCTAATAGAGTTTGAAGAATGTGCACTCAGTGTACTGTGTAGATATCCATATTGAATTGATTATCTTTTTTTTAGGTTTAGTTTATAAGAAGCTTAGAGGCAGATTTAAAACTCATTTTTAACCACGACATTGACTGTTCTTTTTCACATATTTCTATTTCCTCTTCTTATCCTTGACATTTTCTTTTGTTTTCTCTTTAGTTTTTCTTTCTCAGTTTTAAAAATATTATACTTCTAACAACTACAAATTTCTTCTTATACTGTAATATGATAAAATCATATAGCAAATGTCATGATATTTATCATTTGACTGTTATCTGTGATTCAGATGCTGGCTTATGGTTTCCCTTTAAGGATCTGTGGCTAAGTTCTCAGAGATTTTCATTTTAGTAAAGTCTTAGATTTAAACTTCTTGGAATGAATCAAGGGCAAGCCTGTCAGTGTCACAGTTTGAATTTTTGTATATCTGTTTGTATGCTACTATAAATGCATGTGTGTGATACCATTTACTTTAAAAGAATCATATGTTTCTCTTTTTAATTAATATGTCACAAATAACTTACTGTATCATTAGTGCTAACGTATCAGTACAGCTCATTTGTATAGTTACATTTTATTCTAGTTTGGTGAAACCTTCTTTTATAGACATTTAAATTGATAGTATTTTTGCCCCAGTAAACAGTACTTACAGTATCCATGCAGGTGAGTATTATTTCTGTGTAGGAAGAAGGCTGCATATAAATATTTATAGCCACAGGGGCAGATTTTGGCAGAGATGACTGGCCACTTATCAAAAATTTATTTTTCTTTTTTCATCGTGGAGAAAGTTCCAGGAGGGTACTGGCCAAAACAGACTTCATGTTTCTGCTCCCCCACTTTTTTTTTTTTTTTTTTGCGGTATGCGGACCTCTCACTGTTGTGGCCTCTCCCGTTGTGGAGCACAGGCTCCGGACGTGCAGGCTCAGCGGCCATGGCTCACGGGCCCAGCCGCTCCGCGGCATGTGGGATCTTCCCAGACCGGAGCACGAACCCGTGTCCCCTGCATTGGCAGGCGGACTCTCAACCACTGCGCCACCAGGGAAGCCCTCTGCTCCCCTTCTATCTAGATGTGGCTAGTTTACAAGTTTTAGCCAATGAAGTATTAGAGAGAGTGATATGTACTACTTCCAAAGCTGAATTACAAAAATCTGCCATGCTTTTCTGTGTTTACTTCTTCATCAGCTGGATATTGACTTTTCAGGATCAACCTTAGAAACCTCTTAGAGAGGATAATAGAGCCTCTGTCAGCTTAGGTCCCAGAATGACTGTGTGACTATACCTCGTATTTTAGATGTTCTAAGGCTATATGACCTCTTTGAGAGGCTGTGGATATGTTATTAGAAATGTTTCTTCTTGTAATCTTGGAGTAATATCTTTCCCTGCTCCCTAATTGAGGACAACCAACATTTAAATGTAATGTGTGTTTCTTAAGGTGGGAGCTTAAATCATTGATTTAGAACTTCTTTTATTATAAAGTATGTGAAGCTATAAATTTCCCTCTAAGCACTATTTTACCTGCATTCTACAAATTTTGATATGTTGTATTTTCATTATCAGTCACTTCAAAATATTCCCTAATTACCAAAACATTTGGGGATATTTTAGGTAACGTTTTTGTTACTGATGTCTAATTTAAATCTAAAATGGTCCGAGAATGTGCCCTGTGTTTTTTCCATCCTTAAAAACTCATAAAGACTTGCTTTTTGATCTTTTGGTGAATGTTCAGTGTGTACCTAAAATGAATGTGTATTCTCTAATTGTTGGTGTTGTAATTACACATGTTCATTAGGTCATGTTTATTAGCAGTGCTGTTCAAATCTTCTGTATGTTTGCTATTTTTTGTGTGTTTGCTTCTTTTATCAGTTACCAATAGACATGCAGTAAAAATCTCAACTGTGGTTATCGATTTGCATATTTTTACTTTCAGTTCAGTTTTTTGCTTTATGTATTTTGGGACTCTTGTTATTTGGTATGTAAAAAATTATAATTGTTTTATCTTTCTGATGAATGTAGCACTTTATTATTATAAAGTATGTTTTTTTAATAATGTAAACACATTTATTTATTATTTAAATTTATTTATTTATTTATGGCTGCATTGGGTCTTCGTTGGTGTGCGTGGACTTTCTCTAGTTGCAGTGAGCGGGGGCTACTCTTCCTTGTGATGTGTGGGCTTCTCATTGAGGTGGCTTCTCTTGTGGAGCATGGGCTCTAGGTGCGGGCTGGTGCGGGCTTCAGTAGTCATGGCTCGTGAGCCCTAGAGCACAGGCTCAGTAGTTGTGGCACACGGGCTTAGTTGCTCCGTGGCATGTGGGATCTTCCCAGATCAGGGCTCAAACCCGTGTCCTCTGCATTGGCAGGCAGATTCTTAACCACTGAGCCACCAGGAAGTCCCATAAAGTATGTTTTTTTTTTATGTTTGTAATTCCTTGTTTTGATTTGTCTGCTGTAAACATAGTCATAACAGCTTTTTTTATAGTTAATGTTTGCATGGTATACATTTTTTCTCCCTTTTAGTGCAACCTATCTGTGCTATTATACTTAAAGTGTGTTTCTTGTAAATATCATGTGATTGATTTTTATTCAGTCTGGGTAGTTTTCTTTCAAGAGGAGTGTTTATTAGTCTATCTGCTTGGTTTTGTTTTAGTTTTCTTTGAAAAGTTTTTATGTTGCTTTTACTTGAAAGATACCTTTTGGCCAGATAACAAAATTCTAGATGGGCAGTTTTTTCTTTTTTATTTCCTCTACCTTTATTGAGATAAAATTGACTATAAGATTGTGTAAGTTTAAGGTGTACAGTGTGTTGATTTGATACATTTGCATGTTGCAAAATAATTACCACCATAGCTTTAACTGACATCTCCATCCCTTCACATTATTACCATTTGTTTTTTCTGGTGAGAACATTTAAGATGTACTCTTTTAGCAACATTCAAGTATATAATACAGTATTATTAGCTATAGTCACTGTTCTGTATGTTGTATCCCCAGAACTTGTTAATCTTTCAACTGGAAGTTTGTACCCTTTGACCAACTTCTCACCATTTCCCTTACCCTCAAGCCCTGGTAAATACTACTCTGTGTCTATTTCTCTGAGTTTGGCTTTTTTTTTAGATTCCACATATAAGTGTTATCATATAGTATTTGTCTTTCTCTGACTTACTTCACCTAGTACAGTGCCTTCAAGGTTCATTCAAGTTGTTGCAAGTGGCAGGATTTCCTTCTTTCTCATGGACGAATTAGTATTCCATTGTGTGTGTGTATATATATATATGTGTGTGTGTGTATGTGTATATATATATATATATATATATATATATATATACACACACCACATTTTCCTTATCCATTCATCTTTTAACAGACACTGAGGTTGTTTCCATATTTTGGCTATTGTGAATGCAGTGAACATGGAAGTGCAGATATTTTAATAAAATCCTGATTTTAATTCCTCTGCATATATACCCAGAAGTGGGATTTCTGGATCATATGGTAGTTCTATTTTTTAATTTTTTGAGGAACATCTGTACTGTGTTACATAGTGGCTGTACCAGTTGGCATTCGCACCAGCAATGCACACCCTCACCAACACTTGTTATCTCTTATCTTTTTAATAGCTGTTCCAAACAGGTGTGACATTAATATCTCATTGTGGTTTTGATTTACATTTTCCTGATGATTAGTGATGTTGAGCGTCTTTTCACGTATTTCTTGGCCAGTTGTATTCCTTCTTTGGAAAACTATTCAGTTTCTCTGCCAACATTTAAATTGGATTTTTTGCTATTAAATTTAGTGATTTATTAAATTTGATGTAATATAGAAATGCAATTTTATGTAGTATAGAAATGCAACTGTTTTCTGTATGTTGATTTTGTATCCTGCAACTTAATAAGTTTATTTTTTCTAACAGTTTTTTGATGGAGTCTTTAAGATTTTCTGTTTGGAAGGTCATATCATCTGAAAAAAAAAGTTTTACTTCTTCCTTTTCTATTTGGATACCTTTTATTTTTCTTGACTGATTGCTCTGGCTAGGACTTCTAGTATTATGTTGACTAGGAGTGATGAGAGTGTTTGTTCACTCTGGTCTTTCCTGATCTTAGAGAAAATCTTTTCAGCCTTACACTATTGAGTAATGTTGGCTGTGGGCGTTATATATGGCCTTTATTGTGTTGAGGTTTGTTCCTTCTATACCCAGTTTGTTTTAGAGTTTTTGTCATAAATGAATACTGTATTGTGTCAGAAGCTTTTCCTGCACTTATTGATATGATCATACAGTTTTTATCTTTTATTCTGTTAATGTGTATCACATTTATTTTTGCATCTTGAACCATCCTTGCATCACAGGACTAAATCCTGCTCAGT